>NC_056668.1:75611233-76830400 GCF_018350195.1 Panthera tigris
AAAAATAGTATGGAACTAGCACAAAAATAGACACATGGATCAACAGAACAGATTAGAAAGCCCAGAAATAGACCCACAATTACATAGTCAAAGGTCACTTTCTCATCCCATAACACAAAAATAAACTCCAAATGGATTAAAGACCTACATGTGAGGCCTGAAACCATAAAACTCTTAGAAGATACCATAGGTAGTAATTTATCTGACACTGGCTATAGCACCATTTTTCTAGATAAAGCTCTTGATGAAAGGGAAAGAGAAGCAAAAATGAACTATTGAGACTACATAAAAAACAAACAAACAAACAAACAAAAAAACCTTCTGCATAGCAAGAGATCAGCAAGACTAATAGACAATCTACTGAATGTGAAAAGATATTTTCACATAACATATCTGATAAAGTATTAGCATCCAAAATATATAAAGAATGTATAACAGTCAACAAAAACCCAAACAATCATTAAAAATGGGCAGAAGGCATGAACAGAAATTTCTCCAAAGAAGACCTACAGATGGACAACAGACACATGAAAAGATACTCATCATCACTAATTATCAGGGAAATGCACATCAAAACCACAATGATATATCACCCCATACCTGTCAGAATGGCCAAAATAAAATCACAAGAAACAAGTGTTGGCGAGGATGTAGAGCAAACAGAACCCTCGTGCAGTGTTGGTGTGAATGCAAATGAGTGCAGTCACTGTGGAAAACAGTGTGGAGGTTCCTCAGAAAATTAAAAATAGAATTATAATATAATCTAGTAATTCCACTACTAGGCATTTACCCCCAAAAAAACAAAAACCCTAATTTGAAAAGATATATACACCCCTGTTTATTGCAGCATTATTTATAATATTTGCAATCACATGGATTGAGCTAGAGAGTATAATCTTAAGTAAAATAAGTCAGTTGGAGAAAGACAAGTACCATATGATTGCACTCATATGGGCAATTTAAGAAACAAAACAAAGAAACAAAGAAAAAACAGAGATAAACATAAAAACAGACTCTTAACTGTAGAGAACAGATGATTACCAGAGAAAGGGGTGGGTGGGGGCATGGTTGAAATAGGTGAAAGAGATTACAAATACACTTGTCATGGTGAGCACTGAGTAATGTATAGAATTGTTGAATCACTATATTGTACACCTGAAACTAATATAACTCTGTTAACTATACCAGAATAAAAAAAATAAATTAAAACATAATTACTATAAAGCAGATATAAGATGTTTCTGTGTCTCAATCTCTTCCCCTAGTTTTTCCAGATCTCCTGTCAATTTCTCAGGTCTGATTCTTTCCACTTACAGGGATTAGTATAGTTGCCTCCTTACTTCTTTCTCAAGTTCTAGCGTACCTCACCTCCAAAATATCCTCCACTTGACTGCTGGGCTACTGTAGGGAGTAGTAAGTCTGAACATTTATTCCTTTGCCTACAAAATCCTTCATAGATTCCCAATGTCAGCAAATAAACTCAATCTCCTTAGCTTAGCATGCTGTCTCCTGACCTGGCCTCTGTCTAGGAGTATCATCTCTTTTCACTCCTTTAGACCATTGCTAAGCTCTAGCTTTATTGAACTGGTTGAGGTTTATAATAACTGGCATATTATTTGCCATACCCACCCAGGCCTTCACTCCTGTGCTTCCCTTCTATGTAGTTAATGCATCATTGCACATTATTTTAGCCTAATATTACCTCTGCAGAAAGGTCTTCCTGTCAACTCTACCTGCTCCCACTTAAAACCAAGTTCCTCTTTATATCACATCAGACTGCCATTGATAGCCTTTTTTGTCTCCTTGTGTAATGTTGGTTTCCTCCATTAGAGTACTCCTCTTTGAGGCAAGGAACCTGTCTATTATGGTCACTGTTTTATCTCTGGAGTTTAGTGCAGTTTCTGTTACACATAATGGCTATTCCACAAATACAGGTTGAATGATGAAGTAAATGTGCTCATAGAACAAACAGATTTGAGGGCTCAGTGGGACTCATCTGCATTAAGAAGAAAAAAAATCAGGGACATTTGACCTTGGTTCTAAATCCAATTTTCCAGTAAAACAATTATACTTTTAGCAAGATGTGATGGCAATTTAAATTGGGACAAAGAATCCATCCAAATCCCAAAACACATTCCCCCTCTTTTATGATGTTGACCTATACTCATGACATATTTGGTATAAAGCTCTTAATTTCTTGATCCCCTCTTCCCTGCAGGTTAATCTAAAATTCTATGCCTGCCTGTATTGCTTTTCTATAGAAAACTGTCCTACATATCTTCAAACTAATTCTGTGACTTCTCAGTGACAAACACGATAAGAACACTAAAAAATATTTGCTTTTTTCAATATTTCTTAATTTATTTTGGCACTGTTTATTTGGCATGTGATTCACAGACTTATTTAGTCATTCAATATTTAATGACTTGAAAGGTGCTCTGTGCAAAGCACTGTGGGAGGCACGAGGACGAAATATGGTCCCTTTCTTCTCTGAAAATGCTCAGCATAAAGTAGGGGATATAAACATTATTAAACTCAAACATTATTGACAATAGCTTCATGACATAGTAAGAATCTCAAATGCAATTGGAGGAGGGAGACCTGAGTTCTCCTCTCTAGATTGAGCATTAAGTGACTATGATATTTGCAAGTAACTTTAACTTTCTGGGCCTTAGTTTCTTATTTGTCATAAGGGATTTGAATTACATAAACACTAAATTAGTTTTCTAATTTATACAAATTGTTGTGGATTTAAGAAATTAAATTTTAAGAAATAAAATTTCTAGCAATGTGGCAAATATTAAATAAATAGTAATTCTCAGTTGGCAAATTTCTTTTGACATGCACCTTCCTATAAACTGTTAGCAGATGTGTAAATTGGTGTAACCTATTTATAAGACTTAAAAACGTGAGTTGAGCATGCAATTCTAATTTACAAGAAATTCTGTTACAACAGAATTTTTAAGCTATTTAATAATTGCATAAATATACACAATTAAGAGAGCAGATGAACACTTCTTGGTGCATTTCAGCCATTAATTCTATTTTTGGAAAGTATTCAAAACCCTTACAAAGACCCTCTTTTAGGTGATGCACTTATAACTTAATTCTTGCCACAAATGTATGAAGTAACACTATTAGTATGACAACATTGCAAATGAGATTATAGTTAAATAATTCACTTAGTGTATGTCTAGCGTGTAATAGGGTCAGGATTTGAACTGAGACAGTTTACTCCATAATCCAAACAGAGCTGTGCCAAGCTCTGCTTTTCCATGGGGCAAAATAGTATGACGTAAAGCAAAATATAGAGGATGAATCTGAGGTAAAATATAGGTGGAAACAATCAGAAATAATAGGCAAGAATTAATGAGTATGTGAGGACAGTGGAAATGGAAAAAGAACAGATAGCTTGAGATATATGTGACAGGATTGTGGAGAATCAAGGAATTGAATGTGGAGGGAAATAGAAGAAATTATGGGGGTTAATTAATAATGACAATAACTATACTAATGCTGCAGCTCCTATTTATTAAAAAGCTACCATTTCAAATACTGTCCTAGTTATTTAACACACTGTCGTACAAATTAACAGGATTTGATTAGTAGAGATAATTAAGTTGAATCCAATTTCAAACTCATGGGGTTTGAAGTGCCCAGGGGATATGCTAACTATTGAGGTATCTTTAGATGAGAGTGAATGATGCAGAATGAATCAGAGAGAATCTGGGAGATTTCTCCTCCTCAAGAGAAGCAGGAATCTCAGAAAGCAGAAATTTTAATGGTATTTCTAGTTTTCTATCTATTGATTTATTGATCTATCTTCAGTTTTACAAGCATTAATTTTGTAAGTTATAAGTCACAATATACCCAAAAGAAGTCACCTCTTCATTTTTTTGTGTAACTGATTTTTCTCATGAGACTTCACTCACTAGGTGGTGATCAACAAAACACAGACACACACAAATAAAAAAAAAAACACAAACGGGCAAACTGTTTTAAGCCATTCCTCCTTTTTGAACAATCTGTGTGATTTTTTAGTCTTCTGTTACAAAATATTTCAAAATTATAGAAAAGAGTAGAATAAAACATTATAACCTCAATTTATCCATTATCTACACTTAATAATCAACAGCATTTTACCAAGTTGATTTTATCTTTTTTTTTTCTTGCTGTGGTATTTTATTTTAGTTTTTAAATGTTTATTTATTTTTGAGACAGAAAGAGAGAGAGAGAGTACACAGCAGGGAGAGGCAGAGAGAGAGATGAGAGGGAGACAGAAGATCTGAAGCGGGCTCTGTGCTAATAGCAGAGAGCCAGATGTGGAGCTCCAACTCACCAACTGTGAGATCATGACGTGAGCCCAAATCAGACGCTTAATCGACTGAGCCACTGAGGCACCCCTCTTGCTGTGTATTTTAAATTTAATCACAAACATCATTACATTTCACCTCTAAGTATTTTGAATGCATCCCAAAGAAATAGGGACTTTTTCCTTTATATCTTTTCTATAACTATTATACCTTGAAATTAATGATATTTTAGTACCATCTAATATTCACTCTATTCTTTAAAATTCCCTAATTGTCCTCAATGAGCATCATATTTGTTCAAAGCAGGATCAAATAAAAGATCATAATTGCATTTTATTTTACCTGAAAGAGTCCTTTTTTTTTTTTTTTTGTTGATCTAGAAGAGTCTCTCCTTTTCTTTTTATACCACCAACTTGTTGAAGATAGCAGGTCAATTGTCCTATAGAATGACACATATGTAGCTTGAACCCTTCTAATAAGAAAACTTTGCAGATGATGCTATATGCTTCATATTGCATTATGTCAGAAGGTACATGACTTCTGGTTGTCCCACCATTAGTGATGCTAAGATTGATTACTTCATTAAAGAGTTTATAAAGTTATACTTTCTCTTTGCAACATATATTTCATGGGTCATACTTTATATCCATTCAAATATTCAGTCCTCTGTGAACATATTTCACTCAATAGTTTTAGTGTGCATGGGGATCCTTGTTTAAATAAATTATTTTATGAGGGTTACAAAACATGCAGTTTCTTTTGACTACATATTTAATCTTTCAAACATGTTTCCCCTTATACACACATACACACATTTTTCTCCAAAAAGTGATATTTAAGTGTATGAGAGGGCTTACCATGTCCTTGAAGAAAAAAAATATAGGGCCTCAAATCTACATGGAATCTGCTAGATTCTCTCTCTTTTTAAATGCTTATTTACAGAGAGACAGAAGGAGAAACAGAGAGACAGAGGGAGACAGAGTGAGAGTGGGGGAGGGGCAGAAAGGGAGACACAGAATCTGAAGCAGGCTCTAGGCTCTGAGCTGTCAGCACAGAATCCAACACAGGGCTCGGGCCTACAAGCTGTAAGATCATGACCTGAGTCGAAGTCGGACGCCCAACCAAATGAGCCCCCCAGGTGCCCCTAGATTCTCTTAATTATCAGTATTCTTCATCAGTGGCCTTACTGTTTGGTCTCCTAGAGTTGGCAGCTCAAGGTTCTCAATGACACTTCTGATCTATTCTCTTGTGTCTCAGACAGGGCTGGTCGCTGCCACCTATCTGATTTTATCTCATCTAGGCTCTTGTAGATGCAACTTCTGCATGTCTACCACATTACCTATCTTGCCAGGGCCTAAACTGTCTATGCCAAATTATTGCTGTCAGGTTTCATCACTCTGTGTTACCATGGTCTAATCTATGGAAGGACTGTTGCTACCAAATTGGCTATAATCTGTGTACCAGAACCTAAAGGGAACAAGGGAGTCTTTGGTCCTTTCTGCATAGACAAAATGAATATGGCTTGGGAAATATGACCATTGTTTTGGTTTGCCTGGATCTGAAGTATTTCCCAGCAAGTGAACATTTCAGTGCTAAAACTGGGATAGTTCTATGAAAACCAGAACAGATAAGCATCCTATCAGGAAAGCTAAAAAAGAAGCCCTCTGTCTAACAGTGCCATGCTGCAGGGGACACTTGGCTGGGGTTGCTACAGGTTGGCCTTAGACAGATATGTATAGTAATCTCCTTTCAGGGACCCTCTGCCTTCAGCATCTCCCTCAACAACTCCAAACACATCTCTCTCCTCTGGCAATTTGGTCTAGGTATGGAACATGGGAAGACTTGCCTAGCTCTCTGCTTTGCTGCCAAAATGGAACCCTTTCTTCTTCCATAATCTCAGACAAAATGGAGACATTTTTGTTTTTCCTTTTCACTTTCTCAATACCCGGGATTTTCCCTAGACCATTAGAGACACATACTAGGTGTTTCCTTCTGCCAGGTTACATTCTGACGCTAGCTTCACAGCTAAGCCTTAGTAGAGATAGAACACAAGAAATAAAGGTAGCCTTCTTGATAAGGAAGCCTGCACTGCAAAGTGCTTCAAAATCATTTTATCTCAAATATACATTCTTCCTCATAGGAATTCATATCTCTCATATGCTTTAAAATATAATGACAAATGTATGGGGGCTTTGAAAATCATGTTGCATTAAAGGAGAAAAATGTTCCTGAAGAGATGACACTAAAAAATTTTCCCCTTGCTATTTTCATTATGTGAACTGGCTGGATGATAGGTTGAATGGAATTTAAAAGCATCTAGAGAATATTCTGATACTTGGTACTTCCAAAGTCTTTGTGAATACTTCTATTTCTCAGTCACACCTTATCTGACATCCATCTATATGGTAGATGTTATGTGGCCAATGAAATTCCGTAATATTTTTTAAGCCATATGGCAACTATGTGTTCTAAATTCTCTCAAGTGTTTTGACTCATGGAGATATAGGGCATCACGGGTACTCTGCAAAGAAAGTACAATGATTTATACTAGTTAGTAGAGGTGGGACATAAACTTTGTATTTCTGAGGTTTTGTTCAACACTGTTTTCTGTTACAACAAACTGTTGATTAGATCTCTATGGGACTAAAGGCTTCTGGAAGACAATGTACCTTCTGGAAGAGAAAGCACAGGAGATGATCTTTTTCATTTCTTTCTCTAAGTAATTTGGTAGATTAAGAGATAGGGCTTAGAATAAAGTTGTAAAATTTAAGGGGGTGCCAAAAAAACTTGGTAAACAAGGTATTTGAACACAATCTATTGGTCAAAATTAATGCAAAAATGAATGATATATCAAATATTAACATTTATTTTTTTAAATTTTTAATGTTTATTTTTGAGAGAGAGAGGAAGAAAGAGAGAAAGAGAGAGAATGAGCGGGGGAGGGGCAGAGAGAGAAGAAGACACAGAATCCGAAGCAGGCTCAGCCTCTGAGCTGTCAGCACAGTGCCCGATGTGGGGCTCGAACTCACCAACCATGAGATCATGACCTGAGCCGAAGTCGGACAGCTAACCAACTAAGCCGCTCAGGCGCCCCTCAAATATTAATATTTAAATACAGATGGGATAAGTATTGTGAAGTTCCCTTCTGCCTTAAGCTGTAATATGGCTCTACATGGCACTCTATAGAGTCCTTTAAAGGACTTTCTGTCCAGCTGCACAAGGTCAGGGTCAACTCCTGCAGTGGTTGCCACAACAGAAGATCCCTGCCTTATCCATGGTCTCACTCTTCCCCACTCACATGCATAACAGAGTGAGGCGGAGGAAGCAAAGCCCAGATATTTTGACAAATCAAAAAAAAAAAAATTCTAAGGCACCGCTTCCTCCAACTCCCCGTTTGACTGGCCAGGCTTTATCTCACATGCATTTGTTTGACTTCTTTCTCTGCCCAATTCTGTTTCTTTTACCTTCCTTCACAGGTGCTGATCCTTATAATATCTTGCACTTCAATCTCTGACTTACCATCCATTTCCAGAGACCCTAACCTGAGACTGGGATGAAGTCTTAAAGCCTCCCTCATTCAGGTATCCCAGTTTTGATTGAAAATTTGAGTTAGCAGGGTGCCTAGGTGGCTCAACAGGTTAAGCACCCAACTTTTGATTTTGGCTCAGGACATGATCTCATGGTTCATGAATTCAAGCCAGACATTGGGCTCTGTGCTGACAGTGTGGAGAGCCTGCTTGGGATTCCCTGTCTCCCTATGTGCCCCTTCCCCACTCATGCTCTCTATCTCAAAATAAATAAATAAACTTTGATAAAAAAGAAAATTTGAGTTAGCTTGTTTTAGTTTCTCTTCTTAAAAATCTAAGGGAAATATTATTTATAACGCTGTCAGGAGAATAGGAACGAACTATAGACAAGTTTTAAGCAAATGAATACACACATCTGCAATCAAACAGATGGAATTATAAATAATAATCGACCATAACTACAGTGTAGTTTTATTATTGACAGTCAGTCCTGTCTCATGCACAGTTAAAGCCCTGTGCTTAGACATATTAGAGTACTGATTTCTCATGGTAATTGTTCACATTCTCCTTTTTTGTTTATACTTCCCTTTTGGTTCCTCTATTTATCACAAGATCCCATACCACACTAGCTACATCCTCACATGATTCACTATTGTGGATAGTCCCCAAAGCTTTGGTCAGAATGTACTCAAAATTCTTTAATAAAAAAGAATTTCTGTTCCATATACAAGACTTCAGCTGCATTTCTGTTTAATCTATTTCTTCTTCTTAGTAATCATTGTACAGATTTATACAAATGCTGCAAATTCAGGAAATATTTTCCCCTTAAAAGCAAACATGTTTAGCTGGCCAAGAAGCTTCAGCAATATTTCTTTTTATGAATGACTTACAAAGGGATTACATGGGCTTCCAAGAAAATGAAAAAAAAATTTTTTCCTACTCGAAGCAGGAAACAATCTGGTTTGGGTTGAGTGTTACCAGAAAAATGATCTCCTCTGAGGTACAATCCTTTTCACATATAGTATTTTTCCCACTCCCTTCCCCCTGCCTCCCTTCCTTCTTTCCTCAATTGCAGAGCCCTGCCTTACCTGAGATTCTGCCCTTTCCAAGTTGCCCACATCTGGGAAATGTTGCATCATACCTTATACATTCCAGCCTCAATGGAATTTCACTGTTAGTTGTTTTGTGTTTATGACATACAAGTTATATTTACATCTAGTTATAAATATTTTTTTTCTACCAGAATACAAAAAAAAAATCACTGGTGGGACTCAAACTTGGTATTTGGCAGTGACTAATCAAGTCACTTTTATGGATTTCAACTTTTTCTTCCAGCATATGGCGACATTAGCTGAAATATTGTTGAAATTTGCACCGTCAAAGTTACAAAGTTGAATGATAATGTGGTTTCTCTCGAGAAAGCGCAGCTTTGGAGAATTGCATGTAATTTTACAGATTGAGCAGAACTGTGTGCATGTGTGGGGACTATCAAGTGAATTATGGATTTGAATTTTAGGACTTTTATTCAGTAGCTATCATACAACCTCTCAGATTCTTAGTTTATTCATCTGTGAATGGAGATAATGGGGATAATAATAACTAACTAGCCTGGATATTAAGAAGATATGAGAACCCCTTCCCCCCACAATAGTAATCCATGGTTTATAGTAGTTACTTTATACCTGCTATCTATCATTACCACTGGAGAATTTACAATATTTTTTAGCCCACTTTCTTTTTTAACAGTTTTGCTTGACTTTTAGTTTCTGAGTTTATACATAGGTATTAATTTGCACAATTTTGTAATATGTAAAGTGCTTTGAGCTCTCAGAGAAAAGCATTATGCAAGTAGAATATTATTATTCACTGCACTGATGTGTGAATGCTCAAGGCTCCTAGGCACATTCATCTTAAAGAATGTATTAACTTCAAAATCTACATGAACCCTGTAAATGCACACTTAATAAACACTGACAATTTATAAGTTTTCACTTTTCTGTTAAAAGTAAAATAATAACAAAAAGTTAATGTAACACAAAATTTATGACATGATTGTAAAATGTGAGCATTTTAATCTTTAAGTTAGTATTAACCTCTTGCAAATTAAATGTAGGGAATTATAATAAGAGATCTTGCCAATCATTGACAATTACAGCCAAAGTCCTGTCTATATACATTTGAGCTATGTACATTTCCTTATTATTATATCATCTTACATTTGCATTAACTTGACACAGCATTCTTGTATATATTTCTAAATCTCATAATTATCCTGTGAGAAAGCAAGCCAGGGATAATTAATCCTTTATTAAATAACTGAAAAAATAGAGGCACAGAGAGCTTAAGTCATTGGTCTATCACATTAGAGTCTTATGTTCACACTATATTCACTCTATTGATGGAAATGTACAGAGCATGTAAGGAGGATCATCATTGGTTCAATTTGTTTGAAGTGTAGATTTGAGGTGTGGGTTGGAACAGTTGAAAAGATACTTGAAATTAATGCTAAGAAATTTGGGTATTTAGAGGCACATGGGTGCATCTGAGGCTCAGACCATTAAGCATCAGATTTCGGCTCAGGTCATAATCTCACTGTTTGTGAGTTCAAGACCCAGGTCAGACTCTCTGCTGTCAGCACAGAGCCCACTTCAGATCCTCTGTCCCCCTTGCTCTCTGCCCCTCCCCCACTCACACACTACTTCTTTCTCTCTCTCAATAATAAACATTAAAAAAAAGAAATTTAGGTATTATTAATATATTTTTTAAATTTAAATTTAAATTTTAAGTAACCTCTATATGCAATGTGGGGCTCAAACTCACAACCCCAAAATCAAGAGTCACATGTTCCATTACGGACCCAGCCAGGATCTCCGAAATTTGGGCATTTTTATGGATAGAATGAGAGAGGAAAAATTGAAGGTATGGCAAATGCTCTCCTCATCGGAACCGTGCTCTGAGATCAATATGGTGGAGCACGAGGATAGACAGAAGGTGAACAGAAATAGAGGCAGACTAACTAATTCGAACAGTTCAGAAAATAAGGTAATGATAAACAAAACCATCAAGGAAGCGGTATGAAAGTGTGACTGTAGAGAAGGTTAAATTGTTGAAATACTTGGGAATATAGGAATTGTAGAGAATTAGAGAGGATACAGTGATGAAACTCCTCTCCTTTACATTGAGTTCTGAACCAATTAGGGAGAAGGGCACGGGGTTCTAAAAGATAGAGATAAGTTAAATCTGCTTAATGGCTAAGGTTCCTGGTTTGGACACAAGATAGCCAATCAGCTTGCTGTATTTGAACCAGTCTTTCGCATTGTCATTGGCATGAGTGGATAACTTTAGAACTCACTGGTGTGGACTTTTTTGGCAAACAGACATGGAGAAGTGGTGTATGCCTAGCATGTTTGCATTTGTGAGCAATTTGTTTCTGAAAAGGGAGGGAGGGGGAAGCTGAAATAAACATGTTTAGTATTTTCTTCTAAACTTGCTAATGAGAAAATCTCTTCTCTTCCTGCGACGAATGAATAATAAGGGGTAAGGAAAGATTCCGACTTTTGACCAAAGCATGATTCTGGGCAAGTCCCTCCACAGGGAAATATAGAACTTGGCATTAAGTGAAATGGAACAAAATCATCTTTGAATGATTTAGCCATTTGGAAATAATCAGTGATAAACTCAGCTTAAAGCAGGGTTTCTCAGCCACAGCCCTAATCATATATTTGAGCAGATAATTAATCGTTGTAGGCGGCTATCTTGTGCATTGTAGGTCCTTGGCCTCTGCCAATATCATATCCCCAGTATAACACCCCAAAATGTCTCCACACATTGCCACATTTCTCCTGGGAAATTTCACCTTTCCCCTCCATCCTATTGAGAATGACTGGCCTAAATGGCAAAGGCTATGAACCATGGCTTTGTGTTCATCTCAGGGATCTAAGTCTTAATCTTCCTAAATTAATTTCATGAGTCTCTGCAAAGTGTATTACCTGGCTGTTTTTATCTTAGATGTAAATGACCATGTCTATCAATATGAGGGAAATACAATTTACATTAGACCTCAAATTTTAGAAAATACTTTGATAGCTGGATAGCTGGGAGACCACTGATGGGAATTCATTATACATAATTCTTTCCTAGTTTGGAAGGATATTCTTTGGTTTATAAAGTGTTTTTAAAATCCTCTTTGTCAGAGATGGAAGATTGTACTTATTATACAAGGACGTACATAGGAAAAAAGGATCCAGGTGCCACTATGATTAATAACACCCTTGTCATTATTGCCATTTTCTCACAGGCATCTAATTATGTGTTTTCTGAAGATATTATTTCAGCATGGGGCTATAGTTATATCCATCTGGAACAGGAGGGAATGCCATTGTAGGAAACATGAAATAAAAACTAAAACACCATAAAATACTCGACAATCTTCAACAATTTGGGTTAGAACAAACAGCATTAGGATTAAAGTAAGTCTTGTGTTCAAGAACCAGTTTTGCTCCTGACCTGCTTCTTTACTTTGAAAAAGTCATATATTTCTGGGACTAAGTTGATGCATGAAAGCCAAATCAACTCTCCACAATGCTGCATAGTTGGCTAGATGGGGTGGAAATCTTTTTCTGATTTTTATTTGTCCTGAAGACATAATTGTCACTTAGATTTGTTTTCAATTCCCCAATATTGGTAATCCCGGGCATTGGCCTCTGTCTTGGTCACTACAAAAGTCAGTTTCCTGTTAGATCAAGCAAATTCCCATTAGTACAATAGGAGTTTCCTGCCTCAACATACTGCTCTGGTTTCTCATTCACTTAAATTCCAGCTTGGTCATTTTATTCCCTCTGTATTTTTAGCTCTTTGTGGCCTTTTCAGAACATTCCATTGTTTTTTGTTTTGAGTATAGCTGACACACATTATTACATTGATTTCAGGCGGACAATAGAGTGATCCTACAAGATTATACATTATGCTGTGTTCACAAGTGTAGTTACCATCTATTGCCGTATGACACTATTACATGTAAAATGCTGTGCTTTTTATTCCCGTGATTTACTCATATTCCATAATTGGAAGCCTGTATCTTCCACCCTCTTCACCCATTTTGCACAACCTCCCCAGCGCCTCCCCTCTGGCAACCATCAGTTTGTTTTCTGTATTTATAGGTCTGATTCTTCTTTTTGTTTATTCATTCATTTGGTTTTTATTTATTTGTTTGTTTAGATTACACACTAGTGAAATCATATGGTATTTATCTTTCTCAGTTTAATTTATTTCACTTAGCATAATACCCTGTAGGTCCATCCATGTTGTCTCAAATGGCATGATTTCATCCTTTTTTATGGCTGCATAATAGTCATTGTTTTTAATGATAAGTTAGTTGCCATTATTAAACACTGGAAATATGATACATTTAATAGAAATAATTGGGAAAGTAAACTGACTCATAGAATAAGAAGCACTATAATGTAACTATCAAGAACAATCCTACAAAAGTTTTAGACTATTTCTCTCTGTTTTTAACAGGGTAGTTAAAAGTATTCATATTTTTATCATATTCACTGTATCACTTTATATTGCATTTTTGTCTTTAAACTGTTTTAGAAGACATTTAATAAATTTAAATGGATATTTATAACATAGGTGAGAGATGTAAATGTTAATAGTGACAAGAAGAACCTGTACCCAATTTTTAAAGGCAATACTATAAATTTCTTTTTTAAACCAAGATAACAATAAATTTTGTTTTCATTATACCCTTACTTTTCTGCATCATTTTTATTCTTCACTACATCACAAACATTTTTTGTGACATGAAAATTTATATTAACGCACATCGTTGATTGAATAACATTTCATAAATTGTATATCATAATTTAAATTATACTAATATTAGATATTTTGTTTTTACATTTTAATAAATAATGCTGTTATTCATTTGTATGCATAAGATTTTGTTCATATTTTTGAATATTTGGCTCATTAATCTAAAAAGTAAATTAAAATATTAAAGAACAAGTACTTTTTTAAGATCTTTGATACAATGTGCTTAAATAATTTTTTAGAAAAATTTGTAATGATACTATCATAGCTCTGATTAACAAGGTGGAATCTCTAATCAGACCACAAGAGTTAGAGCCTTAATTTACTTCTAGTTAACTGTGTGCTTGGACAAGTTCTTAATCACTCTGTGCCTATCTACTTATTTATTTTTTGTAAAGTGATGTTAATAAGTACCTACTTCATAAGGGTGTTATGCATATTTATAGATTAATGCTATTTGTATAAATACACTGTATGGGAAAGATTTAGTACAATAACTGCTTGATAAATATTGGACACAATATATAATTGTGGTGTACTAATGGCATACCCTTTTGAACATTAATTTATATATTTTGTAAAATGTTTTCTAATATTCTAGTTAAAGATTATATTATTTCAACTTTCATTACTTTGAATGCTACTTATTTTCATATATGTGTTAACTGTTCTTTTTTTAATATACCAGAAATGCATGCCTTTCCCATTGATATTAAGGGATATTTTTATTCTTATGAATTTGTATTTACTTCATAACTTCCAAGAAATTTAACCATTTTATGCAATGTTTTGCAATTGTTTCTCTCATTTTGTAGGTTTTCATTTTGCTTTTAGTTTTATGATACAGATTAAGATTTTTTTAATATAATAAAATATTTGAAACTTATCCTTGTTGACTTCCCCCTTTGATTTTATGTTTAAAATATGTTTCCTCATCTTGTGGAAAATTAGTCTACATTTTCCTTCAGTTAAGTGGTTTTATTTTCAAAATTAAATACACCAGGGATTTATTTTTGTCTAAGTTAGTGTATTATTTATATCCCTTATTAATTTCAAAGGCTTTTCAGAAGAAATTCTTCAGAAGAAACTCTAGGGTTTTGAAGCAAAAGAAATTATTATTAGAAAATGATGATAGTGTCTCCCTTTCCAATAGCAAGAGCTCTTATTTATTTACCTTACTGTTGTTTGTTCCAGACTTAAGGATGTGCCACCACTATTTTTCTGTTAAGTGTAATATTGGCTACTGGATTTCAGAATAGCAGACATTCTTTATCACATGAAGAAAATACCCTTCCATTTTCAATACACTCAGCATTTTCATAAGGAATAGTTGTTAAATCTCACTAAACTTACCTACGGCATTGTTACCTATATCTTTCTGGAGGAGATTTCTGGAATTATGTATATTCTATGTTACTAGCTAGGGCTTTGAACCTAATGTCCTATGTTTTGACTTGTACCATGTTCTTTTTCTTGCTAAGTTAAAATTCTTGCTATTAATTTTTCCATACAACAATAGAAAGAAAATGACGATGATGGTGATGGTGACAATGACAGTAATTAAACTGAATGTTTCCTGTATACAAGCTCCAGGGCTAAACATTCCACATGCTCTATTTCATCTAATCATCTCTTTTTTGTTTGTTTTGCTTTTTTAACGTTTATTTACTTTGAGACAGAGAGAAGGGGGGAGGGGCAGAGAAAGAGAAGAGAAAGAATCCCAAGCAGGCTCCTCACTGTCAACATAGAGCCCAATGTGGGGCTCGAACTCATGAGCCAGAGACCATGACCTGAGCTGAAATCAAGAGTCAGACACTTAACTGAGCCATCCAGGTGCCTCTCATCTAATCACCTCATTAAATGAACAAATAGTGACAGAGAAGAAATAAGCGATATAGAAAAAAAAAAATGTAGCTTGTAAATTGGGACTTTCATTCAAGACCATCAACTGTATTTCTTGGCATGCCTTGCTTTTATAATTTTTCCTTTCAAAAACACAGTTTACAAGATTTTGTTTTATTGCACGTTTTGTGTTCAGAGGCCAGAGTACCATTTTCCATATATGTCCATTTTCATCATTGTTTGGATGGCTAAAATCTCTACTGGATGTTTGGAAGAGAAGGATGATGGGGCACATGGGGAAAGAGATGGAAAAAGAGATTCCTAGATTACTGTTAGCTCATTTGAGAGTTCCTGTGCATTTGGAGAACGGTAGTTTATTTCCCAGGTTAATTAAGCCTTTCTATCCCAGAATCATGGGAACAATAGAGTTTAATAATTTTTTTCTAGTATCTTTGATGCTATTTGTACTACTTTCTATCAGAAGATGGAACATATGGTTACTAGTTCATAATAGTGTTTCTAAACTTTCTCTCATAATTAACGTAATTAGGGTAAAGTCCCTCTGGATTTTGGCATATGTTTTCTTCCATATTTAGTTCATAGTTCTGCTGTACTTTCTTTCTTTTGTTTCTTTTGATATTCATTTTGATAGAATTAAGGGCAGAGTTCTACCAAATTCCCTGGTCACATAACCTAGAAATGCCTATAAATCTAGTTTACTATTTAACTATAAAGAAATACTGGATTTATTGAGTCTTACATCTAGGATTCTTTGGACAGATATAATAATTTTGTGAATATATTAAAAATCATTTCAGGCAACTGTCCAGTATAATGTCAAAAAAGAAAAGATGATTGAAGATTAACTTTCTCCTCACTCTGGAATAACTGTAGTGTTGCTGGTATTAGATGAGTCCATAAGACACCTAAATAGCATTATAATTTTTACTTGCATATTGAAATAAGAGATTAATTGACTTACGGTCATGGAAATGTTAACATATCTCAAATGACTAAATTTAGGTGACCTGAAAATGGTGCTCAGTTGAAATATATACAGATATGAAAAAAGGGCATTGTCAATTCTTCCCTTCAGGTATAAAAAGAGGTGTAAGTTAGATTTTCTTTTTATGTTTTTTAATGGTGAAAAAGGAAAGCAACAATTTAAAAACTGAAACAAAGCATCTTATACTTCCAGCCAAGATGAAGTATCAGGAAGATGAATTACCTACCCACCAGAAATAATCTTAAAAGCAGACAAATATACATAATGACAGTTTTCAAGACAGTGGATATCAGGCAAGTAAGGACAGTAATCCCTGTAAGAGCCTAGGATTACAATATGAAGATGTTTCTGGGATGTGGCCCATGGAGGGAGTAACAAAGGCAGAGCTGGCAGAATATGTGCGCTAAGAAGACAGAGCTGAGAGTCAGGGACATTGACAAGTGCAGGACAGAGTAACAGAGAGGAGTGATACATCCAGAGACAAAGCTATGAGATCTGTGGAGTATCCCCTTCAAGCACTAAGTAGTGTTCATTGCATGTAGATGAGAAAAACCTGAAGCTAGGGAAAATCTAACTGGAAGAGTTAGAGGCAACAGTGCTCTCCATCAGACAGGCTGAGGACTAGTGACTATTTTCATCAGCCAGATTGGGAAAACTCATAATTGAGAGGGTCACTGGATAGAGTACTCAGAATTTTTGCCTCAGTAGTGGCAATAAGTAGCCTACTGTGAATACTGCTCAAGATCCAGCTAATAATCTTAAAAGCAAAACCTTAAAGGATTAAACTGTTCCCAAGTATCTTAACTACCTCTGAACAAAGCTCAAAAATATTTATAAAAATACAAAAATACCTAACACCTAGCAAGGTGAAATTCACAATATTTGACATCCATTAAAAATCATCAGGCATACAAAGAAACAGAAAAACATAATCCATATAAGGAGAAAAATCAATCAGTACAAACTGACCCAGACCTGTAACCTACCTTACCTTAGCAGTAAGAGATTTACAGACTCCACCAAAGAATACATACAAATGGTAAATAAATACATGAAAATATGTTCACCATCATCAGTCATTAAAGACATATAAATGAGAATCATGATGAAATACTAATTGTAAAATCACTAAAATTATTACAAGTTATTAGTGAGGATGTATGAGAAATGGTATTCTCATATACTCTTGATGGGAATGTAAATGGTATAATTATATTGGAAAACAGTTTGGCAGCTTCTTAAAAATTTAGATATAAACATACCATATGATTCAGCCATTCTATTCTTATTAGTAGACAATAATTTGAATACAGTTTTATACCAATAAAACTGTTATTCCCATTTGTAAGTAAGTCTTGTATGGACATGTGATTTATTTTTCTTGGGTAAAACTATGAACTCCAAAAGGTTAGGGCTTATCCGTCTTGTTCTCTTTCCCACTTCATACCTAGCCCTGAATCTGGCCATTCTAGGAGTTTAAATATTGGTTGACTCAAATAATAGATTTATTGGAGACTTTGTCTTATCAACAAGTAAATGGATAGTTGAATATCAATACCATGAAATATTACTCCACACCAAAAGTGAATGAACTATTGAACTATGTAAATACATGGATAAATCTCAAAATAATTATGCTAAGCAAAAGAAGCCAAATGATAAAGAGTACATAGTATTTGATTCCATTATATAACACTCTAGAAAATGCACATCAATCCATAATGACAGAAAGCAGATCAGTAATTATCTGGGGAGTCAGACAGAGAAGTTACAAAGAGGTCAACCTAAGTGTCTATCAATAGACAAACAGATAAGGAAGATGTAGTATACTCCACACACACACACACACACACACACACACACACACACATAGTGGGATATTACACATCCATAAAAAAGAATGAGGTCCTTCTCTGACCTCAGCCGTAGCAATCTCTTACTCGACACATCCCCAAAGGCAAGGGAATTAAAAGCAAAAATGAACTACTGGGACCTTATGAAGATAAAAAGCTTCTGCACAGCAAAGGAAACAACCAACAAAACTAAAAGGCAACCAACGGAATGGGAAAAGATACTTGCAAATGACACATCGGACAAAGGGCTAGTATCCAAAATCTATAAAGAGCCCACCAAACTCCACACCCGAAAAACAAATAATCCAGTGAAGAAATGGGCAGAAAACATGAATAGACACTTCTCTAAAGAAGACATCCGGATGGCCAACAGGCACATGAAAATATGCTCAATGTCGCTCCTTATCAGGGAAATACAAATCAAAACCACACTCAGATATCACCTCACGCCAGTCAGAGTGGCCAAAATGAACAAATCAGGAGACTATAGATGCTGGAGAGGATGTGGAGAAACGGGAACCCTCTTGCACTGTTGGTGGGAATGCAAATTGGTGCAGCCACTCTGGGAAACAGTGTGAAGGTTCCTCAGAAAATTAAAAATAGACCTACCCTATGACCCAGCAATAGCACTGCTAGGAATTTACCCAAGGGATACAGGAGTACTGATGCATAGGGGCACTTGTACCCCAATGTTTATAGCAGCACTCTCAACAATAGGCAAATTATGGAAAGAGCCTAAATGTCCTTCAACTGATGAATGGATAAAGAAATTGTGGTTTATATACACAAAGGAGTACTGCATGGCAATGAGAAAGAACGAAATATGGCCCTTTGTAGCAACGTGGATGGAACTGGACAGTGTGATGCTAAGTGAAATAAGCCATACAGAGAAAGACAGATACCATATGTTTTCACTCTTATGTGGATCCTGAGAAACTTAACAGAAACCCATGGGGGAGGGGAAGGAAAAAAAAAAAAAAGAGGTTAGAGTGGGAGAGAGCCAAAGCATAAGAGACTGTTAAAAACTGAGAACAAACTGAGGGTTGATGGGGGGTGGGAGGGAGGGGAGGGTGGGGGATGGGTATTGAGGAGGGCACCTTTTGGGATGAGCACTGGGTGTTGTATGGAAACCAATTTGACAATAAATTTCATATATTGAAAAAAAAAAAGAATGAGGTCTTGCTATTGCACAACATAGACAAACCTAGCGGGTAATATGCTAAGCAAAATAAGTCAGACTAAGAAAGACAAATATGATATCACTCATATGTGGAATATAAAAAATGAATAAATAAAAAGCAGAGTCATACCTATAAATACAGAGAACAAACTGATGGTTGCCAGAGGGAAGGTGGGTGGGAGAATGGACAAGCTGGGTGAAGGAAATTGTGAGATACAGACTTCCAGTTATGAAACAAGTACATCACAGGAATAAAAGGCACAGCATAGTGAATACAGTTGGGGTATTATAATAGTGTTGTATGACTGCATGGTGACAAATAATAAGTACACTTGTGGTGAGAATAGTATAAAGTATAGAGGGGGCGCCTGGGTAGCTCAGTCAGTTAAGCGTCCGACTTCAGCCCAGGTCATGATCTCGCTGTCCGTGGGTTCAAGCCCTGCGTCCAGCTCTGTGCTGACAGCTCAGAGCCTGGAGCCTGCCTCGGACTCTGTGTCTCCCTCCCTCTCTGACCCTCCCCCACTCATGCGCTGTCTGTCCCTCTCTCTCAAAAATAAATAAACCTTAAAAAAAAGTATAGAGAAGTTGAGTCACTATGATGTACACCTAAAAAATGAGTTAACATGGGTCAACTATACTTAAAAAAAAATTTTTTTAAATAAATAAAAATATGTTATTTAACTTCGAAAAGAAGGGCATGAGGAAATCTTTGGGCATGATAAATACATTTACTGTCTTAATTGTGATGATGATTTCATAGCTATATGCATACATCAAAGCTTATCAAATAGTATGCTTTAAATGTGTAGTTTATTATATATCAATTATGCCTCAATAAAACTGTTTAGTCACATTTTCTTCCTCCAAATAAAAGCAATATCTATAAAATCTAATGATCTTATTCTAGGAACAGGAATGTATTGGGGATATACTGATATTTGTTTCCATGCTTTCCTTGTTTTTGCTGCCTTACCTTCTGCCTTTTATTTAAATTTCTTTCCTAGGATTCTTCTGTCTTTGGTCCTCTTATTTTCATGCCTTATATGCCCTCCTGCATGATTTCTTTCTTTTTAAAAATTTTTTTTTCAATCTTTATTTACTTTTGAGAGAGAGAGAGAAAAAGAGAGAGAGGGGAAGAGAGAGAGAGGAGGGGCAGAGAGACAGGGAGACACAGAATCCGAAGCAAGCTCCAAGCTCTGAGCTGTCAGCACAGCACCCAACGCGGGGCTTGACCTCATGAATGTGAGATCATGACTTGAGCAGAAATCGGAGGCTTAGCTGAATGAGACACCCAGGCACCCTCCTGCACAATTTCTTTATACCTGTCTTTGGCCTTCTTATTTCCATGCCTTTTATACCCTCCCTGCAGGATTTCTTTGTACCTCATGTCTTCAATCCACCAAATCTCTTTCCAATTCATGTAAATTTCCACAGCTCCTAATCTAAACATCAGTGTATTTCACATTCTCACTTAGATGCCCACTAGCACCTCAAAATCAACATGTCTAAGGATTAATATCTAAAAACATTAAACACCACACAGTGAAACAAGTGTGTGTCACGTGGATACTCATGTGAAACTACTTAAATGACATTCCATCACCAATGATGTGTTCCCTCCTACATTTTTACTTGACTATATTCAAAACTTGTAAACTAAATTTTTTTTAATAGAAAATGTAGGTGATAGAGGAATACAATGAGTGGATAAGCAAATATCTATCCAAATATTCTAGAGGCAACCAGCCCACTTTCTTCAAAAAGTCCGTATCAAAAAACAAAGAAGACTGGAAGATGTTTCGGGTATAACAACCAAATGCAATGTGTGACTACTGATTGGATCCTGGTTTGAATAAGCCATCTAAACATGGTCCTTGGGAATAATTAGGTGATTTTAATATTGGATATTACAGGGTGTTTGAGAATTTGGTTAATATTTTTGATGTGAATATGGCAATGACATTATGAAAGTGATGTTTGTTTTTGTTTTAAAGATAGAAAAGTGAAGATTTCTCCTTTTTTTTTTGTCTAGCTTTGCCCAAGTTTGCCATGTATTATTCTGGGAACTGTTTTCCTCAGAAGAAACTTCAGTCAACTGCTCTTTGTCATGAGTATAAGAAGATTAAATAGATTTAGGGAAAAAAAAAATTCCCGCATCCTTTATTCTTAGCAACTAAATATTAAATCTGTGATCTTGACAATGTGATTCCAGTGTTTGCTCCTGCCAAACTGAAGCAAAATTTTTATCCTGGAAAAGCTGTATCTTCGGGTTTTCAAATGAAATCATCTGGAAATCAATACATGACTTTACAGGGATAGATTTCTGTGATGAGGAATATAGTTCAAATCATGATGGATGTTAGAAAACAGGTAAAATTCCTAAGCTCACTCTTTTTTCTTCTTTCTTCTTCCCTTCTCTGTCTGTCTCTCTTCTTGCTCCTCTTATGGATATAATAGTATTAAGAATTGAGGATGATAACTTTCACTTTCTTAATGTAGTATTTATTTCAACAATAAATTTTCTTTCTATTATCACATTTCATTCTTCTGGAAACCTTGGGATCTCTAGGTGGCTAGTATGTTTTTTATTACTGTTTCCATATTTTGGGGAGCTGAGGTTTAGAGATGACTACATCTACCAACTTTGACTGTACATTTTAGATTCATTTTATTCAAAAATATTCATAAATATTTGTTTTTCTAATTTCACATTGAGGGATTTTATAATAATTCTGTTTCTATTTTTTAGCAGGTATGTGCATTTTTGCATGTTTTTAGGTGATCTCAATTCATGTTAAATTTCATATGAAATTTTGAGAGCTTCTGCCATGATAATAATCTGAAAATAAATTAATGCAAATGTGATCTAATATGTAAAGTGGTGCTATTCTATAATTATAAAAGGCAATTTACTCTTCAGAAGTAAAATGCTGTAAAAACATTTTTCTCTTGAATAAAAAATATTTCTGCCCATTTGTGCAGCTAAATAGACTATTTCTATTGTTTCCAAAATGAGATGGAATCAATTTATTTGGAAGGTTTAAGATGACAAGTTTTATGGTAACATAAATAATTCACACATCTTCCTATGTTATCCCTTCATCTTCATGTTCCTCACATACTTAAAGCTGTGTTGGAATTTTTGAGTGAATGCATACAAGCTCACATGTCTCCAGGCATACATGATATGAATAAGTGAAGTGGTATTAGATGTGCTTACTGTCTCATAATTGATTAAAAGATAGAAACATAAATATTTAGTGTGACATATTTAACGAATAAGAAACAAATCAGAAGAACTGGTTCTAATATGTAATGAGCTTGGAAGTAGTCATTCTCATTTTAACAAGAAAAAAGCTAAATGAGTGGAAAATCAACAAACTCTTCTTAGATCCAGCTGAAAATTAAGGTCACAGGGGAAAGCACTAGTCCAAAATCTTGAGACACAGGCAAATACAGAAAATGATAGTCACGATCTGCTTACTTGAAGCAAAATCTGCTGGAGCTAGTAACAGGATCATTTAAATGGTCATTTTGATGAATTGCTGAAGACTCAGATATGACACAAATATTGGAATTATCAGGCAAGAATTTTAAAATAGCTAGGCAAATCAATGGATTCATAACAAATGGTAGTAGAATAATTGGGTGTACAGAAGCAAAAAGAAAAATAATAATGAAGGCATGGACCTTAAATCTTTCATAAAAACTAACTCAAAATCAATTATAGACCTAAATGCAACTTAAATTAAAAACTCTGCCCTCCAAAAGCACTGTTAAGAAAATGAAAAGACAAGACACACACTGGGAGAAAGTATTTGCAGAACACATAGTCTGATAAATAACTTGTAATTATATTCAAATTTTGTATCAACATTTACAGAGAACACACACTCAATAATGAGAAAACAATCCATTATAAAAATGAACAAATTTTCTGAATATACACCTCATCAAAGGAGATATGCAGATGGAAAATAAGTATATGAAAATACGTCCCATACTGTATGTCATTAGGGAATTATAATCAAAAACAAGAATGAAATACCACTATTAGAATGACTAATATTTTAAAAAATGATAATACCAACTGATGGTGAATATGTGAAGCAACAGGAACTCTCATTTACTGCTTGTGGGAATGCAAAGCAGTACACTGGTTTGGAAGAAAGTTTGGCAATTCCACTCATAGATAATTACTCAATTGAATTGAAAACTTATGTCTACAGAAAAATTTGAACACAAATATTTATAGCAACTTTATTCATAATCACCTAAATGTGGAAGCAATCAAAATGTCCTTCAAAGGTTCGCAGATAGACAATCTATGGTACATCCATACAATGGGATATTATCCAGTGATAAAAAGAAATGAGCTATGAGGTCCCCTCCAAAACATGGAGGAATGCTAAATGCACATTGATTTGTGAAATAAGCCAGTCTGAAAAGGCTACATAGTATATGATTCCAACTATATGATATTCTGGAAAAAAACCGCAAAACTATAGAAACAATACAAATATTGGTGGTTGCCAAGAGTTTGGAGGAAAGAGAAGAGGGATGAATAGGTGAAGCACCAGAGACTTTTAAGGTGGTGAAACTATTAAGTATGACACTATAATGGTGGATTCATGATGATATGTATTTGTCAAAATCCAACAAACTGTACAACACAAGTGAACATTAACGTAATCTATGAATTTTGTTAACCATTGCTTTTTATTAATTCATTCATTACTTGTAACAAATCCACCAGACTAATGAAAGATGTTAGTAATAGGGAAACTATATGTGTGGGGTGGGGATATTGATATGGGAACTCTGTACTATCTGCTCAGTTTTTCTGTAAGTCTGAAACTATTTTTAAAAAATAAAATCTATTAATTAAAAAAATATAGATGACATGATACTGTATATAGAAAACGCTGGAGACTCCACCAAAAATTGTTAGAACTAATATATGAATTCAGTAAAGTCACAGGATATAAAATTATTCAAAAATCAATTGCATTCCCATACACAAATAATGAGTTATCAGAAAGAGAAATTAAGAAAAAAAACCCATTTACAAAAAGAATAAAATGCCTGAAATAAATTTGACCAAGGAGATGAAAGACCTATACTCTGAAAATTGTAAGACACTGGAAAAACATTGAAAATGCCACAAATAAATGGAAAGATATACCATGCTCATGGATTGGAATAATTAATATTGTTAAAATGACCCAAATCCAAAGCAATATACAGTTTCATTGCAATCCCCATCAACATACTAGTGGCATTGTTTACAGAACATTTTTCAAAGAATCCTAAAGTTTGTGTGGAACCACAAAAGACCCCTAATAACCAAAGCAATCTTGAGAAACAGGAAAAAGCTACAGATACCACACTCTCTTGATTTCAAACTATGCTACAAAGCTATAGTAATCAAAACAGTATGGTACTGACATAAAATCAGATACATAGATCAGTAGAATATAATAGCCCAGAAATAGACTCATGCATATATGATCAGTTAATTTATGAGTAAGGAGGCAAGAATGTACAATGGGAAAAGATAATCTCTTCAAAAAATGCTACTGGGGATACTGGACAGCTACACACAAGAGAGTGAAACTAGACCACTATCTTATACCATATACAAAAATAAATTCAAAGACTTGAATGTAAGACCTGATATCATAAAACTACTAGAAGAAAACATACGCAGTAAACTCTTTGACATCAGTGTTAGCAATATTTTGGGGGGCCAGTCTTCTCAGGCAAGAGTAACAAAAGCTAAAATAGACAACTGGGATTATTTAAAACTAAAATACTTTTGCACAATGGAAGAAAGCCATTAGCAAAACAAAAAGACAACTTATTAAATGGGAGAAGATACTTGCAAATCATTCCTCTGATAAGGGGTTAACACCCCCAAAATATATAGAATTTATACAACTTAAAAAATTTAAAAATGGGCGGAGGACCTGAATAGATGTTTTTTCTAAAGAAGATATGCAAATCGCTAACAGGCACATGAAAAGATACTCAACGCCACTAGTCACCAGAGAAATACAAATCAGCACAATGAAATATCACCTCACACTGGTTAGATTGGGCTATTATTAAAAGGACAAAATAACAAGTGTTGGTGAAGATATGGTTAAAAGAGAACCCTGGTACACTGTTAGTAGGAATGTAGATTGGTGCAGCCACTATGGAAAACAGTATGGAGGTTCCTCAAAAAATTTAAATTTAAAATACAACTACCGCATGATCCAGAAATTCCACTTCTAAGTATTTACCTGAAGAAAATGAAAACACCAATTCAAAGAGATATATGCATCCCTATGTACATTGCAGTGTTATTTACAAAGCCAAGATATGGAAGCAACCTAAGTCTCTATAGATAGATGAATGGATAAAGAAGATGGATATATATATATATATATATAATGAATATATATGAATATATATTCATGAATATATATATGAATATATATGAATATTATATAATATTCATATATATAATATGAATATATATTAATATATATATGAATATATATTAATATATAATATGAATATATATATAATATGAATATATATATATATATGTATATATATATATGATGAATCAGAAATTTTTTTCCAGGGGTTCCTGGCTGGCTCAGTTGGTTACGCCTCTGACTTCAGCTCAGGTCATGATCTCACAGTTCATGGGTTTGAGCCCTGTGTCAGGCTCTGTGCTGACAGCTCAGAGTCTGGAGCCTGCTTCAGATTCTGTGTGTGTGTCTCTCTCTCTGCCCCTCCCATGCTCACGCTCTGTCTCCCTCTCTCTCTCAAAAATAAACATTAAAAAAATTTTTTTAATACAATTTTTTTCTTCCAATAGAATCACAGCAAAGATCATTTTATTTTCATTCAAGAATAATAAACTGTTATCAAATAATTTTTAAAAAAATTTTAATCTTTATTTATTATCAAATAAATTCAAATGTAAAATATACTATTTAAAATAGCATAAAAATATAAGATACCTAGGGATGATTCTAACAAGAGATGTATGATTTTATGCAGAAAATAATGCAATTTTGTTGAAATATATTTACTGAGTCCTGAACAGATATATCTTCTTGATATATTGAAATATTCAACATCATAAAGATATACACTCCATAATAATCTGTACATCTAGTACATCTAACAAAAATCCAAAAATTTATAGGAAATGTAAATAATCAAAATAATCATGAATAAAAAATTTCCCCACAAAACTGCACAACTGGCAATAAAATCATAGTAATTAGACAGTGTGTTACTAACCTAGGTTTAGATACTCAGACCCATGGATCAGAATTTATAGCATAGAGACAGGCATATAAACATGGGCCCTTAATATGACTGAGGTGGTTTTACAGGGCACTGGGGAAAGGTTTAACTTGATAATTTTTTAAAAATGTCTTTTATTTTAAAAGGGAGAGCAAGCAAGCAGGGTAGGGGGAGGGAGAGAGAGGGAGAGAGAGAATCCCATGCAGGCCCTGCATTGACAGCAGGGAGCCCGACTTGGGGCTTGATTCCATAAACTGTGAGATCATGATCTGAGCCAAAATCAAGAGTCAAATAAATGCTTAACTGACTGAGCCACCCAGGTGCCCCTAAAATTGATAATTTATGTGAAAACATTTGTTATTCATGTTAAAAAAAATTAAACCTGTTTCATACTTTACATAAAACTCAATATTCTTTACATTAAATACATAAATGTAAAAGCCAAAACTATAAACAACTAGAAAACCATATGGAGAATATTTTATTACCTTGGTATAAAAAGTATTTTTTAGACAAAATACAAAAAATCACAAAGGAAAATATTGGCAATTTAAAATTGGTAATTAAAGTCATGAACTTTTTAAATGCAAAAAAAAAAATGTCTCAGAGACATGAAATATTGAGCCACAAACTGGGAAAATCTATTTTCTACATATAAACCTAGCAAAGAATTAGTGTTGTAAATACATCAATTAATAAAAATAAAAAATAGAACTGAGAAAGTAGACAACAATTTCAAAAAGTTAGAATATCTAATTAATAAATAAACATATGGAATAAACATATTAAAAGATGTTAACCATCAATACAAATAGAAAAATGTAATTGAAAAACACTTGAAGATACAACTTCACAACCAATTTCTTGATTGATTTAAGAACAGTCATTGATTTTCACTTTGTTCAACTTTCTTCTTGATAAGAGTTATGACTTCTAAGCTTTTTACTTGTCAGAGCTAAAACTGGAAGTCTTGTGTTTCTATTCATTTTTTTAAATTTTATTTTTAATTTTTTAAAATTTATATCCAAATTAATTAGCATATAGTGCAACAATGATTTCAAGAGTAAATTCCTTAGTGCCCCTTAGTGTGCTTCTATTCTTTAAAAAAATTTTTTTTTAATTTTATTTTAGAGAGACTGTGAGAAGGAGATACATTTGTCTTATGCGGTGTTGAAAAGGATGTGGAAGAACTGGAATTCTCACACTGTGCTGGTGAGAATGTAAAACACTACATTTTGGAACACAGCTTGGAACTTCCCTAAAAAGTTAAACACACACATATCATATGACCCTGCCTTTGCACTTCTATTTACCCAGTGGAAGTTTATGTCCCTACTGAGAGGAATAACAAATTGTAATATGCCCAGCACAAAGGAATGGGTTGTTGATCCATGCATTAATATGGATGAGCCCATAAATAACTGTACTGAGTTAAAGAAGCCTGAAAATAAGAATATCTTCATATGTCAAAAATTATCAAATTGTGTACTTTATAAATGTGAAGTTTAAGTCAATTTTATCTTTAAAATCTTTTTTTAAATTTTTTGTTAATGTTTATTTATTTTTGAGAGAGAGAGAGACAGAGTGCCAGCAGGGGAGGGGCAGAGAGAGAGGGAGACACAGAATCCAAAGCAGTCTCCAGTCTCTGAGCTGTCAGCACAGAGCCTGATGTGGGGCTCGAAGCCACAAACCATGAGATCATGACCTGAGCCAAAGTCGGATGTTTAACCAACTGAGGCACCTAGGTGCCCCCAAAACCTTTCTTCTTTAATCCCCAAAATATTTTTTTGTAATTGTGAAAAATCATTGAAATGAAAAAATCCTTAGAAGGTAACTTATAAAGGTAACTTAAGAAAAAATGGAATGACCAATTTATCCTCCATTTTTTTTTTAGTGATAAAATTGCTTAAAATCCTTTTGCAAAATCACATACAGTGTTCATATGGTTTCACCAAATGGTCACAGAATGAATCATTTGATCCTATGTAAATTTTTCCAGGGAATATCCAAAGTAACAATACCCATACTATGAGGATATATCAATTTTCTTTATATCTATTTTAGAGCCCTTTTCTCAGAGAGGGCCATTTTATTTCTGATTATTTGTTTTATGCCTTTTAGATCATGCATGTTTGCTTTAGCTCTTCTATATTCTAGCATTATTACTCTAATCTAGTATTTACCACTTTTATTTTGTAACAACTTTTAATTTACTTTAGGGATCCATCAATGTTGTGGTTGTTCACTTATGATTACAAATCATCACTGATTATTTACTGATTTCTCACAAATTCCCAACATTGCCTTTCTTCAATGTGTCCATATTCGTTTTTCCCACATTTCAGATAAGCAGAAGTCTTTTCGTCTTATGAGGCCTATATATCAGGTTTTTGTTGATGTGATTTAGTTTGTATTTCTTTTGAGCAGACTATCAGTAAACAGCAACGTTCATCCAAGCCACTGCTTTTCCTCCATGCTGACACAATTAAATCTGCTATCCTGCAAAGATCGCTTGTCTGAGTGTAGCTTGCAGCTCCTTGTCTCTGCCAGTCATCAATGCAGAACGTGGCCCTTGGGATTTTCATAGCCATTTGTGCCTCCCAGACTCTGCTGTTTCAATTAAGACATCATTAGTTGGGCCTACATAACTGTAGCACACATTTTTTTTAATGCATTCTGTGCAGTCTGACAAAATATGCCTACTCATTCTCTTCCTTTTAATTAGTCCCACATTCACTGTATTTGGTAATTATTCATCACAGTTTGTAGTTATGAGGGTCAATATTTGGTAATTTCATTAAGTATGGTAACTTTTGCTATGTATATTGCACTTTTTGTCTATGTAGTTGTCTCAGAGAAGAAAGTTAAAGAACAATTTTTTTAAGATTTGTTTGTTTTTTTTAGGTATCTATAAGGATATTTTTATAATATTAGAATTGGGAAATTCTTAAGATATGAAATTGAGAAACTATAAGTCTAAATTTTGACAGATTTCTCTTTGTGGAAGAGAGAAAAAACTCACATAGAATAAAAGACACATAATCAAATCCGAAGGAGAAAAGAGAGCCAGGATGAAAATATATATAAATATATGTAGTAGACAAAGGCTCAATGCTAAAATTAATGGGAATAAAACAAAGAACTAGTGCAATAGAAAAGATGGCACAATATATAAATCAAGTTTAAAAATGTGTTAATAAATTCCAAGAAAATGCCCAACCTCACAATTAAGTAGGGAAAATAAAATTAAATAATATTTAATTTCAATGTTTCATAATTCTGCATATTTAAAAATTGATATCCCAAATGTATGGAAATAGACACTTCTGTGAGATTATAGACAGGATGCATATAATATGCATATATTTTTGGAGGCTGTCTTTGTCAGTTTTGGCTGCAATAACAAATTCTCATAGGTTGGGTACTTAAACAGCAGACATTTAATTTCTTACAGTTCTGGAGGCTGGGAGGTTCAAGATCAAGGTGCTGGCAAATCCTGTGTCTGGTGAGAGCCTGCTTCCTGGTCTGCAGATGGCCTTCTTCTCATTGTACCTTTTCATGGTACAGAGCAGAGAGAGAGAGAAAACAAGCTTTGTGTGTTCTTATAAGGGCACTAATCCCACTCATGAGGGCTTCACCCAAATGACTTAATTACCTCCCAAAGGCCCAGCATAACATCAGGGATTAGAATTGCAGGGGGGCTATAAACATTCAGTCCATAAGTGAGGGCATTTGGGCATTATCTGTTAAATCTAACAACTTCAACCCAACAGACTTTGACCCCCAAATCCTACATGTAAAAATCCCTATGATAACAGTATGACACAGGTGCAAAGACAGATGTATGCACACTGACAGATTCATATGATGCATTTTTGTAAAAGTAAAAAATTAAAAATATCCTAAAATGTCTACAGATAAGAAACAATAAAGTAAATGATCATACACATATAATATAAAATAATATAAAATTCCTTGCTAGGAATGAGGTAGGTTTGTGTGTGGGGTGGGCACTAATATAGATGGGTCTCTGTAAAACTTTAAGTGAAAAAAGTAACCATAAATCACAGTTACTAGAAATTTTAAATTGAATATTTCAATAAGTCCTGATAATATGAGATTGTTATTGTCCCCAAATTCTATCACATGTCTCAAAGTGGGACCCCTAATGCAAAGTGATAGTAAATTGCAGAATCAGGATTTGATACCATAACTATCTGGTTTCGGAGCCTATTCATTCTTATCACATAGGCTTATCACCTGCCCTTGTTGTGTGTGGTATTTATATTCCCATGACCTAGCAAAGTAGCTGACTCAAGGTTCTCAACCCCTTTTAAACAGATGAACAAATGAATGAACACTGTGATTCATGGTATTGTGTTTTTATGCAAAGACAAGACAGATTTCTGTCTTCTAGAGTTTCACAGTATACAACACGAATAAGCCATAACATGATATCCCCCAGAGCATGAGAAAAGTAAAAATAAAGCTCATGCAATAAAAGATGAAACAAAAACCATATAACATGGCTTGTAAGGAGTGGAGAAGTACCCAAAATGGTGTTATAAAAGTGGCACTTGAATAATCCCTTGATAATTGGGTAGGATTTCACCAAATAAAAATGGAGGGATTGAGAGATAAGGTAGAGAAACAGCAAGCAATCCTAATTAATGAAAGGCACAAAAACACTGGAGTAAGGAGATTTTTACAAAACTGTGACTAGTCCAGTCTGCTTGAACTAAAACAGTTTAACTTTAAAATCAGGTCAGAGAGATGGCAACTTTGTCTATTGGCAAATGGAAGAGTTTGAAATCATTTGTACCTGGGGGAATATGAGCAGAGGCTATGTTCTAGGATGATTATCCTGGCAGGAGCATGTTGTGTGGGCTGAAGCGGGGGGGGAATATGGAGAGATAATCTATTTAGGAAGTAGTTTCAACTATTGGCATGAGAAGCAACTGAAGCTTAACCAGAAAATGGGTAGTACAAAGAGAGGGAGACTCAGATTAATGAGAAGAAAGATTAGGAAAAATTTTACCTTATTATGTTCACTTTGAATTTTTTATTAAATCTTGGGGTGGTGTTCAGTACTAGTTGTTATAGAAATGGTGGATTCTGACCAAGAATACAAGAATCCAGGTATTAGGCTGAAAGGATCAATATTTCTCATCTAATACACCAAAATACATCTTTATACTCTGTCTCAAGAGTACAGGTAATCTATTAGCTAATAAAAAAATCCTAACAAAGACAAATCAACACCTTGTTTATATCCATAAATGAGACAGTAAGTTGTTTTTAATTAACTAAGAAGACAATTGAAGTCATTCATTTCTATATTATGTGGTATTTAGATCAAATGTGCTCCTTTCAGACAGTCAGACTTTTGATAAATTTGATAGAAAATCATGGTCGGTAACAACTGAATAGAAACAGATGGGCTGGAAGTTTTCCAAAGGCCTTGCACAAAATATTTGTTATAAAAGCATGAAGAGAATTTTCCCAGAAAACTGATTTAAAATTTACTGCTTTGTTCATGCTTAAAAATGGCAGATTATAGAGCCGAAATTTCTTTACATTTTCTCCTATTTAACAAATTTAAAATGAAAAACATTCTAATTGGGAATCAGCCTGCAGTACTAAGTATCTATTTTAGCACATATACTTTTACTATTAAGGGCAGGGTGAGGAAGAGGAGCAAATGAGACTATTCTTTCAGTGCTGAAACATCAGAAGACACCTGCATTTCATCCTATTTTTCAGCCATTACATCCATTAGAGAAATGCACTAACAAGTCATTGTAGATAGAAGAAAAAAGAATAACATGCTCTGTACTCTTACAGAGAAATTTTTGTAGTTTTCAGAACACTGCCCTATATTCATAACTCGGTTTTATTGATGTGGTGGGAATTTAGTGAAAGCTTTAATTTTGTATGAACCAGCCAGAAAGACTACACTTTTCTTGCATTTTAGTATGAATGAGAACAACATCTTATAGCAGCCTAGAACTGCTAATTTCAGGGAGATTTTACTTTGGTGAATCCTGTTTGTTGTATCTGGAATAAATTTATAGTCAACCTTACTGAATGTAAAGTTAATTAAATCACTTTGGTTATTAAAGACCAATTGGATGCCCTCCTCACCTGGAGTTACAATATCCTCTGGTAGTTATTGATCTCAATGGGGCCACATTTGTAAGATGGGAAGAAGTAAGCACAGAAGCCTAGAAAAGTGATAAATGAAGGAATGAAAGAAATAGGGTTCTAAGAGTTAAAGAGGGAGAATTAATCTGAATATGAAGCATAGAAAGAACAGATGCAGATCCTGTTGGTTTTCTGTTGGTTTTCTCCTATAAACACCTCAATTGTAACTAAAGGTTCTTTCTTCTACACCCTGCAGGAAGCACACTGAGATTATTTATGAACAAATGAATGAATGCATGCATGAATGAAAGAGTTTACGTACTTAACAGACACTTAAATGGAGTTTATTATGTACCTAGTACTGTCTTAAGCATGTTACAATTTCTAATCCCTATAATTTCCATAATTACCCTAGAGGTAGATAATATTATTCCATTTGTTAGTTTAAAACACTAAAGCATAATAATTTAAGAAACTTGCCCACATTATAATCACAAGTCTTTTTTTTTGAAAGGCTTTCAATTTACATTGAAGACTCCGTTGAAATATCTGTAATGTAATTCAATCTAGTGTACTTTTCAAACCACTCCACACAGGTTATCTTCTTTGACCTTCACAATACCCTTGAGATAAATAGGCCAGGAATTATTATCTCTACTTGAAAGTTGAAGAAACCGAAGCCCAGAAGTTTCACAGGGCTTGCTCAAGGTCCAAAAAATGATGGATCCGTCCTTCAAACTTAAGCTGAAGCTGTCATTCAACTCTCTTTTTTTAAAATGCAAGTCCAGCATTCATTCCACTATACTCACAATAATAGTGTGAAGTTTGTTGCTGACAATTACCTACCTGTGAGCATCCCATTATGCTTTGTAATACAGACCCACCCCATGTAATATTTCTCTTTCATACGGAAGAAATAACAGACACTGATTCCTCAGGCTATCTCAGGTTGTCTGTCACAAACCAAAAGCAAGCCAGCTTTGACATCATGACCCAGGACAAGATATCCCTGAACAATCTGCCATGTGTGTGTCCATTCCAAGTCCTCCCCTCTTTGATGCTACAGTCTAAACTTAACCTCATAGCAGACATTCAATAAGCTCTACTTATGAATGGTCTTCTCATGGGAGATTATTGAGCTCTATAATACCAACATTTGTATTTAATGTTGTGATTGATAGTAAAATAATCTCTGCCTACTTTCACTAGAGAAAGTCATGAAAATTTATACATTAAAGATAATGAACTGTATTCTTTATCAAGGCTATCCCTTAGGAGGAATAAAGGAAAAAACTGTCATGATTGTGTTATTACCCTTTAAAGAGTCAGAGTCCACAAGCTTTATTTGTTTAAAAAGTTGAGAATCAGCATTTTAAGTACAGAACAGAAATAAAATTCCTCAACTTACAAGAATATCATAGAGAAATCCCCCCCAGTCTAGTTTTCCACCAATTTTTTGAAGCACCACCCTCTACTCAAAACCGAAAGACATGTGTTGCCTTTACAAATCACAATTTTCTAGTTCTGTAGGTTTCTCATGTTACTTAGTTTACATACAAGACACTCTCTATTCTACCTTCCCTTCTTGAATGTTTAAAACCACCGTTAAGGTACCCCTAAAAAGCAAGCCATCATCTCTGAACTCTCAAAATGCTGGCAGAGCATCTCTCGTGGTCTTCATCACATTCAGACCTGTGGATAGTCATTATGCACATGCCTTTTCTAATACACTTGAAGGATTTGTCTATGTATCTCTCGAAGGATTTGTACAAAGTCACATTCAACTTATTGGTTCAAAATGGGGAGTGAAGTCAGATATTTAACTGACCCAGATTCTTTCTATTGGACTACACTGGATTAAAAAAAATTTAATAAAAAAAAAGAAGGTAGAAAATAAGCTAACAGACACACAGAAATTCTAAGTTCTGAGTTTCCATTTCAGAATATTACTTCATGCATATTGTCATCATTAATCCATTATCTGAAGGCCAGCTAGCTATTGTGGCTATAGGATTTTAAGACTTGTTTTATTATTATTGCCTTTTTGGACCCCAAAAATAAAACATTTAATTTAAAAAGAGAGCACATATGTTAATTTAAATCTAATTATAGTTTATTTTAAGTGAACTTAACTGACTTTTTTTTTCTTTTTACACAAAATACAGACTAAATTCACAAGCAATTTTCAGTTGTCAAGTTGTAAGCCAAGATGATTCATCTTCTGACTGCTATAAAGCATTAAGGATCATGAGTACTCATTGTGGATTAACAATCTCTACAGCAAGGCAAAAGAAGACCATAAGAGACTCTTGAATATAGAGAACAAACTGAGGGTTACTGGAGGGGAGGAGGTGGGGAAATGGGCTAAATGGGTGATGGGCATTAGGGAGGTCACTTGTTGGAATAAGCACTAGGTGTTATGTGTAAGTGATGAATCATTGGGTTCTACTCCTGCAACCAACACTACACCGTATGTTAACTAACTTGAATTTAAATAAATAAAGTAAAAATAAATAAATACAAAATAAAATAGAAAAAAAGCACATATTGATTATTTAGATTAGTATAATCACTGAGAAGCTGGACATTATTACATCTTACTCTCACATTTAGAGAGAAAAGGAACTGCCACTGAAGAGAAAAGGAACTGAAACGGAATTTAGTCCCATTTAATTTATCTTTACTGAACTCCATAGAGCATCCTTCTAGACATTCATTAGGGTAAGTTCTTCTAAGGTCAGACTTTTCTCCCAACTTCTGAAAGTCAGTACAATTCAAACTAGTAATTTCCACAGATGTTCTCTATTGCAAAACTCTTCTCAAGTGGGCCATGTATCAGTGCAGTTTTTACCACATCTTATTTGGCTAGGAGGCAAAAATCATAAATTGGCAAAAAAATAGGGCATATATAATGTATATTAAGCATTATCTTCAGATGATTTGTATATTTCAGCATTTATATATTTTGCAAACATAAATTACTATCTAATTTTTATTCATTATTCCTAAAACACTCCATGGTATTTCAATTCCCTGCTTATTGAGGTAGATTAGTCATTTATCTTAGGAGACACAAATAACTGGCATTAGAATTTTAAGCCTCTAAACTCCTGTCTGCTTACCTATGCTGTCTCTCATTTACATTTTCACATTCAGGAAATTTTTATTTTATCTGAAATAACAAGTTGACCCATATAGAATTCTTTTGATAATTTTAAGCAAAAAAAAGGATGATTGCATTCATGTGTGTGTATTTCTGTGTGTGTGTTTTGAGTTATATTGCAGTGTGTGGGGTGGAATTTGAAGAGGGGCACATAAATACAAGCATAGACTATATCCAAAATATGGATATTTAGAAATATTTGGATGAACTCTTCTCAAGTGTTAGAGAAAATACAGAACCAACTTCAAATAAGTACTTTGATTAAAGTAAATGTCAAATTACTTTTGCATTTTTGCTAATTAAAGCAAACTTCTTAAAAGTTAATTGTGACATATTCAGACCTTTTGAAATTTATTCCGATGTTTTCACCTTCTCAAGTAATGGAAATACATCTTTAGGAAACTCAGAATCTCAAATTTAAATAAAACAAAATATATACATGCTAGGCACCAAGTGCCCTACTGATGGAAATAGATATGAAAGAGAAAACCCAGAGGTGTTTTCTGACATTTGTGGAAAACTAAAACATGCATGCCTGGAACATTAAATAAATGTAAAAATGTAACAGCATCATTCTACTGAAAGAACTGTGAAGTCCTCTTTAACTCTTAGAGTCCAAGTTTTAATACTTCTGAAAGGCAGAGGTTTACAGTGAGGGTCAGGGTTACTTATAGAATTTTAGACTTTTCAAATGGGAAGGTGTTCTGAGTTAATACAGGAATTGTTAGGGATAAATGTAAGTGAAGATGTAAAACTAAAGGTAGACAATACTCAATAAAGTACTCAATAAACTTTTGATTAGGACTTTTGCTGAACAGTGTATACTTAATACTTTGGGAGGCTAATGCACAATGGGGGAAGCCCCTAGTACACTGTTAAATAAAGCTGAGAATCCAATAGGTATAATATCAGTCAACCATTACCCTTCCCTAGCACAGTCATAACAAAATGCAAGGAAGATTATCTTTGTAACCAATGGAGCAAGAGGGGAAAAAAACCAAAATCAGCATATTTATCTCTGGGATGTTGCACATATAAGTCAACCATCAATATGAACTGCAACTCAAATTCACATCACCTGAATGGTCAAGTGGAAAAAAAAAATCACTCTGTTTAAGGTTGTGGAGGGACTCCTAGTGGTTCTAGGCCACTTTAAGAAGAAAACCTAATTCATCTCTGAAGTTTACTAGGTTTCCAAATAGTCCTATAAATAATTTCAAGCAAATTAAGCAACTCATAGTACAAATAACTATGCAAACAAGGAAAAATATACAATAAATAAACCCAGAAGAAACAGACTCAAAATTATATCACTTAATTAGGCCCAGATGTTTATTAAGTTTACAAATATAGAAGTACTGAAAACTATAGAAAATTATTTAAAAATCACCAAACCATAGAATTTCCAGAAATAAAAAAAAATCTTCAAGAATCCCAAATAAAATTCAATAGAAGTAATTAAATAGAGTAGACACAGTTAAAGAAAGAATTAGTGAATTGGATAAATAGCACTAAAATGAAAGCTGTGAGAGGTTAAGACAGGCAAGTTCTAAAACATTTTTATTGGAGTTTTAGGAAGAAATAAGAGATTGGAAGAGTGTTAAAAAAGAATGGGCAAGTATAATCATTAATTGATGAAAGAATCTAATCCACAGATTCAAGAATTCTAGCCAATTCCATATATGATTATAAAACAATATCCACACTTAGACATTTAATCTGAAATATAAGAAGAAATAAAGCTCACACAAATGGTAAATATGTGGATAAACTAAATGTGCATTAACTACATAAAACAATGTTGTTTTATGCATTAAAAATTACAGGATGAAAATGTACAACAGTAGGTCAGGAGTGAGGGTAAATAAAATAAAAATGTCCTAATTCCCCACATTGTTGGGAAAAGTTAATTTTATACATTGGCGAGTTAATTGTATATGTTATATAATTTCTAGGTATCATTGAAAGATTACTAAATGCATAAGTTGAAAACCAGTGTAGGAAAAAATGAAACAATAATGATAAAATGATAGATACAGAAAACATAAGAAAGATAAAAAGGCAAGAAAGGAAATGAAAGGCAGTATACAGAAGAAACAGGGTAAAATATTAGATATAAACCCAAATATCTGTTGTTACAATATTTAGAAATAAAAGCATTTTACGTGTAATTAAAAAATTGTTAGACTGGACAGAAAACAAATTCAATCTGTAATTGCTATTTATAAAAGGATGATGTATAATATATGGACACTGAAGGACTGAAAGCAAAACATGGAGGAAGTCTTTCCATGTAAATAATAACTAAAAGAAAATTGATAGGCTGTTTTAAGTTTGAATGAAATGGATTTCAAGGAAAAAGGTATTGTTTAAATGTGAAAATAATCACTTCATAACAATTAACACTTATTTCACAGGGAAGTTATAACAAGTTTAAATTTGTAAGCTCTCAGTAACATAGCCTCAAAATAAATAAGCCAAAATTGATGAGATCACAAGAGGAAATAAACAAATCATAGTGAAGAGTGTTTTTTAATGTTTATGGATTTATTTTTGAGAGAGAGAGAGAGAGCAGTGAAGAGGCAGAGAGAGAGGGAGACAAAGAATCCAGAGCAGGTTCCACGCTGTCAGCACAGTGCCTGTCATGGGGCTCGAACTCATGAACCATGAGAGCATGACCTGAGCTGAAACCATGAGTCAGATGCTTAACCAACTAAGCCACCTAGGTGCCCCCACAGTGGGGAGTTTTAACACACTTTCTCAGAAACTGATAAAACAAACACACATTTCAGTAAGGATATGGAAATTGTTAACAGCATGATCAACAGAATGAACTTAATGGATATATATTGGACACTGCATACAATAACAATACAATACAGAGATCGACACATACAGTTGTGTAGACAATTCATCACACCAGTCAAAAAGAGGCTACATTCATTGAATAAATATGAATGGTGCTCCCTGCCATTGTACAAGAAACAAAAAGCAAGACACTACATGATAGCACTACACTTGTTCAAAATACATAGTGAAAATATGAAAACTAGGCCATATTCTTGACCATTTTCTTGTTATCCAATTGATTCCAAAGAATAGTTAAGTCTAAACTCCTGGGTTAGGAAATTCCAGTCTTAAATTACTTCAGAATGAACATCGTGTCTAATCCATAAGGCATTATCTTTATGAGGCATGATATTGGTTTTATTTATATGCAAATGCTAAGTGAAGAGCATTGGTATCTATAGTCCAAACTTTTGAGTTAAACATATCTGCATGAATAATAATGACCAGATTTTAAATTTATTACTGCTGCCTAGGAGAAATTTAGATAAGAATAGAACAATATACAAGAGACCATCACACTGTGGGGAGCTTGCAAAGCAAAGCTTATAATTTGGGGCTTGATTTTATATATACTAAGCAGCACATAAAGTTTTCATGGCAGGGTATTAACATGTGCAAAGTAAGTATTTTAGAAAATCTGGGACATATTACATAGTGAAGAAACTGGAAGGAAAGCAAATCAGTGAAGAAGCCATTATAATACCTGCATGGCTTAGCTAGGTTGCAGTTCTTGATGGTAAAAGGACATAGTCTAGCTTGAATAAATAAAAATTATCCCCACATAACTTTGAGAAAAACATTTAATGTTAACAATCTATTATAAATAAAAGAGAATATTCATAGAAATTGGCAGCAAAGAGAAACATTTGGTTTATAAGAAGATAGTAACCATCAAAGTAAGATACTCCTCAATCAGCTGAGAATGCATCAGGTCAATTTGAATAGAAGAGAGACAGTACATCTTCCTGGTGACCTAGTCTACTTTGTCTTTAACAGAGAATAGGCTCAAAAATGGTGTAACTCTGGAACATTCCAAATAGGGACCAGTCCATTGGCAAATACATCTCTTTTGGGTTCTTTATATAAATAACTGACACTCATGTCCATACTACTAACTAATTAAAATAAAAATGTATATTCTCAAGATGAGAATAAAAGTATTACTGTGTCAATAGTTTCCTAGCATATAAGCAAAGAAGGATAAGAGGAGATGGGATTTAACTTTATACTTAAAGTATAAACTTCAAAGGCAGTAAAGTTAAAGAATAAGCAGCTCATATCCAGGCTGTTTTCATATTTGTCCCAAAGTTCAGAATTGTTATTCTGATTTTTCCCAGAAAGAGTACTACCCTTTGTGCTGAAACCAAGGTTTATATAATGCCTCAAACAAATACTCCTCAATCAAAAAGTTAAAGCTACTTATTGCTCTCAATGGAATGACCCTCAGAAATATAATTAATGAAGTAATGTTCCTTTGTATGTTATATTGAGCTTAAGTTGATGGGGATATTTAGAATTAAGGATAATTTGTATGTATAGTGTAAACAAAGGCTATTTATTTTATTGGGAAAATTTGGGGGACATTTCTACAATGTTCTTATCAATTTGCATTTCCTCCTTTTTTTAAAAAAATGTGTTTTATACAGTTATAATAGCCATAAATTAAAACCCTTAAATAGTTTATGAGTTTATGAAATTAAAACTTTTAGCTTATAAGAATGATGGTATTTATATTTATCTGTTTCTATATTTAAAAAATCAGTTAGAAATGATATTTAACTCTAGTCATTGCAATATCTTATTCCATGTTTTGAGGGATAACAATAAGCATCTAGAGGAGAAGCAGTATAAAATTGAAAAGGCTAGTTTTTAAGCCTGAGTAATAGGGAAGTCTTCAACAAACCACTTTTTTGTTTTGTTTTGTTTTTGTTTAAAGAACCTAATAGTTTCATTGTTTTTTGGGGGGTTATTTATTTCTTTATTTATTTTTTGAGAGAGAGAGCGAGCACATGTGCCTGCTCATTAGAAGGGTCGGCGGAGAGGGGTGTGGAGAGAAAGAAAGAGAGAGAGAGAGAGAGAGAGAGAGAGAGAGAGAAAATCCTAAGCAGGCTCCACACCCAGCACAGAGCCTGACATGGAGTTTGATTTCATTATGGTGAAATCACGACCTGAGCTGAAATCAAGAGTTGGATGCTCAACCGATTGAGCCACCCAGGCTCCCCCAACAAACCACTTTTAATCCCCTTTTCCCATCCATAAAGGGAATCCATAATATGAAACCAACATCTATAATATGTCATTTTATACATTTATATTACATTTTTACTAAGTACACTTATTTCAGAATGGGTACCGTTCTAACTGACTGTGAGTTGTGTTGTATTTGTTGCTGGATTCCCTGTTCTTCTATAGTTGAAAAGATCTAACACTTTCAAATTAAATTGTTCATCTTTAAAAAGGAAACTGAATTTTCTAGGAAGAAAACAGGCAGAAAAATAAGTACTCATTAGCTGTGCTATTCAGGGCTGAAATGAGTGTCTGAAAATGGCCAGATGAAGTTTACATTTAATTTTCCCAAAAGGGAAAACTGGCCAAGGTATTTTGGCAGGTGTCTCTCCAAGCAGCCACATTTTCCCAGGGAATGTCTGTGTGCAATCCTTCCTCGTCAGTAGTTCACAAATAATGAACACTGGTCCTAGCTCTCTGCAGATGCATAATTTGGGCTTTTTAATCTGAGTGTTTTGTTGTTATTTAATTTTTTGTTTTAGAAGATCATTCCCTCCTGTAGGAAGGTTAGGTAAGATTTTTAATATGTCATATTTGAAATCATTTTATTATATGTTGTCTTGAATTTAGTCAATGTATATATAGAGAATACCTACTGTGTGTAAGACATTGGGCTTTGTGTGTGATGATGAATGAGGCGCATTTTTTTTTTTGTACTTAAAGAGCTTACAGTCTAATGAAAAAGCCCTAAAAACGAAACAATAGTGCTCTGCCTAAAAAATAGCAGTATTCTCTGGGAAAATACATAAAGGAATGACTAACTCTGCCTGGGGGTTATAGGGAAGGCATCACATGTGCGTTGACATTTTTTCTTTATCTTTAAGACTGGGTAGAAGTTTGATGAGAAGAAAGGGGTGAGAAAGAGTATTCATACAGATGGAACACTGTGTTTAGAGATACCATTTTGTGAAAAGACCTAGTACACTGGAGGAACAGCGAAAGAGATTTTTTTTTTATTAGAAAGAGTGAGGTAATGCTGACAGCATCAGTGAGCAGAATATATTGACAAAGAGAGACGCTATAAGCCAGGAAAAGGCATCAGAGATAAATGCTATTGAGATATAATGAGGGCTTGGAATGTCATGGTATCAATAAATTAATAGAAAAGCAGAACATTTAAAAATATATTTCTTGGGGCACCTGGGTGGCTCAGTCAGTTGGGCATCTGACTCTTCATTTTGGCTCAGGTCATGATCTCATGATCATGGGCTTGAGCCCCTCATTGGGCTCCATGTTAGGTATGGAACCTGCTTAAGATTCTCTTTTTCTTTCCCTCTGCCCCTCTCCCCCATTGTGCTCTCTCTCTCTAAAATATATATGTATATATTGTATACATGCATATAATTTCTTAAGTATAAACGATTTTATAATGGTCTTAAAGTGATTTTGGTGTACACAATGAATACTTTAAAGCAGTTGTTCTATTTATTCATGCCTTAAGCTGGCTCTGATGTTGGCATTGGGACTAGTATGGAAGAAGCAAATGCTTCTTCAGTCACATTCCCCAAAAGTGGCATTTTTAAAATATTTAAAGATATTATGTTAATTTACAAGGGTGAAGTTTGATGAAAATATAGTAGAGTAAGCAATATAAGAGTCTTTTCTGTATAGTTTGTGACTGATATATAAGTGGTTGCACCATGCAATACACAGAACACATGAGAATAGTTGGTGACACATTATGGGTCTTCTCCATCACCACCTCATTAGCAGGATCAGTTTTTGATCCTGGCCCTGCATGGGACTTCCTCCCCCTGATGTCATAACCTCAAATATTTTCTGATTTATTTATGCTTAATGAATGTATATAAAATGAATGGGTTTAAAAATGAATGTACAATGGCAAGATTTCATTCTTTTTGATTGCCGAGTAATACTCCATTGTGTGTATGTACCACATCTTCTTTATCCATTCATCCATAGATGGACATTTGGGCTCTTTCCATACTTTGGCTATTGTTGATAGTGCTGCTATAAACACTGGGGTGCATGTGTCCCTTTGCAACTATGTGGATGGAACAAGAGGATATTATGCTAAGCAAAATTAGTCAGAGAAAGACAAATATCATATGACTTCACTCATATGAGGACTTTAAGACACAGAACAGATGAACATAAGGGAAAGGAAGCAAAAATAATATAAAACCAGAGAGGGGGACAAAAACACAAAAGACCCTTAAATATGGAGAACAAACAGAGGGTTGTTGGAGGGGTTGTGGAGGGGGAACGGGCTAAATGGGTAAGGGGCATTAAGGAATCTACTCATGAAATCATTGTTGCACTATATGCTAACTAATTTGGATGTCAATTTTAAAAATAAAATTAAAAAAATGAATGTACAATGGCAAAAGACCAACTGAATATGTAGAATACTGTATAGAGATCTAAAAGAAGTAAACAACCAGATGATTGATCTCAACAGGTGAAGACAAAAAGTAATTCTGCCATATGTGCAAAACACAGAGGTGATGATCACAATAAATTGAGGGTTGACTGCATAGTCTACATGGGAAAACAAAGAGGATTCTATTAATGGTCATTCCTGAAGGACAGAAATGTATGTGTGCTGCTTGTGCTGTGGCTGGTAGAAGGGGCAAAAAGATATAGGCTGGGGCTGAAAAGATAGTCAAGGATCAGACCACACAGAACTCTGGATGACATTAAGATTTTCCCTTTATCCTGAACACAATAAAAGTACTGAATTCTTTTTAAGAATATGGGTAAGATGAGGGGTGCCTGGGTGGCTTGGTCGGTTAAGCGTCCGACTTCGGCTCAGGTCATGATCTCACGCTTTGTGAGTTCGAGACCTGCGTCGGGCTCTGTGCTGACAGCTCAGAGCCTGGAGACTGTTTCAGATTCTGTGTCTCCCTCTCTCTCTGCCCCTCCCCTGTTCATGCTCTGTCTCTCTCTGTCTCAAAAATAAATAAACGTTAAAAAAATTAAAAAAAAAAGAATATGGGTAAGATGATAAAATTTGTATTTTAAAATTAACACTGTCTGTTGTAAGATTTTGATAGATGAGGACCAGAGTAGATAATAGAGAAACCAGTCAAAAGTTTTTTTTTTGTAGAGATTTGGATAGCTTTCTTAGACTATAACAGCAGCCTTGTAGATAGAAAATGAAGGACAATTTTAAGAGACTTACAAGTTATAAAAGACAGGAGTTAATAAACTGGAAATAGAGAGTAATGTTGAAGAAAAGGAGATGTCAAGATACACAGTTTGCATTACTGGATAAATGGTGGGGTCTTCCAATAAGGTAGGGGAGAATGGGGTATGACCAGGTAGGTATAGAATGCAGGCAAGAGTATAATTTTGGTTTTAGAGATACCCAAAGGGAGATGACAAGTACATAAAATGGTTTAGGATGGAGATATCAATTTGAAAGTCATCTGCAATATATGGTAGCCAAATAAAATTTCCTACATAAAATGTTTAGTATGAGAAGGAAATAGAATCTATCAGTAAGCCTTGAAGAATTCCAAATACTTAATGGATAGGTTGAGCAGATAACCAAACAGGCAAAAGGGCTAACTAGAGAGTATTCTGGGTCATGGAAACTAAGGGAAAAAAAGAGTTTCTAGAATGAGGGAATAGCAAATTGTACCAAATGTTGCCAAGTTTCACATTATATATGGCCCGAACTGTGTCCATTTTGTCTGGTGACTTGGAGCTTCTTGGTGACCTGAGGCAGGGCTGTTTTAGAAACATAAATGGAAACCAGGCTGGAGTGTTTTCAACAGTAAATAGTGGGAGGTGAGTAAATGACCAGTGTAGTATGAACTAACGTCTTTGAAAAATCACTTTGAAGAGGTAGAGAAGGAAGAGAAGGAAGAAAGAAGATATTGAATTCAAGGGAAGATTCTTTCGTTGTTTTGCAAAGACTTTATTTTTTTCTTTTAATAGAAAAGACCTGATCATGTTTTAGTCCCTGTGAGAAGAACCCATTTGAGAGAGTAAAGAGGTAATAGATAGAGTGAGTTTCCTGAGAAAGCACAAGGAAGTGATATTTTGAATGGAAGAGAGGCAAAGAGAAAATATGACAGTTGGCATGCAGATGGGAAGTGCATTCCCATGAGTACAATCACAACTTGATGAATTAAACACTGGGCTTTGAAGGAAAATAAAGTACAAATAAAGAACATGGATCACAGTCACACACTACTCGCTAGAGCATAGGTTGTAGGATGTACTCAGTTCCAACCAGTTCCAGAGGTTGTGTGAAGTTATTTGTACTTCACTTCTTTGTCTTTCACTCAAGTAAAGCAGATTGTAATGCAAGTAGAATGAAATTATTATTGGGATAATTCAAATCTTTGAAATTATTTTTTAGGGGCACCTGTGTGGTTCAGTTGGTTAAGTGTCCTACCTCAGCTCAGGTCATGATCTCACGGTTCGTGGATTCGAGCCCTCTGTGATGACAGCTCAGAGCCTGGAGTCTGCTTCAGATTCTGTGTCTCCCTCTCTCTATGGCCCTCCTCTTCTCACACTCTGTCTCTCTTTCTCTCTTAAAAAAATAAACATTGAAATTATTTTTTATATATGTAGTTTATCATTAGTTATAAATCACTTGCAATGCATTTCAAAACTGGGAAAGACGAAATGATATCAAACATTGAAGGTAAAGATTGTCTCTCCAGATGATAGTCACTCCCAAACATGTATGTTTTACACCTAATAATATGAAAGGAGAAATAACTTTTCTTGTACAATAGAAAGATGATAAGACTAGAACAAAAAGATATCCAACACACTCACCCTTAAAAATCCTGTTTATGCCTATAAAATGTGTCTTTAAGCCTTACAAGATGAATTAGTTAAGGTCCTCAATTTTTCCTGGGTGGAAATATCCTGTTTGGGGGACTTTACACTTCAACACTTCACTCTATTGGTATCATAAAATTGTGTATGCTCATCTGTGAGAGACTTAGAAGACTTTCTCAAAAGTACTAAGGAGGAGGAGAATTCCATCCATAGAAGCAAGGTTGATTTGGTCCAGAAGTTCACTGTCTCAATTGAAACATAAATTATTCTTAAGCTGAAAGGAACCTCTGTAATCACAAGGTCTCCCAGCCTGGATCAATAATATTTTCAGAGAGGCTAAGTGTGATCAAAAGAAATGGAAGCTTGAGTTTATTTTTCGCCTTTCATTTCACAATATCAAAACAGCTCTTTCAGCTTAGTCATACAAAGAATCTAGAGTTGATGAATAGAGCTCTAAATAACACTCAGAAATTATTGGTCAACAAAGAAGCAGGATTAGATACAAGATTATGGATCTAGGTATTCCATGTTTGAAAGAGATATAGAGACAATTATTATTTTATTTTATGGTTATTTTTAGATAATGTAAAGAGAAATATTTGGCTATATCCTAAAACTTCACAGTGGTAAAATACTGAGGTGCCTCTCATTGGAAAGAAGTTGACTATTCTGATGAGTCTTGGATATTAAAGCTCTAAGGATCTTAAAAGGTGTTTCCAAGACCAAATTATACCAGAAGATGTAGAGGATGTGAGGTGCCCTGGCATAACCAATTAGAGTCACAATCATTCCCATTGGGTGAGAGAAGAATACTATATTATTATTTTAAGGAATTTAAGACACATGCAAGATTTTAGACTCAATAATCTTCTAAGTCTATCCTATAGAAGCAAATATAAAAAAGTTATAAACAGTCTACATACAGTGGCAGCATAATAAAAGCAACTCATTTTTTTCAGACACACACCTGGAGGATTGCAATGCCTTACTTGATTAAGTGATTGTATGTGAGGGTCTCAAACCCTGAGGAAATGGACCAAGGATGAAAGATGAAAATGTGAAATGTAATTGCCTGTTTGTAGCTGAAGCATTGATCAAATGGCTGAACAGCTAACAGAGTGTACTCAAGGAGACCTTGAAAGAGACGTAACCTAGCCTTGAATTTTCCATTCAAGTATTCTAATACATAAATATAAAATCTAAATTTTTATCCAGCTTGAATGAGTGAATCTGGCCTTTTTAACAAGAAGACAACTATTTTGACTATTTTCCAATGGTGCCAATGAGGTCTATACCCACCACTTTGAACTCTTGTGCCAGATATTCCTTGGGGGAATTATCAAAATTTCACTTTGTGTCTGACAGAGGCCATGAGAATATGTGGAGATAGAAAACATCCATATTTGTATATGTACAACATTTCAAACCTATGCTTTCCAAGAAAATACATCTCAGTATTATTGGTTCGTGTTTTCAGTCTGGATACATTTTCCGTCATAAATAGATATGCATATATTGACTGATTTGTGTCAAAGAAAAAACACAAAAATTGCAAAACTTTACACAGATGTTGATGGCAGCTTTATTCATAATTGCCAACAGTTGGAAACAATCAAAATGTCTTTCAGTAGGGGAATTGGTAAATTATGGCATATCTAGGGGTGCCTGAGTGGCTCAGTCGGTTAAGCGGCCGACTTCGGCTCAGGTCATGATCTCGCAGTCCGTGAGATCGAGCCCTGTGTCGGGCTCTGTTCTGACAGCTCAGATCCTGGAGCCTGTTTCAGATTCTGTGTCTACCTCTCTCTATCCCTCCCCCGTTCATGCTCTTTCTCTGTCTTAAAAATAAATAAACGTTAAAAATTTTTTTTAAAAAATTTTATAAAAAAAATTATGGCATATCTATACAATTGAATATTATCCAGCACTAAAAATAAATGAGCTATCAAGTCATGAAAAGACATGGAAGAACCTTACATGCATATTTCTTTTTTTTTAAATGTTTATTTATTTATTTTGAAAGAGGGAGAGAGAGCAGGGGTAGGGAAGAGAGAGAAGGAGAGAGAGAATCCCAAGTAGGCTCTGCATTGCCAGAGCCTGGTTGAAATTTTGCAACCCGACATGAGGCTTGGACCTACAAACAGTGAGATCATGACCTGAGCCAAAACCAAAAGTGGGATGCTTAACCGACTGAGATACCAAGGTGCCCCAAAAGCATATTCCTAAGTAAAAGAAGATAATATAAAAAGACCACATAGAGTATGATTCCGACAATATGACATTTTGGAAAAGGCAAAATAAAGATAGCAAAAAACATCAGTGGGGGTTAAGAGTTGGGGGCTGGTGGAAAGTTGAGTAGGCATAGCACAGATTAATTTTAGGGGAGTGAAAATACTTTGTATGATACCATAATGATGGATACATGTCATTATACATTTTTGTCCAAACAGTAGAATATATAATATCAAAGGGAACTGTAATATCAACTATGAACTTTGGATGATTATGATATGTCAATGTAGGTTCACTGATTGTAACAAATGTACTGCCATGCCAGGAATGTTGGTAGTTGAGAAGGGTATGCAGGGTGGAGGGTATATGAGTATTCTCTGTACTTTTTGCTCAGTTTTTCAATGGACCTAAAACTCTTCTAAAAAGTACAGTTTATTTAAAAGGAGGACAAATTGTAAGCCTTTATGGCCCATGCGGCTCTTCTCATAGGTTGTGGGTAAATGAGAGAAAGAAGAATAGTGGAGAGTACTGTTTATTACTGAAAAGAATTAGAAAATGATGAGCTTATTTTCCTTTTTTTTATAGCAATACTATTTGAATTAATCCTGACATTCTATGTATTAGTCATCCCAGGAAATTTCAACTATAGAATAAACAAAAAAGTGGGGAAGGTGTGGATGAAAAGAGCAGAAACTGGAGAGACGCTTCAATGAATAAAAAATTAACACTAGTTTTGAATTATGGTGAATTGATATGGTGCACATACTATTCCTCTTGATTTAAAATTTAAAAAATTAAGAAAACAAATGATAATAGTGAGAAAACCAGTAGATGAGATTTCAGTATATATTTTAGTAGACAAAATTAAGGTAGAAGACTGTTGATTGGTAAGTAGCAGAGAAAGGTGAAAGATGGACTATGTATGCCAGGGTGAACTGAAAGCTGAGAGAGATCAGTCTCTCAGGGAGGCCCATTGAACGTTAGTTAGGCTCTGGACTCAGAACCAATGAACCAGATAAAGGCGGTAACATAGTAATGAATGCAGGTGGCTTACTGAAAGTCTTTGAAGAGTAAGCTATTTTTCTTTCTTCATAATTATTTAGAACATCCTAGAGCTGGCCTGAGGAAACTTACAAATGAGTTGAAGGGAACTATCACGGTACAAATCAGGAACATCTTCTGAAATTTGGTGGAAAGAACTGAAAAGAATAGGAATTGTGAGTTTGGATCCAAAGAAAGGAAAAAAAACTCTGGGTACAAATCTTGATTTTTAGCGAAGAATATTTATATTACCATAAAATTTAAATGATGTAATTTGGTTGCCAATTTTTAGAATCAACGTACAGTTAAATATTTAAAGTTAGCTATGGTTTCAAAGTCGAATGTAAATGTTAATCACTCAAAAAAAAAATAAAAGTAAATGTATACCAGACAGGCCTTGGAAGTGCTACTGGAGTTGCTAACTAAATGGAGAGCCATTTGGAGGACTATGGATGGGGAGACAAGTAGGGGGTTTATAGATGATGAAGTGAGAAAATCCAGCATTAGGCATATTATCTAAATGCTGAAGTGACAAAAACTTAGAATAGTGATATAACTACTGGATTTAAAAAGGTGGGGTGGTAATGCACTAAGGTAAATCCTTACCTCTTAGCGCGCAATTAAGAGACAACGCCTAAATTCATAAATCAGGAAGTAATAGAAGCAAACCATCATTTAAGCTTATTGGTTGCCTCTGAGGAGCAAGACTGGAGGAAATACGTGATAGAACAGTGAATTATTATTTTTCTATGAGCCCTTTTGTAATATTTGATTTTTAAGATTATCTGAGTTAATTACTTTCATTAAAATTCGGCAAAACTAAATACTGGTGATGTCACCTTACTTTGTGGAAAAACATAGTAGGAAATCATATTACAAAATGAATCTGTATTTGTTATGAGAAAGTATTTAATTGAATGTGCATCTTCTAGATTATTTCCTGCTTTTAAATTCTGAATTGGAATAGATAGTATTTCATGAGGCAATCTTAGCTCTCCAAAATGTGAACCTAACTTGATCCCTTAACAAGTACATGATATTGTATTCCTTTGACTACAGCATATGTTTCAAATTTCCTATCATAAGATTCAATGAACACATTCCACAAACTAGCTTGAATCAGTCTTTTTCACTAAACATAGTTGTATGTGCAGGTTTTTGAATAAGGCCCTGCCCATTTCAACCTTGCCTCTGCCATATACCTATTGTATGTTTTGGGATAAGCTGTGTGAGCCTGATTATATAGTCTTTAGTCTTCCCTTTTGCAAAATGGGATCATTATTGTTTCCAGGGAATTGTTTTCAGAATAATGCTTAGCATTATTTCTGGCATGAAGAAAGTGTTGAGTAAATATTAATTGTTACGAATATTACGGGAGTGCTCCATCTATAGAACCTTCTGTATGTAGCCCACACTACAGTAACAGTGTTTTACTCAAATGATTATAATACTTTATTTTTGTAGTATTCTGTTGGTATAATCATTTATTTAACATTTCGCCCTTCTTTGTTTAAATGTCTCTCATTTATAAATACAGATTATGTCTTTTTGAGAAGAGTAACCATGTTATATTCAACTTTGTGTTCTCTAACTCACTGGTATTATGCCTGATATATGAAATACGAATCAAAATAAAGTCTCTTAAAAAGAAAATAACAGGAAAAAATGAGAAATTATGTGGAATTCTTAATTAAAATTTCCGAATATTGTCTTTAGGAACATAGATGTATTTACAATTTCCAGGGATTTTTTTTTCATTCACTAACTACTTTAATCTTCAAAAGTTTGGTAAGAAAAGTAATTTCTTTATTCCCTTTTTAAAAATAATGTAGAATTATTTAAATTTAAAAAAGTAGAATCATTATTCCCTTTTTAAAAATAATGTCGAACGAGGGCAGGAGCTCTGGGCGAGGGGTGTGTGTGTGTTTGTGTGTGTGGGGCTTTTCAGAGGGCGCAGTTTTTCTCCGAGTTGAACTACTCTCCGACTGACTGCCCCGAGGGGCTGAAGATGCTGTCCCAGTCGGTGGCGAGGTTCGGCGCAACAGCTCGTTTGTAGCCAGAGTCTGGCGCTGGACGCGCGCCGTGACTGTGCAACTGTCTTCACGAGAATCACGTGTGCCCGCTAGGATTACCCTTCCTGTGTGTGTGCCCTGACCAGCCCGACACTGCCTCAGCCTGGAAGACTTTCAGGTCAGGTTCTGCTTCTCGACCGGTGTGTGCTGTGCCTGAATTTGTGCATCAGGCCAGCTAAAAAGATGGCGGCGTAGGAGGACGCGGGGCTCACAGCGCGTACTGCCGATCACTTAGATTCCACCTACACCTGCCTAAAGAACCCAGAAAACCGCCAGAGGATTAGCAGAAGGGAGTCTCCGGAGTCAAGCGCAGACCAGAGGCCCACGGAAGAGGGTAGGAAGGGCGGCGAGGCGGTGCGCGCTCCACGGACTGGCAGGAGGGAGCCTGGGCGGAGGGGCGGCTCGCCGGCCAAGCAGAGCCCCCGAGTCGGGCTGGCAAAAGCGGAGGGGCCGGACAGACTGTGTTCCGACAGCAAGCGCGACTTAGCGTCTGGGAGGTCATAAGTTAACAGCTCTGCGCGGAAAGCGGGAAGGCTGGAGGACAAAGGGAGGGAGAGCTGCTGAGCCCCCGGACGGCAGAGCTCAGCTTGGCGGGGAACAAAGGCGCCAGCGCCATCTCCCCCGCCCATCCCCCAGCCAAAATCCCAAAGGGAACCAGTTCCTGCCAGGGAACTTGCTCGCTCCGCGCAAACACCCAACTCTGTGCTTCTGCGGAGCCAAACCTCCGGCAGCGGATCTGACTCCCTCCCGCTGCCACAGGGCCCCTTCTGAAGTGGATCACCTAAGGAGAAGCGAGCTAAGCCTGCCCCTCCAGCCCCCGTGCACCTTGCCTACCCACCCCAGCTAATACGCCAGATCCCCAGCACCACAAGCCTGGTAGTGTGCAAGTAGCCCAGACGGGCCACGCCACCCCACAGTGAATCCCGCCCCTAGGAGAGGGGAAGAGAAGGCACACACCAGTCTGACTGTGGCCCCAGCAGTGGGCTGGGGGCAGACATCGGGTCGGACTGCGGCCCCGCCCACTAACTCCAGTTATACACCACAGCACAGGGGAAGTGCCCTGCAGGTCCTCACCACGCCAGGGACTCTCCAAAATGACCAAACGGAAGAATTCCCCTCAGAAGAATCTCCAGGAAATAACAACAGCTAATGAACTGATCAAAAAGGATTTAAATAATATAACAGAAAGTGAATTTAGAATAATAGTCATAAAATTAATTGCTGGGCTTGAAAACAGTATACAGGATAGCAGAGAATCTCTTGCCACAAAGATCGAGGGACTAAGGAACAGTCACGAGGAGCTGAAAAACGCTTTAAACGAAATGCAAAACAAAATGGAAACCATGATGGCTCGGCTTGAAGAGGCAGAGGAGAGAATAGGTGAACTAGAAGATAAAGTTATGGAGAAAGAGGAAGCTGAAAGAAAGAGAGATAAAAAAATCCAGGAGTATGAGGGGAAAATTAGAGAACTAAGTGATACACTAAAAAAAAATAATATACGCATAATTGGTATCCCAGAGGAGGAAGAGAGAGGGAAAGGTGCTGAAGGGGTACTTGAACAAATTATAGCTGAGAACTTCCCTGAACTGGGGAAGGAAAAAGGCATTGAAATCCAAGAAGCACAGAGAACTCCCTTCAGACGTAACTTGAATCGATCTTCTGCACGACATATCATAGTGAAACTGGCAAAATACAAGGATAAAGAGAAAATTCTGAAAGCAGCAAGGGATAAACGTGCCCTCACATATAAAGGGAGACCTATAAGACTCGTGACTGATCTCTCCTTTGAAACTTGGCAGGCCAGAAAGGCTTGGCACGATATCTACAGTGTGCTAAACAGAAAAAATATGCAGCCGAGAATCCTTTATCCAGCAAGTCTGTCCTTTAGAATAGAAGGAGAGATAAAGGTCTTCCCAAACAAACAAAAACTGAAGGAATTTGTCACCACGAAACCAGCCCTACAAGAGATCCTAAGGGGGATCCTGTGAGACAAAGTACCAGAGACATCACTACAAGCATAAAACATACAGACATCACAATGACTCTAAACCCATATCTTTCTATAATAACACTGAATGTAAATGGATTAAATGCGCCAACTAAAAGACATAGGGTATCAGAATGGATAAAAAAACAAGACCCCTCTATTTGCTGTCTACAAGAGACTCATTTTAGATGTGAGGACACCTTTAGATTGAGAGTGAGGGGATGGAGAACTATCTATCATGCTCCTGGAAGCCAAAAGAAAGCTGGAGTAGCCATACTTATATCAGACAAACTAGACTTTAAATTAAAGGCTGTAACAAGAGATGAAGAAGGGCATTATATAATAATCACAGGGTCTATCCACTAGGAAGAGCTAACTATTATAAATGTCTATGCGCCAAATACCCGAGCCCCCAGATATATAAAACAATTACTCATAAACATAAGCAACCTTATTGATAAGAATGTGGTCATTGCAGGGGACTTTAACACCCCACTTACAGAAATGGATAGATCATCTAGACACACAGTCAATAAAGAAACAAGGGCCCTGAATGATACATTGGATCAGATGGACTTGACAGATATATTTAGAACTCTGCATCCCAAAGCAACAGAATATACTTTCTTCTCGAGTGCACATGGAACATTCTCCAAGATAGATCATATACGGGGTCACAAAACAGCCCTTCATAAGTTTACAAGAATTGAAATTATACCATGCATACTTTCAGACCACAATGCTATGAAGCTTGAAATCAACCACAGGAAAAAGTCTGGAAAACCTCCAAAAGCATGGAGGTTAAAGAACACCCTACTAACGAATGAGTGGGTCAACCAGGCAATTAGAGAAGAAATTAAAAAATATATGGAAACAAACGAAAATGAAAAGACAACAATCCAGACGCTTTGGGGCGCAGCGAAGGCAGGCCTGAGAGGAAAATACATTGCAATCCAGGCCTATCTCAAGAAACAAGAAAAATCCCAAATACAAAATCTAACAGCACACCTAAAGGAAATAGAAGCAGAACAGCAAAGGCAGCCTAAACCCAGCAGAAGAAGAGAAATAATAAAGATCAGAGCAGAAATAAACAATATAGAATCTAAAAAAACGGTAGAGCAGATCAACGAAACCAAGAGTTGGTTTTTTGAAAAAATAAACAAAATTGACAAACCTCTAGCCAGGCTTCTCAAAAAGAAAAGGGAGATGACCCAAATAGATAAAATCATGAATGAAAATGGAATTATTACAACCAATCCCCCAGAGATACAAACAATTATCAGGGAATACTATGAAAAATTATATGCCAACAAATTGGACAACCTGGAAGAAATGGACAAATTCCTAAACACCCACACTCTTCCAAAACTCAATCAGGAGGAAATAGAAAGCTTGAACAGACCCATAACCAGCGAAGAAATTGAATCGGTTATCAAAAATCTCCCAACAAATAAGAGTCCAGGACCAGATGGCTTCCCAGGGGAGTTCTACCAGACGTTTAAAGCAGAGATAATACCTATCCTTCTCAAGCTCTTCCAAGAAATAGAAAGGGAAGGAAAACTTCCAGACTCATTCTATGAAGCCAGTATTACTTTGGTTCCTAAACCAGACAGAGACCCAGTAAAAAAAGAGAACTACAGGCCAATATCCCTGATGAATATGGATGCAAAAATTCTCAATAAGATACTAGCAAATCGAATTCAACAGCATATAAAAAGAATTATTCACCATGATCAAGTGGGATTCATTCCTGGGATGCAGGGCTGGTTCAACATTCGCAAATCAATCAACGTGATACATCACATTAATAAAAAAAAAAGAGAAGAACCATATGATCCTGTCAATCGATGCAGAAAAGGCCTTTGACAAAATTCAGCACCCTTTCTTAATAAAAACCCTTGAGAAAGTCGGGATAGAAGGAACATACTTACACACCATAAAAGCCATTCATGAAAAGCCCACATCCTCAATGGGGAAAAACTGAGAGCTTTTTCCCTGAGATCAGGAACACGACAGGGATGCCCACTGTCACCGCTGTTGTTTAATATAGTGCTGGAAGTTCTAGCATCAGCAATCAGACAACAAAAGGAAATCAAAGGCATCCAAATTGGCAAAGATGAAGTCAAGCTTTCGCTTTTTGCAGATGACATGATATTATACATGGAAAATCCGATAGACTCCACCAGAAGTCTGCTAGAACTGATACATGAATTTAGCAAAGTTGCAGGATACAAAATCAATGTGCAGAAATCAGTTGCATTCTTATACACTAACAATGAAGCAACAGAAAGACAAATGAAGAAACTGATCCCATTCACAATTGCACCAAGAAGCATAAAATACCTAGGAATAAATCTAACCAAAGATGTAAAAGATCTGTATGCTGAAAACTATCGAAAGCTTATGCAGGTAATTGAAGAAGATATAAAGAAATGGAAAGACATTCCCTGCTCATGGATTGGAAGAATAAATATTGTCAAAATGTCAATACTACCCAAAGCTATCTACACATTCAATGCAATCCCAATCAAAATTGCACCAGCATTCTTCTCGAAACTAGAACAAGCAATCCTAAAATTCATATGGAACCACAAAAGGCCCCGAATAGCCAAAGTAATTTTGAAGAAGAAGACCAAAGCAGGAGGCATCACAATCCCAGACTTTAGCCTCTACTACAAAGCTGTCATCATCAAGACAGCATGGTATTGGCACAAAAACAGACACATAGACCAATGGAATAGAATAGAAACCCCAGAACTAGACCCACAAACGTATGGCCAACTCATCTTTGACAAAGCAGGAAAGAACATCCAATGGAAAAAAGACAGTCTCTTTAACAAATGGTGCTGGGAGAACTGGACAGCAACATGCAGAAGGTTGAAACTAGACCACTTTCTCACACCATTCACAAAAATAAACTCAAAATGGATAAAGGACCTGAATGTGAGACAGGAAACCATCAAAACCTTAGAGGAGAAAGCAGGAAAAGACCTCTCTGACCTCAGCCGTAGCAATCTCTTACTCGGCACATCCCCAAAGGCAAGGGAATTAAAAGCAAAACTGAATTACTGGGACCTTATGAAGATAAAAAGCTTCTGCACAGCAAAGGAAACAACCAACAAAACTAAAAGGCAACCAACGGAATGGGAAAAGATATTTGCAAATGACACATCGGACAAAGGGCTAGTATCCAAAATCTATAAAGAGCTCATCAAACTCCACACCCGAAAAACAAATAACCCAGTGAAGAAATGGGCAGAAAACATGAATAGACACTTCTCTAAAGAAGACATCCGGATGGCCAACAGGCACATGAAAAGATGTTCAACGTCGCTCCTTATCAGGGAAATACAAATCAAAACCACACTCAGATACCACCTCACGCCAGTCAGAGTGGCCAAAATGAACAAATCAGGAGACTATAGATGCTGGAGAGGATGTGGAGAAACAGGAACCCTCTTGCACTGTTGGTGGGAATGCAAATTGGTGCAGCCGCTCTGGAAAGCAGTGTGGAGGTCCCTCAGAAAATTAAAAATAGACCTACCCTATGACCCAGCAATAGCACTGCTAGGAATTTATCCAAGGGATACAGGAGTACTGATGCATAGGGGCACCTGTACCCCAATGTTTATAGCGGCACTCTCAACAATAGCCAAATTATGGAAAGAGCCTAAATGTCCATCAACTGATGAATGGATAAAGAAATTGTGGTTTATATACACAATGGAATACTACGTGGCAATGAGAAAAAATGAAATATGGCCTTTTGTAGCAACATGGATGGAACTGGAGAGTGTGATGCTAAGTGAAATAAGCCATACAGAGAAAGACAGATACCATATGGTTTCACTCTTATGGGGATCCTGAGAAACATAACAGAAACCCATGGGGGAGGGGAAGGGAAAAAAAAAAAAAAAAGAGGTTAGAGTGGGAGAGAGCCAAAGCATAAGAGACTGTTAAAAACTGAGAACAAACTGAGGGTTGATGGGGGGTGGGAGGGAGGGCAGGGTGGGTGATGGGTATTGAGGAGGGCACCTTTTGGGATGAGCACTGGGTGTTGTATGGAAACCAATTTGACAGTAAATTTCATATATTAAAAAAAAAATAAAAAAGAAAAAAATAAAAATAAATAAAAATAATGTCAACAAGGGACAATGAGGGTTATACATATTTACTGATTAAGAATTAAAATAATGAATACTAATAATAGTGATAGTGATGATAAAATTACTCCCAGGTTATTTCTTAGAGTGTGCTGTGTCTTATTTGGAAACTGTTAGAAATGGTTGAACAAGGATTGAAACACGTCATAATTCTTAACATTGTGTTCCACCACTAAGTCTCTTCTCTCTTCCCCTAATGAAAGAAAGCTAAAGAAAAACATTGATTCATTTGCTCAAGATGCTAAAACCCCAAAAAGCACTATTTTTTGAAATTGAAGAATGACATAGAGCATAGAATGCTGAGATGTTTAAAAACTACTAAGGATGTATGATTAGGTATAAAATTTATGGAAATTGCCTAATATTGATTAGATCAAATGACTTGAGGATGTTTGGGTACCTTTGTTAATAATAGGAGTTTTATTGCATAATAATAGAGGTTTTATTTTTATTTAAAGTCCAGGAGTTATTTTTTTTCATGGGCATAAATGTTATTCCCTTTAATGATAGAAAACAGCAACACTCAGAAGAAAATTGAGCTCTGTCCCACTTCTCTGTCTGCCCTTGGCTAAATCCCTCCAAGTATCTATGTTTCCTCTCCTCATTGGCAGCATGATGCTCTCAATGTTCCTTCCTAGTTTAACATGCCACGATTCTATGAAAATCATTGTAAAATAAAATGAGGAACTAAACAGCAAAAAACCCACAAGGAGACAAGTAATTACTAACTACTTTATGGCAGAGTACTGTCCTTATCCAGTGTGGTATGTTTTCTGTAAGTTCAGACTGACTTGCTGCTATTCATAATTATACTAAAATTTATCAAATGGATAAAAATTGAAATTGTTATGTTGTGATACTATAGCTATAAAAATAAAGACGTTTCTTTGAGCTGAAAAAAAAAAAAAAGATTTTACACTTCCACAATGATTTCCATTTGAAATGACCTTAGAGAAAATGGCTTGCACTTCTTCACCCTAAATTACAGCACATTCTTCCATTGAACTAAAAAGTTTTATTTTTAAAGTTGAAACTCCCTTTGGGTGATTGAACTACAATGCGTCTGTAAGACTCAGAGCCTGCCAGAAGGAATGCTGTCACCAAGAGAGGAAGATTAATAGTAGTAATAGCAGTCCAGATTTGACCCTCTGATAATCTGAGATCTCAGAGGAATAGCTACCTCAAAATTACTGTTCCTAAAATGTATTTACAGAGAGTAACTAGGGCAGTGAATGAAGTTTCAAACTCTAGCAAAGAAGCCTGAAATTTAAAACTATTTAATATTGAAGGATGCAGGTATAGATTAAACCATGTACGTTTTCATTTGAATCACATTTCTAGAAGTAGTAGACAGATTATTCTAGGAACTCCTAAACAATGTAGTATTTTATCAGATTTTTATTTCGAGATTCTATAAAAATAGTCTTATCACAGCAGCCTGTAGTAACATGAACAGTGAGAAAAAGCCAAGGAACATCTCTGTTAAAAAAAAATAGTTTTTTAGGCCTTTTAGATGCACCATATGTCACTGCTGAATCTGCAGCTTTCAAATGTTCATGGCCAAGGTATAAATAAATACAGCTTATTCATTCCAGCAACCAGAATTTTTATTTGTAGTAAAACATTGCATGTGGATCTTCAAGCTCCAGATTTGATCCTCAGTTATAGGCATTCGTTATTGACTCGAAAGTCTTCCCCCAAATATCTAACAAGTGCTTATAAAATTTTAGTCAATATATTTTGGGGAAACAAATGCGTGTTCTGCAGCTTGCTGCTACTTTTGGAACTGTCTTGCCTTACGGAGCATTGTCACTGTAGGACTGAAGCATATGTGAAAATTCTAATGATGGTACATAACTCTCCTCCCTGTTTATTTGTTGCTTCTGTTTCTCAGACTGCCTCAGGATAGCACACAGCTGAGGGAAGAGGCACACAGAACTGTTAACAGCTTGACTTCAAGGTAATAGACAAAACATTTGCTTTCACAATCTCTTCTGACATTTGATAGGATAGGAAAGTTAGAGCTAGGTGTGGAAAAGAGGGAAGTTTAGTCTATCAAGTGTTTTCAGATCCCATGCACAAATGACAAATGAATGGTGACTCTTTTTAAGATACTTTCACAATAAGATTAAAACTAATGGGGCTATTCATTACCCTTAATTACATTCATAAACATCTGGTGATTATAACACACTCATAAATTAACATACCTTTAAATTATATAAATTAGATGGCTTAGGGTATGCTTTGAATACTTATGAAATTAGTGAAACAAAATCTGTGGCAAGTAATACTGCCATTTCCTATGTGTTGGTAACTATATTTTTAAAATATGTTTTGGGGAATAAATGAAGTAAATTATATGAAGAAAAAATTGAAAAGGATACTGAATTATTTGGGAATTATTTGAATTATTTGGGAGGGTCCTGGCAAGATTTAGACAGTAAAACCTTAGATTGCAAGTAACTTGTTCTGCCTCTGTTCTGCAAGGCAAGCAAACGTTCCTAATACATTTTAACTTGATAAACAAGCGATGTCTTGCACTATGAGTAGTATGTCACACCAAACATCGTATGATCACAACTGAGCCAATAGTTCTTGAAGTTTGCTTCGATATACAGATGCTTTGGATTACAAGCATGTTTCTGGAAAGAATTCGCTTCGCAAACCAAGGTTTTACTGTATAATACACAAAGCATTGCTTCTGTTCGAGCTGGACCTGACAACTGAGGCTTTGCCATTTTGGGGTCCCACATTATCTCTTTTGACTACTGAATGCCTAGAAAGAGAGACAAAGTCCCTTCCACCATAACATTCTAGAGTTCCATAAAAACATAAATTAAAGAAAATGTATCTATACTAACTGGCTTCACTAATATGGGTATTATTTTTTTTTCTGGCTTCGCCACATGGAAGCCTTATTTATTTATGTTATTATATACACATAAACACTTATCTGAAATACTTTTACAAATAGTTGTAACAATATGCACACATACACAAATTTTAGGTTCACTTGAATTCTAACACTATGTTGACATCTCATATGAATTGTTAGCAATTTATTGTTGACTATCATATTTATACTTCAAATAATTTAAAAACAATTAATGAGAAATTTTAAAAATGCTTTGAAAATTTTAACCAATTACTTGCAATGCTTGTTAAAAAAAGGATATTAACATAATTCATTATTAACATCTGTTTCTAAAATTATACTTAAAATGCCAATCTTAAAATGTCAGATCCAACCATTTTATTTCAGGGATCCTCTAAATAGTATCTTTTTAGATATGACCTTCAGAAAAATCTGACCTGCAGAACAATCCAGGAAATAATACATTTCTGAGTTTTCTCCCACAAGCTCTCCATATATTAAAACATTCATGGAGCATCTTCTGTGTGAATATCACTCATCTCTAAAAGGTGCTTTGACACACACAAAGCAGCTAAACGACAATCTCTAATGATCAGGATACCTTGTAGAGAAGATTATAGGTAAAACCTAGTAATCTGTCTGTGTACTAGAGCTTTGTCCCAGCTTATATACATGCAGACCCTTGGAAGGAAGATAACAATCTATTGATAAAATAGTTACTTCAGTGATTGACTTAGAGGAAAGATGCTTCTAAAGGTAAAGGTTTGCAAAGGGAATAACTGAACATGAACCAGGCGTCTTCAAGAAACATGATGAAACCCTTCTTTCCACCCATGCGCTCACTTCATGTCTTTTGTTTTGATTGCTTTCATTGCAGTGTTCACAGGCAAAAACTTGGACAGACAGGAGTTTCTCCTTGCTTCTAAAAGGCATTTCATAAAACCCCTTGTATTTCTCAATCGTGTTTTCCTCTTGGGAAGTGTATGGAGATTCTACAGAGATCATCCTTTAACAAACTTCAGAGAATAGTGCTGATACTCGAATTATTTTCAGTTGTTTACAAATAGTAAAAAATGTATATATACATATATATATAATTTCTTTATCACATTGATAATTAGACTAAGTGACCAGTCTGATGTATTAACCATTTTCCCTATATCTGATAGATTATTCCCATATAATGCTCTGATGTGGCCTGAGGAATTCCTGCAGAATAAAGTGTATGACACATGGTAGGAATTTAGTAGACATATGTTGAATGGAATATTAAGGAAATGAGTTAGTCTTTTCAGTTTTATTATTAAATGTCTATGTTGAATGGAATATTAAGGAAATGAGTTAGTCTTTTCAGTTTTATTATTAAATGTCTACACTACACCTATTTTTTCTGAACTATTTGGTTTCACCTACCATTTACTTCATAGATTAACATATGTCCAGTCTTTTTAAATAATGCATTGTTCACTTATTGATGAACTGAAACCGATTCATTTATTCAACATGAGTTTATGAATATCTTCTTTATGTAAAGTAATTTTTTAAAGTAAACAAAATACATTGCATGCCCTTGAGTTTACAAATCATTTCAGGGAAACCTACATGGAAGCAATTAGTTTCATGATTATCATTAAGATTTAGAAACATGGTGTAGAAACAAACTGATTTTTATCTATGGATCAGAGACATTTTCAAAGAAACAGTGATTAATATTCCACAGGATAATAGTGGAGAATGGGCATTGCTTCCATAGAAATTAAGCACGTGAAAGAGAATAAAAGCATGAAATAACATGTGGTTAGGGAATTTCAGGTATTTTTGTATGGTTGAAATACAAGATGATGTTTGGAGTATAAGATGATACAAGGATTGGTTACACATAAGATGGGAAATTTCTAGTAAAAGTTGAAATGAGAACAATGATATTTAGAGAAAATTATTCAAGAGATCTTCTCTTTTCTACACATTCTAAGGTTTTTTTTTTAATGTTTATTTTTGAGAGATGCAGGGAGAGAGAGAGAGAGAGAGAGAGAGAGAACATGATCATGGGGGGGGGGGGAGACAGAAAATCCATAGCAGACTCTGTGCTGTCAGTACAGAGCCCAAAGCGGGGCTCAAACTCACAAAAAGTGAGATCATGACCCGAACTGAAATCACGAGTTGGATACGTAACCAAATGAGCTACCTAGGTGCTGCTATACATACTAAGTTTTAATTTGGTTCAAATTATATGAGAAAACCCTGGATGTTTACCTATTTGGCATAACATTGATTTCTTCCCTTCAACTCATATTTCTTCTGGAAGCCTCACTGAGGTATGTTGACTATATCTTTCAGCCTTATAAGAAATCATTAAACATTTTTATATAAATCATATTTTTATTTTTTGTAAATTCACAGTTGAGAATTTTTTCTCCCCAAAATCAGTTATCTAACATATTAAATGTATTTTAATATTTAGTTTTAGTAAATTCTTTATCTTTTTTTGAAACAATGGTAAATTACTTCCTTTGTGGTAAAAAAAACTGTCTAGTTTGCCATGTTTTTATTTTTTGCATAAAACATGAGAATATTCAGATGATGCTTTGTAAGTTAGGATATTGGTTTCTTTCTGTTTACATTGGCTTATTTTTAATTTCTCTTTTCTTATTTTTATTGCTTATGTCTCTAGATAAAACATTTTCCAAATTATTATTCCAATGTGTAGGAGTAAAAGAAATCAACATCTTAGCCTATGGTAGTATGCTTCTATTAATATAATTCTATTATCCCAATTTAAAAATGTTTATTTTCCATAATTATTCAAATCAAAATATCCTACAGATTATCATGTTATTTAAATATTTGTAGAATATAGTAAATATACATATTTTCCTATTTGAGGAGTTTATTTCAACAGGGTTTAGATAGCATGTTCTGAAGCTGTTTCTTAGGCTATTTTGTGCTTTTTAACATTTTTAAAAAATAAAATTTTTAATCATGCTAATATTAGAAAGGTATTTAATATAATAATTAATATATATTAATATGTATTAATAATATATTAATATATAATATATTAATTTAATATAAGAAATGGATAACAATAACTAGCCTTCTTTTTAATAATTGTAGGAAACTGTATGTTCTGTCTGTGATCTAATGGTTTAATTAATGAACATTTCTTTTGGTTTGTCCATACCTCCTCTTGCACACTTTAGAGGCAAGAGAAAATTGGAATAGAGTTACAATTTAGTACAGAGAACACATACTATTTATATATAAATTAATAATACAAATTCTTTAAAGATAAGAGTAAATAAAACAGCTGCTGCTGCAGGGAAACACAGACAGAATCAAGTAGCAGGGGTAACAGTAATACTTACTGTCAGTAGAACATAGTGTGAACATTTGATTTCTAGAGATGGAATTGGATCCCACCTCTGCCAATTACAACGTGGGAGCCACGGTGCAAGTTATTTTACCTTTCTAATTCTCAGTTTTCTCACTGTAAATATGCAGAATTATCAGCACATTCTTTTTAGGATTGGTTAATGCAAGTATTAAATGCAAATTGGTTTAAGAGCTTAGCAGTTTATTATTATTATTATTATTATTAGAACCATAGTAAGTGAGATTTAAAGTGCTACAAGGAGAGGACCAAAATTATAATTACTTTTGAGGGATTCAGAAGGCAGTCGTTGAACTTAGCCATAAGATTTAAAATTTTTGACAAGTGCAGTTACTCAAGGCAGTATGATCAAAGAATTGGAGGCAGGAGAGCTGGTGGTCAAGATTGAAGTTTACTTGGAGTATGGGGGTCATATGAGGAAATACTGAGAAATGAGGCTGAAAACATAAAGATCAGAGCGTGAAAGGGCCTATTTGTCAACCTGTCTCAAAGACTACTTAATTGTGTCTCTCTCTTAGATGTTGAACTGTTTTCTCTACAGATTTTTAAGCAGGTTGCTAAATGATTTCTAGTCACATAATCTTTACAATATTAAGTGGACTTAAAGCCCTACAAAATATTATGGGTCTTATATACAAACACTCAGAAATGATCACATTAACATCCTCCAGGCACACACACACACATATATTTCAAGGCAAACATTTAGTCGCCATGTTTAGCAAATATTGCAAACAAAAATAATATTTATGAAAACAACAGGCTGTATGAGCAGATTTTGTGAAAGGCAGGGTGACTCTTGAATACTCAGAAATGGATACTCAGAATAATGATTGAATGACTAGGTTATGACAAGGTTAGGCCTCATTTTGTAGAAACGGTCTTATTGTTGACTTGCCCTTTTCTCGCTGCACAGACTATAGGCAACAATAAAGATGGATAATGTTATGTAGACAATGTTTCTCTGTACTATTAAAGTCCACAAAGTAAGAGACACAAAAGAGCAAAGAGCTGTCTTCTCACAATTGATTCTGTCAGCTACAGTCTCTGTAGGGGATAAGAACATCCTAATTTGTATGTATCTTCCTCAAATATCAATTTCCAGTGGTTTAAGACTAAACAATTCACTTCAGTAAACCTCTATGGAGCATCTATCCTAAACCAATTGCCATGTAAAGCTCTGGTGGAAAGATCAAGGGGAACGAATGACAAAGGCTATGTATATGAACTCATACATTTCACACAAGGCATACTACCCTAAGTGCTAAGAATAGGTATCAGTGGACTCAGGAGGGAGCTTTATTCCTCGGTGGCAGGGCAGAGATGGGTCATGAGTCACAGAGGGAGTAAAACATAAGTTGTAATTTGAAGGATGGTTAGGATATTGATAACTTAAAATGTTTTCCACATAGGGAATATTTTGACAAATGATATAATTTAAAAATCTTTCAGGCAAAAAATAGAGAGTAAGAAAAAAACATAAAACCGCAGAAGTCCAAGTGTATTCAAAATATGGAAGCAGCCCAAATGTCTATCGATAGATGAATGGATAAAGATGTGGTATATATACCACATATATGGTACATATATACATAGTATATGTATACATACTGTGGAATACTACTCAGCCACAAAAAAGAACGGAACTTTGCCATTTGCAATAACACGGATGGATCTAGAGGGTATAGTGCTAAGTGAAATAAGTCAGTCAGAGAAAGACAAATACCATATAATTTCACCCATGGGTGGAATTTAAGAAACAAACCATGGGAACAAACAAAGAAAAAAAGGAGACAAACAAAAAAACAGACTCTTAAATACAGAGAACAAACTGGTGGTTGCTGGAGGGGAGGTGGGTGGGGAGATGGGGAAATAGATAAAGGTGATTAGGAGTACATTTCTCTTGATGAGCACTGAGGAATGTATAGAATTGTTAAGTCACTATATTGTACACTTGAAACTAATATAACACTGTATGTTAATTATACCTGACTGATGTTTTGTGTTTTTTTAACGAAAACACCTAAAACTGGAGAAGTCCAGGTATATTCAGGAAACAGAGCTAACATGGCCCTTTTGCTTACCATTCCACGTAATATTGCCCCACATAAGCCTCACAACAACATACAAAGTAAAGATTACTTATCTCCATCACTCAAAGAAAGATGAAATGACATGCCCTAGGCGAGACATCAAGGAAACTGCACTCAAGTATATCCATTTTCTCTTACTAGTACCACGAAGTGCCTGGGATGGGATAAAGGGAGGGAGGGGTGGGGGACATGGCTGGAACGTGGAGGAAGGTACCTAGGTTGAATGTGAGGGTCACATGCTAGAGTACAATACTGGAGAGGACTGGCCTTGGAGAAAAATGGGGACTCTGAAAGCTGACCGCCAGGGGTACATTCTTGCTACACCTTTTGTGCTCCTGTCATTTCTGGCAGTGATTTAACCTCCCTAAGCTAATATTAATAACAAAGGGCTTTTGTGAGAAGTAAATAAGAAATGTAAAATTCTTAGTATAATGCCTGTAAGTTCTGTAGAGATTTATAAATATTAGCTGTCATTACCCTTATTAAAATTGTGTTATAATTATTATTACAACTAATTTAGTTATGATGTACTAAATAATAGAGCTTATACTAGCCTTCCTTAGTGCTGCCTTAGGAAATTCAAATGTGGAATGACCTTAGATGGAGAATCCCAGGACCATTCCAAATTCCAGTGGCCAGTTAACTTACATGCTCTTGTAGCTCAAGGAATCAGAAGAGTTTTCTTATTAATAGCACAGCATGATTCCTATACCTTATTACACCATATATTTAATTCTTCCTTGTAGTGCAATTTTTAAAGAATGTGGTTATAGGTAATTATGTAAATATATTTGCCTCACCTTCCTCACACTAACTGAGAGCGCTCTGGTGGCATGACCTAGGTTGAAGTCACCTTTGTTTGCATCTTCATGATTGGTTTGTAGTAGATTCTTAATAGACATTTGTATAATGAGTGCCTGCTTGGGTGAATGGAGAAATTACACAAGTTTAGAAAATTATCCAAGGACCTCATCATATTTCTTGCTAAGTAATTTTCTTGTTCTCCATAAATAATTCTTCAGGAAGTAGTAAAATAGGTTCCTTGAGCTCTTGCTGGGCAGTTTTTATTCTTAAGGGTGGGGCATTCTTAAAGAGCTTCCTATTTCAGCCTATAAAACAATAAAGTTGATAACTTAGTTCAAAAACAATAGACTTGAGTTAGGTGATCTTCAAGTGATGGGGACTTAAGTAGTCTCTTATGTCTCAGCTGAATTACAGATTCTCTAGCCTCAGTGACTCTAATACAGGAAAAATGTCAGAATAGGTCATCTTTGGACAGAGAACTAATAGCACAAGTAAAAGTGAGAATAGATCATTGTGAGTGTAGGGAGACAAGATTTGAGAGTATGGGTTTATTATTCTTGCTCTTTGTAACAGAGTGCACATATATATTTATTTATTTATTTATTTATTTATATATTTATATATACGTATATAAATTTAGACTTTTTTAGAGCAGTTACAGGTGAACAGCAAAATTGAAGGGAAGGCACATAGGTGCATAACACCTCCCATTATTAATATCTCCATCAGAGTGGTACATTGTTACAATTTATTACAATTGTTCATCTGTTTTGTTTAAATTGTTATAATTGTTTAATCTACATTGACTCATCATAATTACCCAAAGTCCATAGTTTACATTATATGTCACTCTTGGTGTTGTACACTCCATGGGTTTGGATAAATGTATAAAGACATGTATCCATCACTGTGGTATCATATAGAGTATCTTCATGGCCTTGAAAATTCTCTGTGCTCTGCCTATTCATCCTTCTACCAACTCCCCCAGCTTCTGGCAATCACTCATCTTTATACTGTCTTCATAGTTTTGCCTTTTCCAGAATGTCATACAAATCATGCAGGATGCAGCCTTTTTAGATTTTTATATTGGCTTTTTTTTTATTTAATAATAAGCATTTAAGTTTCCTCTGTGACTTTACATGGCTTAATAGCTCTCTCCTTTTTAGCTTTGAATACAGGTTTCTCATGCTTTCTGAAAATGGTGCATTTCTATGAAATCCTTCATAAACCAAAACAGTGTAATCAAAGAGTAGCCCCCACTTACCAAATGTTCATGTTATACCACTTTGCTTTTATGAAAGACCTATATTAGTATCTGTTTTTGCTAACTGAAGAGAAATCTGAACAGATTTTTGCTTTTACCAAAAAAAAAAAAAAAAAAAAAAGCCATTTAGGGTACCACAATTTATATACCTGTTTACCTACTGAAATGCATTTTGGTTGTTTCCAAGTTTTGGTAATTATGAATAAAGCTTCCAAAAACATCCATGTGCAGGTTTTTGTGTCAACATGTTTTTACCTCCTTTGGGTAAATACAAAGGAGCATGATTTCTGGGTTGTATGGGAAAAGTGTGTTTAGTTTTATGGGAAACAGCTAAAACTATCTTCCAAAGTGGCTGTACCATTTCACATTCATGAATGAATACAGCAAATCTTGGTATTCTTTTTGCATTCATGTAATCTCACTGTACTACATTTTTGTTTGATAAGATTGCAATTTTCAATAGGTGCACTTGCAAAATTGAGAATCTGAGACTGGGGCAGTAATGCGGTCCAGATGGCCTGGGATTTCACCAACAGGGCCTTCAGATTTCAGGTGCTTTACTTTGTTTACATTTTGAATCGGTATGATGTGCCAAAGGGATGGGCCAAAAGGATCTGCTAGAGGGCCCTCCCTCAGGAGACAACTAGAAAATAGTATTACAATACTTTTCTCCTCTTCCTTCTTTCCTTCACTCCTGCCATACACAGCCATATACTTAATATTTATTTATATGAATAAAGGAAATATTTACTCTGGTGCTCAAATTTGTGGAAGAAGGCAGAATTACTATAGAACAATACTATTATATAGTCATAGAATTTTCATACTACATTACTATTAATTTCTTATAAGTCCTTAGAAAATAGAATATTTGGTATCCATTAATTTTTTTTTAACTTATCCATTTCATTGAAGAAAACTCACTGTGTTGAAATAGAAGCATCACTAAAATATGGAGAAGGTTTGGTACACTTGTTTTTAATAATCTGCAAAGAGATGAAGAGATCTGCTAAGGATGGCCAGGGAAAACCCTTTATTTTGGCATTGGGAATGGGAGGGAAAAGGGGCTACCTTGTGTGTGGACATCACACTTCCATAAAGGAGGGGAGTGTGCCACTCCATGTGCTCACAACACCCACAGTTCTCACAGTCAATATTCTTATTCAGGGTAGATTATAAAGAAGAGGAATTCCATGCCAGCCACCTAAGCAATTTAAAGCAAGTTTGCCTTAACTAAAGACAGAAGATCTAACCAATTTTATAAAGAAAAGTTAAGAATTCACTTTGTCAAATACTTGTTAAAATATTTGCAGGATTTTCTTCTTAATATTAATCTAGAACTCACAAAAGAACATATTTAATTTTAAGAACTTTGTAAAAACACATTAGATTTTTTATGATCATATGAAAAACAGAATCTGTAATCATAATTTAAGAAATTATTTTTTATCTAATCCTACTTTTCTATATCCAAGAATAGGCCATATACATATATATATATATATATATATATATTCTTACAATAAAATATTGCTCAACCTGGGATCATAACCTGAGCTCAACCAACTAAGCCACCCAGGTGCCCCTCAAATTCATTTAATTATATCTTTATTGACAGGCAAAATGTTTGTGAAAAATATTAAAAAATAAAAAGGATAGAAATAAAGTTTAAAAGTCTCCATTTTACCTCCTGCAACTCTCAATCTCACCGCTCTGCCTGAATATATTCACTCATAAGGGACTGGTATGCATATTTCATTCCTTCTTTAACATGAATTATCTATCAACCATTTATCTATTTATCTACCATCTGTCAATAACTTCATCTATGTATCTCAGACTGTGCTCTTTTAAAATTTATTTAACTTAATATTATTTGAACATTTTTGATACATATTATTAACTCATTTAAAAATGGAACTTGGATATCATAATATGGACATATTGTAACTTATGTACTTATAGTACATAGTGTACTATAAGTACATAAATGTGCTTATTAGCACATTTCCTTAAAATGATGGTTTCTGATTTTTCATTATTGTAGGTGTTGTTAAGATGACACTTTGTATAGTTTTTATATATATAGTTTGCATTATGATTATTTGGGCAGAAGTATTTCTGTAGCACAATTTTCAAAACTGTAAACATTTAAAGTGTTAATATAGGCTCAAATTTGAATTTGGGAGTCTAGTATTTTTCTTCTAATACAAGACCTAAAGCTGACCTATTTGTAGTTTTCTCTTGGTCAGTAATCAAAGCAAGATTTAAAAGACCTGAAACAGGAGCACCTGGGTGGCTCAGTTGAGTATCTGACTCGACATCAGCTCAGGTCATGATCTCACAGTTCATGAGATTCTCCTGCATTGGGCATCGCGCTGAGAGCATGGAGCCTACTTGCGATTCTGTCTCCCTTTCTCTCTCTGCCCCTCCCCCACTTACTCTCTCTCTCCTATCAAAATAAATAAAAATAAACTTAAAAAAACAAGAACTGAAACATGTCTTGTCATGGTCCCCCACTTGGCATCCTATCCCTGATGTTTCTGTCTCTTACTAACATGTCTGATTTTTCCCCATATTTTCATCTCCTAGCTTAAACTCTTTTCAGTTTGATCTCTTCCTCTGAAATAATGCCAGATTACTGAAGTCATTTTCACCTTAGAGATCTAAAAATCCTCCTGATTTTTTTTTCAAATATCTCGTTAATTAGAACTCTTGTCTCTACATTAATAGAGGACATAATTTGCAGTGAAAGCTAAAAGGCCCTGCTAATGGAGTGCCAGCATTATGATGAAATCACCGTATAATCTCAGGTTATAGTGGCCAGAAGAAGCTGGCCATATGTGTTGTAAATTTCTCTGGGAGGAACAAAAAGAAATATGTGCTTCTTGTGTAGGCTGACTTCTAGAGAGGAAGTCTAGAACTGAATCAAACATGTCCTGTTTTTCACATGTTCACCGATTGTGTAAGTTACTATACTCTCCATGGGTAAAGTAAGTAAAGGTACAGAGAAAGGCCAGAAATTATAATAATTGAATCATCTCTAAGTGGAAGGAGATTGGTGTTTTCTCTAATTCAACTAATAAGCAATTCACCTTTCAACATCACTTTCATGTGTGGCTGTCAGTACTGGCTGTCACCTGGGTTGTTTGTCTCCAAAGATCTAGGCTGAGCTTTTTTACCCAGTTATCTAGGTTACAAAAGCAGAAGGGGTGAGGAGTGGAGAGAGAGTGAGTGAGTGAATGAGCTAGCCACAATGTGCAAGCACTTTTTCAGCCTCTAATTATGTCACATTTGCAAATATCCTATGGACAAGTCACATACCCAAGCCAGTCCATGTGAGAGGAAACAATAAAAAGATGTTATTAATAGCATAGCAGGGATGCCTCTGTAAATTACTCCCATTACCAAATTCACAGGGAGGATTTAAAGTAACTGAAAAAAAATTAAATGACTTTAACTTGATGATTAAAGTTCAGAGAAATAAAATTCCAAAATTCTCAAAGACAAAGTCAAATACCCCTGCTTTTGTGCCTTAAAATATGAGGAAAACAACCTTCTTTCAAACTTCTTTTTCCATCCAATTTCAATCAGAATCATCTCTGATGCCTAGTCAAAGTTTGGTCTTCTTCATCACTAAAAATTGACGATTTTTCCACTTGCATATTTTTTTAATATGAAATTTATTGTCAAATTGGTTTCCATACAATACCCAGTGCTCATCCCAGCAGGTGTCCTCCTCAATGCCCATCACCCACTTTCCCCTCCTTCCTACCCCCCATCAACCTTCAGTTTATCTTCAGTTTTTAAGAGTCTCTTATGGTTTGGCTCCTTCCCTCTCTGTACTTTTTTTCCCACTTGCATATTAAAAATAATTATGCAAGTTCTCATGAATTGAATTAGTCTCTGTATCCTGCTTTTAAGGACTCCAAAAGTTAAGAAAACACATAAAATTTTACTACCATCAGCTCCAAACCCACAGAATTTCAAAAACAAACCAATGTCTAGAGTGATATTCCATAGCAAAAAGTTCCCAGAAACTGGTGCATAATTCAGTTTAAGTCCTTGTTATTTTTGCTGTCTATTATAGTTAACGAAGTAAATCTGGGTTTCAACCTCACCAATCTTTATCAATCATACCAAGAATCTAGGACCTGTGGGAGAAATTTCTCATCACCAGTGTCATGTTGACATTAAGTGTGTACTATACCTGGGAGGAAACCTACTTATGTGCATTTCTCCTTTCTCTGAAAGTTGTCATGCAGTTGTGGATTTTAAGCACTCTGGTTCTGCACTGAATGTGGGCTTAGCTGGTATTTGAGAATCTAGTTCCTTTTGTGATCACATGTTTTTGCTTTAAACCCCTGGCTGATGTCCCTGCCTCTAATACAGAAAGTGAATAATAGTGATGGTCCTGCATATTAATTTTTTTTTTAATCCATCTTCCGAAGGGGATGCTACACAGCGGTCTCCAAAATTCAAAGTCAAGTTCACTCAGTTAAATCTTATGTAACTGAAAAAGCCAGAGCCAACTCCAAGTCCTAGTGGGTGGAAGTTTATAATTATTGTACCTAAATGACTATTTCATCCACTGTTTCTTGGTCATGAATGAAAAATAAAAATAGCGTAGAGAGAAAATTTGGGGCTGCTGCTTCTCAAGCAGTACCTATTGATGCTTGGTACCCAGTTAACACATTGCTGCTCTATAGCAGTATAGAACTTTGTTGTGTCTGAAATTTAGAGCTGCAACGTTTAGATGTGCCTGAGAAACACAATAAGACCAGCCAAATTATCTCACTCATCAGTGTCTTAAAGCTTGTATATGCCATGCTTGTTTTAAGGTGAGCCTTAGGAAAAAATACTTAACTCAGTAAAATCTACCTGGCATGAGTCAGGTAAGATGAGGAGGTTCACATACAAGCCTACAGTGAATTTTTGTTGTGTCTTCATGTGACACTCAACATCCATAAGACAACCACTACATGGTAAAGAGTGTCAGCAAGTTGTAGACTCTACCAACCACAGAAGTTGTCAAACATAAATACCTACGTCCCCTTCCTAAGGTTTAAGGCTTAATAAATGCACTGAGGTCATACAAGTGTTCTTAAGCACTTTTTAAGTTGGTCCACAAAGGCTGGTCCTATTTCTCACATTCCTAACATTTGTACAGATTTTTGGCTTAGGGTTTTGGAAGCTATTAAATGATACTTTTCTTCCTTTCTTGAGTTCAGAATCAATTGAGCAAGAAGGCATAGCAATAAAGCAAATGTACATGAAATGACTAGATCTACTACTGGTAAAAAAATAGACCAGAAAATGTGACTTAAAATTTGTGAAAAACACTACCCAGAATAAAACATACTCTCTAACCCTGCAATCCTCTCCATTAGAGAACTTGAGGGTTTTTTTAATGTTTATTTGTTTGTTTGTTTGTTTGTTTGTTTAGAAAGACAGAGAGAGAGACAGAGAGCGCCAGAGAGAGAGGGAGAGAGAGAATCCAACAGGATTCCATCTCAGGAAACTTAAGATCATGACTTGAGCCCAAATCAAGTGTTGGACGCTTAACTGACTGAGCCACCTAGGTGCCCCGAGTTTTGTTTAAATCTCATATTGCTAACCTTAGAACATGGAGGAGCAGAGCATTTGTTTAGTTAACATGCTGCGTCCTCAAAAAAGGTATCCATAACAAAGCCAAATGTGCTCAATTACTTCTCCATGGAATATAAATTTTGAGCAGAACGCCACAGAAACAAAAGGAGAGGGGAGTTGATTGATTTTACGGCAGGGTTCCAGTGAGATCACTTGAGAGGTCCTGGCTGAGATAGTTGCAGCAATCCTGGTTCCAGGCCTACCCTAGACCTTGGTGGTCATTTTTTCCTCCAAATTTGACAATATCTGATAAACACTGTTATGTCACCCAGAGGTGATTTTGTGACTTACAACGTAATAAGTCTATTCATATATTTAGCTTGTTGTTTACTTTTGCTTTGTGTTTATCTCTTTAATTAACTTGAAATATCTTTAGTAAATGCTATGAATTGAGCTCTATATTTATGTTTTTCAAGTAAACAATTTTTCAGCACTACTCATTAATTATTTCTTCTCCATGCCACAATTTATAAAAGATTTGAAAGGAATACACTACTGATGACTAGTTTTAAATTTTGGTATTATGGTGACCCCTGGTATTATGGTCCTGAAAATTTGAAGATGTGGAAAATAAGTTTGGGTTCTGAGAATTAATCAGAAACTATACTATCTAATGAATCTCGCTGATGGCCCATGAATATGTAAACCTATTTGGAAGAGACTAATTTTTCTCAGACCAGCAAAATGTATATAATCTTCTTTAATAATATTAAAGAATAATATTATTTTATTTAATAATATTTAATTTAAATTTAATATTTTAATTTAATATTTAATTTAATATTTTAAATATTTAATTTAATATTTATTTAATAATATTATTTTATTAAATATATTTTAATAAAAATTATGATTCAAAGGGAGGCTTCCTTAGTCATACAACCTAGAAAAAGCAGTCACTGAAGTAAACATAAGCAATGTCTACCCAAACACTGTTCAGAGTCAGGGAAGCTTGGATCACTGGACTGAACACACTTCTGCTCCTAAAGGTGAAGCTGTTTCTTTGGTGGGGAGATATACACCAGGCCATGGCCAACAGAGTTGAGACAAAAACTTTTAAATATTTCTACTTCCTTGCAAAAACAAACCAATAATGAGATATTTCAAATTCAGGCTATTAAACTGATGCTGTTCTGACTCCCTGATCATCAACATAACTTCTGAATAGAATGTGTCCCTTGTATGTCTATCCTCAGTGAAAATTTATTGATCAGAAGGATTTTGTCTACTCTCATTTTCTGATACAATGATTTTTCATTATAAATAAAATGGTTTCTTTTTGGGATTTGTCTTTCCATATGGCTTGACTACATGCAGTCTAAAAATAATATTTTCCTTGCCAATCAACAAATCAACCAACCAACCAACAAACTCAACCTACTGGGGATAAAAAAAATTCAAAGCGGTAACTCAAAAATTTGAAGCAAATAGGATATAATGGAAGATCTGCATAACAATGTAAACTAATGATTCAGCTGCAAAGATGATAAGCAAGTAAAGGTGTCATAACCAGAGATCATTTTGAAAATTCTTTTTTTTCAGGTTATTAACATTGTTTAATTCACTGAAAATCTATTGTATGTAAAAACATGGCAGAATTTCTTTTCTCTCCACATTTCCAAATACCATATTATGGATACTAAGTAATGCTAAAATAAGTTTAAAAATATCAGTGTTTTAATGTAACCTGATTTTAATCAGACATTTCAAGAAAATTTGAGGCCAATATTACCCAAGAATGTAGACATTAGAATCCTCAATAAAGTCTTAGAACATTGAATCTAGTAAATAATTAGAAAGAGTGACTACATAAAATTTATCCCAGGTATGCAGTTTCGGGAATAATCAAACAATTCAATTCAACATAATGACTGACCAAAGAAGAAAAACTGTGTAATAACCTTAACAGATAAAGACAAAAACAGGGAGGGAGAACAGAGTCATAAAATCTCAGAAAATAGTACACCTTACCTTATTTTTTTTTATATTTGCATGGCTTCAAGAGCCACAAAACTAGAAAAACTATTCCTATCCATCCTTCTCTATGAAAGTTCAAGAAATGTATTTAATTTTAATACATGCAGCAAATAACATTTATCATGTTCAGGGAAAACAGTAGCTAAACTGGAGAAGATGCTAGCATAAAAATGTTTTCCCCTGATAGTCATCTACAGATGCCTTAGGCATATACCATGAAATTCTAAGTCTTTTGCTATAATGAATAATTAAATGATTATAGAAGTCAATGCTAACATTTTTTGTTACTGTGCTTAGTTTACACATATATTTTTATCTTAAAATATCCCAATATAATCTTTCAGACATGCTGGTATACCTAATTAGAAAGTAGAACTCATATTAACAATATTTAAACCTAGACTTTATTTTCACTCTTAGACAAATATCTCACTATGTAGCATGTTTTGACAGTAACCATAAGGTTTGATGTCCCCTGAAATACTTTTCTTACAGGCTGGTCATTTTGTTTATCTTCTACTCAAATGTCTACAATCGCCATTTAAATACAGTTTCACAGGTAATGAAAGTTCGAGCTGAGAGATATTTTGAAAATCGCTGCCTTGTCTGTGCCCCTAATATCTCTGACTGGGCTCATTGGATACCCTTTTCTGCATAATAATCATGAAATCTGAGTAAAATATAAAACTCAGATCTCTGGGTTGGTTGAAGCTTGGCTGACCCAGTTCTGCTACACACTGTGGCGTGTAGCCTGGCTCTGTTTATCCCGTCAGTAGGTCAAGAGAACAGCTGAGCTCCGCACATCTAATATGACCAACATGCTAACTGGACATGTTCTCGCAACAAGGGCAGACACAGAAGAAATCAAGCAAAACCATACACATGTGTTAAGGCCTACACTCATAAACAGTATGCTTTTACTTCTACCCGGATTCTCTTGGCTAAAGTGAGTCATGTAGTGAAGGTAAGTCAAGGGTCAGAGTACCCTCTGACTCATGACTCTCTACAATGAGGCCATGGTATGGGTGTGGATACAGGGAGGCATGAGAAATGGGGCCATTAATTTATTCTGGGGAAATGAAAAAGTCACTTTCCCAATAGCATATGGACCGTACAGACTAGAGTATTATTTTTTTTTCTAAGTCGTCTATTGAAAATGCATGTCTCTAGGAATGCCTCATGGAGAGGTACCACTTGAAGAGCACAAGCTCAGGTGGCCCTTAGCATAACTTAGTGTATTTTTTGCTCCATCTATTTAAATTGTCTGCCTCACATGTCTCGATTCAAGTCCTAACTCTGTGACTAGTTAGGTCTATGATTTAGGACAGTAGTTCTGAAACTTTAATGTGCTTCACAGATATCTGACGGACTTGGTAAGACACAGATTACTGGGATTCTGTGCCAGCGTTTGATTCAATAGGTTTGGGGTGGGGCTTATCCTGCAGACCAGGTATCAATCATGCTTTGAGAAATATTGATTTAAGAAATCCAAAAAGTGGATCATTAGTAACTACGATAGCTGGATTCTGTTTCAGGAGGCCCCAGCATTCCTTACTCTTTATTTTCATTGTTTTCAATTTTGCAGGTAAATGATTTTCCTCATCTTATTCTACTTGCTCCATCTTCTATACACAGACATCAATAAATCTGAGGGGACTTTGTACTTCAGCTGACTTTGGGTGATTTACGGTCGCAGATTTCAAGCCTTTGTGAATATCAAATAAGCTTGTTTGCCTCATAAGCTACCTGAGCAAATTTAAGAGACAGAGTCTGCCCCCATATTAATTAAAAGCTTCCAGTATTTAAATCCATCAATCTAAATGTGATTCAATTCAGCAAGCAAGTATTGAGTTTCCACTCTAAGATCCTCAGCTTAGATGTTGTTGGGAAGACAGGGAAGGTTAAGGAAAGGACTCCACTAATTTTGTATCGATTAGAGAATTCCCTCAAGTAGCAGACATTAACTACCATAAACTACTGGGGATATAATGCCAGGAAGGAATTATTCACTTCTTGAGGTGCATTTGAGGGATGACAAAAGGGTGAGCTGGTAAGTGTGGTCATTTTCAAAAAGAAAATGCAGACTGAAGAACATGGATATAGCAGTGATAGGAATTGATTCACATCTTGTTATTAGTGTTGCTAAGAATAACAATTAAAACAAAAATCCCAAGTTCATTCAGGGGCCCAACCATCTTCTGAATTAACAGTGTCTTTTAAAAAGAATATTTTCTATTATGATGTTTTAATCTTCTTTGCATAACATAACTAAATCTAATATTCAGGGGCTATAAGAGTACCAATATTATCCATTGTACAAATGAATAAATCAGATCATTAAAAAATATGTATTCTCAAGGTCACAGAGCAACTCAGCAAAGGACATGGAACTAAAAAAATTGATTTGTGACTTTCTATCATTCTTAGATGCTAAGCAAAATTTGCAATCTTTCTCCTTAGTGAAAAATGATTATTTAAAATATTATGCCTACAAATTGTTTTTTTTTTTTTTTTGCTGTAGCATTACTGTTACTCATAAAAGTAATCTGACTTTGCCAGTTTCAGTTTCCCTTTTACGCTCTGATTTATCCTGCTGCACAAATTTTCATGGTACTCAAAGCTGACTACTAAAAGTAATATTTATAAAGCAAACTTATTCATAGAAAAAACAATAATGTCTCGGATATGTGGAAATGTAACCCTTCTGTACACACCAATCCTGGGATAAAAAAGGAAAGATGTACAATGCTTTTTATAGTTGAAAGAAAATATTTAAAACTTAAAACATTAAAGACTGAAGAGGCATTAAAGGTATTTTAATTCAATACTATTAATTTACAAATGAGAATAATAAAAAAAAACTATGAAAAAAATGACTCACCCAGTATCACACAATTTGTATTTTATTTGTGATTCAAATCAGAGGCTGCTGTATGAATTAAATTTCACCAAAAAATTACTTAATACTTTCTACGTTCCCAGACCAGTGTGCAATGCAAATATGAAAGAGAATAGTCTTTACTCTAGAATTTACTCTGCAATAGACAAATAACATTTGTGTTCCATTTACAATGAACACTACAAATAACTACAGTACAAAAAAAGAGTAAGAAAAGTGTTTTACAAGAAGTTATAAACAATGAGTTATTTGGATGAAATATAACTGATATTTATTTGCTGGGTGTGGAGGTGAGGGAAACAAGGAAATGTGGAGAGAAGGCTTTTGAGATACATACACTAAATGTACATCAGATTTTGGAAAAGCATTTTAAAGGAAAACATGAGCAAAACCACTGAAGCAAAACTTGGGGGCATGTACAGAAAAACAAAGTGTGTGTATAAAAGAGTTGTGGGAGACGGGCTTTAAAATGAAATAGAGGATAGATCTTGATGAGTGGACGGAGGGGTTGTATGAAGTCCATCTTTTGGATCACTCTATACCTCTGATTGGAAGGTTATGCTTAGAAACTAGGATCAATAAAATCTCACTTAAACATTCAATCAACTCACCTGTTCTTTTTTTAAATTTCCAGTTCATATTCACAATTATTTATTATCCAGTCATTCAATGAACATTCTGTGCAATGTATTAGGTTAGGTTACAAGAATTTAGAGATATATAGACATAGTTCCTTTCTTCAAGGAAACTGCATTTAAGCGGGATGAACAGCTGTGTAAGCAAAGAGTTAAAATACAATTTAACAAAAGCTAAAATGTAGCTTTGTATAGGCTACTGAGAAACTATTCTGTTTTTTCTGAAAAACTTCCCAGAGAAAGGTACATGTAATTTAATGCTTGAAGAAGGAAGAGGAGTTTTCCAGTTGGATTAAGGGGAGGAAGAACATTTGCACACAGCATTCACAGAGGGCATGTGTAGAATTGAGTGAAATAAAGATATGCTTATGATCATAAGTATTTACATACTATTAGAGAGGGACATCTGGTTGGCATACAAGCTGGCTCAGTCTGTTAAGCATCCAACTCTTGATTTCAGTTCAGATCATAATCTCATGGTTTATGGGTTCGAGCCCTACACCGGACTCTGTGCTGCCAGTGCGGAGCCTGCTTGGGATTCTTTTTCTTTCTTTCTTTCTCTTTCTTTCTTTCTTTCTTTCTCTTTCTTTCTTTCTTTCTCTCTCTCTCAAAATAAATAAATGAATAAACAAACATTAAACACTATTAGAGAAAGGGGGCTATGAATGCTAGATTGTCCCTTCTGTACAAAGATTTTTTTTTTCTTCTTAAGGTCCCTGAAGAAAAAGAAATGCACAAAAGCCAGTCAATATAAATTTTCTTATTAGCTACATCTTTGACCCCACTCCCAGTACTCTATTAAGCTCTACTTTATCACACAGAATGGTTACTTTATCTGGCCTAGAGGCTCAAACCATTGTGGTTCAAACAAGAATGTTAGAATGTACCACTTCAATGAGACAAGAAGCTACCTTTGCTTTCACTAGACAAATAAAAGCAGAGAATTACCGAGGGCTTAAAGGAGACCCAGTGCCTACAGCTGAGCCCTGACCTGGTCAACACAACTTGTTCCTGGGCTTCTCCAGCAGGAGAGTTAGTATCTAGCCAGAGTGGGTATAAAGAAGGAAGAGAAACTCATCAGAGGAGAGAGAGAGAGAGAGAGAGAGAGAGAGAGAGTCTGGTTTGCTAGGAGCCCAGGGCTCTTACCATAGCTACTTAAGAGGGAAGAACAAAAAATCAATACAGCTGATAATCTTCCCTGGATTTTATCTGTTCTTCATTTATTCAACAACAATCAGATTTGTATTCCAGAAAGAAAACTCAGGTGGCAATGTGGAAGCTGACTAGTTTTAAAAGCACAAGTAAGTAATAATAGATATTTCTGTAAGAAATATTTCAAGTTTTCCATAATGTCCAAGTCTGGACACTTATGTCAAGGGGATTGACTGTATTGCTTACCAGGTCAGAGTGTTACAGGCTGGTGTCTCTGGGTATCATTAGCCCCATAAAACCCCATGATCATATTGGAAAATTCTGCATAAATTACTGTGGGGTCATAATGCCACAGCTAATTTAGTACATTACAAAAATTGGTGCAAAATCCACCAACAGTTACTGTAAATTTGACTTTATAGAGAGCGTTAACATTTTTTGCCTCCCTTCCCCAGCTTTATTGAGGTATAATTGACAAAGTTGTAAGATGTACAATGTGATGATTTTATATGCACACATATCATGAAAAGATTCCACCCATCAAGTTAATTAACACATCCATCAGGTCACATATTTACCTTTTTGTGTGTGAGAGAACATTTAGTTTCTAATCCCTTGGCAAATTTCAATTATTCAATACATTCTTTTCAAGTATAATCAACATGCTATACATTAGATCCTCAGAACTTATTCATAAAGTTTATATCCTTAGACCAATCTCTCCCTATTTCCCTCACTCCACAGATTCTGACAACCACTGTTCTACTCTCTGAGGCTATGAATTAGATTTTACTTTTTTTGATCCCATATAAAAGTGATACTGTGCAGTATTTGCTTTTCTATATCTTACTTCACTTAACATATTGCTAATTATACTTAGCATAACGCCCTCCAGTTTCATCCATGTTGTTGCAAATAGCAGGATTTCCTTCTTTCTTAAGGCTAAATAACATTCCACTATGTATGTTATATCTTACTTTTTTTTATATACTCATCCATCCAGACACAGAGGTTGTTTCCATACCCTGGCTACTGTGAATAATGCTGCAATGAACATAAAAGTACAGATCACTCCTTGAGAGAATGGTTTTGTTTCCTTTGGATATATACCTATAAGTGGGACTGCTGGATGATATGGTATTTTTAATGTTTTTTTCTTTTTGAGAAATCTCCATGCTATTTTCCATATTGGCTACACCAGTTTGCATTCCCACCACTAGTGTACAAGAGTTCCCTTTTCTTCATATCCTTAACAACACTTGCTATCTCTTGTCTTTTTCGAAATAGACATCCTAACAGATGTGAGGTAATATCTCATTATGATTTTGATTTGCATTTCTCCAAGTATTAGTGATGTTGAGTATCTTTTCATGCACCTGTTGGTTACTTGCATGTCTTTTTTTTTTTTTTTTTTTTTAGAAAAATGTACACTTCGGTCTTTTGCCCATTTCTAAACTGGATTATTAGGATATTTGCTATTAAGTTGTATGAGCAACTTATACCTTGTATATTTTGGATATTAACCCCTTATTGGATTTGTGGCTTCCAAAGATTTTTCTCCCATTCCATAGGTTAGCTAGGTTCCCTAGGTTGTCTTTTTTTTTTTAAATGATTTTATTTGCTGTGCAGGAGTTTGATATAGCCCCATTTGCTTATTTTCCCCTTTGTTGTTTTGTATTGATGTCAAATCCAAAAACTCATCATCAAACCAATGTCAAGGGGTTTACCCTGTAATTTTTATTCCAAGGGTTTTACAGTTTCAGCTCTTATGTTCAAGTCTTTAATCCATTTTAAGTTGATTTTTGTGTATTGAGTACAAGAAGGATACAACTTCATTCTTTTGCATGTGGCTGTCCATTGACCTCTGTGTCTGGTTTTACGTTCATACTATTTTATTTATTTTTTAAAGTTTGTTTGTTTGTTTGTTTACAGAATGGGGAAGGGGCAGAGAGAGAGAGAGAGAGGAGAGAGAATCCCAAGGAAGCTCCACATCATCAGTGCAGAGCCTGATGAAGGGCTCAATTCCACGAACTGTGAGATCATGACGTGAGCTGAAATCGAGAGTCAGATGCTTAACCAGCTGAACCACCCAGGCATCCCACTATGCTATTTTAATTACTATACCTTTGTAATATAGTTTGCAATCAAAGAACATGCTACCTCCAGCTTTGTTCTTCATTCTCAAGATTGCTTTACCTATTTGGGGTCTTTTGTGTTTACACATAAATTTTAGGATTGTTTTTTTCTATTTCTGTTAAAAATGCCATTGGCTACTGATAGAAATTACATTGAATCAATATATTTCTTTGGGTTATGTGGGCATTTTAACAATATAATTATTCCAATCCATGAGCATAGAATATCTTTCCATATATTTATGCCTTCTTCAATTTCTTTCATCGTTTTATGGTTTTCAATGTACAGATCTTTCACTCCCTTGGTTAAGCTTATTTTTTAGTGTTTTACTTATTTTGTTGCAATTATAAATGGTAAATGGGATTTTTTTGCTAGTATATAGAAATTCAACTGATTTTTGTATATAGATTTTGTCTCCTGAAACTTTATGAATTTGTTTATTAGCTCTAAGGATTTTTTTTGGTAGAGTTTTTAGATTTTCTATATATAATATCATGTCATCTACAAACAAGGACAATTTTACTATTTCTTTCTGATTTGGATCCTCCCCCCCTTTTTTTAAATTTTTGTTTTCAATTGCTCTGGCTAGGACTTCCTAGAATAAACGTGGCAAGAGGAGGCATCCTTGTCTTCCTGATCTTAGAGAAAAAGCTTTTAGGTTTGCACTGTTGAGTATTTTAGCTGTGGTCTTATCATGTATGGTCTTTTTTTATATTGAGGTACATTCTCTCTAAACTCAATCTATTGAAAGTTTTTTTTTTTTTATCATGAATAGGTGTTGAATTTTGTCAAATATGTTTTCTATCTCTATTGAGATAATTATATGATTTTTGTCCTTCATTTTGCTAATGTTTTATATCACATTGGTTGATTTGTGGAACCATCTTGCATCCGTGGCATAAATCCCACTTAATTGTGGTGTATTACCCTTGTAACATATTGTTGAATTTGGCTTGGTAATATAAAGTTGGTAAATTTTATGTGTTCATAAGGGATATTGGCCAGTAATTTGCTTTTCTTGTAATGTCCTTGTCTGATTTTGATATCAAGGTAATGCTGGACTCATAAAATGAGTATGGAAGTTTTCTTCACTCCTCTTTTACTTTTTGGAAGCATTTGAGAAGGAGTTTTATTAATTCTTTGAATATTTGATATAACTTAACAATGAATACATCTAATCCTGGATTTTTGTTTGTTGCAAGGTTTTTGATTACTGATTTTATCTTCCTAATAATTCTGTTCAGATTTTCTATTTCTTCAAGATTCAGGGTTACCAACCTCATTTGATATATGTACTTTCTCATTCTTGCTATGTGTAAGAGTTGCTTAGCTAGTTTTTCAATTTCTTTGAGATGAAATTGTTCTGGGTGTAGCTGTACATTGAGTGTGTCCTTGGGAGGAGAGAAATTCAGAAGACTCTTAAGTTTCCATCTTGGTTGACTCCATCTGAAAGCCTTAAAATTTTAATTGGCTATAATCTGATTTGTTCTTACTACTTAGCTAAATTGTTGTCAGTTTGAGTGAGTTTGAAAATTAGAATAAAAATGTCCTTCTTGGTTGGCATCAGTGAAAAAACAAATCTAATATTTATTTGCCAAAGATCCAAAATATAATAAACATTTAGTATAAGAGATCGATAGAGTCTATTCCTAGATTCAATTTTATTTTATTTAATTGGCAATTCCTGCTAAGGTGGAGGGGAACCGTAGGTTTACTTCCTATTTAAAGGAAATATGTGATAGGTCTTCTGAATTATAAGGCTTACTTACCATTACTGCTTCAGCAGTGGGACTTACTGAGTTAGATTTGTGTTTACATGGAAATTTTATTTAGATATTTTAATTATTTCTTGGATAATGCAGACTTGTTTCAGCTCTAATTTCAAGTATTTGGGCTGCCTGTCAAATCACCTTACCATCTAATTTTAATGATCTCATTTTTTATTGACATTTCATTATCATCCATAATATTCACTCTTTATAGGTATATGATCCAGTGTTTTTAAGTACTCACAAGTTGTGCAATCACCACTAATTCTAAAACATTTTAATTACCCAGAAAGTAACCTGTACCCATTTTCAGTCAGTACTCATTTGCCTCTCCTCCTAGTGCCAGGCAACCTCTAATCTATTCTTTATTTCTCTAGATTTGCTTATACTGCATGTTTCATATAAACGTGATTGTATAATATGTGGCCTGCTGTGTCTGGCTTTTTTTGCTCAGAATCACATTTTCAAGGTTCATCCATGTTTTAATCTGTAATAGTATCTCATTCAATTGTGTGTCTGAATAATATTCTAGTGTATGGATATAAAGCCCATTTTGCTTATTCATTTATCAGTGAATGAGTATTTTTGGCTGTTTCTACTTTTGAGGTAATATTAATAATACTGCTATAAACATTTGTGTACCAGTTTCTGTGTAGACATACATTTTACATTCTCTTAGGTTTATACTTAAGAGTGAAATTAATGGGTCATATTTTAAATCCATGTTTAACTTTCCAAAAATTTCCAAACTGTTTTCCATAGTGACTGCACCATTTTCCAATCCCATCTACAGGCTTGATGGTTCCAATTTATCCACATCTTCATCAGCACTTGTTATTATTCAGCCTTTTTATTATAATCATCCCAGTGATTGTGAAGTAGCATTTTATTGTCTTCTCCAATGGGTAATGATGTTGAGTATTTTTTCATGTGCTTATTGGCCATTGGTCTATCTTCTTTAGAAATATGTCTATTCAAATCCAATATTTCTTGGCAAATTTAATCACATTTTATTAGATTTTAAAATATCCATAATAATATTACCACTCTAAATGCCTCCCAATACAGTTACCCTATGTGTACATACAAACATTTTTCCATTATTAAGCCACAAGATCTAGGGATAGTCAGTGGACAGAACTTGCAGTGAAAAACTGAGAAACTGGCACGTTGGTCACATTTATTCAAGAGCCTTTTATTTGTCAGAATTTTATTAACTTTATATGAAGTCAATTATAAGATCACCCCAGGAGATAGTTGAATGTTAATGATGATCAATTAGAAAAACTAGAGTCAGAGTCAGTGAAGAAATAGTTTAAAAAATATTCAAAATGTGAAGATTTTAGCAAGTATCCAAATATCCACATAATCCATTAAATAATTATCTTTTCCAGAAATGTTATAAATGGATTGTTTATTGGCTTTGCTACTCTCCTATCCTGATTCCCTTCTTCTAAAATAAACTTCTTGATGTACTATATAATGTGCATTGGATGACCTAAAACATAATGCTCACAGATAGATTACAAGTCCAGAGGTTAGGAAAACACAAAATTACCAAAGTGATATATTGTAATCACTTTTGGTTATCTTTTTATCCTTTGAGAGTTAGTTAAAAATAACACCTCAGGTATATTAAATGTCCTTCATAGTGCCTAAATATCTGGAGATAAGAAGTGAAGTTGAGGGTCTTTGTGACACATTTCTGAATTTAGACTTCATAGGGTTGGTTCTACTGACATATTTTCATCTTCTGGTACTTGACTATGAGCACATAAAAATGACTTCCAGGGGCACCTGGGTGGCTCAGTCGGTTGAGCGTCCGACTTCGGCTCAGGTCAGGATCTCACAGTTTGTGAGTTCGAGCCCTGCGTCGGGTTCTGTGCTGACAGCTCAGAGCCTGGAACCTGTTTTGGATTCTGTGTCTTCCTCTCTCTGCCCCTTCCCTGCTCATGCTCTGTCTCTCTGTCTCTCAAAAATGAATAAATGTTAAAAAAATTTTAAAAAATGACTTCCATTAGAGGATAGAATCAATGCTCAAATTAGAATAGCTCCAATAATGAGGTGAGCAAGGGCAGAATGGGGAAAACTTATACGAATAATTTGGTGAGACTTGTTTGGGAATATTTCTGCAATTGTAATCAGTGTCATATAACACAAGCTCCTGTTTCATAATGTGGACCCTACTTTGGAAAATGCTCAGTCTTATATCAACCACTGATCCTCCTTGATGTGAAGAAATAGCAGAAAGATTCCTACTGAAATGTTCTATTGTAATATGCAATAAAATATTCAAATACTCATTAATGTTTGACCTGCTGATTATCTTATAGCCCATCAAATCTCATTCTTCTCCACAAAACCCATTGCTTTTATCCTGAATAATTAAAATTTTAAGATTCTTTCTCTCTCTCTCTCTTTTTCCAATCGAGTTAAAACAGTACATCTTTTAAATCTACATGAGCAAAGACAGGCTGTTACAGAGTGAATATTCTTTGGTTAGCACAGAGATGTGTAAGTATTTTGTGAAAGCCAATTAAAAGAAGATAAAGTAGGAAGATATTTTTAAATTATGTCATTGAATTAAAATAGAATAGAAATGAGGCCTAGATGTTTAGATAGCACAATTGATTTTAGTATCTTTTAGCTCTATCATTTTTCCCACAGTTCCCTCTTTCCCACTGTCCCCTTCTGCTATATGATTTTAATTAGTTTTATGTATATATGTGCATATGTATATGTGTGCTTTGCCACAATAGAAGCAATAGCTACAACTCACGTCCTGAGACTAGGATTATAGTAAACATTCACACTGTTATTTATCTTGAAGCATCAGATTTCTCAGGTTTTGCAGCTTAAAGCCAAAAGTCCTCCTCACCTTACTGTAGTGCAGGATTTTGCAAATAAATCTCAATGCTATCAGTTCAGTAAGTTAAATAAAGATTGCTACAAGTTTTATTTGACCTTGCAGAGGTTAGTTTGTCTTTCTGGTATTTTGTTACTTCATCCATAATATTAGAAAATGCAAAGGAATCTAGACAAGGTAAAGAACTGGTCTCTTCTTTATCTAAAATCTGTCAATAAATGATTCTATTTACTTTCTTGGTGTTGCTAAGCAGGAAAGTCTGTCACTTAACAAACCTCTCTTAGCTGGCATGAGGCCAAGGTAATTTTGAAAATCATCAGAGTAAGGTCACAGAAAATTAGAATTTCATTGAAATTCAAGCCATTTGCTTTGAATGATAGATTATAAAGTACACGAGTAGGAAGCAATATAATAAGTTTATATGCTGGTGAACCCTAAGTTTTGAATTACTTTAGAAAAAAATCCTAAATATCATGGCAATAATTAATTTAGTTGACATTTGTGACACAAAAAATGGTTTATTTAAATCAGTTTTTTTAATTGCTTGTAAATGCAAAAGTTTTGTTTCCATGACTCCAAAAAGTCTGAGTGAATATCTTGTATGGACACATTATCTTTTGCTTTTTTTATGTAGATCTATCATACTACAGGGGAAATAATTTTTCCATTTCATATGGCAGAAAATATAGCCAATAAGGATTCTCATTTCAATAATGATAAAACTAAAACACATTTGAAAAAAAAAAAAACATTTAACCTCTTTCAGCAATAAGGATTAGAAAATTATAAATAAAACAACACTTTGGCACAATTCAGCTATTAATTATTCTCTAGACTATTAAGATTGATGACAGAGTATAAGAAAGTCTTACCTTTATAATGTCAAAAGTTCATACATGTTGTTCACCTTAGTTTTTCTTGCTTTCTATACATCTTGGAAACCTGCCAAAAGAGAGGTCACACTATATACTGCATTCTCCAAAGTTCTGTATTAGTGCAAGTTAACTTTATGTAATCATGAAAATCATTTTAGCAAATTAAAAATAAATGGCAATTGTATCCCCTTGATAAACAGAAATTTTTAAATATCATATAGCAGAAATTATATTAATGATGCGTTATTAAAAGCTTTTCCCAGAAGACAATAATGGCTATTATAAACACTATTTTTCAATACCTTACTGGAGACCTAGTGATTACTAGAAAAGAAAAGAAAAGGTACAAACATAGAAAAAGAAAAAAAAAAGTTGTCATTATTTGCAGAGGGCATTATTTTGAATTGCAGACGTCTAAAAATTCAAAAATCTAAGTATTATAACTGATAAATAAATGAAGTAATTTTGCTAGACATGAAGTTAATTGTGTTGAAATAGAGTGGCAACATTTTTTTTAAATTTTAAAAATGATACTATTTACAATAACATAAAGAATACTTAGGACTACACCTAACAAAGGATATGCAAGACTTTTACTAAAAACTACACAATATTGTAGTAAAAAAAATTAATAAATATAAGGAAATGCCATGTTCATAGATTAGACGACACAGTGTATAGACATGTTTGAGTCCTAGCTACGAGGGAGGCTGAGTTTCCTGGCTTCTACCTTGATGATGCAGGAATCTGAAGCTTAAAAATTTGCCAAACCAAAAAAAAAAAAAAAAAAAGAAGACTTTTGGTCAGAAAAACCACAAATGTCTATTACAACATTTATCTCCAAAGTTAAGCTATGGGAGTTGGAAGTTTTTATTTTAATATCAAATAGAAGTAGTTTTAAAAATGTTTTAGTAATGGAGGAAGGGCCAAGATGGCAGAACAGCATGAAAGGTTTTTTTGCATCTCTCATCCCTGAAGTACACCCAGATCAACACTAAGCCATCCTTCATACCTAGAAAACCGATTTGAGGATTAACACAAAATCCTGCAAAACCTGAACCACAGAACACAGCAGGTACACAGCACAGAGAGGTGAGCTGGGGGAGAGAAGCCATGGAGGGCAGGGAGCTGTTTTTGCTTGCGGAGAGAGGATGGAGATGGCGTGGAGAGTATGGGAAAGCATCCCTCCCCTGCCCCCGCCCGAAAGCAGCTGGAGGGAAGGGACTGAACAAAAAAAAAGGAGAAAGGAGAGGGTTTAAGTTCCATTAAGACTCTATAAACAGGGGGAACACAGAGTCTGAAACTCTGCAGCTCGATACCTGGCAGTGCTCTGGTGGGAAGAACAAATCCCGAGGAGCAGAGAGCGAGGTCCTTGGGGTCCTGGGGTCCTCAGGCCACACAGGGAGAGGTGGTTCCCCTGCTGGGAAGACATCTTGTAGAGGCTGTGAGGCCACCCCAAAGGCAAAGGTCCCAGCAAACCCTGGAGAACAACCACATTTACTAGTGCTGGAACAAGGACATTAAGGGTGAAGCCTGGTGCCAGATGTGTGTTGTGATTTTCCATAATCCCTGAAATGCTGTTACGTGATTGCATGAACTTTTTCTAGGGTTGGTTGGCACCCAGCCACAGTTGCTGGGCTTTGGCAGCAGAATGGTCCCATGAGCACTGCTGGGTGCAGCGGGTGCCTGGCCGTTACTCGATGAGACCCTCCCCCAGAAGGTCTGGGTGAGTCAAAGTTGCAGTCCCTCAGAAAGGAGGGGTTGGGAAACACAGTAGCATCTGAGATAAAACTAAGGAGGAAGGTGACACCTGGCAACCTGACGACTTGGTCATCGACAGTATAAAAGTAGATAGTGGACAGAGGCCAGAGACAAAGGAGGGGTGTGTGATTGCTGGTCAGGGAGAACAGAATTCTGTTCTAGACTAAAGACTAATGCCATTTTCACCCCTCCCACACATGTGCATACATACCTACATGCACCACAACAATCCACCCCAGTAAGCTAAGTAACGCCATCTAGTGGAGAATGGAGCCATTACACTAAGCCCCGCCCAACTGAGCCAATCTCGCTCTTCAGGAACACCACAAGTCTCCCCAACTGCTTAGTTTACAGACTATAAATGTTTCATAGTTTGGCTTCTAGGGGAAACCTATGTAATTTCAATCAACAAAGACTAGAAAGGACCAGAGAACACCATCAGAAACTCCAACTCTACAGGCAATATAATGGCAGAAATTCCTATCTTTCAGTACTCACTCTAAACGTCAATGGACTAAATGCTCCAATCAAAAGACACAAGGTAACAGAATGTATAAGAAAACAAGATCCATCTATATGCTGTTTACAAAAGACCTACTTTAAACCTGAAGACACCTTCAGACTGAAAGTAAGGGGATAGAGAACTATCTATCATGCTAATGGTTGCCAAAAGAAAGCTGGAGTAGCCATACTTATATCAGACAATCTAGACTTTAAAAAAAGACTGTAACAAGAGATGAAGAAAGGCATTATATCATAATTAAGAAGTCTATCCACCAAGAAGACCTAACAATTATAAACATTTATGCTCCAAATGTGAAAGCACCCACATATATAAATCAATTAATCACAAACATAAATTCATAAATGACATAATGTATAGAAATGTCAGTTTCCCACAAACTGATGTATGGATCAAAAATGTAATGTCAATAAGAAACCCCAAATCCCCCAAATTAGTTTTAGTGGGGGGGTGATTAATAGCTGATTCTAAATTTATATGGAAACACAAGCAGCAAAGAATTACAAGATAATTTTGAGGACAAACAAATTTGAAGATTTGTATTAATGGATATCAATACATATTACAAAGCTGTAATAAAAATATTGTATTGGTACAAGAATGGATAAATTGACAAAAGATAGAGAGTCCAGACCATACACATATGGTCACCTAGTTTATTGCAAAGGTGACACTGAGGTATAGTGGGGAAAAGATGATTTTCCTCAGTAAATAGCACTGGAACAATTCAATACTTCATGCCAACACAAATATTAATATATGATAGATAAAGATATAAATATAAAAATAAAGCTTTTAGAAGAACACAAAGAAAAATTTATTGATGAACTGAGATAAACTGACACAAAAATAGGTAGGCAAAAAAAATTGACAGTTTTGAGAGAGTGAAAAGGAAGGCATGGGCATGAGATAAGTGTAGTGTACACCTATATGTCAAAGTTTTATGTAATATATAAAATATGCATAATACATAATATATATTAATATATAATATTAATTGTTATATTAATTGTTTTATATAATATAATAATGTAATAATATATATTATATTACATATATAATATATAAAACAAAATAATAGTAAAATGACAAACATTTTCAATAGGGAAATGAACAAAGAAAGACTTGAAATGCATTTTATAAGAGAAGATAGCCAAATGGAAAGATGGTAAATATTTAGGCCATAAAAGAAATGAAGATTAAAGTCAAAATGTGTTACCACTACCTAACTTGCCAGCACAGATTAATTTTTAAAAATTAATAGTAAATTTTAGCCAGGTTATGAACAACTTGAAATCTTGTACCCTGTTGATTTGAAGTTTAAGCCTGTATAAACATTTTGGAAATACTATTTGATATTTTATAATCCAACAATTCCATACCTAGGTATTTATCCAACGGAAATGCTTATTTATGTTTATTTTTTAAATGTACATGAATACTTATAACAGCCTAGTTTATTGGAATATCCATTAACATTGTTAGTGTCCATGTCTGTTCATGTAGTGAATACTATACAGCCATGAAAATGGAAAATCTCAATTAGATACATAAACATAGATTGTTCTCATAAACAAAATGTGGAGCAAAAGAAGCCAGGTGTAAGAGAATGTATTATTTCACTTATAGAACAGACAAACCTTATCTGTGTTGGAAGTCAAAGTACCTTTTAATCTTATACAATATTGTGATTAGAAGGGGGAATAAAAGGAATGTCTCAGGTGCTTGTAATTTTAGATGTCTTAATATATAAGGTGATTTTATATGTACATTTAGCTTATGAAATATTAACTGCATTTCATAATTCTCATTTTTCTATTTTCCTCTATTATACTTCAGTAGAAGTATAGAATATAAAGTGATCTGGCTGTCACAATAATCCATATATTTATCCATTTAATCTTTATTTTTTGAATTAGTTATTTAAAATAAATTACCGACAGTGAATTTCTACATGAACGATATAAAATGAAACTTTGCAGTTCTCATTATAATATTGTCAGAATATTCTCCACAAAGAAAGCCATGTTTCTTTTCTTTTTTTAATTTTTTAATGTTTATTTATTTTTGAGAGAGAGAGAGACAGAGATAGAATGTGAGTGGGGGAGGGGCAGAGAGAGAGAGGGAGACACGGAATCTGAAGCCGGCTCCAGGCTCCGAGCGGTCAGCCCAGAGCCCGACGTGGGGCTCGAACTCACGAACCCTGAGATCATGACCTGAGTCAAAGTCGGATGCTCAACTGGCTGAGTCACCCAGGTGCTGCTCCCTATTATATTTATACATGGGAAAAAAAAAGAAAATATGATGGTATCCCTATAGCCTTAACTGTGTTTGAGTTTATCACATTTTTTTTTGTTATTAAAAGGAAGCTGTTAGTATTATAAACATTTTTTTTCATTTGGCTTTAAATATCGACTTCTTATTTTTTTCTCTTTTGACCATATCTATTCATAGTCTTTCGCCATAGATAAGCTAGGAATTTAGCTCTGTGTTTAAATTTCAGTCTGCAAAAATATCCCTGCCCTCATCTTCAAACAGAAGGTGTATACTGTGCCACACAGTTGCCAGATAGTCATAAGCTGGGAAAGCAATCTAATACAGATTCTGTGCTGTGTAATTATTAGTCCCAACCTGCTGAGTCAGAGTTCATTAGAGAAAACATTAGGGGGCTGTATGTCTCTCACCGATTGTATGAGCAACATCAGTGAACTTTAATGGGATTTGCATGCACACAGTCAGGAGAGTTCCAATAGGCAAACTTAAAAATAACCATTTTCTAACCGCAGTGGTACAGTGCAGATTTTCCGGTCATATGGAACTCTTGGGAACTAGATTCATTTAGCCTTTGCCTTCATTTAGCACAGAATACCCACAGGAAATCTTTATGGCATTTTAAGTGTGTTTGCTATCGTGTGTTACTGCTTACACAAACACAGAGTTATGCTTGCATGCTCAATTTTTTAGGCCATAGTATTTTACAGTTGTCATCATCAAACTCTGGCTTTATGTGGTTGCTTGGATAGGGGAAAAATTGTATTTATAATTGAAGTAAGTCTCAGTTTTGTCTGAGACCTTTTTGTTTTATCAGAAGTTTTTATAAAAAAAACTTATAATTAGAAGTTTTATATTAAAAAAAAAAAAAGCATAGCCCTCTTTTCTTAGTAATGTGTTTTTCCACACGTCCAAGGCTGGATCTCTGGAGTTCACTAAGGAGCTGACCTATAAAGTCTGGGCCTCTAAAGCCATTAGGCTTATTAGTGGCAAGTTGTCTTCCTAATTTTCGGTGAGATAGTGTCCATGAAAACCATGATTGCCATGTCCCTTCTCATATACTCCAGCAGCTCACTCTAGCACATTACAGAACAAGGGTCCTTCCATCACTTACACAAAAACAAAATGGTCTCTATATTGCTTTATCCAGAGTTTTAAGAAGCACAAGTCAACCTTTTAGGGAAATAGAACTAATAGTGTTGCATGTTTAAATTTTTGGTATGAATCCGTAAACCCACTCTGTAAGCATCCCAGTAATTAACAGTGTATCCACATTAGGCACTCACTACAGACTACAGAGCAGTCAGTGGTTCTCAAACATTTTAGTGCGCATCTGATCACCTGGAGGGTTTGTTAGAACATAGATTGCTGCTTCTCCCCCCTAAAGTTTCTGATTCATTAAGTCTGCCTGAGACTTACCACTTCTAACAAGTTCCCTGGTGAAGGTGAAGCCATTGGTCTTTAGATCTCACTTTGAGAATTACTGATGAAGACAAAAGCAGTATCCCAAATACAACTTTACTACTTCTCCTCCATTCTACAAACCCTATTGGAGGGCACATTTTTGAGTGTGATGTTATTTTAAGAATAATCTTATGTCTGTTTATTTACAAAATAAATCATTTAACAAGTATATTTTATTAGTAATACATTTTGGCACATTCCAAGTGTACTTGAACATGGCAGTTGAAACTGGCTTCTGGAATGACTCCCAGGGGAACAGACTCCAGTTACCGCTCAGATGCTAACCCTTGCCTCTGCCTTCCTCCAATGTCTGTCTTTTCTAGCCCCACTTCTCACTTCGGTTACTGCTCCTTGCTCTTCTACCTCACATATTCTCCGTATGCAGAATGTTTCAAAGTTTTACTGTGCCTTCTGCATATTCCAGCACCTTCCCTGCAGTTTCTCCACTGGGTCAAGCCCAAACAGTGTACAGATTGTTTTTGATACATTCATGTACTAGTAACCAAAGACCCTCCCACCCTCCCCACCACATACAACCACTATTTTCTCAAACAGCTCCTTTGTCCTTTGATGAGTGGAAATCTCTGAGTAATTGTATTCTAGCAAAAGTTAGAAGTCCCCTTGCCACAGTCTCTGCGAGTCTTTCCACGAATGAACTTGATGAGGCATTCTGGAGCTGACACAGGAAGCAGACTTATCTTTCCTATGCAGCCCACCGGAAATGCTCTTTAGCACAGCACAGTGTGACGTATAGCCTCTGAGGCTTCCTGGGCAGGGCATGGACTTAGGTTTCTCCAGGAAACCAGAGAGACGCTCATCCTCCCATTTGGAAGGATCTCAATTCAGCGTAAATAGCAGAGTACAGAGAGACTCCATTCCACCCTTCTCAGAGGTGCCTGCCCTAGAGTTTAGAACATAGGTCAAGCATGCATCATAGCTCCCAGTGTAGATAGTAGATTTAAGCTCTAATGATGATTCTGAATTAGGAGTATAATTAATAAAATAAATTCATGCAAAGGGTGATTGTATGTCAGCTACTTGCTGTGGTAAATAAGAGAGGCTAAGGCATACCATCTGAATGCTATTCTGTTTTCTTTCACAAACTTGTCTTAATTTTTGTACGTTAAGTTAATTTCAAACTACACTAAAAACATTTGAGCTCACAGAAGGTTGCCTCTAGTTTTAATCTACTTTAATTATTGTGTATTGTCTCCTTTAAAGTCATGCAGCTTTATTTACATTTAATGGAAATCACCTTTAACTCAATTCAGGAAAGCTTCCAATGAAAACCCGCTGTTCCCTTAGCCTTGAATGGCCTTGTCTCTTCTACCCCTCTCCCCATCCCTTCTCTGTCCATGGAATTTCTCATATTTTAAGGCACAACTTAGGCTCCTACCCCAATTATTTTTTTCATCCTCATATCCCTTGTCTTCTAATGGAAGATTTTATAGCACTTGGCCTTGATTAAGTCATTTTTTTTATTCTCTATTGGTGCCTAAGGAAGTACTTTGCCTATAGAGGTGATATATATTTTCTGTTACTAAAAATCATCAACCCAGGGGTGCCTTGGTGCTCAGTCAGTTAAGCGTCTTGACTTCATTTCGGCTCAGGCCATTAGGCCATGATTTCATGGTTCATGACTTCCAGCCTTGCATGGGACTCTGTGCTGATAGTGTAGAGCCTGGTTGGGACTCACTCTCTTGCTCTCTCTCTCCCCCCTCTCTCTGCCCCTCCATGCTCACATGTGCACATGCTCTCTCCCTCCCTTTCTCTCTCTCAAAATAAATAAATTAAAAAAATCATCAATTCATTAAGCAGTTATTGAGTACCAAATTTGTGTCAGGCCCTATGGAAGAGCCTGGCATTACAGGGAAGGATAATACACGGTTTCTCTCTTAGAGGAACTCATAGCCTAAGGGAAGATGCATGCAACTCAAAAAGCATAAAGCATTACAATTTCATAATAAATGTACTTCCAGAGTGCTTTGAGACAGCTCTACAAATGGTATAATTCTTTAATTATCAGGAATCAGGGAAGACTTTGCATAGGACATGACAAATAAACTAAGTGTTAGAATAGGAAAATCACTGGAGAGGAGGAGGGGACAGGAGTTTTCATCCAGAGTTACCAGCATGCAAAAATCACAGTTGCAAGTCCACGTGATGTGCTAGAGTTACAGTAAGTAGTTTCTTTGCTGGCCAGTGCCATACACTGAGGGTTGAGGCTGAGAAGAATTGCAGGATATGTATCAAATACTTTTGCCTTTCTACTGGTGCAGTCTTCCTTAATGGATGTACACAAGATAGGAATTAATGAGTGGAAAACAACACACTTACCTGTCAGGAAAGTACTCCTTAATTCCTCCTAAATCTCATCCTTGAAAACAGAGACAAATCAGTCAGGTTAGTTGAGATTCAAGGCAGTAGTCATATCTTCTAGAAGCATGACATCACTTCTCATTTTCATTTATACAATGGGCACTTATTGTGGATCAGCAAATTGCATGGTTCTGGGCTGATTACTATTGAAGGTACAAACATAATTCAGTCAGTATAGTAGAGGAAAAGTGCAGACACAAGTAGTGGTAAACACAGTTTCTTGCACATAGGAAAGGCGTAGTGTGGGAGTGTAGAGCAGAACATGATGAGTCACAGCAGGGGCAATAGGGGAGTGCTTCAAGAGAAAAGCAGAAACTTGAGCGAATTTTATAAGCAGAGTGGCACTGAAATAGGGAAAGAGAATCTTAGCCAGAGAAACTGGAATAGTCAGTGGGTTGTAAACATGTGTAAGTTCAATACTCCAGAAGGCCCATCTTGATGTGGGAGCTTCCTGCCTTACCCTTCAGAGCTATATACACTAGTAAAAACAGAATAATATCAGCCACTGACTAATTGTGAAACATCTGGACACCAAGGAAACGAAGCACCTAAAAAAAAGATCAAATTCAATATGGGTTCATACACAATGTCATTCATCCAAAACTCAGACATTAAATAAGCAGCTTATTTAATTTTTTTTAGTGTTTATTTAGTTTTGAGAGAGAGAGAGAGAGAGAGCTGGGGGAGGGGCAGAGAGAGGGAGACACAGAATCTGAAGCAGGCTCCAGGCTCCAAGCTGTCAGCACAGAGCCTGACGCAGGGCTGGAACTCACAAGTTGTGAGATCATGACCTAAGCCAAAGTTGGACGCCCAACCGACTGAGCCACCCTGGCGTGCCCCAAATAAGCAGCTTATTTTAAAAGAAACAATTACTGTGAACTTTTTTAAAGCAGCATGCAAATTATTCTCTGCTGCTGCCAATAAGACATAAACTATTAAAATAAATTATGTAGATTTATCTTAATAATAATAAATGAGGACATCATTTTAATGGAGTGCGAGATGCTTCCATAACTGGCCGCATCAGCATCTTTAGCGTTCCAGAGAAGCCATCCCTGGCTAAGCCTTGTTTAGGATGTTATTTATTTATGGTCAAGCTTCCTTAGATTTGGAAGCACTGAGGCAAAATGCTGACAGGTCGCATCAACAGAACACACTGAGTAAGCTGACCTTTGATATTCCTTGGAGTGAGAAATATTTATGAGGTTAAATTTTCTCTGAGAGTGTGAAGCCTAGAGGAGAACTGTTACTCAGGCCCTGACACTCAGTAGAAAGAGCAAGCACATGGAATTTGGAGTCAGAAGGTCTGAAATCAAGTTGTAGTTCTATCACTTACAAGGCACTTTGTTGCTTGACTTTGACGAAGGCACACTCCATCTCTCTGAGGCCCCATTTCTCCCTTCCAGTACAGGGATGACTAACATCTGTATTATCAACAGGTTTGCTGTGAGGATCATGAGTAAAATAAATAAAAGTGTTCCATATAATGTATATAATTGTCAGTTCATGTTATTATTTTGCAACCTCAGTAAAAGGAAGTGAGCTATAACCAGGTTGGAATAAATCAGGGATCTTCTTTTCTTCCTGCGTGTTAACATTACCTGCCCAGAGGTCTCATGAGAGTTTGCTTGCTTATGCTCACATTTCCTTTTTTGTTTTCCTCCTACGATTTCTTCTAAAGAAAAGCCATTTAAAGTGACAGTTTCTCACTCTTAAAACTTTTGCTATTTCCTCAAACTGCAAGGCTTCTCCCATTACCCCATCTGGTATTTGATGTAAAATATACACCCCTGTGATGTGCTAATTGTCTCCAGGACAATTGTGGTCTCCCAATTGTAATTAGTTCTTTTTACACAGTTTCTTCCTGCCATGGATAGTATTTTTCTGACTAAATGATAATATGGGATTGTCTGTATCAGAGCAACAGTTCATTCTTTCCAAGAACATACATTTCAGAAGCCAGGAGAAGGTCAGTCTTCTGTAAAGGGTGGCAGGCTCTCTTACCACCCTATTGTTACACCTTTGTGGAATTAATGTACCCAGATACATGATGAGGGAGACTGCTCTGAAGTAGAAAGCAATTAAGATTCCAAACCATTCTTTTATTTTAGCTATAAAGGAACAACACAAGCTGAATATAAATTATCCAAATATAAACGCAGAGATGATTAAAATTATGAATTTAGCATGTCTGAATATAAGATTTTTTAAATTTAGAAATCACATATAATATTTATATGCGATAGGTCTTTGTGTAACACTTAACTTATAATGTATTTTAAATCCATTATTTGTTAGATACATCATAAAAAGGAGAAGATTCCGGCAATAAGCATGATAAAATCTTAGCCTTGAGATGGGAAAGAAAATGATGTGGGAGGCACTTTTCCAGGGACAGTGAGAAACTCACCTCCCAACGACAGCTCAACAGAGCCAAGGTAAGGCAAAAAGGCACTGACACACAAAATCGCAATATGTTAAAACAAGTGGTGTTGAGATACAGACAGGTTGCTGGAAGAATAAGAAATTGTAAATGAAGGTGAGTCCGGAAGATGGCGGCGTAGGAGGACGCTGGGCTCACCGCGCGTCCTGCTGATCACTTAGATTTCCACCTACACCTGCCTAAATAACCCAGAAAACCGCCAGAGGATTAGCAGAACGGAGTCTCCGGAGCCAAGCGCAGACGCGAGGCCCACGGAAGAGGGTACGAAGGGCGGCGAGGCAGTGCGCGCTCCACGGACTGGCGGGAGGGAGCCGGGGCGGAGGGGCGGCTCGCAGGCCAAGCGGAGCCCCCGAGTCTGCTGGCAAAAGCGGAGGGGCCGGACGGACTGTGTTCCGACAGCAAGCGCGACTTAGCGTCTGGGAGGTCATAAGTTAAAAGCTCTGCTCAGAAAGCGGGAAGGCTGGAGGACAAAGGGAGGGAGAGCTGCTGAGCCCCCGGACGGCAGAGCTCAGCTTGGTGGGGAACAAAGGCGCTCGCCAGCGCCATCTCCCTCGCCCATCCCCCAGCCAAAATCCCAAAGGGAACCAGTTCCTGCCAGGGAACTTGCTCACGCAGCGCAAACACCCAACTCTGTGCATCTGCGGAGCCAAACCTCTGGCAGCGGATCTGACTCCCTCCCGCTGCCACAGGGCCCCTCCTGAAGTGGATCACCTAAGGAGAAGCGAGCTAAGCCTGACCCTCCAGCCCCCGTGCACCTTGCCTACCCACCCCAGCTAATACGCCAGATCCCCAGCACCACAAACCTGGCAGTGTGCAAGTAGCCCAGACGGGCCACGCCACCCCACAGTGAATCCCGCCCCTAGGAGAGGTGAAGAGAAGGCACACACCAGTCTGACTGTAGCCCCAGCGGTGGGCTGGGGGCAGACATCAGGTCGGACTGTGGCCCCGCCCACCAACTCCAGTTATACACCACAGCACGGGGGAAGTGCCCTGCAGGTCCTCACCACTCCAGGGACTATCCAAAATGACCAAGCGGAAGAATTCCCCTCAGAAGAATCTCCAGGAAATAACAACAGCTAATGAACTGATCAAAAAGGATTTAAATAATTAAACAGAAAGTGAATTTAGAATAATAGTCATAAAATTAATTGCTGGGCTTGAAAACAGTATACAGGACAGCAGAGAATCTCTTGCCACAGAGATCAAGGGACTAAAGACCAGTCACAAGGAGCTGAAAAACGCTTTAAACGAAATGCAAAACAAAATGGAAACCACGACAGCTCGGCTTGAAGAGGCAGAGGAGAGAATAGGTGAACTAGAAGATAAAGTTATGGAGAAAGAGGAAGCTGAAAGAAAGAGAGATAAAAAAATCCAGGAGTATGAGGGGAAAATTAGAGAACTAAGTGATACACTAAAAAGAAATAATATACGCATAATTGGTATCCCAGAGGAGGAAGAGAGAGGGAAAGGTGCTGAAGGTGTACTTGAAGAAATAATAGCTGAGAACTTCCCTGAACTGGGGAAGGAAAAAGGCATTGAAATCCAAGAGGCACAGAGAACTCCCTTCAGACGTAACTTGAATCGATCTTCTGCACGACATATCATAGTGAAACTGGCAAAATACAAGGATAAAGAGAAAATTCTGAAAGCAGCAAGGGATAAACGTGCCCTCACATATAAAGGGAGACCTATAAGACTCGTGACTGATCTCTCCTTTGAAACTTGGCAGGCCAGAAAGGCTTGGCACAATATCTACAGTGTGCTAAACAGAAAAAATATGCAGCCGAGAATCCTTTATCCAGCAAGTCTGTCCTTTAGAATAGAAGGAGAGATAAAGGTCTTCCCAAACAAACAAAAACTGAAGGAATTTGTCACCACGAAACCAGCCCTACAAGAGATCCTAAGGGGGATCCTGTGAGACAAAGTACCAGAGACATCACTACAAGCATAAAACATACAGACATCACAATGACTCTAAACCCGTATCTTTCTATAATAACACTGAATGTAAATGGATTAAATGCGCCAACCAAAAGACATAGGGTATCAGAATGGATAAAAAAACAAGACCCATCTATTTGCTGTCTACAAGAGACTCATTTTAGATGTGAGGACACCTTTAGATTGAGAGTGAGGGGATGGAGCACTATTTATCATGCTACTGGAAGCCAAAAGAAAGCTGGAGTAGCCATACTTATATCAGACAAACTAGACTTTAAATTAAAGGCTGTAACAAGAGATGAAGAAGGGCATTATATAATAATCACAGGGTCTATCCATCAGGAAGAGCTAACAATTATAAATGTCTGTGCGCCGAATACCGGAGCCCCCAGATATATAAAACAATTACTCATAAACATAAGCAACGTTATTGATAAGAATGTGGTCATTGCAGGGGACTTTAACACCCCACTTACAGAAATGGATAGATCATCTAGACACACAGTCAATAAAGAAACAAGGGCCCTGAATGATACATTGGATCAGATGGACTTGACAGATATATTTAGAACTCTGCATCCCAAAGCAACAGAATATACTTTCTTCTCGAGTGCACATGGAACATTCTCCAAGATAGATCATATACTGGGTCACAAAACAGCCCTTCATAAGTTTACAAGAATTGAAATTATACCATGCATACTTTCAGACCACAATGCTATGAAGCTTGAAATCAACCACAGGAAAAAGTCTGGAAAACCTCCAAAAGCATGGAGGTTAAAGAACACCCTACTAACGAATGAGTGGGTCAACCAGGCAATTAGAGAAGAAATTAAAAAATATATAGAAACAAACGAAAATGAAAATACAACAATCCAAACGCTTTGGGACGCAGCGAAGGCAGTCCTGAGAGGAAAATACATTGCAATCCAGGCCTATCTCAAGAAACAAGAAAAATCCCAAATACAAAATCTAACAGCACACCTAAAGGAAATAGAAGCAGAACAGCAAAGGCAGCCTAAACCCAGCAGAAGAAGAGAAATAATAAAGATCAGAGCAGAAATAAACAATATAGAATCTAAAAAAACGGTAGAGCAGATCAACGAAACCAAGAGTTGGTGTTTTGAAAAAAATAAACAAAATTGACAAACCTCTAGCCAGGCTTCTCAAAAAGAAAAGGGAGATGACCCAAATAGATAAAATCATGAATGAAAATGGAATTATTACAACCAATCCCCCAGAGATACAAACAATTATCAGGGAATACTATGAAAAATTATATGCCAACAAATTGGACAACCTGGAAGAAATGGACAAATTCCTAAACACCCACACTCTTCCAAAACTCAATCAGGAGGAAATAGAAAGCTTGAACAGACCCATAACCAGCGAAGAAATTGAATCGGTTATCAAAAATCTCCCAACAAATAAGAGTCCAGGACCAGATGGCTTCCCAGGGGAGTTCTACCAGACGTTTAAAGCAGAGATAATACCTATCCTTCTCAAGCTCTTCCAAGAAATAGAAAGGGAAGGAAAACTTCCAGACTCATTCTATGAAGCCAGTATTACTTTGATTCCTAAACCAGACAGAGACCGAGTAAAAAAAGAGAACTACAGGCCAATATCCCTGATGAATATGGATGCAAAAATTCTCAATAAGATACTAGCAAATCGAATTCAACAGCATATAAAAAGAATTCTTCACCATGATCAAGTGGGATTCATTCCTGGGATGCAGGGCTGGTTCAACATTCGCAAATTGATCAATGTGATACATCACATTAACAAAAAAAAAAGAGAAGAACCATATGATCCTGTCAATCGATGCAGAAAAGGCCTTTGACAAAATCCAGCACCCTTTCTTAATAAAAACCCTGGAGAAAGTCGGGATAGAAGGAACATACTTAAAGATCATAAAGGCCATTTATGAAAAGCCCACAGCTAACATCATCCTCAACGGGGAAAAACTGAGAGCTTTTTCCCTAAGATCAGGAACACGACAGGGATGCCCACTCTCACCGCTGTTGTTTAATATAGTGCTGGAAGTGCTAGCATCAGCAGACAACAAAAGGAAATCAAAGGCATCCAAATTGGCAAAGATGAAGTCAAGCTTTCGCTTTTTGCAGATGACATGATATTATACATGGAAAATCCGATAGACTCCACCAAAAGTCTGCTAGAACTGATACATGAATTCAGCAAAGTTGCAGGATACAAAATCAACATGCAGAAATCAGTTGCATTCTTATACACTAACAATGAAGCAACAGAAAGACAAATGAAGAAACTGATCCCATTCACAATTGCACCAAGAAGCATGAAATACCTAGGAATAAATCTAACCAAAGATGTAAAAGATCTGTATGCTGAAAACTATCGAAAGCTTATGCAGGTAATTGAAGAAGATATAAAGAAATGGAAAGACATTCCCTGCTCATGGATTGGAAGAATAAATATTGTCAAAATGTCAATACTACCCAAAGCTATCTACACATTCAATGCAATCCCAATCAAAATTGCACCAGCATTCTTCTCAAAACTAGAACAAGCAATCCTAAAATTCATATGGAACCACAAAAGGCCCCGAATAGCCAAAGTAATTTTGAAGAAGACCAAAGCAGGAGGCATCACAATCCCAGACTTTAGCCTCTACTACAAAGCTGTCATCATCAAGACAGCATGGTATTGGCACAAAAACAGACACATAGACCAATGGAATAGAATAGAAACCCCAGAACTAGACCCACAAACGTATGGCCAACTCATCTTTGACAAAGCAGGAAATAACATCCAATGGAAAAAAAGACAGTCTCTTTAACAAACGGTGCTGGGAGAACTGGACAGCAACATGCAGAAGGTTGAAACTAGACCACTTTCTCACACCATTCACAAAAATAAATTCAAAATGGATAAAGGACCTGAATGTGAGACAGGAAACCATCAAAACCTTAGAGGAGAAAGCAGGAAAAGACCTCTCTGACCTCAGCCGTAGCAATCTCTTACTCGGCACATCCCCAAAGGCAAGGGAATTAAAAGCAAAACTGAATTACTGGGACCTTATGAAGATAAAAAGCTTCTGCACAGCAAAGGAAACAACCAACAAAACTAAAAGGCAACCAACGGAATGGGAAAAGATATTTGCAAATGACACATCGGACAAAGGGCTAGTATCCAAAATCTATAAAGAGCTCATCAAACTCCACACCCGAAAAACAAATAACCCAGTGAAGAAATGGGCAGAAAACATGAATAGACACTTCTCTAAAGAAGACATCCGGATGGCCAACAGGCACATGAAAAGATGTTCAACGTCGCTCCTTATCAGGGAAATACAAATCAAAACCACACTCAGATACCACCTCACGCCAGTCAGAGTGGCCAAAATGAAGAAATCTTGGGACTATAGATGCGGGAGAGGATGTGGAGAAACAGGGACCCTCTTGCACTGTTGGTGGGAATGCAAATTGGTGCAGCCGCTCTGGAAAGCAGTGTGGAGGTCCCTCAGAAAATTAAAAATAGACCTACCCTATGACCCAGCAATAGCACTGCTAGGAATTTATCCAAGGGATACAGGAGTACTGATGCATAGGGGCACTTGTACCCCAATGTTTATAGCAGCACTCTCAACAATAGCCAAATTATGGAAAGAGCCTAAATGTCCATCAACTGATGAATGGATAAAGAAATTGTGGTTTATATACACAATGGAATACTACGTGGCAATGAGAAAAAATGAAATATGGCCTTTTGTAGCAACATGGATGGAACTGGAGAGTGTGATGCTAAGTGAAATAAGCCATACAGAGAAAGACAGATACCATATGGTTTCACTCTTATGTGAATCCTGAGAAACGTAACAGAAACCCATGGGGGAGGGGAAGGAAAAAAAAAAAAAAAAAAAGAGGTTAGAGTGGGAGAGAGCCAAAGCATAAGAGACTGTTAAAAACTGAGAACAAACTGAGGGTTGATGGGGGGTGGGAGGGAGGGCAGGGTGGGTGATGGGTATTGAGGAGGGCACCTTTTGGGATGAGCACTGGGTGTTGTATGGAAACCAATTTGACAGTAAATTTCATATATTAAAAAATAAAAAAAAATTAAAAAAAAAAAGTAAAAAAAAAAAAAATAAATAAATAATTGTAACAACAAGCTAGAAAGTTGCTACCTCTACTTTGGCTCATGATCCGAATTTTGGCAAAACATAAAAGGTGGTTTTTGCCTTTCACATGAACAAAATTAATGTTGATGGTATTTAAGTTGGCAAAGAAGTGGACAATTTTCTTATACATTCGTGGAAGCATTTAAATAATCACAGCCCTCTGGGAGGCAGTTTGATGTTTTTATCAAATTTGAAATGCAAATTATTGACCTAGAAATTCCTTTTTTTGGAGTTTATATGGACATAAATATATTTATAAGCTTAACAAAAAAAGAAATTGTAAATGAAGATTCTGGCAATGGAAATGGACAGGATTAAATATATTGAAAAGAAACTGGGAAAGTGAAACTGGCAAAATTGAGTAAATGTTTTTAAATGGAGGTAAGGAGTTAAAAGAATAAATAGTAAAGGATAATTTCCAGGCTTTGAGTTTGGAGTAGTAGGTAGTATCAATAATTCATAAAGGGACTATGGTGGAAATGGGTTTTCAAGGAAGGATAAGAGTATATTGATAATTTGAAAATTCTGAAATGGTTATGTCTTTGGGGGTATTCAGGTAGATATATCCAAAAGGCAGTTAAGGTATATGTATGCAGAGCTTAGAGGAATGCTAGGCCTAAATTAACAGATTCAGAAGTCATTTATACATAGACCTAATTATTCCTAGTAATGGAAGAGAAGTGAGGAGAGTGTAGAAAATGGAAAATACATCTGAATGATACTAAGGGCAGAGAGAGGAAGACAATTTAGTGACAGAATCTTGGGGGGAAAAGTTAAGAAACAAATTGTGAAAGAAGGGATGTTACTGACTCAACGGAGGCATCAGTTTTAGGAGAGAAAAACTGGTCAGTAGTGTCTAGTACTACCAATGTAGACAAGGGTTTTAGGGGAGTCACTAAATGTAGCACCTGGGATGCCATTTTTGACATAATGAAAGCTATTTCTTTCAATGGGGTAGTTTTAGTTGAAGCTACCAGTGGCCTGTTGAATGGTGGGAGAAAAAATTATTAAAAACACAAAATATAGACAACACTGGTAAGAGCAAGCGAGAAAAGATGATGGTTATATGGGGAGCAACATGCAGGTTCAGAAAGGGTTATGAATTTTTGGCCTGAGGAAGGAAAAATCTTGAGGATTAGTATAGCCAAAGGGAAATAAACCAACAGAGAATGGGCTTATAGGTAAAGGAAAGGAAGGAGATAACAGAGCTCCGTAAAATCAAGACAAGTTGGCATTCAAGAATTGGTGTTTAAAATTCACTTTTTTGTTTATTTTTTTTAATTTTTTTTATGTTTATTTATTTTTGAGAGAGACAGAGACAGAATGCGAGTGGGTTGGGGCAGAGAGAGAGGGAGGCACAGAATCCGAAGCAGGCTGCAAGCTCTGAGCCGTCAGCACAGAGCCTGACGCGGGGCTCGAACTCATGAGCTGTGAGATCATGACCTGAGCTGAAGTCGGACGCTCAACTGACTGAGCCACCCAGGAGCCCCAAAATTCACTTTTAATAAAAAGAGAAGCACTGCTTCCTTGGAGATTAGAGTGAAGGGGATAAAGTTGGGGTCCAGTGTAGATACATTCAAGGAAGTTGGATGGGAAACCAAGGCAGTCCAAATATGTTTACTCATACTCAGACAGTTACATGAAAGAGAAGATTTTGCTTATGCTTGCCTGTACATGTGCATACAATTGGCTTTTGGAGTAAAATATGTGCAAACTATGGTTGATCACATTAAGAAAAAAAAAAAAAAAGAATGGCCTTATTTACCATATCCATTAAAGTTATCTGGGAATTCTCTCTAAAGTACCTTCCTACCCCTGCATCTATCATTCTGGACCTGACTTAAGCAAGTCACAAAATCATGACTTGTCTTCTATTTTTTCCCCTAAGACTTTATGGAATTGCTCTCCTTAACAAATAAAATACATCGAGTAAAAAATCCAATAGTTTCTGATTTAGAAGACCTCTCTAGCACATTAAAATGATATTGGCAGATAACTTTCTAGAGATAAATCTTAACATTTTTAAGAGGAGTAGAGATACATTTGTTTTCATATCAAGAAGAATGGCCCTTCAGAGAGGTCTATTGATTTCACAGAAATTTCAAAAAGAGTAATGGCTGACTACAAATAGCAGTGGGGGTGAGAAATTATACTGCTGTATCTCCTTAGTAAACATAAGAAATTAGATTAGGCAATTAAAGCCAAATGGACCTGATTCTTGCATTCCTGAAGTAGAAACACCGTCTGCAATATATTCAGGGCTGAGATTGTTCCATGGGCATTTCTTAAAGTTCCAGAACCTAGAATAGTGTTTGATATAGGAATGGAATAAAGAAAGCGTGGAAAACAGACAGAAGCAAGGAAGTAATCTGCATTGAAGGTGCTGAGATATATAAAATAATAATAAAAGAAAATCCGTAAAAGAAGTTGAGTAAACAGTGAGAGAGAGAGTAAGAATGTTTGCCTCAATACATGTGAAATATACAGACAAGGTTACCTCTGGAGAAACCACGTCTGGAAATTACATACAGTCCTGGATGCCAAAGTACAGAGGAGATGCTGAAAAACTGTGAGCAGAGGAAGAATAGAGTCTAGAAATCATACATTAAGAGTATCTGTATATTTATTCTCCTTATCCCCACAAAATGACCCACTTTCACTCTATAGGCAATCTTGTTTAGTATGCATCTTTTTTTGTTGTTCTCAAAAAGCATATGTTAGGTGGTGTTATATACAATTTTGTTCCTAACAATGTTTCCTAACATTGATTTGTTATGCTATGTATAGACCTAACTTTAGCTCTTAACTGCTGCATAATAATACGCCATGGTGGATATCTACTATGCTGTACTTCTCTGGTCCCTGAATTGCCTCAAATCTCCATCCTCTGCACCACCACCATAGATAAAACCATGAATAATATTTTTGTATGTGTCCCTTTATGGACCTATGTAAGAATTTATTTGGGCTGTATACCCAAGAACAAAATTGCCATGTCAAGGGTAAGTCCATCCTTAATTTGCTCAAATCGTGCAGGATTCCTCACCAGAATAGCTAATCTAATCTCCAGTCCCACCTAGTAAATGAAGGATCTTATGTCCCCAATAATACTGACATTATCCAACATTCTAAATTTTATTAGTCCAATAGGGGAAAATGGATTTTAATTCTAGTTTTAATTTGCAAGTTTCTAGTTTTTATTGATTTTGAGCATCAATTCTCATGCTTTTTAGTTTTTGTTTCTTTATCTATAAACTGCCAGTTTGTATCCTTTGCAATTTCCCCATTGGAGTTGCACTGCTTTTTATGCATAATTGCAGGACTGCCTAGCCATATTTGAACATCAAAATATTTTCTCTCATTTTGTCATCTCTATATCAATTTTTATTTTCTGTGTGATTTTCTTTAATTAAAAAATAATAACTTATAATTGACTTACAACTTTATATTAGTTTCAGATGAAGAAGATAATGATTAAATATTTGTATATATTGCACGATGATTGCCACACTATGTCTGGTTAACATCCATCAAAATACGGTAAGAATTATTTTCTTGTGATGAGAACTTTTAATATTTATTCTCTTAGCAGCTTTTAAATATGCAATAAAGTATTATAAACAATAATTTCCATTCTCTACCTTACATTCCCAAGACTTATTTATTTTATAACTGGAATTTTGTACCTTAGACCCCTTTCACTCATTTTGCCCCTTACCACCCTCACCCCTGCCTCTGGCATCCACCAACCTATTTCTGTTTGTATGAACTTGGTGTTTTTTGTTTTGTCTTGTTTTTGAAACTCCACATGGAGATAAATCGAAGATGGCGGCATAGGAGGACACTGGGCTCACCGCGCGTCCTGCTGATCACTTAGATTCCACCTACACCTGCCTAAATAACCCAGAAAACTGCCAGAGGATTAGCAGAACGGAGTCTCCGGAGCCAAGCGCAGACGCGAGGCCCACGGAAGAGGGTACGAAGGGCGGCGAGGCAGTGCGCGCTCCACGGACTGGCGGGAGGGAGCCAGGGCGGAGGGGCAGCCTGCCAGCCAAGCAGAGCCCCCGAGTCTGGCTGCCTAAAGCAGAGGGGCCGGACGGAGTGTGTTCCGACAGCAAGCGCGACTTAGCGTCTGGGAGGTCATAAGTTAAAAGCTCTGCTCGGAAAGCGGGAAGGCTGAAGGACAAAGGGAGGGAGAGCTGCTGAGTCCCCGGACGACAGAGCTCAGTTTGGTGGGGAACAAAGGCGCTCGCCAGCGCCATCTCCCTCGCCCATCCCCCAGCCAAAATCCCAAAGGGAACCAGTTCCTGCCAGGGAACTTGCTCGCTCCTCTGCGCAAACACCCAACTCTGTGCTTCTGTGGAGCCAAACCTCCGGCAGCGGGTCTGACTCCCTCCCGCTGCCACAGGGCCCCTCCTGAAGTGGATCACCTAAGGAGAAGCAAGCTAAGCCTGCCCCTCCTGCCCCTGTGCACCTTGCCTACCCACCCCAGCTAATACGCCAGATCCCCAGCACCACAAGCCTGGCAGTGTGCAAGTAACCCAGATGGGCCACAACACCCCACATTGAATCCCACCCCTAGGAGAGGGGAAGAGAAGGCAGAAACCAGTTTGACTGTGGCCCCAGCGGTGGGCTAGGGGCAGACGTCAGGTCTGACTGCGACTCCGCCCACCAACTCCAGTTATACACCACAGCACAGGGGAAGTGCCCTGCAGGTCCGCACCACTCCAGGGACTATCCAAAATGACCAAATGGAAGAATTCCCCTCAAAAGAATCTTCAGGAAATAACAACAGCCAATGAACTGATCAAAAAGGATTTAAATAATACAACAGAAAGTGAATTTAGAATAATAGTCATAAAATTAATCGCTAGGCTTGAAAACAGTATAGAGGACAGCAGAGAATCTCTTGCTACAGAGATCAAGGAACTAAGGAACAGTCACGAGGAGCTGAAAAACTCTTTAAGCAAAATGCAAAACAAAATGGAAATGACGCCGGCTCAGATTGAAGAGGCAAAGGAGAGAATAGGTGAACTAGAAGATAAAGTTATGGAAAAAGAGGAAGCTCAGAAAAAGATAAAAAAATCCAGGAGTATGAGGGGAAAATTAGAGAACTAAGTGATACACTAAAAAGAAATAATATATGCATAATTGGTATCCCAGAGGAGGAAGAGAGAGGGAAAGGTGCTGAAGGGGTACTTGAAGAAATAATAGCTGAGAAGTTCCCTGAACTGGGGAAGGAAAGAGGCATTGAAATCCAAGAGGCACAGAGAACTCCCTTCAGACGTAACTTGAATCGATCTTCTGCACGACATATCATAGTGAAACTGGCAAAATACAAGGATAAAGAGAAAATTCTGAAAGCAGCAAGGGATAAACGTGCCCTCACCTATAAAGGGAGACCTATAAGACTCGTGACTGATCTCTCTTTTGAAACTTGGCAGGCCAGAAAGGCTTGGCACGATATCTTCAGTGTGCTAAACAGAAAAAATATGCAGCCGAGAATCCTTTATCCAGCAAGTCTGTCATTTAGAATAGAAGGAGAGATAAAGGTCTTCCCAAACAAACAAAAACTGAAGGAATTTGTCACCACGAAACCAGCTCTACAAGAGATCCTAAGGGGCATCCTGTGAGACAAAGTACCAGAGACATCACTACAAGCATAAAACATACAGACATCACAATGACTCTAAACCCGTATCTTTCTATAATAACACTGAATGTAAATGGATTAAATGCGCCAACCAAAAGACATAGGGTATCAGAATGGATAAAAAAACAAGACCTATCTATTTGCTGTCTACAAGAGACTCATTTTAGATGTGAGGACACCTTTAGATTGAGAGTGAGGGGATGGAGAACTATTTATCATGCTCCTGGAAGCCAAAAGAAAGCTGGAGTAGCCATACTTATATCAGACAAACTAGACTTTAAATTAAAGGCTGTAACAAGAGATGAAGAAGGGCATTATATAATAATTACAGGGTCTATCCATCAGGAAGAGCTAACAATTATAAATGTCTGTGCGCCGAATACCGGAGCCCCCAGATATATAAAACAATTACTCATAAACATAAGCAACCTTATTGATAAGAATGTGGTCATTGTAGGGGACTTTAACACTCCACTTACAGAAATGGATAGATCATCTAGGCACACGGTCAATAAAGAAACAAGGGCCCTGAATGATACATTGGATCAGATGGACTTGACAGATATATTTAGAACTCTGCATCCCAAAGCAACAGAATATACTTTCTTCTCGAGTGCACATGGAACATTCTCCAAGATAGATCATATACGGGGTCACAAAATAGCCCTTCATAAGTTTACAAGAATTGAAATTATACCATGCATACTTTCTGACTACAATGCTATGAAGCTTGAAATCAACCACAGGAAAAAGTCTGGAAAACCTCCAAAAGCATGGAGGTTAAAGAACACCCTACTAACGAATGAGTGGGTCAACCAGGCAATTAGAGAAGAAATTAAAAAATATATGGAAACAAACGAAAATGAAAAGACAACAATCCAGACGCTTTGGGGCGCAGCGAAGGCAGGCCTGAGAGGAAAATACATTGCAATCCAGGCCTATCTCAAGAAACAAGAAAAATCCCAAATACAAAATCTAACAGCACACCTAAAGGAAATAGAAGCAGAACAGCAAAGGCAGCCTAAACCCAGCAGAAGAAGAGAAATAATAAAGATCAGAGCAGAAATAAACAATATAGAATCTAAAAACGGTAGAGCAGATCAACGAAACCAAGAGTTGGTTTTTTGAAAAAATAAACAAAATTGACAAACCTCTAGCCAGGCTTCTCAAAAAGAAAAGGGAGATGACCCAAATAGATAAAATCATGAATGAAAATGGAATTATTACAACCAATCCCCCAGAGATACAAACAATTATCAGGGAATACTATGAAAAATTATATGCCAACAAATTGGACAACCTGGAAGAAATGGACAAATTCCTAAACACCCACACTCTTCCAAAACTCAATCAGGAGGAAATAGAAAGCTTGAACAGACCCATAACCAGCGAAGAAATTGAATCGGTTATCAAAAATCTCCCAACAAATAAGAGTCCAGGACCAGATGGCTTCCCAGGGGAGTTCTACCAGACATTTAAAGCAGAGATAATACCTATCCTTCTCAAGCTCTTCCAAGAAATAGAAAGGGAAGGAAAACTTCCAGACTCATTCTATGAAGCCAGTATTACTTTGGTTCCTAAACCAGACAGAGACCCAGTAAAAAAAGAGAACTACAGGCCAATATCCCTGATGAATATGGATGCAAAAATTCTCAATAAGATACTAGCAAATCGAATTCAACAGCATATAAAAAGAATTCTTCACCATGATCAAGTGGGATTCATTCCTGGGATGCAGGGCTGGTTCAACATTCGCAAATCAATCAACGTGATACATCACATTAATAAAAAAAAAAAAGAGAAGAACCATATGATCCTGTCAATGGATGCAGAAAAGGCCTTTGACAAAATTCAGCACCCTTTCTTAATAAAAACCCTTGAGAAAGTCGGGATAGAAGGAACATACTTACACACCATAAAAGCCATTCATGAAAAGCCCACATCCTCAATGGGGAAAAACTGAGAGCTTTTTCCCTGAGATCAGGAACACGACAGGGATGCCCACTCTCACCGCTGTTGTTTAACATAGTGTTGGAAGTGCTAGCACCAGCAATCAGACAACAAAAGGAAATCAAAGGCATCCAAATTGGCAAAGATGAAGTCAAGCTTTCGCTTTTTGCAGATGACATGATATTATACATGGAAAATCCGATAGACTCCACCAAAAGTCTGCTAGAACTGATACATGAATTCAGCAAAGTTGCAGGATACAAAATCAACATGCAGAAATCAGTTGCATTCTTATACACTAACAATGAAGCAACAGAAAGACAAATGAAGAAACTGATCCCATTCACAATTGCACCAAGAAGCATGAAATACCTAGGAATAAATCTAACCAAAGATGTAAAAGATCTGTATGCTGAAAACTATAGAAAGCTTATGAAGGTAATTGAAGAAGATATAAAGAAATGGAAAGACATTCCCTGCTCATGGATTGGAAGAATAAATGTTGTCAAAATGTCAATACTACCCAAAGCTATCTACACATTCAATGCAATCCCAATCAAAATTGCACCGGCATTCTTCTCGAAACTAGAACAAGCAATCCTAAAATTCATATGGAACCACAAAAGGCCCCGAATAGCCAAAGTAATTTTGAAGAAGAAGACCAAAGCAGGAGGCATCACAATCCCAGACTTTAGCCTCTACTACAAAGCTGTAATCATCAAGACAGCATGGTATTGGCACAAAAACAGACACATAGACCAATGGAATAGAATAGAAACCCCAGAACTAGACCCACAAACGTATGGCCAACTAATCTTTGACAAAGCAGGAAAGAATATCCAATGGAAAAAAAGACAGTCTCTTTAACAAACGGTGCTGGGAGAACTGGACAGCAACATGCAGAAGGTTGAAACTAGACCACTTTATCACACCATTCACAAAAATAAATTCAAAATGGATAAAGGACCTGAATGCGAGACAGGAAACCATCAAAACAGTAGAGGAGAAAGCAGGAAAACACCTCTCTGACCTCAGCCGTAGCAATCTCTTACTCGACACATCCCCAAAGGCAAGGGAATTAAAAGCAAAAATGAACTACTGGGACCTTATGAAGATAAAAAGCTTCTGCACAGCAAAGGAAACAACCAACAAAACTAAAAGGCAACCAACGGAATGGGAAAAGATATTTGCAAATGACACACCGGACAAAGGGCTAGTATCCAAAATCTATAAAGAGCTCACCAAACTCCACACCCGAAAAACAAATAACCCAGTGAAGAAATGGGCAGGAAACATGAATAGACACTTCTCTAAAGAAGACATCCGGATGGCCAACAGGCACATGAAAAGATGTTCAACGTCGCTCCTTATCAGGGAAATACAAATCAAAACCACACTCAGATATCACCTCACGCCAGTCAGAGTGGCCAAAATGAAGAAATCAGGAGACTATAAATGCTGATGAGGATGTGGAGAAACGGGAACGCTCTTGCACTGTTGGTGGGAATACAAATTGGTGCAGCCGCTCTGGAAAGCAGCGTGGAGGTTCCTCAGAAAATTAAAAATAGACCTACCCTATGACCCAGCAATAGCACTGCTAGGAATTTACCCAAGGGATGCCGGAGTACTGATGCATAGGGGTACTTGTACCCCAATGTTTATAGCAGCACTCTCAACAACAGCCAAATTATGGAAAGAGCCTAAATGTCCTTCAACTGATGAATGGATAAAGAAATTGTGGTTTATATACACAATGGAATACTACGTGGCAATGAGAAAGAATGAAATATGGCCTTTTGTAGCAACGTGGATGGAACTGGAGAGTGTGATGCTAAGTGAAATAAGCCATACAGAGAAAGACAGATACCATATGGTTTCACTCTTATGTGGATCCTGAGAAACGTAACAGAAACCCATGGGGGAGGGGAAGGAAAAAAAAAAAAAAAAGAGGTTAGAGTGGGAGAGAGCCAAAGCATAAGAGACTGTTAAAAACTGAGAACAAACTGAGGGTTGATGGGGGGGTGGGAGGGAGGGGAGGGTGTGTGATGGGTATTGAGGAGGGCACCTTTTGGGATGAGCACTGGGTGTTGTATGGAAACCAATTTGACAATAAACTTCATATATTGAAAAAAAATAAAAATAAACTCCACATGTAAGAGAGATCATACAGTATTTGTTTTCTCTGTCTGATTTATTTCACTTAGCATAATGCCCTCAAGGTCCACCTATGTTGTTGGAAATGGCAAGATTTCAATCTTTTTTTTATGGCTCATTTGAGTCTTAAAGAGAACAGGGGAAAAGTTAGGAATATAACTATCTGAAAAAGTTTAAAAAAAAAAGAAAAGGAAGCGGACTGATTGTCCCTAATTATGGAAATAGAATGCCAAATTCCAATTTATTCATATGTATGAAGCACATCAATATACCCAAACATGAATAAGTCTCAAATATAATATGAAGTGAAAATAATGAAATTGACTTTCATTTAAGCATAGTATCATAAATGTAAATTATTTAAATGCATAACTTAGTGTTTAGAACTATATGTTTTAGAAATAAACTGTTAGCAAAATTCCTACAAATAGTGGAAAAGTCTTAAAAACAAAACAAAAGGATAGGGAATATTTATGTCATCCAGATGACGAAGTAGAAGATCCCACCCTCCATTCCCCACAAAGGAAACAGTTTAGCAAGAGTTCAGAATTACTGGATACAAAATATAAAAAAAATATATATGTAAAATTTTTCACATGTAAATGTGACATCGAAAATGTAAAATGTGTGAGAAGGAGTAAAAGGGTAGAGTTTTTATATACAATGAAAGTTGTTATTAGCTTAAAATAAACTGTTATATCAGTAGGTGTTTCAAGTAAGCCTCAGGGTAACCACAAGGAAAAACTTATAGTAAATACATATAAGATAAAGAGAAAGGAATCAAAATGTTCTACTATGGAAAATAATCATTTTGGAAAGGAAGACAGCAAGAGAAGAATAAAGGAATAAAGGAACTACAAAATAGCTAGAAAACAGTAACAAGATGGCAACAGTAAGTTCTTACCTATCAATAATTACCCTAAATGTAAATTGATTAAGTTTTCTTATCAAAAGGTGTAGAGTGACTGAAAGGTTAAAAAACAGGGCCCAACTATATTATACCTGCATGATATTTACTCTGCCTTCAAGTACACACATAGGATCAAAGTGTAGGAGTATAAAATGTATTCCATACAAATGGAAACCAAAAGAGGGCAGGAGCGGTTATACTTACATCAGACAAAATAGACTTTAATTGAAAACAAATGTTAAAGAGGAGCGCCTAGGTGGCTCAGTCAGTTAAGCATCTGACTTCATTTTAGGTCATGATCTCATGGTTCATGTGTTCCAGCCCCATGTTGGGCTCTGTGCTGACTGACAGCTCAGAGCCTGAAGCCTACTTCGAATTCTGTGTCTCCCTCTCTCTCTCTGCCCCTCCCCTGCTTGTGCTCTGTCTGTCTCTCTCTCCCAAAAATAAATAAACACTAAAAAAATTTTTTTAAATGTTAAAGAGACAAAGAACATCACATATTATTAAAGGGGGTAGATAATTAAGAGAATATAACTGTTGTAAATATACATGTACCCAACCTTGTGGCAAAGTATATTAAGAAATGCCAAAAGATCTGAAGAGAGAGTAATGGACAACAATACAATAATAGCAGAGGACTTTAATACTCCACTTTCAACAATGGATAGATCATTCAGACAGAAAATCAATAAGGAAACACTAGACTTGAACTATACTTTAGACTAAACGGATCTAACAGATATATACAGAACATTATAACCAATAGCAACAGAATACATATATTTCTCAAGTGCCCATAGAACATTCTCCAAGATAGATCAGATTTTAGGTCACAACACAAGTCTTAATAAATATAAAAAGACAGAAATCATACCAAATATTTTTTTGTAATTAAAATGGTATAAAACTAGAAGTCAATAACAGAAGAAAAACTGGAAAATTCACAAATATGTGAAAACTAAACAACACTCTCCTGAACAATCAATTGGTCAAAGATGTAATCAAAAGGTAAATCAAAAAATATCTTGAAACAAAACTGTAAACACCAAAATTCATGGAAAGAAGCAAGACAGAGTTGAGAGGGAAGTTTATAACAATAAATGCCTACATTAAAAAAATTCTAGGCAACATAACTTTATCCTTCAAGGAACTAGAAGAACAAATATAAACTAAGTCCAAAGTTAGCAGAAGGAGGAAGATAACAAAGATCAACGTGGACATAAATGAAATAGAGATGAGAGAAACAATAGAAAAGATAAAATTAAGAGTTGTTTTGGAAAAGATAAATGGAATTGACAAACATTTTGCTCCTAACCAAGAAAGAAAAAGGATTCAAATAAGTAACACAAATGAAACAGAAAGACATTATAACTGATAACCACAGAATTACAAAAAGTTTATAGGAGACTATGAACAGCTATATACCAAAAATTGGACAACCTAAAGGAAATTGCTAAATTTCTAGAAACAGCATATTCTATCATGACTGAATCATGAAGAATAGAAAACCTGAACAGACCAATAATGAATAAGGGGAAATTGAACAACTAATTAAAAACCTCACAAAAAGAAGCCCAGGATCAGATGGTTTCTGCACAGCTATAAAAACAATCAACAAAATGAAAAGGGAACCTACAGAATGGAAGAAAATATTTGCAAAACCATGCACCTGATAAGGGGTTAACATCCAAAATATATAAGGAAATTATACTAGTTAATAGAAAACCCACCAACAATTCAAATAAAAAATGGGCAAAGGACTGGAAAAGACATTTCCCTAGAGAAGACATATAAAAGGCCAATGGGCCCTTGAAAATGTGCTCAATATCACTAATCATCAAGAAAATTCAAATCAAAGCCACAATGAAATATCACCCCATTCCTGTTAAAATGGCTATTATCAAAAAGACAAGAAGTAACAAATGTCAGTGAGGGTGTGGAAAAAAGGGAGAACACTGTGAGTTGTTGGTGGAAATATAAATTGATGCACTCACCCTAGAAAACAATATGGAGGTTCTTGAAAAAAAATAAAAATAGAACAACCATATGGTCCAGCAATCCCACCTTCTAGGTATATAGCTAAAGGAAATGAAACCATTATCTCAAAGAAATATCTGTACTTGTATGTTCATTGCAGCATTATTCACATTAGTCAAGATATAGAAACAACATAAATGATGATCAGTGGACAAATGGATAAAGAAAATGTAATATACAAATACAATGGGATATTATTCAGCCTAAAAAAAAAAAAAAAAAACAAAAAAGGAAATCCTGACATTTGTGACAATGAATAGACCCTGAGTGGAATATGCTAAGTGAAATAAGTCATAGAAAGACAAATACTGTACGATCACATTTATATATGGAATCTAAAAACATTAAACTTACAGACATAGAGGGTAGAATGGTGGCTGCAAGAGGTTGAGGATTAGGGCAATGAAAAGATATTGGCCAAAGGGTACAAACATTCAGTTATAAGATGAGTAAGTTGCAGAGATCTAAATACAGCATGGTGACTGTAATTAAAAATACTATACTGCATACTTGAAAGTTGCTGTGGGAGTTTTAATGTTCTTACTGTAACAACAAAATGTACTTATGTGAGGTGAAAGGTATGTTAACTAACCTTATTTTGGTTAACATGTCACAATATATACACATGTCAAACCATCACATCTTAAACTTACATAATGTTTTATATCAATTATATCTCGATGAAGCTGGAGGAAAAATAATGGGGCCATATAATATCTTATTAAAAAGAGAAATTTAAGAGGTGCCTGGGTGACTCAGTTGGTTGTGTCCGACTCTTGATTTCAGCTTGGGTCATGATCTCAGGATCATGGGATTGAGCCTCATGATAGACCTCATGCCTGCTTAAGATTCTCTCTCTCTCTCTCTCTCTCTCTCTCCCCTTCTCTCTCTGTCTCTCAAAAGGAAGAAAGAAAGAAAGAAAGAAAGAAAGAAAGAAAGAAAGAAAGAAAGAAAGAAAGAAATTTGAAGCAAATAAGGCCAAATATTAATCATTGTGAAATCTAGGGAAGAACCTATACACATGTCTCTTGTATGTTTTCTATGGTTTTCTACAGGTTTATAATATTTTGAAATTAATGTTTTCGCAGAGAAAACATTATAAACTGTCTTGAATTTGTTGAAACACTATGTATTAGAAATTGATACTTATGGAAATGCAACTGCAAGTGTTTAATAGATGCAGCTGTCTTACTGAATTTAGCTGTTTGACTCACTTTTAAATGAATGTCTGTGTTCAGCATAGTGAAAGTTCTAGCAGAGCCCAGGTTGATGATATATAGGATTTCAGCTGCCTAAATTATTCTTTCTGGTACATAAGAAGGTTAGGTGCATCAACTAGAACATTTGGGGAAAAAACTCAATTAATAGAAACTCTTCTTCAAAAATATGCAGAAAGAGCTATAAGATGCCTCAAGAGGCATCCTTAGTTTCAGAGTAGGGAGCAATTACACATATAATTGAATGTACAGAGTTTTCTAAAATGATGAGGAGTTTGTTGTTGTTTTTTTTCAGTTCTAGAAACCTACATACTGGGAATGCTAGAAAGATAATTTTGCCTCCTGTCATCCCACAGATCCCTAGACCCTCATCCACTGTCAAAATATCCAGGTCCTTCAGTATCTAAATCCTTGAGAGTTATCTGTTCTTCAAAACTGTCATCACCACAACACTACACTCAAGATTATTTATTCATTGATGTCTCTGACCCAGTTATCCACAGATTCTTTTCCCCTCTCAAACATTTCCATGAGATCTTTTGAATTCATGATCTATAATCACTAACAGCCCTGAATTTCTTTAAACATTCCCTTAATATCACTATTTTCTATGAGGTTCTTTAGAGAAGAGATTATTTCTTTTCTTAAATTCTATGTGCCTGGGGATCCAGACGGGAGTCAGTGTTCTCTTTCATTTTCTCTCCTACTTCAAAACTGTCCCAAATTCTTAATCCTCAGCTCCTTTAAAGCTAATGTCATTAGATTTAATCACCTAATATTCCCCATGGTCACTTTCAACTTCTAATCCTATGGTTACTCCTAGTCATTGACTGATGGTTTTAGTTCCTGATTTACCATCTTTTCTAATACTACACATGATTTTCAATTTTCAATACTTATGTCTCTCTGTTCCTAAATTTACTCATCACCAATAGTTTAGATTTTATACCCACTCTGCCACCTAGTCCTTCGGTAACACCTGAAACCTTGGGATAGCAAATAGCTACATTACTAAAAAACTCAAATGCATAATTTCTATACTGTGACCCACACCTTCTAGACTTCATGCTAACCAATATAGCATTTTTTCAACCTAAAAAAAAAAAAAACTCCATTGAGACCTCCATTCAGTTAATCCTACCATTTCTTCATGTCATAGATTGAATGTTTATATCCTCCCCAAAATACAAGTATTGAACTCCTAACCTCCAAGGTGAGGGTATAAGGAACTGAGAGCCTTTGGGAGGTGAGTAGTTCGTGAAGACAGAGCAGTCATAGAATGAGATTAGAGCCCTTATAAAAAAGGTCTCAGCTCTCTCACCTCCTTCCACCAGATGAGGTTACAGTCAAAACATGGCCATCAGGGAGGAAGTTAGCCTTCACCAGATATTCAGTCTGCAAGCACCATGATCTTGGACTTCTCAGACTCCAGAACTATGAGAAACAAACATTTGCTGTTTAGAAGCCACCCAGTTAATAATAGTTTTGTTATAGCATCCTGAATGACCTACAATACCTCAGTATTGCTCACCATTCTTAATGCCTTCCTTCCTTTCTTAGAATATGTCGTACAGAATTATAAACACTGCTTTGCAAATATTTCTAACACTCCCTCTTTCCTTCCTCTGTTGTACAAACCTATGACTGTTGTTAAGCTTGACTATCCATCACTTCCAGGAAAACTGGACATTGATAGATGAAAAACACAAAACCAAGTTGACTTGTTTCAGTATAAACTCTTGATGACAAATCTTAGATGAGTCTTTAACACTACCTGGAAATTCTGGTACTTCTCTAAACATCTTTTCTTACTCCCCCCAAGTAACTATTTTATATTGTCTCCTCTGTCTTCAAGTTTCTGTTTTGAAGGAATCCCCTGATTAACAGTCAGTTGTTGTCACATACTTTTTTACAGAAGTACAAACTATAGATGAGAGAATTCCCCCATGTCACCATAACCAATATATACTGCCTTCCATCTGTTATGAAGACAAATTGTTCTTGCTGTTATTGAAAGTCTACCATTCCTCCTGTGCTCTAGATCTACTGTCACCATCTCAGTATAAACTATGATCATTTATTGCCTGGACCACTACAATAGCTTCCTGACTACTTGCTTGCTTTGTTTGCCTTCCCTTCACCGTACAATAATACATTCACTACCCAGTAGCCAGGAATCTTTTAAAAACATATATTCGTCATATCCACTTGAAACTATCCAATGGTTTTCCACCACAATTAGCATAAAATACAAAATCATTATTCTGATTTTTCATTTTTTTAACGTTTAATTATTTTTGAGAGAGAGAGAGACAGAGAGACAGAGACAGCATGTGAGTGGGGGAGGGGCAAAGAGAGAGGGAGACACAGAATCCAAAGCAGGCTCCAGGCTCTGAGCTGTCAGCACAGAGTCTGACGTGGTGGTCAAACTCAGGAACCCTGAGATCATGACCTGAGCTGAAGTTGGATGCTTAACTGACTGAGCCACCCAGGTGCCCCTGATTTTTCAAAAAATGGAGTGAGAGAGGTGGTCTTTGATTGCCTGTTTTTCCATATCTTCTCTTATTCCTCAATCCACACCTCTCCAGTGATGCATTCCAGGCTGGTCCCTGTTTTAGAGCCCTTGTATTTATTCTTACCTCTGCCTGGTATGCTTTCTCCTCCACATTCATAAAGGTAGCCCCTCCTTTTTCATCAGATACACTTTTACAAAATTACTCATTAAGAAAAGCCTGCAGTGAGTCCTCCCATTCTAAATAAACCAACTCTATTTTTCTGTTACTAGACTTAATTTCAGTCTCTTCATGGAAAAACCACTATCTGAAATCTAGAGGAAGAAGAGGGGGAGGATGTCTCCAACAAACTGCTGCCTGCTGCAGAGTTGCAGACAATACACAGCGCTTGCAAAATATAAGCAGGACCTAATCTTTTTTGTTTTGTTTTGTTTTGCTTTGTAAGAGCGAAAAATTGAGTGGTTTGTTGCACAGCAAAGCTGACTAATAACATGTGGTATTCACACAACTCTCATGAGGAACCACAGGAGTTAATTTGCTTCAGACACTCAGCAGGGTCTTAACTACAGAGGAGATAACATTTGTGTCAACTTTATAGGAAAGGATGGAGAAGTGGAATATAATACCTAATCAGAGGGATACTGTATGCAAAGACCTGGAAACCAGAAGGGATGTGAAATGTTTGAGGAATTGCAAATGGTCAGTGGTACTGAAATGTGAGGTGATTCAGTGAAAATAGTGAAAGATGAAGAAAAGGTAAGCTGGACCACACTGTAAAGGGCCCTAAAAGCAGTCTTGGATTTATCTGAAGGCCAGTAAAGCAATCAGTAAGTTAGGTCTGGTTTGAGCAGGCCCAGATAGTATAAAGATCACTCAAGAGGAAGTTTGGAGGACCAAGTAAACAGTGAATAGATTGCAAGCAGGAGAACGTTCATTGTTGTGTTACTGGTGAGACATTTATAGGATCTGGAATAAGATGATCAGATATGTGGCCATTTCTAAAGGAAGTATGTGTAGAAATAGATTGCTTTTCACATTTCTTCTTTTTATTTTAATCTTAGTGGCTCAAAGGCTCTTGTACTTGCCTATATGTTAGGTAGTTAATGACATTAAAAACCAGAGGAAAAAATACCATGAAGCTGGTAAAAGAAAAGACAGACGTAACTACATTTGTTTTACATATGATCTGATTCCTTGTCCAAGCCCCTCTGTCTGCCTTCTGGTCATGTCTTCTGGGATGTGGTGGTGTTTCGGAATGGTGTTAGGTATCACAGAAAGCAATTCCAGTGCAATCCGCTGTTCATTCTGTTTCTCTGTCATCTTCCTATTTACTATTAGCCACTTCAAATGCCTTTGGGTTAAGCTGTTCATCAGCTGTTCTGACCATGAGTCACTACTCATTCTCCCCTTAATGACTTCACTTAATATTTACCATGAGTTCTTCATTCTATTTCTCAAATCTATATCTCTAGCACACATCTCTCTTTTGAACTTTAGATTTATGCACACACACACACACACCATCTTAACATATTTCCAAATACATTTGGCTTTCAAAAAATTTGTTGCAGGCTGTATTGTGATTATTTTTAATCAACTTTCATGAAACTAAGATCTAAAAGAAAGTATGAGAGAAGTGGTGCCTGGGTGGCTTAGTGGGTTAAGCATTCGACTCTTGATTTCAGCTCAAGTCATGATCTCACAATTTCATAAGTCTGAGCCCATGAATTCAAGTCCCATGTCAGGCTCTATGCCAACAGCATGAAGTCTGCTTGAGATTCTCCCTCTTTCTTTGCCCATCCCCTTCTCTCTCTCTCTCTCTCTCAAAAATAAATAAATAAACTTTAAAAAATAAAACGAAGTATGGGAAATAACCTAATTCACATAGGAGAGAATATATGCTCCAATTGGGTTATCTAGGCAAACTGAAGAGCAAACCTTAGCAACTCTTTATATTAGTATTATTTCTCATAATTTACAAAATATATCAGCATCCAATTTGAACCTCATAAGAAATCCACAGCTCAGGCTAGGTACACAGAGTCATAATTATTTTATAAATAAACACCATGTGTCTTAGGCAGGGCAAGCTTCATAGGCATATGATCTGAGCAGCCACATAGGACCCGTGTTCAGAGGGGCCCTGAGTTAGGTTTAAACCATGCCATCTTAAAACTGTTAATGATTTTTAAAGATGGAGTTCTACACTTTCATTTTTTGCTGAGCTTGTAAATGATACAGACGGTCTTGGGTTATAAAAAAAAAAAGGTATTTACACAAGGATACACAAAACATAATTGGCAGATTTAAGAAAAGAACATCAAGGTACCTTACTTGCATTTCAATGCCTTTTTCATAACACAGTGCTGCCTAGAATCACATAGTGGATCTGTATCTTCTGAGCTAGCCTTTGTAAGTTTTATAGCTCATGAAGCCTCATCAACCATAAGCCTTTCAACATTATATCTAACGTTATATAAGAGACAGTGACAAACTCAACTGTTATTTTCCTTTTCATTGAAAATGATACCCTTTCTAACTTTTGCCAAGCGTTTTTACCTTGGAACAAACCACTATCCAGAACAACCAATCCAGGGCATACTCATTCATATGGAAGGTGGCCTGGTGCTATTATTAAAACAGATGGAATTTTTGAGCCTGACTGCTTCGCTCTGAAATAACAGGGCCATTATCTAAAGGCAGAGAGCACATGGACATGTAGAACAGTGACCAGGTTGCTTATCTGTATAAATAAAAATTGTAAAGGCCATTAAGAGCCCATATCTTTGCACTGTGCCCCCCTCTAAACTTTGTCAGAGATTAACTGAAACTTATATACTGGGAAGATAGGAAGGAAAGGATATTAGTTTGCCTCTAGCTCTTTAAAATAACCATTCCTGCAAATGACATGTCATAATCCTCCAGAGATGCATCATTTTACTACATACAGTTAGAGACATTCTCTTCAGGCACTGTGTATGAAAATATGTTAGGGAAGATCTGTATACTGTTCAACAATATCTGGGATGTACAAAGTTTAGACAACATACATTTTAGCTATACACACAAGCTTTTGGAATGCAGGCACAGATTAAACAAAATAGGACTAAACTAAAATCACAAGTGTTTTCCAATTTTCTGCTTAATTCTAGAGCTTCATCAGCAACTCCGAGTTTCTTTTTGCTATGTGTAACATGAATGGCTTTTAATATCTTTTCATGTTGAAAAAAATACCTCAAGGGAAAAAGCTAATTATGTAGCATATGTAAAAGTGTATTTTCATGATTAAATTCACATGTAAATACTATTAAAGGTAGGACCTGTCTCTTTTGTTCATTCTGTATCTCTATCATGCAGACCAGTGTTTTCACACACTTTATTCAATAACTATCTACTGAATTAGTAAATAGGATTAGGTTGAAAATATGAAGGTTTTACGTTATATTAGTTTTAATATGAAAAAATTGTGATCAATACAAAAGACTCATTCAAAATTATAAGATTTGGGAGCTTTGGAAAGCAAAATTTTAACTATAAATGTACACAGAGCAAGACAAATTTTCAATTGTACCAGATCTGCTTGATTTGGTTAAATAGTGTCAAGCTGTTTTAAACCTGAAGAATCCAGCTAATATCCCATGCATTGGATCAGACTGCCAGATATGTTTATGCATGTGTGTATGTGTTTTAATTGACCCCATTTGTTAAAAGTAATCAGGAAATATCACATAAAAATATAGATTCTCTAGAAAAATCTGAAGATCTTTAATACTGGATCTACATTGCCAGATGGACACAATATACTAAAATTCAAATTATACTACCCCCCAAAAGAGATCACACATACAATTTTCCACAGTCACCAAGAATCACTGCCGCCTCTCTGACATTTTGTCTGGCCTTATCGTTAGTTTGGGTTCTCTGTCTAACCCCTATATTAACCTCAAGTAGTGATCCTGCTTCAAGTGATCTGAAAATTAATTAACATGCTTTTTAGCCAACTTTTATTACTAACTTTCAGTTCTATCTGCCAAAGCTCTTTGTAGGGAAAAACAAAATGGTCTCCCCTTATAAAGTGGCAAATATCAAGAGTATTAAAATTAAATATTTTTCTGCCACTCCAATGATGTCAAATGCCAAAAAAGACATTGTCAAGTATTGGCTACTTTTTATTTAAAGAAATATCTAATATTGAGAATAATCCCTTTTATAGGATAATTCAAATGAAAGCATTGAACATTCAATAAAAAATCTTATCTAAACAGGATATGGTCATATGAAACAGTCCAGAAGATAGACTTCAGAAAGTTCAGTAACTTGACTCCAACAGCTTTAATACATTTTACTTTCAGACAAAAAGAGTCATAAAAGTACACTTAGGCCTAGAATGTAACTTACCCATAGCCAGAAATAAATTTGATAAGATCTGAAATAAATAAAATAAACAAAAAAGAGTATAATGTTTTTAATGGATCAAAGCAACCAACAAGTGAGTGTTCCCTGAGTTAGAAAAGATATCAGTGAAAAAGCATCAAGATATTAAATATACCTTCTACAAGAACAGAGTATATGCAATCTACATAAACAATGTGCCAGATATGGCCCAAAAATGTGTTGATATACAAACATAAAAATAAACATAAAAATATCAACATATGTCATATAGACATAAAAATATTCTTATAGACATCTGCAGTGATAACCTTCTTGAGGATAGGACCTGCTTTCAGGAGCTACTATGATCACCTAATTAAGCGCTATGTTAATTAGGCAACTGTTGCCTAATTATTATGTGAAGCTTACTTAAAAAATTGCTTTTGGGGTGCTTAGGTGGCTCAGTTTGTTAAGCATTTGACTCCTATGGAGTATTCTGTATATGCTAATTAGATCCTGTTGGTTGATTGTGTCATTCAGATCATCTATATCCTGGCTGAATTCCTGTCCACTGGTTTTAATTGTTGAAATATTCAAATATAATTGGATATCTCTGTTTCACTTTTCATATCTGTTACTGTTTCATGTACACTGTAGCTCTGTTTTTTGGTGCATACACACTCACCATTATTATGTTCTTTTAGACAATTGATCCTTTTATCATTTTGTCATGTCCTTCTTTTTCCCTGAATGTTTTCTGTTCCTGTTCTGCAGTCTTTTTTCTCTGAAATTGCTATGGCTATTTTGTTTTCTTTTGATTAATGGTTGGATGACATATATTTCTCCATTCTTTTACTTTTTTAAAAATTTATTTTTTAGAGAGAGCAAGAGAGGGGCAGAAGGAGAGAGAAAGAGAGAGGGAGAGAGAGAGAGAGAGAGAGAGAGAATCCCAAGCAGGCTCCATTCTCAGTGTGGAGCCTGATGGAAGGCTTGATCTCACAACCCTGGAATCATGACATGAGCCAAAATCAAGAGTCAGATGCTCAACTGTCTGAGCCACCCTGGCACCCTCCATTCTTTTACTTTAAACTGTTTGTCTTTATATATGTAATTAGGTTCTAGATAGCATCTGGGCAGCTTTACTTTTTATATCCAGTCTTTAAATCTTTGCTTTTGTTTGGTATGTTTAGACAATTACCATTTGGTATAGTTGGATTAAAATCTTCTACCTTGCTAGTTGTTTTGTATCTGTTCCCTGTCACCTTAACTTTTTTAATGTTCTCTAAATTTAATTGAGCACTTTATGATTACATTTAAACTCATCTATAGAAATATTATTCATGCATCATTTAAAAATCTTTTTAGTTCTTCCCCTAGAATTTACAACATATATCTTTACAAAATCTGAGTCAACCATCAAATGATATTACAGCATCTCAAATAATGTAAGAATCTTATAACATCATTCCAATTCCCCCTTCCTTCTCTTGTGCTTTTTAAATAAAATCTCCTTTTTATGTATGCTATAAACACATAATACATAATTGCAATATTTTTAAAAAACAGTAAATTATCCTTGAGAGCACTTACAAGTAAGCCAGAAGTTATTTTTCATTTGTTCCATTTTGGATGGTCATAATATCTCTGCAGTAGCAAACAAATTCAAGATTCTCAGTTGCTAAGTCAAAACCTACAAATATAATTTCCTCTTTAGAATAGCCTCAGAAAGGGGTTATTATTGGATAGCAGTTGAAGGCAGTGGCAATTTTGAGAAAGCATTATTGAAATTGAGAATGTATGGGTTATGAAAGGAACAGTGTAAAATAAGATTGGAGAGATTATTTGGAATCAGAATATAGAGAGTCATTAATATTTATGATGGGGAATTTTTTTTTCAGTGCACAATTGAGCGATTTTCTGCCCAATTATGTTTAGGGAAATTTTGTTTGATGATATTTTTAGGATGAAATAGATGGTTGAGAAAATGACTACATTCAGAAAATAAAGCTAGAGCACCAGTCTAGGATGGTAGCAATAAAAATGGAAAAATAAAAAGTAGATAAGCAATAAGAAAAGAATTAACATGCCTTGTTAACTAAAGGTAGCAAGAGATATAGGAGATAGGGATGATTCAAAATTTTATAGCCCAAGTGACTGAGAGAACAGAGTCTGAATTGGGAGTTTTTTTTTTGGGGGGGGGGGAGATAGTTAAATTGGTTTTAGATTTGATTAAAATGCATGAGAGAAAACTAAAAGAAGCTATTCAAAGAGTTAAAGGGGGAACAATGAAGAGGCTTGAGAGGCTGCATAGTCAGAAAATCTCAAAATGTACAAAACAAAACTAAATTAAATTAAAAACCTCCATAGAAAGGATGTTTCATATATAAGGCTTAAAAGCTAAAGCCTTATTAACTGCTCCTGGAACTGGGGTGAATGGAATTGACTGTTAAAAGGTCCTGGGACCAGCTTGTTTCACAGAAGCAGATAAGGCAGGTGTAGACAAAATAAAAATACACGGGTTCTCTGTTTGTCAAAGACTGCCCCAATTCTGCTGCTATTTATAGGAACCTCATGTAAACAGCTGATCCAAAAATACCGAACCCCTTCTTGAGGGAGGAAGAACATCTGGAACAGTATTAATAAAAAGATATCATAAGAAAATAAGAAGGCAAGAGCATTAAGACTTTCTAAGAAACAAAAAGCATATGGGGCACCTGGGTGAGTCAGTTGGTTAAGTGACCAACAACTTTTGATTTCAGCTGAGGTCATGATCTCCTGCACTGTCAGTGTGGAGCCTGCTTGGGATTATTTCCCCCTCTCTCTCTGACTCTCCCCACTTGTGTGTGCTTTCTCTCTCTCTCTCTCAAAATAAATAAACTTAAAAAAAAGCATATATTAGAAAAATGAAATTGCAAAAGGAAGATTTTTCTTTTTGCTTTTTTTTTGCTTTTTCTTTTGCTTCATAAGCAAATATTTCATTACAAATAAAAGTAAAAATAAGTAAATAAATAAGTCTTAGTAAAGCAATGATCATAACTGAAGTAAGTAAAAGCAGAAAATCTAGCTAGTCATCTAATTTATTATGTACTTAAAATCCTTCTCAAAAAGAAACCCTCAACTTCACATGGATTCATTGATGAATTCCTCTAAATATTTAAGAAAGTAATAATGTAAATAACAAATGATCACTTCCAGAGAACAAAAGAAAACTGAACACATTTACCATTCCATTTTTTAAGTCTGGCATAACCTTGATACTAAAACCTGACAGGGATTTTGCAGGGAAAACAAAACAAAACAAAACACCCCTTTAGGTTAATTTCTCTTAAACATACAGGCAAAAAAATCATTTGCAAAATAATATCTTGTAGTATTCAGCAATGTGTATATAAAATAATGCAGGACTCTTGAAATATATTTGCTCAATTACCAATATAAATCATCACATTTCCTTCCAAGTGGAGAAAATCATATGACTACCTTAATAGATGAAGCAAAAGCATATAAGATTTAAACCACCATGGTAAAAAAAAAAAATAAGTTTCAGACAACTAGGGTTTAAGAGAACTTCCTTTGACACTGGAAATCTTAAAAAATAAAACCATAGCATATATTACACTTAAAGACAGTGTATAAAAAGACTTACACATTATTAGGACAAAACAAGGATGTGTATCACCACTGCTCCTACATAACATTATATGAAGATCTTAGCCAGTGCAACTATAAAATATAGGATATAAACATTTATATAAATATATATAATCATAAGTATATAGAAGGAAGAAATATAATTGCCTGTTTTCACAGGTAATATAATTTGATACAGTGAAAGTCCAAAAGAATCTACATATAAACTACTATAATTAATAAATTAAGTTTGCTAGATACAAGATTAACAAGAGCCAATCAATCAACTTCATTTTTATATACCATGCAAGTTACTGCAAAATTATTTTTCAAATGATATCATTCTATTGTGCACGTGTATAATTTACAATCTACTGAAAAATATGCACTAGAAAATATTATTGTGAAAAATTAGTCTTAAATAAATGTCAATATAAACAACATCAGTGGAATCAAACATGCAATAGTCTCATCTGTTCAATTTTCCTATAGATTCAATAAAATCCCAATTAAAACCTCAGCATCTTCTTTTTAGGGGGAGATGGAAGCATTGAAACTGGTTGTAAAATTTAAATGGTAATGCAAAGGCCCTAAAATAAATAAAACAATTCCGTAAAAAATAAATAAATAAATAAATAAATAAATAAATAAATAAAATAAAAAGGCACCACTAGACATCAAGAGTTACAAAGCAACCATAATTAATACAATGTGGTTTCAGTGCAAAGCTCATCAAATAAATAAATAGAATAAAACAGTTTCCAACAGCCAACCTATACACATATAGACCTCTGATTTATGACAAAATTGGCTTCACAGACTAGTGGGGGAAGGATGAACTTTTCAGTAAATGTTTCTTGCTCAGTTGGATAGCTGTATGAAAAATATCAATTATGACTCTGAGTTTACACCATATTTAAAAATCAATACCGGGTAGTTTATAATTCTCTATGTGGGACATGTAACATTTCTAGAAGATAATATTGGACTAATGCTTTCATGACCTTGGGTAGAGAAATAAATTTTAATAAATCTTATTTTTAATTTTTTTATGTTTATTCATTTTTGAAAGACAAAGAGAGACAGAGCACAAGCAGGGGTGGGGTAGAGAGGGGGACACAGAATCTGAAGCAGGTTCCAGGCTCCGAGCTGTCAGCACAGAGCCCGACGCAGGGCTCGAACTCACAAACCGCGATATCATGACCTAAGCTGGAGTCCTAGGCTCAACCAACTGAGCCACTTCTATAAACTTTTAATAGAAATGCAAATTGGTACAGCCACTTTATAAACTCTAGGGTAATATTTACAAAAGCTGATATAGACATGCTCTCTTTTTTTTATAAGCAGGCTTCATAATGGATCAATGATCTCTGCCTCATGATATTCTTCCCACAGTAAATAGGCCTGATCTCTGTAACTGGTAGGATATTATAGACATAATAGTGTATGACTTCCAAGACCAGGTCATAAAACACACTGTGGTTTCTGCTTTACTCTTTTTTTGGATCACTCACTCTTGGGGAAGCCAGTCACAATATCATGAGGACATTCAAGCAGCCCCATGGAGAGGCCCATTTTGTGAGGAATTGAACCTCCTGCCAATAGCCATGTGAGAGAACCATCTTGTAAGTGGATCCTCCAACCCTAGTCAAGCCTGCAGATGACTACAGCAAAGGGTCTTATGGAAGAGACTTGAGCTGGGAATACACAAAGCCAAACTGCTCCTGGATTTTTAACTAGATGAAATTGGGTGAGATTATAAGTGTTCATTTTTGTTTTAAGCCAATTAGTTTGGAATAACATACCCTCTGACTAAGTAGTTCCACCCTTGCATAAAAACCTCAAAAATGCACATATATGTGTGTGCACAAAGAGGCAAGTAAAACATTGCTTATAACGATGCTATTTGTTATAGTCTAAAATGGAAACAAACCAAATGTTATGTAATATTAGAATACCATATGAGAATGAAAACAAATTGCTACAGGCAAAACCACAGATTAATTCCCCAGGTATTATATTGAGAAAAGGAAGGCAGATATATAAGAGTATAAATTGTATGTTTCCATCAAATACTTTTTTAACAGCAGGTAGAAAGAATCATGGAGTCAGAAATCAGAAGTCAATTCCTCTTTGAAGGTAATGTAACTGGAAGACAGTGTGAGAGGCTACTGAGACACAGCCACTTTCTGTTTCCTGACCTGATCAGTGCTCACATGGGCAGGTTAATCTCATGAAAACTCATCAGCTGCATTTTTTTTTTGTGTTTATCTTATGCTCCAATAAATTATTTCCCTTGCAAATGATTTCTATAAAATTCATCTTTTCATCTCTCATAGCACTTCATAAAAAGTAAGTACTCTGAATGTGTATTGAATAGATAAGTTTAAAAACAGGACATTTTAGATTATATGACAAACAAGTGACACTTTCTAATAGATTTTAAAAACAATATTTTCAATGTGACATACATTGGTTCTTTATGAAGAAAATAATAAGCTAAACATGTATGTATACATACAGACTTACATATACACACACATATATGTAGTTAAGTTATCCTTACAGTAATAAAAAGGAAAGCAAAAATACCCTCAGATTAGAATAACTCTCTGAGCCCCAAGGGAATACTTTCTTTCTCACATTCCATATTATTTCATCTCTTTTTAAAGACATAATATAATCTTGTAAATTTGAAATTCATGTGCTTACATTATTCTGCACATAGACTACATCTCTGTGACAATAAAAACTCAATAAATTAATTCAAATAAATAAATAAATGCATCAATGTCATTAATCAGTTAAATTTTAGTTATGTTTACTCCAATGGTAAAGTTAATTCCCTTAAGAGGGCACTCCACTTGCCTGTATTCAATAAGCAATGTAGCAGACTCACATAGCACTTATAAATTGGCATGTACAATTAGCATTTAATCATATAAACAATGAAACTCTACTTTTCCAAGAATTGTGTGATCACAATCTGCTATCATCCAGGGTGACTGCAATCTCAGGAGTTGCTAAAAGAGACACCTGACCAGAAGTCCACTGGGAAATTTTGAAATGGGACTAGTCACATCGACAAGAAGTATACATTGATTCACTAAACAGCAGAGCAAGTGAGACTCATTGATTAAACATTATCTTATCCTACAATAAATATTTATGACTACCTTTTATGAATCAGACACTAATGAGTGCATGGGAATGAGCAAGGGAATAAAGTATCAATCTTTGGTAGAACCAAGCAAAGAAGACACACGCAAGTATGTTCAACAGCGTTATGAAAAGTGCAACAGAATTCTCTGGAGACACAAAGGAATAAATGAGATATTGTCTGAAGGGTGGAGAAAACTAAATAAAACAGGGTGTATCAGAATTTAACAAAGGGTGGAAGGAAACATTTTATGAGTAGTAAAAAACCATTATGAGGGATAGATGCTTGAAACATCACGACCATAATAAAGCATCTGTTAGCCATCCAGTATTCCAAGATGGTAGCCTATATAAGGATCAACTGTAACAGAGGAAGAGGCAAGAGCATTTAGGTAAGTTCTATGCCATCAAAGACTTTATATGCCTCACATTAGGGAGTCTGGACTATATCCCAAAGGAAATGAGCCTCTGAAGGCTTTAAGGAAGGCTGGAGCCATAACGGTATGTTTCAAAAATCCTTTGTTACCTTGGTTTTCTACCAAAGCAGACCCTAAAAGAAGGACCTGTGATGGACTGTTTATTTTCAAGAGGTCTCAAGAACCAGGGTGGGATCCCTGGGAGAATGAGGCAAGAAACCAGGAAAAAAAGAACATAAAGATTTAGTGTTGAGTCACCATTATGGACAATGGGAGCTTGTTTCTGCTTAGGCCTTTTGAGAAATGTATACATGTTTCCCAGAATTATTTCCCTGAATGGTAGGAACATTGGCTCCTGGTCACTGTGTGTCAGGGGCTGCCACTGGGAGCATTCACTCGCTCCAAATTCTGAGCACCACCTGTACTCCCCAAGTGAACTTTCAGGCACAGCCCTACGGCAGAAAATAAAGACATGCGTGTGGAAAGCTGGTAGGAGAGAACTGCTTTCCAGAGGATGAGAACAGGGATCCTAAAAACATCTAAGACAAATCTCCTTCGAGCACAGGAACACAGGAGCACAGGAGCACAGGAGCACAGGAGCACAAATTATTTGATGACTTAGTAGTAGCAGGGATAGTAACTTACAATAGAAATGTGAGGGAAAAGTGGTAGGTACCAGGAAAGACAGCAGCTTTTCTGACTGTATTTGGAATATGTTAATAGGCAAGCTTGACTTTTTAATTTTTTTTATTGTTTTGAAAACTTTACCAAATGTTGGTTTTGTGGGGTCCTTGGCTGGGCACTATACATTGCAAATCCCAACAGACAGTATTATTGTCCTTGAGCAATATCTTAAATATTCTTTAATGGAAGGATCCAGGCACAGAAGTTAGATGGTGTCTAGTGGGCCTTTTATGTGGTTGCATTTCAATTTAATTTGCATTATAGCTCAGGACATAATTCTCGATGTGCTGAAACTTTAGCAGTTTTAGAAGTTTTATGTTTGGTGCTCTTATTCATTTGTCAATACTTTTGTCCAAAGCAACAATGGTTTCCTACAGTTGAATGTTTACTTCAGCATTTCTCACCACTCCATGCAAGGCTTTTATATGGCATTTTGATTTATTTATTTTTATGGCTCATTTCCTTTATTTTATAAACACCAATATGAACAATCCTTCAGAACTCGCCAGGAAGTTATTCAAACACAGAAGGGCATGTTTCTCTTTTCATGGTGGATATTTACTCATTTGAGATGGAGTTGTGATCAGAATCTTCATTGTGCAGCTATTAATAATGAAACATAGCCAAGGTAAATTGGAAGTCTCAAAAACAAATACTTCCGTAAAGACAGCGAGCCGGGTGTCTTATATTAGAAATACTGAATATTGGTAGTGGTCGATCCCCCTGCCCTGAAGATGGATCATCAGAACTTGTCAAAGCAAAAACAGATATTTCAATATTCAATGTGCTATTCTTCCAGTTCCCTCTCTCATTCCTTCACTATTCTTTTTTAATTTAGAGTCAGTCTTCTATGCGCCTATACATAAAAGAATTTTATGAAAATAAGACAGAACGTTGTGCTGTGTTATAATTATACCAATTATCCTTAAAGCCTCCTCTTTAGACAATGGATTCTACTTTGGATTAAAAAAAATCTGGGGTACCTGGGTGGCTGAGTGGGATAAGCTTCCGACTCCAGCTCAGGTCATGATCTCATGGCATGGGTTCAAGCTCTGCGCCGGGCTCTGTGCTGACAATTCAGAGCCTGGAGCCTGCTTCCATTTCTGTGTCTCGCTCTCTCTCTGACCCTCCCCTACTTGCACTCTGTCTTTCTCTCCCAAAAATAAATAAACATTAAAAAAATTTTAAAAATCAGAAATGGTTCTCTAATATCTATAATATAAAGATTTATTTAGTAGAATATCAAGATTTCCCATGACACAACTTTCTTGCATTATTTGTCTGAATTTCTTATCACATGTACCGTCTATTTACTATTCCTTATAGATCACATTCAATATCACTACTTTCATGCCTAACATGTCCTATCACCACAAACTTAATTGCCCTTGTTTAGGTTTAAATATTATATACCTAGAAAGCAAGACAGGATTCAATCTACACTTCTCTATCTCAGTCAACATCTAATATCATGTCCAGAACCTGGAAATGGAGTATTTCTTCTAATACCTTCTCCTCCTGTCTGTCATATGTAATATCTTTTGACATGTACATATCTTCTGTCATACATATCTTCTTTATGTAAAGCAAAACACAAATAGATTATCAGTTGTGGGCTGTGTCTATTTCTATATTCCAACATGCAAGATTTGTTCTACCCCCTATAAGTATGCCTGATGAATACTCACTGACCAAATTAATGGACAGAGGAGTGCACTATAGCCTCCCATTATATATTTCTTTGCAAAAAAAAAAAAAAACAAAAAAAAAAACTACTGAAGTTTATTGAGGGGGACCACATATTGATGTTTGGGAGTTCTGGTCAAACCAACCTAGCAGGGATCTTGCTAAAACTGGATTTTATAAGTGCACAGATGGGCTTAGGAGAAGGTTCAGAAGCCTGACTAAAACCTAGTCAAGCAAATGATCTTTTCCAAGAAGAAATGATATCTTTCCTCTTGTCCAACACCAATACTTGTTTTGGTTCTATATTTAATTTCCTTTTGCCTCTTAAATATCCAGTTCCCATTGCTTCTTTTTCTTTTGACTCATCAACAATTTCCAACTTTCTAGTTCTTTTTAATTCAGCAAACAAACATGGCCACATTCCCACTACTCTTATAAAAAAAAATTACTCCAGAAAAACTCTTTCCTATTATATATCACTGCTGGATGGATCTAGATTTTGTGAGGTTTAAAACTTACTACGGTTTGTGGGGCCTGTTTGAGGGAAAAAAAAACCCAGAAAAATATAAATACAAGATTAGGTAAAAATAGATGTTCATTATGAAGCACAAAAATTTCCACAAATGAACAACGACTAGAATAATCAGGCCCTTCCTTCTGAGATCTCTTTGGGAATTTGTTAGAGGTGTTTACATAGGAATGCTTCCACTGCAACTGGGCGCAGAACATTCCATACCTCTCAGCAATGCACTGTGCTTGGGACCCATGCAGATGATTGTCCCTGAAGCCTACGCTCATTACCTTCGTGGAAAGTCAGCATTTGCTACCACCTCCTTTTGCTCCTTGTGCTCAGAGCTAGGCCTCTAGAAGGACTATCTGAGACTGCTTCCATTTCCCCGTCTCCTATTCATTCTGCTACTCACTGCAAAATGGACTCCACCTCTGCTGCTCTAATGTAATTTTGCCTGAAAGTCATTTATAATTTCTTTCTTGCCAAGTCATGTTGATACTTTTAGTATTAGTTGCCTAAGCATTTATATGTATACTTGACCATCACTGGTTTTTCCTTAACTTCCAACGCTTTCTCTTGGTTAGCTTTCAGATTGTCAGATATCTTTTTCTGAGTTTCCTTAACAGCTCTTTTTTATTTTCTTCTTGAGAACTTAAGTGTAATTTTACCCTAGGGTTTTTCTGTAATCCTATTTTAATTCTATATAGTATATACCATTTCTCTACATAACATCTTATTTTTTTTTCAAATACCTTCTGTCACATCTCCATCACCAACCCATATTTCTTTCCTAAATTCCAAATGTTTTTGTCCAGATGCTTGTGCAAGGTTTCTGAGGTGAGAACAGGCTTGATTTATTTGTTTAAGGACCAACATGGAGGCTAGTATGTCAAAACTAATGAGTCAGTAGAAAAGGGGTAGGAGATGAATTAGGTATTTTAGCACAGTACATAAATGGAGTACTTACAGCACAGTAGTTAACACATTGCTTTCAATTTGTTTATTATTCATACAATTTCACCTCTGGACTGAACTCCTTGAAAGAAGAAACTATATTCTCCTTGCCTCTGCCTTCCCAGTACCTTTTTACTTGTACACATTTTTTTGAATGAGTTCATGAATGAATATGTGAATGACTAGAAGGGTTTCCATGAAATTTGCTCTATGTGATTCAAAAATAAATGACTCTTGGTAAAATATCCGTAACATTTATCTTATAAAAACACAAGAGAGAATTCTTATAAAATTTCAAATGGAATTTCATACCTTCTTTTGATTTTACATAAGTTCATGACAGAGCTAAGTGAGATATTGACCTTTAAAAAGTATTATTTCTATTTGCTTTCTGAATTTCATTTAACACACGATTGATTTGTAAAATTATATCAGAAATATGTAACTTTCTCAAAGTGCCTATACTATAAAATTGGTAAACTGAAAATTTCAGCAATAAATTTACCTCTTGTCTAGAGTACTAAATGAAGAATTTTCTTTCATTAGTCATTTATATTTGATCACTTCAGTGGTTAGGAAGATATACTAGGTCCAGTCTACATGTTTTACACTCTCAATAGAGAAATACAGACACTAAAGCTCTATAATAGTTCACAGAAGATACAAACATTTACAAAATGATTTAAGTCTTATAAAGCCATCACTTATACTACAATCACCTTTAATATACCTATAAACTGATTGAGCACCAATCATTCCCACCTCCTACATTTTTTATGAATTCTGGGAAAATAAAAATAAAATAGCAATGTGATTATACTGTCACTTCAGTATTTACATATACTAACTTCCTCCTGAAAACCAAGAAGTACAGATAGCATAGTAAAAGTAAAAAAAAATCCCTGAATACCATCTTTAACAATCTAGGAGTCAGAATATCCTACAGGAACCTAGAATAAAAATAAGTATGACCAAATCATGAACAGCAGTAGGATTCATGCCAAATGAGTAACTATGTGGTGGGAAAAGCTGAAAGAGGAGGAAAGCACCCAAATTCAGTTTCTACATTATTTAGCTCAGTAGATGGGCGCAAGCCAAAAATGGAGGGCAGCTCCCAAGAGGGAGCTATTTACTTGGAGCAGTTATTGGCTGATGGCCTGGTAATCTGTTGGAGAGCTAGAAGGCAAAGGACTGGGTGATCAGAGACAAGGAAGTCAGGGATAGAGGCATGTAGATGGAATCAAGAGGGTGAGCATCAAAAGTAAAATTGTCACACCACTGCTTAACAGCCACCATGACAGAGTCACTGAACAATCAAGTGGGTAAAAAGATTTTCCCAGAAGATATTACCCAACATTTGTCATTAGCCATCCCAGAACTGGTATAATTGATAGTAAATTGGAAGAGTGGCTGAAGTAGCAGAAACAGAAGCCCTACATGAGTCCAACAGCATGGACTCCTATTTACAAGGCACATCTTGCTACGCTTGCCTCTGAATATTCAACTTGTCAGCAACAAGACCGATAGTGAGCCCTTAATATGACACAATTCCTCCAGGAGATAAATTGGTCACTTGGAAAAAAATCCCACTAAAATTTAGAAGTCTTCCATATTGGTGACATTTGTAGAGATCCAGTGATCTAGGGCATATTGAGATATCCCTTTCAAGGTGATTTCTTCTTGGGATTTTGATATCAAATATATCTCATTTAGGCATGCTACTTATACTCTGATAACATCATTGATCCAAAAAGCTGCCAGTTTTGAGAAGGGCTCATAATAGGAGAAACATCTGCAATAAGTCCAAGCTGTCCTGCAAGCTGCTTTGCCCCTTGGGCCATGTTACCCTGCAAATCTGATAGTTCTCAAATTGTCTGCTGCAGATATGAATGAAGTATGGATTATTTCACAGGCATTTATAGGTGACTCATCGTACAAACCTCAGGGTTTTAGAAAAAAGAATTTTTCTACCAGTAACTATTCTCCTTTTGAAAAATAGCTTTCAGCTTACTTACTAGAGACAGAATGTTTGACTGTAGGCCAACAAGTTCTCATGTTACTTGAAATGCTCATTACAAATTGGGCATTTTCTGACTTACTGAGCCAGCAAGTTGAGTATGCACGGTAACATCTCATCATCAAGTGAAAGAGGAAGACACCTTCACATATGTGAAACAGGCTTCAAAAGCTCTAAAAGTATAAGTTTCATGAATAAATGGCAGATATGCTAATGGCCTGTGATCATGGCCTATACCCCCTGTCTCTTAACCTGCATCTATGGTCTCAAGTAGAGCTCCTTATGACCAGTGACCCAGAAAAAAAAATCTAGAGTTGGTAGCATATCTAGCATTACAATCCCACTAGCGTATCCCTGAGGGACAGGCCTAATGGAACTATCTCTAAGCCCTCAATATTCTTTTCATTAATAGGCAATTTTTAGAACAGTTTTAGGTTTCTAGAAAATTGAGGACAGTGTATAGCTCCCATATAACTATTCTCTCCCTACCCCTCGATCGCTCCTCATACTTTACCCTATAATTAACATCTTGCATGTGTGTAGTACCTTTGTTACAAGTGATTAACCAATATTGGTATATTATTTTTAACTAAAGTCCATCATTTGCATTAAGGTTCACTCTTTGCATTATATACTTCTACGGTTTTAAGAAATGCACATCATGTAACCATCATTGCACTATTATATAGAACAGTTTAACCGCCCTGAAAATCCTAAGCTCTACCTATGCACCTTTAATCCCTGAAAAACACTGATATTTTACTGTCTATAGTCTTGCCTTTTTCCAGAATGTCATATAGTTGAAATTGTACACTATGCACATAGCTTTTTCAGATGGGCTTCTTCTACTAAGCAATATGTCAAGAGCTGAGCTGCAGAAAGCTGAAGTGCCAAGTGTTAAGGTGGTCATTTAAGGCAACAAGTCAAAATGAAAGTTAACAGTCAAGTAATCACTTCCTACAATGGATAAGCAAGAGGTTCACCAGGAAAAAGCGCCAGTTTCCTTGTTCTATTGGAACATTTTCCCAATGGAATGGTGCCAGAAGGAAAGTCATATGCATCAGTTCAGGTGAGAGATTCTACCAAGGGAGCCCTGAATAAAAGGCTCCTGCTGTTTTATGGAGCTCATGGGGAGGTGGGGGGGAGAAGGAAAGGCTAGGAGTGGAAAAATACTGAATATGGATTCAGAGTGGAGAAAAATGTTGCAAGGCCCTCCAATAAGGTGGTCATGGCAGAGGCACCTAAGAAAGACCTCAGCAAAGGGCTCCCTATAAGCGGGTCTCCAAATTGAGCCATTTGGGCTAGAAATGCAGATATGCATAAAAGCATGGCCAGCAGGGATGGGGAGTGGGGAGGCACTGAGTACTTAACTTCAATTCTCCTTAGATTGTGTATTATGTCCAGCCTGGGGAAGGCAGCTTTCCCTCAGGAGGCCTGCAAGGTAAGGGATTTCTAACTGTTTATGGTCAAGACTGAAAGATAGCACACTGAATTCTGGCCTGGAGATGGGCTCTTCAATAGATCTTAAAAGTTCTTCCAACAACTTTTCTCGGCTTGACAATTTTCTTTTTATTAGTAATGAATAGCATTCCATTGCATAGATATACCAGTTGTTTATCCATTCACTTTTTGAAGAACACCCTGGTTATTTCTAGTTTTGGGGAATTATGAATAAAGTTGTTATAAACATTCAAATGCTGGTTTTTTGTGTCAACTCATTTGAGTAAAATACCGATGAGGGTGATTGCTGGATCATACATATGCTGAGACTATGTTTGACTTATAAAAACTGCCAAACTTTCTTCCAAAGTGGTTTTTCCACATTTCCACCAGCAATGAGGAAGAGTTCCTATGGCTCCACATCCTCACCAGTATTTGAAACTGTCAGCTTTGTATTTTAGCCATTCAGTTATTGCTTTAATTTGCAACTTCCTAATTACATGTTGTTACAGACTGAATGTCTGAGCCCACATAAAATTAATATATAGAAATCCTACCTTCCAGTATGATGGTATTAGAAGATGGGGCAAGTACATTAAGATTAGATGATCTCATAAGGGTGGAACACTCACGAATGGGATGAGAGCCCTTATGAGAGTCATAAGACCTTGTATCCTCTCTCCGTTCTATGTTATGCGAAGTTATAAGAAGAAGTTGGCACTCTGCAACCTGAGAGTTTTCTCACCAGGACTCATCCTTTCTGGTACCTTAACTTCAGTCTTCAGCCTCCAGCACTGTAAGAAATAAATTTCTGTTGCTTATAAGCCACCCAGTCTATAAAACTTTATTTTAGCAGCCTGAAAAGACACATGTGATATTGAGCATCTTTTCATGTGTCTATGTGCTATGTGTATATCTTCTTTGGTGAGGTATCTGATGCCCATTTTTATTATTGTTGTGTTTTAAGAGGTTTTTTTGCTTTTTTTGTAGTTTTTAGATACCAGTGCTTTATTAGATATGTGTTTTGCAAAAGTTTGCCCCAGTCAATGGCTTGTTTTCTTTTCTCTTGACAGTGTCTTTTATAGTGCTAAAGTTTTCAATTGTAATGAAATCCAAAGTATCAAATTTTTTTCAAGAATTATACTTTTAGTGTTGTATTTAAAAGCATATCAGCAAACCCACAGCCACTTATATTTTCTTTTACATTATCTTCTATAAATTTTATTATTTACATTTTACACTTAGGTTTATGATAAACCTAGAGTTAACTTTTGTGAAAGGGGTAGGTCAGGGTCAAGATTCAATTTTCTACGTGTAGATGTCTAGTTATTCCAGCACCATTTGTTGAAAGGGCTATCCTTTCTCCATTGTACTGCCTTTGCTCCTTTGTCAAATATCAGCAGACTATATTTATGTGGTCTATTTCTGGACTCTCAGTTCTATTGTATCAATCTGTTTGTCTAGTCTTTCAGTAATTCCATACTACCTTGATTAACATAGCTTTGTAAAAAGTCTTTAAGTCAGGTATATTATTTCTGATGCTGTTCTTCTTCAGTAACGTGTTGCCTATTATTTTGCCATTAACAAACTTTAGAACTGGTTTGTTGATACCTACAAAATAATCTATGGGGTTTTGTTACAATTTTGAATCATAGATTGAGTTCAGAATAGCAGAAATAACATTGAGCAATGCACAGAAATTTTCATTTTGCTTGTAAAGCTGGAGACATAAATTTATAGTGAATAATTGGAAGTGGCTAACAGTTCAGCTGATGGTTGGGAACTTGGAAGAAACAACAGGGGGAAATTAGTTAAAAGATCTGAGAAAAAAAGCATATAAATAAAGCTTTCAAATGGGCACAGCTTTGGAGATATTTGTGCCCATGAAAATTCTCATCAAAAAACAACTTCAGCAAAGGAGGATTTCAATAATAAGATGCTTAGAATGACTTATTCTGTAGATATGTCAATTATCCAGCCTGACCTTGATCAAGGACTTGTGATGTAGTGACCATGTTAGTAAAGATGGAGGTTTTACATGAGCTTAGCAATATAGATTTCCACTCACCATAGACCAATCTAGCTTCAGCCAGTACTATGACTTCAATATGTAACAAAATCAACCAATTCTGAACCTCTGTTATGACACTGTTCCCCAGGTGATCAGTCAGACAGCTGGTGCCAGATTGACTACATAGGACTACTTTCATAAAGAAATTTTCAATCTTTGGTTCTCTCTGGAATAGATTTTTCCTCTGGATGTGGATTTACTTTGCCCACAGTGCTTCTGCCAAAACCATTATCTGTGGGCCTTTGGGATGCCTTATTTGCTGTCATATTTTTCCACATAGCATTGATTATAACCCAAACCAAAACAAAATGAAAAACTCATCTAATAGCAAGTGAAGTGAGATAATGAACTCATGCTCATTGAATTATTATTATTAGTCTTACCACATGTTCCATCATCCTGAAGCTGCCAGCCTTACAAAACATTGCAATGGCCTTCAGAGACTCAATTATGGTGTCAGGTAGGGCTAATGTCCTCTAAAATGTAGTATATGGTTTAAATTAGAAACCAACAAATACGTTGTTTATCCCATATCCAGAATTCATGGGTCTGATAATCAAAGGGTAGAAATGGTAGCAGCTGTACTCACTAATATCCTAGTGAGTCATTAGTAAAATTTGGCCTTTCTGTTCCAGAAACTTTGGATTCTATACGTCCCGGAATCTTAGTTTCCAAAGTAAGAAAGCTGCGTCAGAGGGTATCATGCTTCTACCAGGGCACATGGCAGTGGTTTTAATAAACTAGAAGAAGACAATGCTACCTGAGCACTTTGTGCTCCTCATTCTAGACAATCTAGAGGGAAAAGGTAGGGGGTTGGTCCTGAATCTTCTGTGATCATTGGTCCTGACTACCAAAAAGAGATTGGGTTGTTATCACACAATGAAAGTAAGGGGGAGTTTGTCTGGAAGGGAGAGGCTTTCTGACCTGCTTCTTATTATTCGTAGGACCTTGTGATTAAAATCAATGAATAACTGCAACAATCCATAGGAAAAATGTTAATGGCTTAGACTTACCAGAAATCAAGGTTTTATTAGCCCATCAGTCAAGGAACTAAGACTAGCCAAGGTATTTGCCAAAGGTAAATGGTACAAAACATAGGTAGAGGAAAAAGGGTGGTTTTAAATACCAGCTATGGCTATGTAATTGGTTGTAAGAACAAGGACTGTTATAGTTGTGAGCACCCGCATCTCTGATTTTAATATGAATACATATATGCATACATTAACCACTTTTTCAAGTTCCACTCTCCCACTCCCATATCATATAATATAAAATGTGGTAGTGGTAATTAAATTTATATCTAAATATTTAAGTTGTAGGATATCAAATGGAGAATGTGATTCAACTAGAACAGGAATGAGCATCACCCAAAAACCAATGATGGGACAGTGTGCCCTCTGCTGAGGAGAAAGTTGCATAGCAAAAAATATGATTTTTTTATTGTCTTTGTTGGAAATTAAATTAACTATATTTAAAACAAAGATGTATGGGGGCTCACTTGGCTGAGCGTCTGACTCTTGATTTGGGCTAGTTCATGGTCCCAGCATCATGGGGTCAGGCCCTGCATCCCTGCTTGGGATTCTCTCTCTCCCTCTGCCCCTCACCACCCACCACTTGTATGCTCTCTCTCTAAAACTTAGAAATCAATTAATTAATTAAAAGAAAAAGAAAAAAAAAAGTGTATGGATGCCAAATAGGCAGGGGGTGGCCTGTGGTGGATTTATATTGACTCTTCTTAGGTTAGAATTAGCATTTCCCAGAATTTTTTTCTCCATTCTGGCTTCATGTGAGCCACAAAAGACTTTTTATATGAGTTTTGAAAAGTGGAAAAGCAGCAGGAGCCGTATTATTTTATCCTCTAAAGGCATATGGCGCCAGTGCACCGCTGGGGCTCTCACACACTCTCCTGGATCTGCAGGCTCACTCTGTGGGGTAGGGGCAGCAGGCGGTCCACAGCTCCTCCAGCTCCTGCCACACACCTCTCCTCAGCCCCCCTGATTCCTGGGTTGGCGGCTGCACAGTCAGCGTCATCAAAGTTGGAGGTTTGGAGCAAATGCAAGACACGTGTTGTGGTTTCTTCCTTTCTGTAGGTTTCCATTTGTCCTTGAATTTCCCTACTTCAAAACCCATCTTTCCTTCCTGACCACTTTCCCCTCAGGCCTAGCACAGATGCAGAAACTACAGCTTCATATGGACTGATTAACCATTTCCTACAATGGTGTGAGGTCTCATGTGTGTAATAAGTACATTATTTGATACCACTCTGAACGATTGTTTCTGATTGAACCATACTGGTACACCTTTCTTTGCAAACATGTGGTGTTAATCTCTCTCCACACACAACCTCCCACCACCCTGACTTTTTACCATCTGATGTGACTTACATAAAATGGTACTTCATTGGTGTTTCAATTTGAAAATTGGGGACTACTGCTGGAATGGAAATATCACTGAAGTCCCATTTTAGACTTTAGCTATCCTTAGAATTTCCCGTCATTTCTTTAGTTGAAGAGGTACTTTGAATATTCTAGGTTCTTATTTCATAATGCTCTACATGTAGAAATTCCTTCTTACAGATGATTAACTTTGTTTCAGGTGACCTATAATGAAAAAACACTCTTAACTTTGATATAGTATTTCTTCTTTTTTGCCTTATGGTTCATTTATAGTTTTGGGATTTTAAGATGTTTTCTCTCTCATATTAAGGTCACAAGAATATTTGCCTATATTTTATGTCTATTTATTTATTTTTGAGAGAGAAAGAGAGAGAGAGAGAGAGGGCATGTACACACAAGTGGGGAAGGGTGGAGAAGGGGAGAGAGAGAGAGAGAGAGAGAGAGAGAGAGAATATGAAGCAGGCTCCAGGCTCTGAGCTGTCAGTGCAGAGCTTGACACAGGGCTCAAACCCATGAACCATGAGATCATGACCTGAGCCAAAGTCAGCACTTAACTGACTGAGCCACCCAGGTGCCCCTACGTATACTTTTTAATATAATTTTTACACTGTTTTCTTTATAGTTTCTTTATACAGTTTTCTTTACACAGTTTTCTTTACACAGTTTTCTTTATATACCTTTATGGTTTTACCGCTAATGTTGCTTTCTAAACAATTTCTCCTTACTTCCACCATTTAGTGGCCCCATCCCTCTCTTGAGACACACACCCCAATACACACACTATAATATTAGAGAGACACACACACAGCCTATAGGTTCTATTTTTCAGGAGCACCTTATCTAAAACATTTATCAATACCTAGTTTCACCTTTGTATTCTCTCCAAAAGACAAGAACCCTAGCATGCTCTCACTTTCCTTCTAATCCCTCCTGCCTGACCTCTTTAACCATCTCAGCTTTCCACCAACCATATCCTCAGCACTGACTGAGAACCAACTTTCCTTCATTTCAAGTATTTGCCTCGTGTCTTTTTTATGAGTTTATTAGATTAATTTATACCCAACCTCTTTTGAATCTTTAGTATTTCCTGAGTTGGGATTTCAGGAGGGAGCCTGTAGATTTTATTAATTTACCATCTTGCCCCAAATGCTAATTTCTTTTCTGATGCAGACATTCTTTGTCATGTTTAAAAATAATAGCATCAAAAATTTAAAACTCTTTCTGCATTACCTCATCCAATTAAATATGTGAATAATGGTACTGCTTATCAACAATCAGGTCAATGAGAATAGGGTGAATAAGTGGTAAGATAATACAATATAAATGCAAAGTACAGGTCAAATTCTATTAAAATCATATAGACAAATTAATTGTGATCTCAAATGTTTAGAAAACTAGTACACAGACAATATTAACTACAAAAGTAAAATAAAGTGTCATTTTTAGAATATTAAAATGTGATACACAAATTAGGGTAATGTATGTCACAGAATATTTAATTCATAGTTCAAAGAGCATTGGAGGAACAAAAATTTATATAGTCTTTTGGGAAAATCATATCTATTAATTTTGCAAGTTAGAGTCTTATAGGGCAATAAACATATGGAGCTAACTTTTCTACAAGGCAGAACTCACTTTTATCTCTACGTGGTTAAAAATATGGTAGGTAATGTCTCAGAATCAGGGTCCTAATCAAGAGGTCCCCTAGGTATTTAAATAATTTCTAGGAAGTCCTGTTAGACAATGCTCTAGTATCACAATGAAAAGACATGCACATATTTTGTCTCATTTCCAAATTTTGGATATTTTTTTGACAATATAAAATTATTCCATAGTCTTATAAATCAACCATATTCTACTTTTCTTTATTGTTTTCAACCCCTGACATTTTTATTTTTAAGTATTTAATTCCAGCTGAGACAGTAAGAATCTCTAAATAGTAAATAAGTCTACTAGTTTTATCCCTCACAAATATTGACAGCTAGAGATAAGGATTTTCTAAACCTTAGTCCCTGATTCCATCAAGAGAACATTTATGCATTAAAAACAATTTCTCCACTCTCTCTGTAGTTTTTTCTCTTACCTTTCCTACAACTTAGGGGACTGACTCCTGTATAATTTTTGCACTCTTAAGGTAAATTTTCCTTTTTCCTATATTGAGATAATTTATTTTTTCAAGACACTAATCTTACTGAAAATGATGTTTCATCTTACTTTCCTTTAATATTGCCTGTTTAAAATAAAATGCATGGAAAACTTAATTGCATATTTAATGTTTAATTATCATGGTAAGATATTCAATGCCCTTTTTTCTCTTTACTCTCATTATTAGATGAAAAATTATAGTGCTTCATGTAGCTTTAAGGAATGATGATGATGATGACAATGTTCAACCTAAGTCCAGCACTCAGAATTTACCAATGTTTTCACTTTCCAGGTCCATTTAAATTCAATCAACTTTCCCTACAATGTTGATAGGTGGACTAGACAGATGATCCTCTCTATAAAGGCATTAACACTGAAACTTGCATAGTAAGTGAATTTATAACTTTACTAATAAACTCTAGAATCACTAATCACCTACAGATTCTTTGAATTCAAGTTCTATCCTTTTTCCTGTGTGTCACATTCAGTGAAAATACTTTTTTTTTAAATGGATGGAACTGAAAGTTATTATACTGAGTGAAATAAGTCAGTCAGAGAAGGACCGATATATATTATCACTCATATGTGGATCTTGAGAAACTTAACAGAAGACCATGGGGGAAGGGAGGGGAAAAAATAGTTAAAAACAGAGGGGGAGGGAGGCAAACCATAAATGACTCTTAAATACAGACAACAAACTGAGGGTGGATAGAGGGAGTGGGGGATAGGTGAAAATGGGTGATGGGCATTGAGGAGGGCACTTGTTGAGATGAGCACTGCATGTTGTATGTGAGCAATGAACCACGGGAATCTACCCCAAAAACCAATAGCACACTTTACACACTGTATGTTAGCCAATTTGACAATAAATTATATTTTAAAAAATAGTAAAATAGATAAATAAATGGATAGATACATTGTGATGTATTCAAAAAAATAAATAAAAAATTTTAAATAGTTTTAAAAATGTTTATTTATTTATTTTGAGAGAGAGAGAGAGAGAGAGAGAGAGAGAGAAAGGGTCAAAGAAAGAGGGAGAGAGAGGATCCCAAGCAGGCTCTGTGCTGTCAGTGCAGGGACCGACGTGTGGCTCAATCCCCAAAACTGGTGAGATCATGACCTAAGCCAAAATCAAGAGCCGGATGTTCAACTAACTGAGCTACCCAGGCACGCTCCCCTTTTTTTAATGTTTGTGAAAGTACTTTCTACACTGCAAACTACTATACATATATGCAGGGTTGTTATTACAACATTTATTATTCCTTTCCTTTTGTCTAACTCTATACTACCATGTATCTTCATTCACTCAACAGAAAGAAGTTAGATAAGATATGTATGTGTGTGTGTGGAGCCTATCTAAGATAAAAGTGAAGTTTTCTCCCTAATTTGTTACACAAGTAAATTGGACTTTGCAAATTATGAAACTGTTACTGAATATGCAAGCCCTAATGCTGCTAATGCTTATCCCAAATTTATATAAGGAAAGGAGTATAATAGTTCTACAAGATAACTCAGCAAAACACTCTCTGGAGAGATATGAAAGAGATTTTTCCCACTAGACAGCATGCCCCTCTTTATAAGATCAGTAGTGGATTATATAATTTCTGAGTGATGTAATGGATTGCATAAAGAAGAAACCTAAATGGTGTTTGACTGTAAGGAAAACAAAACAAATAAAATGCAAAGTCATTCTAAATTGCAACCAGCATAGTAATCACTAGCATCTTCAACTGCAGAAACAATTTGACTCCATAAAAATGAGAATCTAACTTATTCAACAAACATGGTGTTCCATAGCCCATCTTTAGCTTGGCATTTACTGCTGGGATTACCATAGGCAACCCAGCTGTTCTCGTCTATAGGGAAGGAGGCCAAGACTCAGTTGGAAACAATCAAAGACTAAAATCCTGCTGTTTAAGAATAAGTGAGAATCAGAGAATCAAGAAAACTTCAAAGAGTTGCTGGAAATCAATAAATGGACATTTTTGAATGAGTAAGTGGGTTTTTATCCTCCTTTCTTCTGTATTTTTTAACAAATTAGACATTGACATTTAAAAAAGCTAGTTTTTATTGACTTTGGAAGCATAAGAAAATTCTACTACTTATTTTTCAAAGAAAAATTAAACTTGTATTTTTTTTTAGATTTTAAAGTATAGAATGAACACAGCCCAGTTATAACAGATTTTACTCCCTGATTATGCCAAAACTGTCCCACCTTTTGCTTTTGTTACCTTCTCTCAACCTCAGTAGTTCTTAACCTTTTATTGTGACATGGACAACTTTGAAAGTATGATGGAAACTATGGTCCCTAACCTTGGAAGCAAATGCATAAACATATAAAATTACATAATCAGATTATGAGTCCCTAGAATCCCATCCTTTAGGCTCAGCTGAAGAAACTTACTGCACTTGCACTCTTCTTTTATCCTTTGCTTGTCAAACTCCAGTACAACTTTCAAGACTCAATTCAAAGATGCCACCTATGAGAAGTCTTCTCTATTTCTATCTCTCTCTGCAAGTTGACATTTATTATTCCCTCCATTATGCTTATACCTTTATTATAACCATTTAATAATTTCCCTTACTGTCCTTCCTTCCACATTTATTAAATAGACACCATAAAATTAGAATGAATAAAACAATTTGTGTCTTCAAGGAACTCTTGATGCACTAGGAAGACTTATATAAATGTGTGACCATGTGAAATAGTGCTAATATATAGTGCAGGAAAGTATGGGAGTATGGGGAAAAGGATACCCAGTGTTTCTTAACAATATGCTGAACCCTATTTATAGAGAGTTCTGCAATATATCAAAAACCCTCCAATAATTCTTCTTCATTTAATACTCCCAACTTTGCCAGTTGCATCAATATTAATAACAAATAAATGTTACAGCTGATAAAATAAATTCAGAGAAGCGAAAATATGCCGAATGACCTAGCAAGTAATTAAGGAAACAAGGATTCCAAGTACTGTCTTCTGACTCCAAAGCCAATACTTTTCTTTCATACTGTGGGAGGTTTTTCCTAGCCTAGTGTAAGTCCATGTAAATCACGTGCCCATGTCCCTACTACTTTAGAAGGTTCTTGGGCTAAGGTACCACATGTTTTACATTTTATAGTGGAAGGGAGTAATAAGTGATAGAAACTGAGGTTAGGGATAGAAAAACCCAATAAGGGCATTTTGATCTATTTTGGAGGCTTTAGATTTTATTTTGAGTTGGTCAAAGCCATTCATAGGTTTTGAACAAATAAGCAAAAATTTTGATTTGTAACTTAAAAGAGTGACTGGCTATCTGTGAAGAATAGACCACAAGCTGTCTAGTTCAAAGATTTTACAACTCCCTAGGTGAGATTTGATGGCAGCTGGATCTAGGTGTCATTGGTAAATATGATAAAAATCTAAATGTATTTTACAAATAGAAATGAGATGATTTGCTTATGGATTTGATGTTGAGAGAAAGAGAGGAGCCAAGAATATGTTTAAGGTTGAGGCTATTTATTTGAAATAGAAGAATGAACACTTCAGTTTGGATGGAGCAGCAAAGTAAGGAGTTTATTTTCAAATATGTTAATTTTCACCTGCCTACTGCACAACCAAATTGAGATTCCAAGTAGTTGGATATAAGACATTGGAGTTCAGGAGAGAGTTTCAAACTCCATTTAAAAATTGGTGAGTCATTAACGTATAGCATATAGCATTGCCTACCAAGAGAATGATTTTAGGGATAGAAGTGTTGAAGTCAGGGAAAAACAGGAAGATGGAAATAAAATGAAATTAGAAGTGACATAAGAAGACCCAGACGGGGTAATGCCTGGCCAAAGGAAGACATTGTTTCAAGAAGAGGTTAATCCATTGTTTCAAATGTATGGTATGTTGAATTTTATGAAGACTGTGGCATTACTAACAAATATCATTGGATACGATGACAAGAGCAGTTTTACTGAAATGAGGGTACAAAGAGAAAATGGGAGGAGAAAGACTGGAGATGGTGACCTTGTTACATGATGATTTCTGACCCTTGAGCTATTCTAACACTGAGTGTCCAGAAAGTACATGAAAGTGTAGTAGAGATGAAGACTAAGATTATAAAACAAAAGTCATCTCTCCTTCAGTCTTGACCACAGGGAATTCATTCATCTGACTATATTTATAGGCTGCATGTTCTGTGCAAGACTCTGGTTATAGATTTATATAAATGAATTAAAAAGTATTTCAAAACCTAGCAGAAAATGTATATTTAACAATTAACTAAAGGCAGTTGGAAATTTTTTTTGCAAAGTTTAAACACTAGAGTCAATGGATTTTACTGACAGGAGATCTTGGAATCTCAATTAGAAATGTTTCACTTTTATTTACATGTAATGCTAAAAATCTTAATTATTTGGTTTTGCAGCTCACAAAGAATTAGAGATAGCATATTAGACTGAGGTTACCAATCAGAGTATGAATAAAGTGTGACACTTTGGTAAAGTGGCAAGATATTTTTAAATTAAGTAGTTGTAAGGAATCAAAGTGTAGAACAATTGCGCACATTTGGAGGAGGGAAAAACTAATCTATATTGCTTAGCAGGCCCTAAAAAAGCATGAAATTGATACTACCAAAAGTTATCAGTTACTGTGTCTTCAAAGAAGTCAAAGAGTATCTAAAATGGGATGATCCAAGCTAGATAACTCTATATTGAAATGTTTTGGTTGGCCTTCTTTTCTTCTTTCTTCCTTCACTTCTTTTTAATGTCATATAGATGAGCTGTTCACAAAATTATTTGAAACTCATATCTGGCTGTCTTGAATATCTGAAGAATTATTATACTATTCCTTACGAATATCTCCTCGTTCTCTCAAAAACATTCACCATAACTCAGTGTAAAATTCCATTCTTGAAAACAAATATTATTTGTACCCATATTTTATTTTATTTTATTTTATTTTTTTATTAAAAAATTTTTTTTAACGTTTATTTATTTTTGAGACAGAGAGAGACAGAGCATGAACGGGGGAGGGGCAGAGAGAGAGGGAGACACAGAATCGGAAGCAGGCTCCAGGCTCTGAGCCATCAGCCCAGAGCCCAACGCGGGGCTCGAACTCATGGACGGCAAGATCGTGACTTGAGCTGAAGTCGGCCCTTAACCGACTGAGCCACCCAGGCGCCCCTGTACCCATATTTTAAAATTATCTCTATTTAAAACATTCTTATTGCTCTGACTGATAGAAATAATATAGTTTTATAACTTATAGTTCAATATCAATAGGATTTTTAGAAGACTGTAAGTAATGTGAAAACTTCGTATATGCAGTTATTCAAAATGATTAAAATAAAGGTTTCTCCTTAAAAGAAAACAAAGCAAATGATAATTTATCGAGGACTTATTAGGGGTCAGACTAAGCTATCATATATCTTTCCTACATATTATTTATATACCTTATTATTCCATTTTATAGATTTCTTTCATAGTAAAATGCGGAAAGATTGTGACTTCAACAAGAACACACTGCTAATGTGGAGAAGCTGATATGTGTCCAAATCTTCTTCCAAAATCCCAGTCGTTTCACGTTGCTGAAGTAAAGTTTTGCCCTGTGAAAAATTTACACACATGACACTTCATTTCCAAATAAAGTCAGGACATACAGACATTGCTGTTGAACTCCTCTGTTTACAGTGGTTCTCAAACTTTATATTCTTTGAGATTACTTTGAGTGCTTATTAAATACAGATTCCTGCTCCCTCTCCAAGTTTTTCATTCACTAGATGAAATGAGATGAAAATATATACTTCTAACAATTCCAGGATGAAGTTTATGTTGCTGGTCTGGGGACCACACTTTGAGAACCACTGGCCCATAAATTCCTTCAGTACCTCAACAGTGAGTAAACACTTATTAAGCGTCTTAAGTGAGATGACCAGTATGCTAACTCAAAGGGGGAAATCCTTACACAATGGACAGTATATCAAGTAATCTTGTTATATACTTGAAATAATCTCATAATTTTGTCAATTTTACCTCAATACAGCTGGCGGGGGAGGGAAGGGAGTTCAAGTGTTCATATTTCACCCTAGGCCTGCACAATCAGTCTCCTGAGGGAGGACATAGGAGTTTCTATGAAGCCAGTAGAGTGAGGCAAAATGGCCCCATTTCCCAGAGGAGGGAATTCTGAGGCTCTCAGGAAGATCTAGTGATAGAATAAAAGTTGGAATCAAGTCAGAATCTCATCCCCATTGGTCAAAGTTCTCTCTGTTCCTTCCCAGCTCATCTAGTTTCTTTAAATTTTGATCCTTTCTTCTGATAGCAACTTTGCTTGTTTCCTTTTTACCTCAGATCCCAAAAGGAGGTATTTAGTTTCCATTGACAGAAAAGAGATCAATGAGAGATGCTCTTTGGAGTTCAAAATAAATTAAGTCAAAGGGTTAGATCCATATTCCCTATTTTAATTACTTCATCAAAACCTTCAATCTCAAAATCTCCCTATTCAGATGAGAATCCCAGAAACAGACACCAGGCTGAGGATTTCACATGCAAATGTGAAATGTGATTGTTTAAAAGAGGTATCCTAGAGAAACAGTGAGTAAGGGAGTAGGGGAAGCAATACAGAGCAAAGGAAAGATCAAGTAAAGATGCCTTTTTAGGTAAAGTACCAACCTTGGCTTGTTCCCACATAGCTCAAACAGTAAATTATCCTTCAGTGTTTGTCCCTGTTTGAGGCAAGGAAGCTGGCTTTTCTACTCTCACACCAATTAGTTACTTTAAAGTCCATCCTGGGTTTTACATTCCCAGGAATTTCAGACTTCTGCTGTCCACCAAGTAAAGAAAAGAGTGCAAAGGCACATGGTTTCTGGGGAAAGTACCCACAAATCTGGTGCGGGGATCAGAGGAATGCGGGCAGAGCATCACCAGTGTGCCCTAAGCCACAGGTCTATCTTTAGCTGCCCTTATATCTGAAATCTTATGGTTCACAAGATACTGAGAGTTTTTATTTCTCATATGTCTTTACTTTTTTTATTCCCATTGCCACTGTTACAGTTAAGGATCCTTTTGCCTCTAACATGGTAACTCCAGAAGCCTACAAATTTTGGACATAAATCTACCTGTTTATAATTTTTTCTATCTAATCAGTCACCCATTTTGCATAACCATATGAGTGATTTCCATGAGGAGTAGTTGCACTGTTCCTTCTCTTCACATAATAAAGTTTTGATCGTGTCATTTACTTAGAGCTTTTTATCTCTCACCGTGGGTGATAGCATAAACTCCAACTGCCTGTGTGTTCCTGCAAGTCCTCCACAATCTAAACCCGGCCTGCCTTTCCTGTATAGTGTCTCTCCATCTCAACTAAGATGCTCTATGCCAACCATTCCCAAGACTCCCATTCTCTGAAAAAGTCTATGGACTATTATACCTCCATGCTTTTAACTATTCTATTTGCTCGCCTTGTTGCATACCTGCCCAAGTCCATCTCCATTCATTGAAATTTCACCTATTCTTCACAGTCCGAATGAAATGCCACCACCTCTGTGAACCTTGGGTTAATCTCCAGTCAGGATTAAATACTGCCCTCTCTGCTCTTGATGTTCCTATAGCACATTGCAGGCACACCTCTTAAGACACGTTCTTTTTTATTTTCCAGTGTTGCTACATGTAAATCTGTCCCATAAGTGGTGAGTTCTTTAAGACAGGGATTATGACTTATTTGTTCTATGTGCTAGCACCCACAAAGCATTGTCTAATGTATAATAAAATCCAGTAAGTCAAATCATTATGCTCTACACCTTAAATTTATACAATGTTGTATGTCAACCATATCTCACTAAAACTGGAAAAAAAAAGAAAAAATAATTGTAGAATTAAATAAATTAAATACAATGCCCCAAAAATTTGTGTAGAAAGATATTCTATGTTCTTGACACAAAGAATAGTAAGGGGAAACAAATGTAGGAAATGCCAACTAAAGAAAAACAGTGTACATTCAAAATACATGTGTATATAAGCATTGTTTCCCTTGGTTAAGGTCAAGGAATACATGATTTATGGGCTTTTCATCCCAATGTGCTCCCAAACCTAACTTTGTAATATAGAGTGTCATATGGTGGATCAGATGTTCTCACAGAAGAAATATCCTATTTCTTTTTAGTTGGCAGAGATACTGAAAAATCATTATTTTGCTTTAGTGTTTTGATTGTACAGTTTTCCTTTTGGGTTATTTTACTCTAGTAGCCATGTGAGTAAAGTCTGATTTCTAGGAAGGAAATGTATAAATTAAGCAACCACAAAGGCAAAAGGAAGTAACTCTGTATGTGTGCTGTATATTATTGCTAAATGTGACAGTGTTTTAGCCTCTAATTAGATTTTGTTCTCATTGTTTAAAACTGTGGAACCAATATATTAAGTAGATACTCCTTGATTAATATAGATAAGCAGATAAATAAATATATAGACATATAGATGAAATTCCTGATGGAAATGTAATATGAGTAGCAGGATTGTAATGTCTTATAATAATGTCTAACTATATTGAAAATATGAAAACAGAAAATCCCACATAATTCTGTAGCAAATGTCATTTGTACCTGAGCCTCAGGTCCCTTCCCTCCCAGAGATCTTCTACAAATTATACCCCCACAGGTTGATGACTTCTTGTCTGAATGCATTCTCTGGCCAAGAGAACATGCTCAGCCCAGGCTGATGTATCTGCTAGAGATTTGACAGCCAAAAATTAACGCTCAACCACTCAGAAATGGAAATTGGCGGATAAATACCCCAGAATATTCAGCTTTTGGTGGAACAGTTCTGAGATACATTTCACACAATATTTCAAAGTATCCTCCAAAAAACTGAGCCCCAGTTAACCATAGTGGTAACCTTCTCATGACTGGATTCTTTAACTTTCCTACTTTTCATGACCAGACCTCACTCCTTTTAGTGCTTCGCTGGGAACACCTTACAAATAAACTACTTGTACCCAAATTCTAAGTCAGTTTTTGAGGTAATTGAAACTTAAGCAAGTTCCTATAACAATACTTTTTTAAAATATGGGAAATATGTTTTTTAAATTTATTTTTAGTATGAAATGTTTCTCATACATGTCACTTATTTTTAAAAAGTGACTATTTCACTTGTGAAACAGTTATGTGTGAGTGTGTATATATGTGTATACATATGTGTGTATATATATATATATATATAATTTTTCCAGATACAGCAACATACACACATACATACATACATATATACATACATACTAAGAATGAATTATGTGCTTGAATTTATTTATTTTTAATATTTATTTACTTTGAGAGGCAGAGAGAGTGAGCCGAGTGGGGAGGGGAAAAGACAGAGGGAGAGAGAGAATCCCAAGCAGGCTCTGCACTGTCAGCATGGAGCCTGACGCAGCACTCGAACCCACAAACTGTGAGATCATGACCAATCTGAGCTAAAACCAAGATTGGACATTTAAGCAACTGAGCCATCCAGGAAACCCATGTGCTTGAATTTAACTCAGATTTTATTTAATAACTTATTTTATTAGTTATTAGTAATTAGTTATTTTATTACTATTTACCTTTCTTTTCATCTTACAGCTCATAGAAACTATTTTCCTATAATATATACTTTATCGCTTTTTGTCACATTCCTTTGCAATTTGCTATGGTAGCTGCCATTTGTAACTTGAAAAGCATGTTTCAATAAAAAATGTCTATTATAAATTGTCATGTACTTGTAATTCAGTTATGTTAAATGTAAACCATTTCCTCTAGATGCCCTTTTGACATTTAGTATATCATTCTCACATACATGTGTATGTATGTGTGCTGTATATTATTGCTAAATGTCACAGTGTTCTAGCCTCTAATTACATTTTGTTCTCATTGTTTAACCAACTGAACCACCCAGGTGCCACCAGGATATATATATATATTTATATTTAACTGTACATAAAAATATTAGGATTGTTTTCTCTTCTCATTGCAATAGTTGGCCTTTCCCTAAATCTACACTCAAAATTTGTAGTGATACGAGTGAGAAAAATATGATGGGAGATCACCAAGGAGTTTGGGTCTTAAACACTTGGATCTCATAACTACTACAATGAAAGTATTTCCTCATGAAAATCTAAGTAAGAGACTATTTTACGGTTTCTACTATTTTGGCTTAAACGTTTTTCCAGTAGTTCCAGAATTCCAAATTGAGATCTTACTGAGCATTCACACAAATGCTGTTGCACGTAGTTTTTAAAGGAAGAACTTGTTGTCAAAAATAAATTCAAAAATTTTCAGTCTTTCTAAAATCATGTAATTCCTAAAAATCAATTCAGGCTTGCTTTTTTTTTTGTAGTTGAAATTTTAAAATAATTCTAAAATGCCATTTGAAAATTCCTCTGAACACCCGTTCTGACACGTTCACAATTGTATGGGCATTCACTTGCTGCGTTGTACATAAATTGAGCACATTTATATACAGCTCCTTTGGGCCATATAAGAAAAATGAAATGTGATTCCTGTTCCTCTGCAGGTTATGATCCAGTAAGATTGATAAACCGGCACATAAAAAACTGTAAGTCCTGCTGTAAGAGCTATGGAGGAATCTGAGGGTGCAAAGAATGTACTGGGGTGAGAAATAAGAATTCACAGAAAAGGACGCATTTGTGCTGGCACTGAAAAATCAGGAGAATTTTATACAGCATTTAGGGGAGGGCATTCTGCACAGATATTAGCAGAGGCTGAGACATGGAGGTGAAAGGAGACAGCCCAAAGGGAAGAGTGAGCGGCCTGAGGTGGTTTGGGCCTGGGCATTTAATTGGAGGGAAGAGCTGCAAGATGAGATGCGGCCAAGTGTAGTGTGAGATAATATGGGAGATCTTTGAGGACCTTAATTTTAGTACCAATCCATCAAAGTCAGACAACTGCCTGAGTAGGTCAAACAGATTTCCAGGGTGTGAGACAGTTGGAATGATTCTCAAGATTGCTGGAACCATGTGTGATGTTGTTAATGGATGGATGAGATACAGGGCCCAGCTGCCCTGCGTGCCAGCTGAAGTTAACCCTTCTGTTCCTGGGAGAGGGTGTGGCAGCCAACAAATTTACCCAAATGTCATGGAAGTTGATTGAAATCATTTGTTGCAAAGGAATTACGAAGTCCTAGACATTCTACTGGTCTCTGAGCAACCTGTAGGTGCATACATTGACACATACATACGTAAAACATACACAAACATATATATGTGCAACTGCCAAAATTCATCACATTGGCTATATCGAGGCAGACTCTACTTAAAATTACTACATACATAGTGCAAAAAGAATGTAGTCAAAAAGAAACAGAAAATATAAATCTTTAAAAACTTTTTCACTCTTAGGGGTGCCTGAGTGGCTCAGTCAATTAAGCATCCAACTTAGGTTCAGATCACGATCTCTGTCACAGTTTGTGAGTTCGACCCTGCATCAGGCTCTCTGCTGTTAGCACCGAGCCTGCTTCTTATCCTCCGTCTCTCTCTATCTCCCTCTCTCTGCCCCTCCCCTGCTCACTCTCTCTCTCTTTCTCAAAAATAAATACACATTAATTTTTTTTTTCATTCTTGAAAAAATATCCAGAAAAAGATACCCAAGAGTTCAGTTAGTTCTTAGCAGGTATATTGTAGCACAGTACTGTATGGCAAGTCCTTCTCAAGTGTTCTGAAAAATTTAGACTAATGTGAAAAATACATTTTCTGCAGCTAAATATAACTGATAACGTCTGACATACAGAACGTCAGTCTTAGCAGGCTGTGTCCCTCAAGGTGTTCTACAACCAATGAGTAAGGAACACAACAAAAATGAAGCTGGAACTCTGGCACTAAAAAAAAAAAAATAAGTTTACTGAAACATGGGGAAAAATATTAAGGGTAATCAGGAATTTTATTCAAACGGTGACACAATACTGAAGAGCAGATAAGCCTCGAAGAGCTCTTACAGATTTTGAAAGACATTATTATTTTTTACAGTGATTGTATCATAATAAGTGCCGACTTGCCTGGTCCTGATTTGGGTCTCTCAACACCATTAAGTGCATGCTGCCACAAATTCTAGTATTAGAAAGTGTGTCATAACACTCAAAATGTTGCTGATACCACTCTTTTAACATTTGGGATTGAGGTGTGATTTACTTATCCCTTGAGAGATTCAGCAAGCAGAGGTGAAGAGAAAAATGTTTGTCAATTAATTTATTACTTGAAGCACTGTTTTCATTACTTCCTAGTTGTTATTACCCTATCATATGTATTAATGTGTGGGCTCTGTACTGAGACCATCTAAGTTCAAATTTCACAAGCATATAAATTCCAACTATAAAACTTTTTGGATTTCCCTATAATCACTATGAAAAACGGTATGGAAGTCCCTCAAAAAATTAAAAATAAGACTACTGCATGACCCAGCTATTCATATTGTACCTCTGGGTAATTATCCAAAGAAAACAAAAACAGTGAGTCAAAAAGATATATGCACCCCTAAATTCATTGCAGCATTATTTATAATAGCCAACATATGGAAGCAACCTAAGTGCCCATGGATGGATAAAGGTTACAGATGTGGTATATAATCCAGTGGAACATTACTCAGCTGTAACAAAGAAGGAAATCTTGACATTTGATACAACATTTATGGAACTTGAAGGTATTACGCTAAGTAAAAGAACTCAGCGATTTCATCTTACATGTGGATTTCATGTGATTTCACTTACATGTGAAACCTAAAAAACAAAACAAATGAACAAACAAAACAAAACTCATAGATACAGAGAACATGTTGGTGGTTATCAGAGCAGAATGGGTTGGGGGAGGGCAAAAGGGGTGAAGGTGGTCAACTGTTTAGTGATGAATGGTAACAAGATTTATTATGATAATTACTTTGTAGTGTATATAAATATCAAATTATTGTGTTGTACACCTAAAACTAATATATTTCTATTTGCCAATTTCACCTCAATTTTTTAAAAAAAGTATTTTTAACTCCTTTAATAGTATAATGAATATAGGCGGTGAGCTTGGGAATGTCTTCTGCATAACGTTATTCAGGGATTTAAAATCATTCCATTTCAAATCTTTGCCATCCCACTGGACCTCTGAGTGCTAGATGCTTTCCACTAGACCAAGAAATGAGGGACAAAGAATGCACAGAGAATCTCCTGAGAATAGTTCTAGTAGTTTTAGGCCAGACTGAGAAGTGAATATATATGACTTCTGCACATATTCCATTGGCCAGATGTTACTCACATGGGTCTCTCTACCTAACTGAAGAGGAGTCCAAGAAATGTCTAGCCATGTGCCAGGGAGAGAAACGGTAGTGGGATTTGGTTGAACCCACTGTATTGTTTCTGTTCCAAGTGGGGGTATGACTGCTCTCATATAACTTTGATATCTAGAATACTGGGACTAAAACATAATTTATGCTGTGCTGATCAAAGAATTGTTTTAAACTATGTCTAGCCTTCTTTACAGTGGATACTAACAATCCAGAAAGTGTCCTCAGGAAATCTACTAGGGTGGTGAGAGGTATAAAAAAGTGCAATGTATGTGATGAAGAGCTGAATAGACTGAGGATTCTTAGTACAAATAAAAGAAAACTAGAAAGGCCAGGATATATAAGGTACTGAATTAAATACGTGCAACTTTTAATTCTAAAGTTGTAAACAGTGGGTAAAAGCTCCACAAAGATAGATTTGATTTAAGTTGCATAAAACTCAAAGATTCATAAAGGTCAAAATACTGCTATGGGGCTTATAACACTCTATATCATTGTAGGTTGAAATATGTCATCAGCTCATCAAGCTTCTGTGGTAAATGTGGCACTAGATGGGAAATTGGATCAATAATCTCTGAAGTCTCCTCAAGGCCTGAAATTCTAGATCTGATGACTGATTTTTAAACTATGGTTCTTTGCTGTGAATCTTGACCAAAGAAGCTGATCTGCAAACATCTACCCTTCCCCTTAAATCTGAAAATTATTTGAACACATTATCCCTTACCTCATACCATTTACTTAACATTACCATAAAGATGTCCAATTTTATTTGAAATGTTTTAAAGTTATTTTAAAATGTCAGCCAAATCATTGTCCTTTCTTTAATTTTATATTTGGAATCACAGAAGGAAGAATTTGGCTTCCTGTAATAAATAATGGCCTATGTTTCATTTTAAGAGGCAATTCATTTGTGGGCAGGCTGTCAGTATTCTGCAGCTGGATATTTAGTGCCTCCAGTATTATGGGAGAGACTAGGGAACTCAGAATGACCTGGCAACATTGAGGGCGATCAGTTATTTCAGTGAGGTTGTTAATCCAGCAGCTGTTTTCAAAAATCTTTTTAGCTATTTGACTTTTCAAGGTTTGATTCCATATCCCAAAATCTTATACTTTGGCAAGTTTCTGATAAACATGTATTTTTTTCTTCCCAGATATTGCATTATCTTTGTGAAATTGAATATTGATCCCTTTCACTCAGACAGTTTTAAAGTCAATGATAATTCTGCGCCTTGGCTCCTGGCTTAAAGACACAGCACATAATTTTACGTGTTTTCTTCATGGCTCTCTCCAGTGGATTTAGTTTTTGTAATTAGTGTACCTTGTTTGCAATAGAGTATGGACGCTGGGTTGTCATGTGTGTCATCTGCAAATGTAAACTCCTGTGGGCTTAAATAGCTTCTTAGAAGGCAAATTGGAATGAATTGGACTTTTCAACTTTTATTCAGATATTAGAAATTCTTAGACTTTGACCAGCCTTCTAATTAATATCAAATATTTTTAATCCTTGTTGAGGACCCTAGATCCTCAAAATCAGAATAAACCAGGTCGTATTGGTAGAAGCTCAAGGTTAAAGAGTCTAGTGGTACTTTTTGCATTAACAAGGAGAATGCTGTGTTATAAAGTATTAAGGCATGGGGTGGGAATTGCTAAGTTTTAAATTGTAATTGTGGTTGAGTTGTGATATTTTTCTGAATGTTATACAACTGTGACATTGTCAATGAGACCTTGGAGGAAAGGTACCTCTTGTACCTCCTATAGAAAGTCTACAACATACTCTATGACATCAGTTTTCAGTCTGTATAAATAACCCTAATGGGGGCAGTCTCAGAGCTTCCAAGGTAGCTCATTACTATGTCAGACAATTACAGTCTTAGAAGGCTATTCTGCATATTAATGAAAATTCTAGTTGCAGCTAGTTCTGTCCCCTAAGGCCACCCAACACAATTTATAATTTTATATCTAAGTAATAGATTTGCAGAAACTGGAAGGTTGTAATCAATGTAGATTAGTGCAATTTATTTAAAGTAGTCACTACATTATAAATTCATTATGGATACCTTATTTAAAAGTTTTCTTTAAAAAATACTGGACAGAAAAAATAGTTTGAAAACATCTTTGCAGCCTACATGGTGGGGTTGCATCTTCTGTAAGCTCTAAAGGTGGTTCACAAATTAAATTCATGGATGATGTGATTGCTACATTTCTGCTGAGGGTTTAAAGAGCAAAATCTGGAGATGAAAGTTTCTATAAGACGAGAGTTATTTTTCTTTTACTTTCTGCACACTTTCTTTATGACACTAAAGGTTTACTGTTTTCAAGTCTTTCTCTCTCCCTGCCTGCCTCTTTCTCTCTTTTCAATTATAGCTCTGCCCTTTCCCAAACATTCTGACCAGAATCAGAAATTCTCCTTCTCCTTTAGTCTACATTCTGAGTTGATAAATGGAGAGATGGATGTATCATTAATAAATGAGTCCCATGAAGGTCTTGAACATCAGCTTCATAGCAAGAGTCCTTTTCACTTCTGTTCTCTTCATTTTTGTTCCAGGATAGTTTGTCTTTGTACCCAAATATGGGAGCTTGGCTATTCATTTACACATCTTTCATTTGGAGATTGCCAACCTATTTTGAAACTCCAGTACTGATAGATTCCCAGTTGTGACAGAGTCTCCTTCATGGAAAGCCACTTGCTGGGAAAACTTTTGAGCTGAGCATTCTCAGAATTTGGACTAAAATGTTTCTCTTTTCTCTCTCTCTTTTTTTTTTTTTACAATATTATTTTGACACTAGGCACATCCCCCATTTGGTCCCAGAATCCACTTCTATAGCTGGGTTAGGCCACTGCTTGACCATCTGCTTCTACTAGGTACAGGTTCTTTGTTCTACTAGGTACAGATTCTTTGAGGTATTGATGTTGTGCTTGATCTTTATGATACAAATCATGAATTTACAGCTGATAAAGCCATTTGAATTATGTGGTGACTCAGCCTCAAGTGTTCTGGATAATTTTTATTCTTTGGAAATTTCAAAATTAACAATATAACAGACCATCATCTGCCTGCCACAATATATGATCATTATAACTTTTTGTATGAAAGGGAAGAGAATAAATATGTGAGATTTCTCACATGAAATAAAATCTCTTATTATAAACTTTGATTTTTATTCTTTAAATATTTTGTTTCTGAGAAAATGTCAGGCAAAAAAAGTTGATATTAATACCAATTGGATAATATTTAATCTGTGTTTCTTTGTAGTGGTCAGTATCTCACTGATATAGTTATATAAAATATCTGGCTATCATCTTGTATATCACATTATGTGATAATCAAATTTGAGCTTCCCTTCTGGGGACACTGTCTCCCAAGACATTTTATGTGTCCTGTCAAGACTGTTAAGCACTGACATTTAATATTTATCCTGAAGAGTGATACTTCCAATTTTGCTTATTCTTTTATTTGAGAATTTATTACAGCACACATAGAACAGTTGATTGTCATCAAACATCTTGCAAAAGAACTGATGTGAAAGTTAGAGGGAAGGGCACAGAAAAATAGATCAATGTGACTCTGCATGAAAATAACACCTGCCAAAGTTTTCAACATCTTCTTTAATAAAGAAAATGCAGCTAATTAAATATGTGTTTTTGGAACTCATTTTACCCCCCCCCCCACAAAAAGAAATACAGTATTAAGATAAAAATTTTATTAAATTTTAAGCTCAGAAAACCAATCCCAAGGCATCTTGATCCATTAGTAAATCAAATTATATGATGCTTTTTGAGCAAAAAAGACTCCAAATAGCACATAATAATCCCTATGAAGGTTGGCTTTAGAAATGGAAAACTATATTCACATCCAGATATCAGGACAAAGGTAGGTCATAGATCAAAAAGATTTTTGAGCTGAAAAATTTAGATGTAGGACTAGTTGCTAACCTCTAAGTTTTTAATTGCATAGAAGATCTTTATCATTTATTAAATCTTTCAAAAATTAAGTGGTTCTTCCAACTGGATGCAATTTAAAACTGCTAAAAGTATTTCCATGGTGATAAATGGGCACACGCATTTTTAAGATCAAGTATTTATACCAATAATGTACAAGCAATGCGCTTTCTTGAGTACCTTTAACTTTTATTATAAAATGGATTTATTTAGCAGATATTATGGACTTTTTTTAAATGTAAAAAAAAGTAAACAGAAAATCCAGCTTCATCTATTATCAATTCCTGGGACAACCGTGTTTAACTGTAGCCCACTTTCCATTTGTCTTATTCTCAATGGCCTCTCATTTGGCCAGCTGGATTATTTTGAAGAAAATCCTTTCAGGTAGTTTCTACTTGTTTATAAAGATTTATAAAGTTTCTATTTGTTATGAAGTTGCTAATCTTTAACAAAGAATATCATATAAATAAGTCTGATCATTATAGATTTTTAAAATGTGTTTTTTAGGTGTTGAAATGAAGAATAGTTTTAGACTTGTGCTCTAGTTTAACACCTGTCCCTGATTAAGGCAATAGACATCAAAGTTGTCTCCTTCTTCCCATCCGTGAATAAGTAAAGATGTGGCAGCTGCTAGAAATCATATTCAGAACAAGCATAGAGGCTTCATCAATGGATTAATAAGAAGACTTGAATGCTGGGGACGGTGAGAGTTAAAAGCTGAAGATGTGATGAAAATGGGAGCATTTTAAAAATTAAGATATTCTTGGAAAAGTGATTTAAAAAGCCCTCTACTTAATCTTGAGAAAATGTGGAAACTACAGTTGAGATGTGCATCGTGTTCCCTTGGCAGTAATTTGGTAGAGAAACAGTCTGGCTCCGGCAGCAGCAGGGAATTCATGAATCTCATGGGAATTGTGTCTTGTTGAATTCTAACCTTCAGGCTTTGGCTAACCTGCTGTTTGACCTCAACAGAGGCTTGGAGCCTACATTCTCTTCAATCTTCTCTGGGAAAAGAGGCATAAAGAAGTTGATGGTGGTGATGATAATGCTTGTATATTTACATGCACTTAAAATGGATTGGGGTTGGCATGCCTGGGCGGCTCAGTCAGTTAAGTGACTGACTTCAGTTCAGGTCACGATCTCCCAGTCCGTGGGTTCAAGCCCCGTACCAGGCTCTGTGCGGATAGCTTTAGATCCTGAAGCCTGCTTCAGATTCTGTGTCTCCCACTCTCTTTGCCTCTTCCCCACTCACACTCTGTCAATCTCTCTCAAAAAATAAACATTACAAAATTTTCAAAATGGGTTATTACTCTTGGCAATAATTTGTGTTATTCTTTATAACTCACAAAATACATTCATTTCATTTTCAAAACAACCCCAAATGAGTAAGGCAGGTATTTTTCCCTCTGTGACTAAGGTAACTAAGGCTGAGAGGGGATGTAATTTATTAAAGGTCAACAAGCAGGAGGGTTGCAGAGTCATTGATTGAATTCACTGCTGTTTCCAGTTCAAAGTTATTATCGCAGACTTCTGCTGTCTCTACTATGGAAAGATAGGAGGTATGCTCTTTCTACTATAAAAAGATATTAAACCTATGGTCTTTGATTCTGTCCACCCCTATACTGCCTTTATTCAGTCCTGTAAGACCAATGTGTTACATTTTGAAAGGTTTACAGTGTCAGCCACCCATGGGAGCAGAATTGCTCCACCAAAATAAGAAATCCTCCTCTAGAATATACGAATTGATTTCAGCAGGACAGCAACTAAAAGCAAAAAGGAAAAAGAACATATTCTTTAGGCTAAAGGCAGGTTGGTAAATTAAGGTGCACCTAAGAAACATAGTGGGGTTTGTTGGGATTTGAGTGTGATTACCTGATGAACCTTTCAATAGGAGAGGGTACCAGATCACTCAGCTCCAATTACAGACAAATCAAGATTTTAAAAGGCTATCACTTCTATCCTATTCTATTCTTTCACTGAAAAAACAACAACAACAACATTTCCTTAAAATGTAATAAAAACATCCATGTCTGTAAATGATGCCCAATTCTTGGGTAGCGGGGAGAGTTGGGAGCTTTCAAAAAGAAGTGTGATATACTCATGTTACCTCTTTTATTGGGTCTTTCCTCATCCATCAAATGAAAATCCATGACGCCATGTTTAGCATTTGTACATGCAGCCAAAACGTTGTGTTTATGCAGACAAACTTGAAATAAAGGAGCAAGGCACAGCCAGGTTTGGGAGACAATTTACTATTGAAGAGAAAATGCTGGACTAAGAGTCCTGTTCTAAGCTCTGGTTCTAGTCCCATCTGCCTTTACTGTATGACTTGGGTTATTCCACTCAATTCTTCCAATTTTGTTAGTGTGCCAGCTCTATTAGACACTGAGAAACCACCATCAGAGGGGTCTCACAACTGAATAAGGAAATCAAGGCAATTACATAAATGACTTTAACATAGGTGGATTAAGGTAAGTGCATTATGAGAGGTACTAAGAGTGATGCAGTTTCTAATGCAGGTGGGTTCACCCTGGATAGTTTTCAGGAAAGGCTTTATGGTAGGCAGAATTTTGGCAAAATAACCACCCCACCCCCTTGTCATGATTATAAAAATGACATATTATATGAACCAAAGGCACTTTGCAGATGTAATTAGTGTTGCCAGTCAATTGACATTAAATTAGGGAGGTTTTTTTTTTTTTTTTGATTATTTGGTGGACCCAATGTATACGCATGAGCTCTTAAAAGTAGAGTTTTCTGGGGCGCCTGGGTGGCTCAGTCGGTTGAGCGGCCGACTTCAGCTCAGGTCATGATCTCACAGTCCGTGAGTTCGAGCCCCGCATCGGGCTCTGTGCTAACAGCTTGGAGCCTGGAGCCTGTTTCAGATTCTGTGTCTCCCTCTCTCTGACCCTCCCCCGTTCATGCTCTGTCTCTCTCTGTCTCAAAAATAAATAAACGTTAAAAAAAATTTAAAAAAAAAGTAGAGTTTTCTCCCAGCTGAGTGTAGGTGAGGAAGTCAAAGAGACACAACAGGAGGGTAAGTCAAAGATATGTGAAGTGTGACAGACTCAGCCAGCCACTGGGAGTGGGGGTGGCTACATAAAAGTCATGGATATGGGTATCTTCTAGCAGCAAAAGTCAGCACCTGGCTAACAGCCAGCAAGGAAATGGAAACCTCAGTCCTACAACCTCAAGAAAAGGAATCCTACTAACAACTTGAATGAATTTGGAAGTGCATTCTTTCTCCCAAAGACTCCAGTGATGAACACAGCCCTGCCAGTACCTTGATCTTGGCCTTGTGAAACCTGGAGCAGGGGGCCCAATTGAGCCCACCAAGACTTCTTAACTACAGAACTGTGAGATTAAAATTTTGCATGGCTTTAAACTTCTAAATTTATGGTAACTTGTTATAGCAGCACAAAAATAATTATAAGTTTCATGATCACAGGCTTTAATACATAGCCCAGATTTTAGAAAGAAGAGAATAAGAGAGGCAACCTGGGTAGAGGAAAAAGTATAGGTAATAGCACAAAGGAAGAATAATTCAAGTGTGATACAAAATCAACTCAGTTTGCCTCATAAAACTGAGTCTCACAGCTTTTGTTAGCTCATCTGAAAGTGTGTTATATACATTCTTCTTTGGAGGCCAAGAGTCTAGGAAAGTGCTCAAGGGGAAAATGTGGGAAATACTGAAGGAAAGAACCTTGTTGACTCATTCTGGAGCAGTTCATTCCCAACATCCTTACACTCACACCATTTCAACCATTAGTGCTTTACCTTTAGCCATTCTTTATATAGGACTCAATGTTGTGTCATTTGAAGGAAGAATTCAGTTTTGAAGATATTTCTTTTTTGTGGGACAAGTGTTTTGTTTGTTTTGATGTTCTTTTCCACTGTTTGAGAAGTTTGTGCAAAGATGACCCAAATATAAATTAGCCTACTTTAGGACATTAGACCTACAATTTTATTGCTTACTCCTAACTTCCTAAGAAGGAAAGAAGAAAGCGTTTCTTGTAGACAGTATAGTTATTCCTAAAAGCATTACTTAGTCCCCAAAACTCCCAAGAAATGGAGGTGAGGATATAGATGTTAATATACACAGGACATATGTCACAAAACTGTTGCTTAAGGCAAGACACCAAGTCAATGGGGGAAGCAGAAAACACCTCACCTTTGACTCTACTTTAGTATTTTGAGCTCTCACTGCAGCTGTCTCCTAAAAATGTGAATCTTATGTTGATTAATGTTATTTTAAACATTCAAAATTATTGGCCTGAAGCCTCAAACTAAAGAATAGTAAACAAACAAGAATAAAGATAATTTTCACTGTCCAGTGAAAGAAAATTATTAAAGAAAAGAGATTGGAACTTACAAACAAACAAAAAGATCTTTGAATTATGCATCCTATTGATGAAGACACCACCTTTGCTTTTGTTACTTCAATGTACTAAAGAAGATTTTTTAATAAAACAGGAAACAATGAGACAACAAAGATCTATTTCCTGCAAGAAGCAGCTACCATCTCTGGAGATGAGGTTAAAAAAAAGGAAGAGGTAAATGTTTTTAAACTGTAACTTGGAGGAGGCTCCCTGAGAGCTGGGACCCAGACTTCAAGGGGACGCTGCTCAGCTGTGCTGGGACCTCAAAAACAAAGAAGACTGTGGAGCTGGTGCTCAGATCTTTGAGGAGGGGCACTATTTCTTAGGGAGCACAATGAAGCTGGTTCTGGGGGGAAGAGAAAAAACTGAAAATGGTATCAATTGCCACTCACTGCTAGAATAAAGAGACAATGCTCGGATTTGTAGATGGGAACAGAAAACAGAAAGTGCATTATGGAACTCCATTTTTAATATTTCTCTAGCATTCTTTATGTGTAGAGCCATCAGAGCGGCAAAAGGCAAAGTAGGAATGCGGTGGTTTTCATAGCGTAGTGAGAGCATCACAAAGAAAGCCAAGGGCAGGATTGGCACTGAGAGACAAAGTAATAGCCACCATATTTTCCTGACGCTCCGAGTTCCCAGAGGGCCAGGACGATGTATGGATGCCCTTATGTCTCCAACAGAGCATATTATAGTAGAAAATCAATAAATATTTTATTTAAAATCTGCATAAATCCTTGATTAACTCTGAGCCACAGATATCTCAGAAGTAAAATAAAAGGTACATTGACTTCCAGAAGTAAAATGTAGAGTGATATAAGATAACTTATGTCAAGGATAGTGAATTTTCAATAAAAGTTTACACTTTATTTTCTGGTATAGTATCATCAGGATAATGCAATAAGCCTTTCCTACTGTTAAGGATACCCTGTCTTCCAGGGGAAACAGATTAGAAGGGCATTTCAGTGTATCACCAAGCCTTTTTTCAGCATTGTCTGAAATTTTTTGCAAGTTTGAAAATAGAAGAGTTATCTCTGAAATGAAGTGAAAGCAATCTTTTTGGGTAAATAAGAATGAGAAACTTAGAAGCAGGAGGATAAAGTAGGCAAAATATCTTAAGTATAAATTTCCAGATTTGGCATTAGCCATATAGCAAAAGCTACTCTGGGGTAATGAGACAATGTGTGGGTAACTGAGAATAGAGGTATCATCTAAAAAACAAGAGATCAGGTAAATTAAGCCTCCATATTTTTATCTTTTGATAAAAATACTTCCTCATATTTAAGCAGAGAATGAGAGGTATTTCCTGCAAAGCACCATTTATTATGGTAAAGTGCATGATATATTTGCCATCCTAGGCATTCAGAAAAAAGAGAAAGGGAAATGGAGACAGGGAGAAAAAAACGTGTGTGTCCAAATATATATGTGGTAAGCATTTGGTACAGAAGTGTTGTGATTGGTAAACTAATACTTCTAAATTCTTTAAGAAGATCAACACAGAAAACATCTTTATTTCTCTTTGCTGGCTTTCCATGAACTTTAACAAATAAATCATCAAACAAATCCCTACATATAAAATGGCTAAGCAATAAAATATTTGTGAACATCTATTAAGCCTCTAAAGTCAGTCATTGAGGCCAAGTGTATACATAATTATTTATTTTATTTCTCACAATAAATCTACCATGAAAATACTATTACGTTACTAGCAAAACATCTGGTGCATAAAGGTATTCTGTTAATATTTGTTGAATGGATAAATACATGAATCACTCAATTTTCATTTTACTGATAAGATTCTGAGTGGTGAAGAAAACATTACCCAATGTTATTTTATCCAACATGTTCTGAAGATTAAGAAAAACAAAAATTAAAAAAAATCCATTATCAATTTTTGAGATAAAACTTTGGTATGATTAAAATAGTTAATGTTTAAATTTGTAAGTGCATTGTTGAAAGTAGAGAACATTTTTATTCTGTGAGATAATGCCTCACAGAATGGTAGCAATATTCTTCAAATTAACAATGGCAACATTATAAAATATTTGGCATAGAAAGAGAATAATCAGAAAACCAGTATTTCTTACTTCTCATTGGATTATGACAAAGTGAATCCGTTCCCAAGAACAATCTCCACTTATATACAGAAAAAAAGGAGAATGATGATAAAACGTTTATATTTCTCTATGTTTGAATGTATTAGATCAGCTTCACAAGTGTTTTTTTTTAACTCAATTTTCTGACTCCTTGTCTCTTCTTCCCTCCCTCATTCTATTACTCTAAGCTACGTATGTTAAACCTCCAGCTATTCATACAGATCCCATTTAAACCCTGCCTCTTTCATGAAAATATTCTAGATTCTTCTGCCCAAAAGAGGTGTATCTTTCCTTTGCATACTTATTTAAACTCTGACTTTGGGGGGCACATTTTGCCATCTGCTTGTATAATGAAAACTGCATTTGAAATCCCACTGTAAGTCAATTCAATTACTGACTGGCAAAAGCTGTCTTCCAGAAAGAAAAGCAAATTATATATGAAGAAACTTGACATCATCCAGAGCCTCAAAGTATCTCTTTAATATTCTTCCACAGTTCCTGGAACTCTATCAAAAATAATCAGCCACACAGAAAAGAATTGAGTGAAAATCAAAAGAAAATAATGGAAAAACACAAGAAACTTAGTCTTTAAGTCAGAACTGTAGAATGATTCAGATGTGATTAATGTTTAATAAATTAAATGAGATGTAAGTGGAAAGTATAAAAAGAATTACTCAGAAAACGTAATTGATGAATTACTTAAAATATAATGGTTTAAAGCTCAACACATGGATTTAATAGTATATTAGGTCTAGATGAAGAAAGAAGTTGGGAAGTGGAAGATAAGACAGTAGAAATATCTGGAAGGAAGCATGGAGAAATTTTTAAAATATGGAAAATATGGAACAGATCATAAGATAAATTGGCTTTGGGAAAGAGGTCCATGTATTTGAAGTTTAAAAAAGAAAAAGAGAGAGAGAATAGGTTATAAGTCATGAATTTTCCAAAACTGACAAATGATATATAAAGCAAAAGATATAAGTAGTGAACCTTTATGAAGCAGGGTAAATACAAAGAAAATCACACCTAGGTATATCAGTGTAGAACTCTGAAAAATAAATATAAAACTAAAATATGAAAAAATCTGGAGAGAAGAAAATTAAGATCAAAAGAACAGCAAAATTTCACAAATTATTTTAAATAAAAATAATGAAAATCAGAAGACAGTAGAATATTTTTAATGGCTAAAGAAAATACCTGCCAAACTATAATTCCTTATCTAGTGGAGTATCCCTTTAAAAAAATGAAGGTGATATCAAAGATATTTTTCAGACAACCAAGAATTCATCACCAAAAGACTCCACTAAAAGGAAATGGCAACAGGATTCATAAACCATTATGAGAAGAATAGATTAGTCAATAAATGCTGTTATTTGTTGTTCCTCTAAAAAAATAATGGGACCTCTGCCTCATACTATACACAGAAATGAATTTCAGATGGTTAAAGACCTAATGTGGAAAACAGAACTTTAGTTTTTTTAAGGAAAACATAAATCCTGAAAACATGATAAATCTGTTTATAATAATATTAAATCTGTCTCTGAAAACAATTCTCCATGAACAAGTGAGATTACCATAAACCACATACTGGAAGAAAATATTTATATTGCACGCAACTGATAAAAAGTTTTTATCCTGAACCTGTAAATTATGTCTGTAAAACAAATAGGAAAAAGACACACTCTTCAATAGAAAAATCAAAATAGTCAATGAAGAGAAATTTAAAGACAAGAACTATGAATAGCCAAAGCAAAGAAACAAACGAAAACGGGAAACTAAAAGATGCCTAACCTTATGAGAAATGAATTTAACTGAAGAAAACTGAATTTAAACAATGAGGTACTAGACATTTTTGTGTTTAGCCAAGATAGGGTAACAAAAGTAGAATTTACTCTTTCTGATGCAACAACTAAAAAATCAAAAACAAAAATAAAAATGAAACAAAACAACAACAACAAAAAGAACCCAGACAAATACGTGAAATCACACTGTAAAACACACTGCATATAAAATATAAGCCAATGAAGGGCTCTGACTCCTTAGAGATAAGAGGATACAGTAGAATAATGGTCCTCCAAAGATGTCCACATCCTACTCCCCTAAAACTGAATATGTTACCTTACATGGCAAAGGGACTTTGCAGGTGTTGCTTAAATTAATAACCCTGATATGGGGAGATTATCTGGATGAGCCTAATCTAATCACATGAGTCCTCAAACTCAGAGAAACTTTCCCAGTTCAGTTCTGAATTAGAGGGAGATGTAACTATAGAAAAATGGATAGAGAGATGGGGTTTTGTTAGCTTTAGAGGAATGGGATACAATTCAAGAAATCTGGTCATTCTCTAGAAGCTGGAAAAGTCAAGGACACGGATTTGCCCCTGGAGTATCCTGATAGGAACTCAGCCCCGCTGACTCTTTGGTTTTAGTACAGTAAGACCCATGTTGGGCTTTTAACACTTGTGACTATAAGATCATAAATTTGAATTGGTTTAAGCCACTAAGTTTGTGGTGATTTGCTACAATAGCAATAGGGAACTAATATACCAGGAGAAGCCTGACAGGCTTCCTAGGTTTCTAGAGAGACCAGTGTGGCTGGACTTCCTAGATAGGAGAAAACTGCACACCGAGATTTCCAGATACCTGCAGAGCCTCCCTTATACATTCAGCTCAGAGTTGATCAGTGTATGCATGTAACAAAAATATCTGAGACTCAGGAAAAAGCACCCAAAAGGATTGGAGGTAATGAATGATACCCAAAACTCAGCAAAGCTATGAATAGTGCTTGCTCTAACCAGCTAGAATGGAAAATCTGTGATTTATGGGACATTAGGTAGAGTATACAAATAAGCCTTACCTCAATAATGGGGGATTAATATCAATAGAATGAGCCCTGCTCAGAAGAGGTATAATATCACTTGAAATTATAGGGTAATAAGTTAAATGCATATACTGTAAGACAATCACTAAAAGTCACAAAGTATATAAGAAAATGGAGAGGAGAAAATAAAATAATAAATAAATAATTATTTGAAAAGGAAGCAGAAAATGAGAAAATGGGAAAAAATAACAGATGGTACAAATAATAAACAAGTAATGAGTTGGTTGATTTAGGTGTAACTACATAAAAGACTACATTGAATGCAAATGATCGAAATATTCCAAATACAAGGCAGAAATTATCACATCGAAAGAAAAAGTAGAACCCAACTCTATGCTTCCTATAAGAAACACACTTCATATGTAAAGAGACAATAAATTAAAAGTAAAAGGTTAGGAAAAGATATACTGACAGTAATCAAGAGACAGCAGGGGTGCTATATTAATATCAGACAAATTAGATTATATCTCAAATTATATTACCAGGAACACAGATTATTTAATAATAATAAATAGGTAAATTTATCAAGATGAAATAAGACTAAACATGGAGAGCTTTCAAATGGAGCAGATCATGATAGAACTGCAAGGAGAAATAGACAAACCTATAATTATAGTTGGGGATTTCAATATCCCTCTCAGTAATTCATAGAAGAAATAAACAGAAAATAAGAAAATAATAACCATATAGGAGATTAGATGAAATCCTTCATCAAACTTGACCAAAACTTCTAAACAAAATTTTATCAAATCAAATCCAAGAACATATATAAACTAAAATACATAATGACCTACTGACTTTATATCACAGATGCAAAATTTGTTTAGTATTTGAAAATCAATCAATGTATTTAATGTATTTATAGCCATAGGGTAATCTCAAAAAGGTGCAGAAAAGTTTTTAATAAAATCCAACATAATCCTTGATGAAAACTTCCTGCAAACTTAGAATAGAAAGTGTGTAGGAAAGAGTTAACTCATTAGGCCTGAATTGCTCAAGCCTTACATGTTCCAAATTTTCATAAATGGCCATTGGCCAACTCCTCGGAATGAGCTCTTGGGATATTCTGATGAGAGTGTTTTGAATGCGTGTGGCCTTGAACCATACCATACTATACTAGCTAGTCTAGATAATTTGTGCCAACAGTGTGATTTATGTGAATACCTGCTTTCCTTCTAAGGGTCTGGAGTTTTAGTAACTATGACCAGTACATTACATACCTATTTGGTCAACCCTCAATAAAATCTGTGGACATGTAGACTCAGGCAAAGATCCCTAGTAAGCAGCCTTTTCTATGCGTTGTTGCAACCCACTGCTGAAAGCAATTAAATGTGTGCTACACAAGTCTACTGGCGGAGGACTCCCAGAAGCTTATGCATGGTTTCCTTCAGACTTTACCCTCTGTGTCTTTTCCCTTTGATGATTTTGCCATATATCCTTATATTGTGATAATCTGTAGCAGTAAATATAATGACTAGTAAATTAGCAATCCTGGGAGTAGGCTTGAGGACCCTGACATAGAAACTGACACAACCTTATAACATCAAACCAAATTATGAGAAACTGAATACTTTGCCCCTAAGATCAGATACAAGACAAGGATGTACACACCCTTCTAGACAACAGAGTAATGGATATTCTGGCTAGTGTAACAAGGCAGGAGTAAGTAATGAAAAACAATTCCTTTGTAAAAGAAGTAAAATCTATCTCTATTCACTGACATGACTGTCTATAAATTTCAATATATTCTACCAAAAAAAGCTATTAAAACTATAAAAAGTGAGTTCTGCAAGGTTACCATATGCATAAATCAAATGTCTAAGCACTAGCAACAAACATTTGGAAAGCAAAATTTGAAAAATTCTATATACACAGGGGGCCTGGATGACTCAGTCCGTTAAGTGTCCAACTCTTGATTTCAGCTCAGATCATGACCTCATGGTTCATGAGAGCAAGCCCTATGTCAGGCTCTGAGCTGACAGCATGGAGCCTACTTGGGATCTTCTCTCTTTCTCTCTTTGCCCCTCCCCCACTTGTTCTCTCTCTCTCTCTCTCTCTCTCTGTCTCTCTCTCAACATAAATAAATAAACATTAAAAGTTCCATATAAAATAGCAGAAAAACTATGAAACACTTTAAAATAAATCTGATAAAATATGCAAAACACCTGCACATTGGAAACTACAAAATAGTGCTGAGAGAAATTAATTTCAATTTAAGATGCAAATAAATGAAGAAATAAACCATGGTCATGAGTTGTAACATTCACTATTACTGAAATATCAATTCTTCCAAAACTTATTTACAGATCCAATTCATTCCCTATTAAAATAAGAGCAGTCTTTTTTAAAAATAGAAATTGACATGCTTTTTCTAAAATTCATGAAGAAATACAAAAGACATAGGAAACTCCTCCAATAAGTAAATAAATAAATAAATAAATACCCTTGAAAAAGAAACCCCTTGAAAAAAGCCCTTGAAACTGAGAACAAACTGAGGGTCGATAGGGGGTGGGAGGGAGGGGAGGGTGGGGGATGGGTATTGAGGAGGGCACCTTTTGGGATGAGCACTGGGTGTTGTATGGAAACCAATTTGACAATAAATTTCATATATTAAAAAAAAATTAAAAAAAGAAAAAAAGAAAAAAAAAAAAGAAAAAAGCCCTTGAAAAAATTTCACTGTCACTTCCTGATTTTAATGCTCATTGTGCAGCTATAGTTAAGACAGTTTGATATTGGTGTAAAAATAGATAAATAGGATTATTAAACTAGAAATAGAGTTCAGAAATAGACCCGCATACCTAATTTTTGATAAAGGTGCAAAGGAAGGAGAAGAAGTGTAGGGGAAGAGGAGGAAGACAAGGAGGAGGAGGAGGAGAGGAAGAAGAAGAGGAAGGAGAAGAAGAACCTTGAGCTATTCCTTGCATCATATACAAATCTAATCTAAAATGGGTCATAGAATTAAATGCAAACCTGAAAACTAAGATTGTAGTAACAAAATAGTTAAGAAAACCTTTGTAGTTTTTTGTCAGAAAATCTATTGAAACCTATGGAACAGAAAACATGATCCATAAAAGAGCAAGGTAAAGAATTTGATTCCATTAAGATTAAACACTTCTGTTCTCTGAAAGGTCACTGTACAGTGAATGAAAAATCAAGTCAAAGACTTTAAGGAAATACCTACAAATCATATATTTGATAAAGAAATTATATTCAGAATATATAAAGGCACTGCAAAATTCTTATTCACTCCTCATGAGGTTCTTAAATGGTTAAAAATCCTTTGGAAAATAAAATTAAACACAAACCTGCCATATTATTCAACCATTTCACTTCTAAGAATCTACTCCAGAAAAATAAAAGTATATATCCATAAGAGGATTTGTACATGAATGTTTATAGCAAATTTATTTATAGTAACCCTAAACTGGAAATAACCCAAATGTCTATCAAGAATTAATGTATAAGAAAACTGTGGTCTATCCATATGATGAAGTATTTTTCCACAATAAAAGGGGATGGATATTCAGACTACAACAAAGATAAAATTCCAAATAATCAAACTGGGTGAAAAGGGCCAGGCACACACACCCAAAGCCATACAAGGTTATTTCATTTATACAAAATTTTAGAAAACTCCACCTAAATTATAGTAGCATGAAACAGATGAGTGGTTGCCTGGGCACAGTGGTGGGGCACAAGGAAATGAGGAGGGAGGGCTTATAGAGTGGCATAGGGAAATGCTTGGGCTGATAAATATACTCATTATCTTTTTTTGTTTCGCAGGTGTATTTGTGTATATATATACACACACACACATCTGTACATTTATATACATATATATTTATCAATAATTATCAAACTGTAGGGGCACCTGGGTGGCTCAGTCGGTTAAGCATCCGACTTCGGCTCAGGTCATGATCTCATGGTCCATGAGTTCGAGCCCCGCGTCGGGCTCTGTGCTGATGGCTCAGAGCCTGGAGCCTGTTTCGATTCTGTGTCTCCCTCTCTCTCTGCCCCTCCCCTGTTCATGCTCTGTCTCTCTCTGTCTCAAAAATAAATTAAAAAAACATTAAAAAAATAACTATCAAACTGTATACTTTAAAAATATGCAGTTTACTCTAAGTCAATAATACTTCAGTAATTATGTCAAATTTTTAAAGACACAATATATTGATATATCATTTTACATCCCAAAGCAAGTGTCAGTGAGCATGTAGAGCAATGGGAGTTCTCATATGTTGTGGTGGGAATATAAATTGCTCAAAAACTGTAAAAAATAACCTGGCACATGTGACTAAAGTTGCAAGTCATGCACACCCTACACTCATTACTTCTATTCCCGATGATATCCCCACTCAAAATTCTTGCACCTATTCACGGGTAGACATGATGTACAAAAATGCTTACTTCCATGTTGTAATAATAACAGTAAGATAAATAAACCATGACATGTTTGTTTAAGAATTCATACACATGTAACACAATTAAAAACATACATATGGGAATGATCTGCACAAAATGAGTTTTCAAGATTATTCCTGGGCAAAAATGGAAGAGAAATGATTGGGGAGGATTATATAGAATCTTCAATATTTGTAAGTTCTTATTTCTTAAGTGGGTGATAAGTATATTGCTATATATTATATTATCCTCTATACCAGTGTTTTTTTTTAATATCTCTAACATATATGCGAGCAATTCTACATGGAGTTTGTGCAGGGTCACATAACTAGTGAAAAGAAAGTTCAGTCTAATTACTTGCATGTCAGGTCACAAAAAGTGACTTGTTTTTGCCATTGTAAGGTACTAAAATGCCTACTTAGGAAAAAAAAATAAGTGGAAAAAATGAAAGAGCATCCACAAACACAGTCTGCTACCTGACTATTGTAAAAGTAATAGAGCAACTAAACCTATGGAAATCTGAACTGCCAAGAGCTTCTCAGAGCAGCAAGAGGAAAATCAGGACATATAGGTAATAAAGATATTTGATTATTTAAAAAGTGAGAAAAGACATAATTATTCAAAGGAGACTTCCATGTCACTGTGTGGAGATTTTTTTAAAGGAATATATAACAGTAAAACTCATGTTAGAATACACTCCCTTGAGCTGCTGCAAAAAAAATATTAAATAATTTCTTAAGTTTATACCTCAAAAGTTTTAGTGGTATTTGCCAAAATGGACTCATATGCAGCAACTACCAATTAACTTCTTAAGACAGAAATAGACATACATTTACCATTCATGCATATGCATATTTATATGTGCAAAATATTAAATGACAAAATGCAAAGCTATAACATATAATGCATATATCATTTAGCTAAGTATTTTCTTAGGATGAACAAATTTAGATTTTGACACAAATGTCATCACAGAAGAGTCATATTATTTGATAAAGTTTGTTGTTAAACTTCAGCTAAATCTTGATCACCAAATATATTCAGTTCAGATGTTAAGGATTAGGGGAACATGCTCTGAAATGCTGACCTCAACCATCACTGTTTATTCCTTCAATACGGATAAATTATTAGGAATAACTTATTTAAGATGTATTTATTATTAGTGAACATATATTAGCACAGGTAGGTGCCAGGTACTACCCAAGCATTGCCGATATAAAGATGCTCCTGCACTTAATGACAAATATTGAGTGAATTATCAAAAAAAAAAACAAAAAACAAAAAACGAAAAAGCCTCCTTTGAATGCTGTAATAGGAGTATCTTTAAAATGTTTCTGAGAAAGGAGAGGAAGACAGGCCAGAAAGATCAGCAAGACTTCACAGACGTCATTATAAATAAATGGAATAATGCCTAGGAAATTATTATTTTTCAAGCACATAAGATTTTTAATTTAAGAAATTATTATTTTTATTATAAATTACCCCATTTCAATTCTCAATAAGGAGGACATTTCACAGCATGATGGAACTTTGTACATGTAAGCATTCAAATATTTCATGGGCTGCCAAGGCTTATAATCTTCTCACGCATTTCTTTTTCCAGAAAAAAAAATCTACTTATACATAAGCATCAAACTCGTAAGTGAAAATAAAGTTAATATTTTACCAAGGATAGTTTCTGCACAATTCATTGCCTAGCCAGCATATCTTTATTTTTTTTCTAAATATCATTGGTAGGCAGAATATTGGCCTCTTAAAGACATCCACATTTTACTCCCTGAAGCCAGGAGAATATGTTAGGTTACAAGGCAAAGAATAATTAAGGCAGCAGAGGGAATTAAGGTTGCTAATCAGCTGATTTGAGAGAGAGAGATTATTCTCTATCATCCAGGTGAGCCAAAGTAATTACATGGGCTCTTAAGTGTGGGAGAGGAAGGCAAAATGTCTGAGTCAGGATGATACAATGTGAGAAAGCCTTTAAAGGTTATCTGGCTTTGAAGAGGGAGGAAGGGGCCACAGGCCAAAGAAAGCAGCAGCTGCCGCTAGAAGCTGAAAGAGGCCAAGAAGTAGATTCTCCCCAGGGCACCCAGGTGGCTCAGCTGGTTAAGCATCTGACTTTTAAGTTTGGCTCAGGTCATGATCTCAAGGTTCCTGGGATTGAGCCCCAAGTTGGGCTCTGCACTGACAGTATGGAGTCTGCTTGGGATTCTCTCTCTCTCTCTCTCTCTCTCTCTCAAAAAATAACATAACACTGTTTTAAAAAAAGAAGTAGATTCTCCGCTAAAGCTTTCAGAAAGGAACATAGCCTGCCTTATCTGAGCTTGGTGAAGCCAATTTTGACTTCTCACTTCAGAACTGCCTACATAATCAATGTGTGTTGTTTTAAGACACTAAGTTTGTTAGAGAAGCCAGAGGAAACTATTACAATTAACATTTATTTTATTCTCACAAAAACAAGTTCTGTGAAGCCTTTATTAAAAACTCCAGCCACTTCCATTAGAGTCTTCTAGCACCACATTTTCCATAAAGGGAGTTAATGTCTTAAAATAAGACCCAATTATTGGGTCACAGTTTGGTAGGTCAAAAGTATGGACAGACTAGACTGATTCTATGCATAGGATCTCACATGGCAAAATCAAGATGTCAGCCATCTTGGTCTCTTAACTGGGAACTCTGAGAAATTATCTGCTTCCAGACTCATTTTGGCTTCTTAACAGATTCACTTCCTTGCACCTGTAGGCTGAGCTTTCTATTTCCTTGCTATCTACTGGCAACAACTAAGGCCGCCTGCATTCCTTCTCATGGGGCGTACTTCAAACCAGAAATGGTGCATCAACTCCTTCCCCTGTTTCAAATCTCTCTCACTCCCTCTTCTGTCATAAGCTGGAGAAATCTCTCTACTTTTAATGCCACATATGATAGATCAGACCCACCTGGATAATTCCACTCTCTTAACTTTGCATAACATAATGGTGGGAGTGACAGTTCACCATTCTCACAGAGTCTGAGGATTAGAGTAGGACATATTTTAGAAATTCTGCCTCCCACAACTATTCAAACTCCCTGTTTAATTTTTAATATATTAAATATTAATGAATTTCTTTATATGGCTAGCTTATGCATTGCTCTGTATTCTGTTGTATTTCTTTTATGGAAACATATTTTCAGTAAAAGATAAGAAACTCCTAAACACAGGAATACTCTACTGCATTTATAGGCACTATGTTAGAGCTAAGGCTACAGATATAAATCTGATTATCAGAAAAGAGTTTAATGGAATAGTATTTGGAAAATTTAGAACTGTAGACAGGTTTGAAAAATATTAAAAAAAAACAAATGATAAGAATATAATACTTGTATGATTTAAAGATTTTAGGACTATGGGTAAGAATCTCTAATCATGTTTATTAGAGACTTTTTTTTCTAAATGCATTCAAAATCTAATCAGTGAGCATCAAAAAGGAGCTAAAACGGAGAGGAAAAAAAAATCAACTATTAGTCTAGCAAACAAAAGAATGTATTGGGGGTCAAATGAAATAACCTAAGTCAAAATGTTTATAAAACTCTCAAAGTACTACTCAAATATGAAATATTAAAATCATTAGTGCAGGTCCTTACTTGGCATCTTCTACGTCTACATCATCCAGCAGAGGGCAAATCATATAACAAAGGCTCAGTGAAAATACTGACCACCACTGTCATCAATAAGTAAAGATATATATTATATTTCATTTCTCTTTTTAACTTTCAAACTTTTCTCTAGGAAGTGAAAGTAATTCTCTATTTCTCCCTTCATCCATTTTCTTCCTGGTTTGCCCTTAGGCAAAGGGATTTAGTTTTATAAGTGTCTAAATGTTTCCTGATTCAGGAAACCTTCCTGATAGGTGAGGTGATTCAAGGCCAGACAAGGGTGACAAATGCCCCAACACTGATGAGAAATGTCTGAGCTTGCCATAGCCAGCTAGAGAAGTTCCCTGTAGTAGCTAATATATTTTAGTATGGAGATGGGGAAAGCTGAAAATGTGCCTGAAAAAATTGGCTGCCATACTCAAGGGACCTGTGTAGTGCCTTGGAAGCTACCCCAAATCTACTGTCCAAAAAGCTCATTAATGAAGTGCTGGAGAGTGACATTAGCTGGAGGCAGTCACAGTGGGGCTCTCAAATTCACTGTGCATAAGAATTATCTAGGGTTGCTTGTTAAAAATGCATGCTCCACAGGTACACCCTGAGAAATTCTGGTTTAGAAGGTCTAGGGGAGGGGAAACACGACAACAACTAGGAATCAGTACCTTTTAATAAAATACTTCAAGGGATTCTGAAATATAAAGGGAAATAAAATCTATTTATATTACTCTCTTTTAATCATATGACCAACAATAGTTTGCAAAAGGAAAAAAAAAAGAACTTGAGATCATAGTCTTTTCAAATCAGTCTGGATATGAACTCCAGCATCTTATTTGCTGAGTAATCTTGAATAAATTACTAAAACTTTCTACATTTCAGAGAGCTCACCTGTAAGATAACAGCATCATTGTAATTAACAGGAATGTGGTAGGGACTAACATTTTAGCCATTATTATTATTATTATTATTATTATGCATTACCTTCCCTAAAGCCCTCACAAATGGTATCTTTAAATTACCAGCACTGGCAGCACACTTACTCTTTTTGAAAATCCCTAAACCAAATGACTAAAAGACTCTAGCTGGATCCCTATAGTACACTCATAATAACAAAGCTCCTTTTTATATTGTACCAATCTCCAGCACAGAAGCATAAAGAACAATGCAATTATACAAGAATAAATTAAACCAAAACTATGTGATGGGGCAATAACATCTGCTGAACAATATCAATCATCACCCTGGAGCCATCCTGTGGGTGTGGCATCATAAGCAAAGAAATCTCTCTAAAAATGGCATAATAGGATTCTATATCATTGTTTTTCACATCTTTTACTAAGTAGTAGGGACAGGGAGAGAAAGAGAACTTGCAAATATATTGTGGCTATCTTTCATATTCACATTTGATAGGTTTTTTTCCCTCAAAATACACTACTAAGTAAGATGCTTTATATTTCTTATGTAACAGATTCTTCTTAGGCCCATATTTGTAAAAAAAATATGTATATATCTATATCTGTATTTATCTATATCTATATCTATCTATATCTATATCTATTATATAGAGGGAGAGAGATTTAGATATAGATGATATAGATATAGATATAGATATAGATATAGATATAGATATAGATAGATATATAAATTTAGGTCAATATAAATGAATCTTTAAAATATGAGACACATATCAGAAGAAATTATATAGACAAAAGTTTGAATTGATAGCTCTCAAAGGTGGGGACACCTCAGTGATCCTGTCCTTTTCCTGTCAGGACGGTATCTCTAATGGTATTAGCTGTGAGAAGTAAGGGAGATGATTCCTATTCAGAAATACCAAATAAAAGCCAAAATACCAAACACCAAATTGGAAAATGTATGAACTCCCCCCTCTGCACCCCCCCCCCCACACACAATGGAGTCCCAACCCCTTAGACACCTCACTTCCTGGTTCTTCCCCTCTCCCTTTCGCTGGTTTGTTTTCATGGGGTTTGCAATGAGGATGCACCAAAAAACAGAAATCTCTGAGTCACCTCAAGGAATGTGCATTTGTTCTAGTCAGACTACTTTTTGTCTTATATGGACATAGGCATGTCTGGGTAAGGCTGTAACCTCTGTAGTACTCAGCCAATGAGGAATCAGAGTAGGGACTTGAGTGCTAGAAGGTAAATTGCCTGCTATAACTGCCCCTAGTGTGCTTGTGATCAGACACCATTATTGCAAGGACATTGATTAAAGCCTCACTTCATTGTGCTCCAAGTCTCCATGTCCCTCCTTTGATTGGGTCAGTGGGCTTATTTCTCACATAGGCCCAGGATGATAACTTTTTCTTCCTTCAGAGGTAGAAGGTTATTTTCATAACTTTTTCCTATAACTGAGATAGATCTTCTATGCCTAAAGGAAATAGGGGTTTATTGCCTTTCCCTCAGGAGTTAAGACTTCTGTTCCCTACAGAAGGAAAGGGCAGACATGATGAGAAAGCATTAAGGCAAACTGACAACCTTCAAACCCTCACCCCCTGCCCCCAGGTGGGACATTTGTGGCATTCCTTAGGCACTCCTGGCTGCCCAAGAACAAAGGAAAGGGGAAAACCAATGGTTAACTGATGGAGATCACAGTCATGCAGGACGTGAGTCTCTACCAGTTTACATATGTCCTAGTAAATTACAAGGAAGTTTTGCCTGGTAATTCTATAATTTCTGTCATTAGTTTTGGCATCTATCCATTATATTTTTTCATTCAGTGTGAGATCTTTTGCTTCTCAGTATGATGAGTAATTTTCAATTAAAGTCTAGATAATCTGAGTATTATGTTATGAGAACCTGGCCCTTATTTAAACATTCTGTTTTAGCTGACCTCTTCTGACACCACTCCATCTAGAAGGGAAGGGAGGGTACCACTGCATTGGTACTGCCAGGTGGTGGCAAAAATCCAGGTTCCCTATTCAGCCTCTTTTGGCATCCATGGGGGGAAACGACATTTTATTACTGCCAGGTGTGAATGGATTCAAACTACTCACTAGTCCTTTGTTGATATTTCTTCCCTGGCTGGAAATGTAAGAGTGCCTCATCACTGTTCCATCCATGTCATACACTAACACCCGAGTAGAGAGTGGCCTTCTTAATGCTGGGAAGGGGGTGCCTGGGTAGCTCAGTCAGTTAAGTGGCAGACTCATGGTTTCAGTTTAGGTCATAATCTCACGGTTTATGATTTTGAGCCCTGCATCAGGCTCTGCACTGACAGTGCGGAGCCTGCTTGGGATTGTCTCTCTCTACCTCTCTCTCTGCCCCTCCCATCTCTCTCTCTCTCTCTCTCTCAAAATAAATAAATAAACTTTAAACTTAATGCTGGACAGTGAAGAAAGTTCTGACTGACACCAAAACCCTAGCCCATACCTCCCCAGTGTGGAGAGGATGAGGTGCTTCATTACTGAGGGTAGGGTCAAATTTCTGGCTCCCTGTGGTCTCTACTGACATGTGGGGGTGGGGCATGGCTCTTTACTGGCTTCCTTTGCCACCACACCATCAGCAAAAGGAGGTTGTACTACTTTGTCACAGTCCTATGCTGGTAGAAGTCCAGGATCCTTATTTGGCATTTGCAGGAAGGATTGGAGTAGCACCACATTTTTATCTGTGATGTTTAGCTAGAGGAGAATGGCATTGTCTAAAAGTATTCTGTCTTCAGAGCTTGCCCCTTTCCTGGTCCTTTTGCTAGACAGAGCAGACTTTTGGGAATGTTCAGTGTTTTCAGTTATACTTAGCAGGAAGAATGGAGAAAATTATGTCTACTCCATCTTCCCAGAAGTAGGATTCTTAAAGAAGCATTTTTTTTAATCAATGGAAAAAAATATATGAACTAAAGATTTTATATCCATGGATGGACACTTAGATTATTTCCATATTTGTTTATTTTAAATAATGCTACAATGAATATTAAGGTATATACATAATACTGGATAACGTAGAAGAAATGGATAAATTCCTAGAAACATACAACCTACCAACATTGAATTATGAATAAACAGTAAGCCTGAACAGACTCGTAACTGAAGTGGAGCTCAAATCACCAATTAAAAATATCCCAATAAATAAAAAAAAACCAAACAAACAGGATTAGATACTTTACTAGTAAATTCTGCGAAACATTTAAAGAAGAATTGATATCAATCTTTCTCAAACTCGTCCACAAAACTGAAGGAGGCACATGTCCAAACTCATTTTGAGGCCAGCATTACCTTTATCAACAAAGCCAGACAAAGATACCACAAGAAAAGAAGAACAGAGACCAATATTACTGACAAATACAGATGCAAAAAATTGTCAACAAAATGCTACCAAACCAAATCCAAAAGCACATTAAAATGATCATACACCACAACAAAGCTTTATCCCTGGGATACAAGGATAGTTCAACATGTACAAATCAATGAATGTGATTTACCACATCAACAAAATGAAAGATAAAAGTCACACAATCATCTTAATAGATGCAAAATAAGTTTGTGACATATTTCAATACCCTTCCATAATAAAAAAAAAATCTCAAAAAAATAGGGATAGAGGGAAAGTATGTCAACACAATTTGGGGCATATATGAAGGCCACAACTAACATACTTAAAACTGAAAGCTTCTCCTCTAAAATCAGAAACAAGACAAGGTTGCCCATTCTCCTCACTTATATTCAACATGGTAGTAAAATCTTAGCCAGAGCTAGGCAATAAAAAGAAATAAAAGGCCTCCAAATTGGAAAGGAAGAAGTTAAATGCAGCCTCTATTTGCTGATGGCTTGATCTTATATATAGAAAACCCTAAAGACTCCATATAAAAACTGTCAGAATTAATTTAAAAATTCAGTAAATTTGCAGAACACAAAATCAACAAGCAGAAACCAGTTTCATATCTATGCATAAAAAACTATCTGAAAAGAAAATTAGGAAAATAATATTATTTATAATACCTTCAAAGAGAATAAAATACTTAGCAATAAACTTAACTAAGGGAGTAAAACTCTAGAAACTTGTACTAAAAAACTTGTCTAAGAAACCTTGTCTAAGAAAACTTGCACTAAAAATTACCAAATATTGATGAAAGACATTAAAGAAGACACAAAAAATAGAAGGACACTCCATGTTCATGGATTATAAGACTTAATATTATTAAAATGTCCATACTACCCAAAGCAATCTACAGATTTAATGCAATTCCTATCAAAATCCAATGTCCTTTTTATAGGGGGGTGGGGGTGGGGAAACAAGTCTACAATTCATATGGAAACACAAAAGACCATGAACAGACAAATCAAACTTGGGAAAGAAGAACAAAGCTGAAAGCATTATACACCCTGATTTCAAAACATACTCCAAAACTACAGTCATCAAAACTGTGTGGTACAGGCATAAAGACAGACATATAGATCAACAGAACAAAGAGCTCCCCCCCACCACCTAAAATCCATGCATATATAGTCAACTGATCTTGACAAAGGTGCTAAGGGTACACAAATAGGGAAAGGACAGTCTCTTCAACAGACGCTGTTAGAAAAACTAGATATTCACTGCCAAAAAATGAAATTGGACCCTTATTTTATATCATACACAAACATAAACTCAAAATAGAATAAAGACTTACATGTAAGACCCAAACTGTAAAACTCCTAAGAGAACACATAAGGACAAAGCTTCATGATATTGGCCTTAGACTGTGATTTCATGGATATTACACTAAAAGTACAGGAAACAAAACCAAAAATAGGCAAGTGGGACTATATTAAACTAAAAATGTTCTGTATAGCAAAAGAAATAATCAACAGAATTAAAGGGCAACCTATGGAATGAGACAGAATATTTACAAACTACGTATCTGATAAGAGATTAATCTCCAAAAAATATAGGGAACTTATACAACTCAATAGATAAAAAACTAATAACCCAATTATAAAAAATGGGCTAAGGACTTGACTAGGTATTTCTCCAGCAATGACATACAAATGACCAACAAACACATGAAAAACTGTTCAATGTCACACAGGGAGATGAAAATCAAAACCACAATGAGATGTTGCATGTGCTATGGAAAACAGTATGAGGTTCATCCAAAATTAAAAGTAGAACTACCATGTGATCCAGCAATCTCACTTCTGGCTATTCATCCAAAAAAGTTAAAAACAGGATCACAAAATTTTAGCATTCCCATGTTCCTTACAACACCATGCACAATAGCCAAGACGTGGAAACAACTTAAATGTCCACTGATAGATTAATGGATAAAGAAAACATGACATATACATACAATGGAATATTATTCAGCCTTTAAAAAGAAGGCAATTTTGCAATATGCAACAATGGGGTAGAACCTATTGGACACTGGGCTAAATAAAGTATGTTCAGTCACAAAGTCAAATACTGCATGATTTCACTTCTATGAGGTTTCTAAAAGAGAAAAATTCATAGAATCAGAACAGAATGGTGGTTGTCAGGCCTGGAAGGAGGGGGAAATAGGAAGCTAATAATCAATGGGCATAAAGTTTCAGTTAAGCAAGATGAATAAATTCTAGAGAGCTGCTCTACAACATTGTACCTGTACTCAATGATACTGCAGCGTACAGTTAAAATTTTGTTAAGAGAGGAGATCATATGTTAAGTAGTCTTACCACAGTAAAATAAAATTAAAAAAAATATATGACAAAAATTTAGCATACTAACTGAGGTGTGCTTTAAGCATAAAATACATTCTGGATTTTGAACATTTCAGACTTACAAACATAAAGGACAATATTTCATTAATAGCAATAATATTTTAGGGTTGCCTGGGTGGCTCAGTCAGTTAAGTGTACAACTTTGGCTCAGGTCATGTTCTCACAGTTCATGAGTTCGAGCCATGCATTGGGCTCTGTGCTGTCAGCTCAGAGCCTGGAGCCTGCTTTGGATTCTGTGTCTCCTCTCTGCCCCTACCCTGCTAATGCTCTATTTGTCTCTCTCTCAAAAATAAATAAACATTAAAATAATAACAATAATATTTTAATATGGGATATATATATTGAAATAATAGGTATATTGGGTTAAATAAAATAAATTATTAAAACTTAAATAAGAAATCTTGAAACTCAATAATAATAAGACTACCAATAAAATACGAGCCAAGTGTTTGTACATTTCCCAAAAGAGGATATAGGAATGGTTAATAAGTGCATGAAAGCATATTCAAAAACATCTTTATTCATCAGAGATATGCAAATTAAATCCGTAATATGATAATACCACACATCCATAAGAATGGCTAAAATTAAAGACTGAAAACTCCACCTGCGAACAGGAGAACAAGAACTCTCATTCATTCCTGGTAGAAATGTAAAATGATATCCCTCCTTTGGACAATAGTTCCACATCTTCTTATAAAGTTACACATGCATCTGCCACATGACTCAGCAATCCCATGACTAGATATTTAACCCAAAGAAATCAAAACCTATTGTACAAAATCCTGAACAATCTATGAAATAATTTCATAAAGCTTTATTAATAACTATCAAAAATTGGAAATAACCCAAATTTCCCAAGATAGTCATACAGGAGAGTAATTCTCAGAGGTAAATAGATAAACTATAGATTCATACAAGAATAGGATAAATTAAAAGAAATTTATACTGACTGAAGCAGTCAGATCAAAAGAGTCCATTCTACTTGATCCCATTTACTTGAAGTTCTAGACCAGACTAAATTATTGAATAGTGACAGAAAAAAAGACCAATGGTTGCCTGAAGCAATAGTGGGAGGGATTACCTACAAAGAACCCAAGGAAATGTTCTAGATGATGTAAATGTTCTATATGTTGACAGGGATAATGGTTACATTAGGAGATATATTTATCAAAACATACCTAACTATGCACTTAAAATGCGGGCATTTGTTATATGTAAATTACACCACAAAAAAGTTGATTTAAAATCATAACATACTTTCTTAGTTGGGCTGTGGGTAATTAGGAAAAGATTTATGCCCATTGAACCCTCCCTCCATGGTTAGAGCAGTGATATCTATGTTGGCCACAGGTATAGACCTAACTCTAATTAGGTTATTTTTAAGAGTGAAGCCAAACACCTACACTATAAGGAGACTGACATAAAAGAACCTTAAAAAAAAAAAGAAAAAAAAAAAAACAGATCCTGAACTTATTTGAGTCAGTACCATAGGAAACACAGAAAAAGCTAGGAAACACTGAATCTTACAACAAACATGACCAATGGTCATTTCAATGTAGTTTATGTTTTATTGGGATATACTGATGGAAGGTGGGATATACAAAGCATTTTGAGTACCCATTAGAGTCTAGACATTGCTGGGCTACAAAGATGAATCAAACAATAACTGTCACATAGGAACTTTAAATATAAAGGGGAAAAAAGCATGCACAGAAGTAATTTTAAGACAAGTGCCTTCCTACAAAGATGTGGTAATAAAGAAATATTCCAGGAAGTAACACATTATGATACAGACAAAACTTTAACAGTCATCCTGAAAAGGCACACTGGCAGACAAATTAACATGTTAAAAAGACACCATCAATCTAAACTTTTTTAAACCCATAAAATAAAGAGCATTCTCTGTGTTAGCATTTGCAAATGTATCCTTCCAGCAAAGCTCAAATAGCACATAGAATGAGCTGAAGCATTCAGTTCAAAATTAGTACTGAAATGGAGTCCTGGAAACTCAAATAACCACTCACATCTGAGCCATGAAAGAGTAATTCAGCTCTGCCTAAGGGGCAATATGTTTCATAAAACCCCTATCCTTTTTTCTATGATATAATGCAACTAATCTTAATGGGTTTTGCCTTAAAAACCTCTTAAAGTCTGCAGCAAAATAACCCAGAATTGCCATATCTTCAATTAAACATACTGTGCTGCTCTAGGGGGATTGGACTTGAATACAGTGTTTATCAAGATTGCAAAGTCTAAGAGCTGCTACTACTCTATTAACTGGCTAATCTGAGTTCTAAATGGGGACATTAAAAGGGGAATACAGATCTCTTTCAATAATGGAAATAATTCCTTATCTGATAAACTTTCTTCTTGGATCACATCTTAACCCATCCTTCATTTCTCATATCCCAAATATAGCCCACTTTTTTAAAGTTCAATTCAATCATCAACTTTGGCATGCCATCCTTGATTTCCCTCGAAAAAGGAGAAATCTTCCCTTGAATTTCTTTAACACTTCCTTTTCCTCCATTTTTAAATATAACACTACTTCAACACATTATAATGTGTGTCATTTCATTCTGGATTTCAAGTTTCTTGACCCCAAAATATGTCTTATTTACATTGGCAAATTGTACCTTCAGGGTATCTGATATTATGCCTAATAAACTAAGAAATAATTGATTAAAGTGATACAGCAAAAACAAAAATGCCTATTTATGAGAACAGAGTTGTATTTGAAAATTCTATTAGCATAATTTCATCTGAAAGCAAAACTTGGTCCTATTATGGGACAACCATATTCCTTGAAATTCCTAAGCAGTTCTGTTCTTATTCCACAATTTTACTTGAGTAACACACAAAAACATGTTTGAAAAAAAAAGATGAAGAAAACAATGGGTTAAGGAGAAGGTAAGAATTTTTATGGTGTAAAGGAAACCAAACAAAGCACTGTCAATAAGGAGGTGACACAACCTCTTTGAATAGATATGAATCAACAATGGACAATTACATCATAAATTTATCAATGTGAATTTGTCAACTCTTTTACACAAATGCTCTGATCTTACTGAATTGTACCATCATCCAAGATCTGAACAGATAATTCCATCTCCCTATTTGGAATATTTGGGAGACTTCAGTTGCACAGTGTGAACATTCATTTTATTCTCTCATTAGAAAGAAGAGGCGTGTTTCTCAGCCAGATGGTAGGCAAAGGAAAGAGGTCCTAATTTAGGTAAATTGGGCTGCATACATCTAAGAAGGAGATGAAAGAACTTAAAAATGTAGCCACAGAGGTATGTCTCTAAGACAACCTTTTAAGATTCATGACTCTAAAGATTATGGCTGACTGACAGACCCACTGTTACACCATTAGATCCACCTAGACATGAACATGGAAGCCATACTTCCTCAGATTGCAGCCAACGAATAAGAGAGCATGGTGGTAGTAGTGACTGGTCATTCCTACATGAGTAACTTTTACTTGAGGATTGCCCTTGGCTAAGGCAAGAGAAGTGCTGAAGTCTGAGATGGTGGGATTAGCTCAAGTCTTTTTTTGTTTTGTTTTGTTTTGTTTTGTTTTGTTTTGTTTTGTTTCTTTTTGTTTCTCTCATGGCAGACCTGTATCATTGAAACCTTTAAGTGCTCACTTTGCTCCCTTCTATAATTTGCAGGCATTTCTCTCAATACATCTCTCAGATTTCCAGCCCTGTCTTGGCCTTTACTTCCCTGAACTGAATGAAAAGAACATCTTTTTAGATTTATTTGCCCCATAAGTGGAGACTCAGATTTAAGCCATTCACATGAATATACTTGGGATTTTTCCCCAGGCCCTTTATTCCAACTTGTGATTCATTATAACAGACTTTCTTTATAGTATCTAGAGCAATGATTTTTAAATACTATTCTGAGGATTATTCTAAATCATGCTTTATTAAAAAAATTTAAAGCACAGTCCTATCTCAAGATCAGCATTAAGTATAAAAAATAATAAATGCACAAGAATATATATGTATCTTAACTATCTCTTCTGGGTTAATTTGGTAAACAACCATGTGTATCCACTTTATATCGCTGCAAAAAAAACCCCATAAATTTAATAGTTTATAAAAACCATTATTATTTCACAGTTTGTATGGGTCAGGAGCCCAGCCATGGCTTACTTGGGTTCTCTGCTCAGGGTCTCCTAAGGCTATGCTCATGTTGTTGGCTGCTTTTATTTTAATCTTGGGGCTCAAGTAGAAAAGAATATGCTTGCTGGTAGCATCCATTTTCATGCTGCTGTTTACTGAGATCCCCAATATTTTACTGGCTGGAGGCCATTTGTTGGTCCCTAGAGGCTGCCTACAAGTTCATTAATGTGTGGTTCTCTTCATAGGTAATTGACAACATTTTTATCTACTTCTTCAAGAACAGTATGACCATCTCTTTTTCTAGTCTACTAAGACAGCATCTTATACAACCAAACATAATTATAGGAGTGACATCCAATCACCTTTGCTATATATTATATAAAACAAGTTAGAAGCAATCATGGATCCCACCCACAGTCTAGGGAAGGGATTATATAAGGACTTGGATCACTGTGGGTCACTTTATAGTGTTTCACCACCCAGGGTTTGGCAACCATATCAGCCTAGATGATAAGAGGATAATTTATCTCAAAAACTGGAACTAAAATGACCTGAGCACATGATAAATATTAAGAACCATACATCATTCTTTTCTTCAACTTTGAAGATAAGATTGCCATTCTGACAGACATAAAGAGGATTTTGAAGCAGTTGTGTGATATTCAGACAATGTCACTGCTCCCTATTTCCAGACTTTTTATAGCCAAGGGAGTAAACAGAAGAAAATCATATTTCAGACCTCTAGATGTTTCTGTAGCACAAGAGGAAAGACATCAAAAAAATTCTTCCTCCAAACTGAATTCACTACAAGATACATAAAAACATTTTAGAAAGCACTTGAGCTCAGTTGTGAAGAATTTATACCCTTATATACAATAAATCAGAATTTGAACATTTGATTTAATTATTACTAATTATGTGACTGAATGAATGAGTTTCTCATACTTTTTATTTCCTCACCTGTAATGGGGGTAAGAGAGCCTATATTAATAATTACTTCTGAAGATTAAATGTGATAATATACTATATAAAGACATGATTATGGTCATAGTCAAATTTATATGAGAGGAGACCTTATGGAAAACAAAACAGAGTGGTGTGATACAAATTAATATTGCAAGAAATGGATGATGTCACAGCAAATAAAAATGCAATTAGATGGTAATCTTGAAGGGACATCTGGGTGACTCAGTTGGTTGACTGTCCAACTCTTAATATCAGCTCAGGTCACGATCTCACAGTTCAGTTCATGGGATGGAGTCTCACGTTGGGCTCTATGCTGACAACACAAAGCCTGCTTGGGATTCTCTCTTTTCCTCTCTCTCCCCTTCCCAGCTCATGTGCACATACACACTCTCTCTCTCAAAATAAATAAACATTTAGAAGATAATTTTGAAAGTAATACAAAATTGAAAAGCAAAGGATAAATATTAGGAATAAAATGTAAATTAAATATAAATAAAAATATTTTTAAAAGACCAATCCAGAAAATAGCTTATTAACTTTAAAAAAAAAACCCTAGGCTTCTTGTCACAATCTAAATATTAACTACTCGTATGTATATTTTGCATGTATTAAGGGAAGGAAACCATAATTCTAAATTTCCTACTCCACCAAATTGTTGCCCATAAAAAACTTAAAAAATAACTTTTTACATATGCAAAGTCTAGAAAAACATATTACTTAGGTATATTATTCCTGAAAATATTATCTAAACATATGACACTGCTAACCAAGATATGACTCCAAAAAATTAAACCAAAAGTGTGAAAAATAAGAAAGGAGGGAATTGGCATTTGTGATCACTGAAATAGTTAAAATTATAGGGATATGTGTAAATAACTACTAAAAATGTGATTGTGACAACAATAGATGGAACGATAGGATTATACATATAGTGTTACTTTTGTTTTTAATCCTGGAGATTACAACCTTAGATTTTCAACCAAGTATATTGATTAGTGAAACAAATATTCTGCTTCATCTTTCATAATTAAGCATCATACTTATGTGAAAATTAGGCAAGCATTGGTTGAATAATATGCTAGAACTAAATTCTGTATATATATGTATATTTTATGTATATATATATGTGTGAATTAGCATAATAGTCAAGAAAAGCTATGACATTAATTTTACTTTTCTCTGAAAAGTATTTTTTTTATTTTGTATTTGAAAAAACATAATCTGTTTATGTGCTTTAAAACAACATGACATAGTAAAGGTTGAAAATAAAGACATAAATGAATATATCAAGGAGACACAAACAAGCAATAGAGCAGTATTAACATATAATATATAAAGAAGAAAAACAACCAGAAAGACATAAAGCTTTATTTTATGATAAGCAAACACATTAAGGATAACCACACCTAACTTAAAGCTAATAAAATAGTACTAGAACACAGAAAAAAACCAAAACTTTTAAAAAATGATCAGATTTGGCTATGTGGGAAATTTTTAGAAATAGTAAAATGAGAATTTATTCAGAATACATACATTTTCTAATTAAAATTGAATAGAACTTGACATTAAATAAATTTAAATAATTTAAAAATTGTTAAATTCTTGAATATTCAAAAGTATTCTCTTACATAATATTGGATCAATAGGGGACTTCAATATATTATGCATCAACATATAAAAATAAAGACAGACAAAAATAGTTGAATTTGAATATAAGTAAGTCCACAACCTAAATGTTTTCATTATTTGAAAACAGAAAATAAATTAGCTGAGCTGAATAAATAAAATTACAAAGAAAAAAGTAAACTAAGTAAATAAACAAGCTGAAAAACAGCAGCACTCATAAAATATAGAGATCATATTTTTTTAAAGTAAGTCATACTGTAAAACCTTGGTTTGTGAGCATGATCCATTCCAGAAACATGCCTGTAATACAAAGCACTCATATATCAAAGTGAATTTTAAGAACTATTGGCTCAGTTGTGATCATGTGACTTTCAGCATCACGTACTACTTGTATTGCAAGATATCGCTCACTTATCAAGTTAAATTTATTAGAAATGTCTGCCATCTTGCAGAAAACTCGCAGAACAAGTTACTTGCAGTCCAAGGTTTTACTGTATTAGAAAATATTTGTAAAATTTAGTCAAGCAAAAAAGTAAGTAGCAATGAGCTTTCACAAGAAAAAAAAAGATATCTAGTGATATATTGGACTTGCTCAAATGTTATACACTATGGAAACAATTTAATCTTAATGACAATTAAAAAATTACTTTTACAATGTATACATTTCATGCAATCCCTATCAAAATACCAATAGCATTTTCACAGAACTAGAACAAATAAATCCTAAAATTTGTATGGAACCATAGAAGACCTTGAATAGTTAAAGGAATCTTTAAAAAGTAAAGCAAAGTTGAAGGAATCACAATTCTGGACTTCAAGTTACATTAAAAAGTTGTGGTAAACAAAACAGTAGGGTATTGGCACAAAAACAGACACACAGATGAACAGAACAGAATAGAAAATCCAGAAATAAACCCACAATTAAACGGTCAATTAACCTTCTACAAAGCAGGAAAGAATATCCAATGGGAAAAAGACAGTCTCCAACAAATGGTGTTGGGAAAACTGGACAGCAACATGCAAAAGGAAGAAACTGGACCACTTTCTTATACCATACATAAAAGTAAATTCAAAATGGATTAAGAACCTAAATGGATTAAAGACACCTGAAAACATAAAAATACTATAAGAAAACACAGGCAGTAACTTCTTTGACATTAGCTGTAGCAACTTTTTTTCTAGATATGTCCCCTGAGGCAAGGGAAACAAAAGCAAAAATAAACTACTGGAACTTTATAAAAATAAAAAGCTTCTTCATAGTGAAGGAAACAATCAAAACTAAGAAGCAATGTATGGAATGGGAGAAGATATTTGCAAATGAGACATCAGATAAAGGGCTGCTATCCAAAATATGTAAAGAACTTGCAAAATTCTACGCCCAAAAGACAAATAGCCCAACTGAAAAGTGGGCAGAAGACATTAGCAGACATTTCTCCAGAGAAGACATCCAGATAGCCAGGAGACACATGAAAAGATGCTCATCATCACATATCATCAAGGAAATGCAAATCAAAACTACAATGAGATATCACCTCACACCCACTGTAATGGCTAAAATCAACAACACAAGAAACAACAGGCATTGGCAAGGATGTGGAGAAAAAGGAACCCTTGTGTCACTGTTGGTAGGAATGCAAACTGATACAGCCACTGTAGAAAATAGTGTGGAGGTTCCTCAACAAGTTAAAAATAGAACTACCTTAGGATCGAGCAATGGCAGTGAGTATTTACCGACAGAATACAAAAACACTAATTCAAAGGTATACAATGCACCCCTATGTTTATGGCATTTTATTTATAATAACCAAATTATAGTCCAAATGTACATAAACTAATGAATGGATGAAGGAAATGTGATACACACACACACACACACACACACACACACACTGGAATATTACTCAGCCATAAAAAAGAACGAAATCTTGCCATCTGCAATGACATGAATGGAGCTACAAAGTTAGAAAGTATAATGCTAAATGAAATAAGTCAGTTAGAAAAAGACAAATACCAATGGTTTAACTCATATGTGAAATTTAAGAAACAAAACAAGCAAGGGGAAATAATGAGAGAAAGAGAGAGAGAGAGAGAGAGAGAGAGAGAGAGAGATAGAAACAGACTTTTAATTATAGAGAGAAATCTGATAGTTACCAGAGGTGAGAAGGGTAGGGAATGTGTTAAATAGGTGATGGAAATTAAGGAGTTCACCTTTCATGATGACCACAGAGTGATGTATGAAACTGCTGAATTACTATATTGTACACTTGAAACTAATATAACACTGTATGTTAACTAATTGGAAATGAAATAAAAACTTAAAAAAGACATAAAATGTAAAGCATTAAAGAAAAAGAAAAGTAAGTGATGTGATATGATTTGTTTTAAAATTACTACTTTGGCTGTTAAAATAGCAACCCATGGCAACACAGGAAGTAAAAAAAATGGCTAATTAAGAGGGAAAAACACAAGCAAAGATTATACTGGTTAGGTTTGATTTTAACTGAATATGTATCACTCCAATAAACACATGATTCAGCAATAAATAACTGAGAAATTATTAGGATTTATAAATGACTAAGGTTATCACATTAGTCTTAAACAACTTCACACAAATTAATGAGAAGAATACTAAGACGACAGTAGTTAAATTAATTAACCAATACAACTGAAAAATTGGCAAAGATGAAGTCAAGCTTTCACTTTTTGCAGATGACATGATATTATACATGGAAAATCCGATAGACTCCACCAAAAGTCTGCTAGAACTGATAAATGAATTCAGCAAAGTCACAGGGTACAAAATTAATGTGCAGAAATCAGTTGCATTCTTACACACTAATAATGAAGCAACAGAAGGACAAATAAAGAAACTGATCCCATTCACAATTGCACCAAGAATCATAAAATGCCTAGGAATAAACCTAACCAAAGATGTAAAAGATCTGTATGCTGAAAACTATAGAAAGTTTATGAAGAAAATTGAAGAAGATATAAAGAAATGGAAAGACATTCCGTGCTCATGGACGGGAAGAATAAATATTGTCAAAATGTCAATAATACCCAAAGCTATCTACACATTCAATGCAATCCCAATCAAAAGTGCACCAGCATTCTTCTCAAAGCTAGAACAAGCAATTCTAAAATTCATATGGAACCACAAAAGGCCCCAAATAGCCAAAGTAATATTGAAGAAGAAGACCAAAGCGGGAGGCATCACAATCCCAGACTTCAGCCTCTACTACAAACCTGTAATCATCAAGACAGCATGGTATTGGCACAAAAACAGACACATAGACCAATGGAATAGAATAGAAACCCCAGAACTAGACCCACAAACGTATGGCCAACTAATCTTTGACAAAGCAGGAAAGAATATCCAATGGAAAAAAGACAGTCTCTTTAACAAATGGTGCTGGGAGAACTGAACAGCAACATGCAGAAGAATGAAACTAGACCACTTTCTTACACCATTCACAAAAATAAACTCAAAATGGATGAAGGACCTGAATGTGAGACAGGAAACCATCAAAACCCTAGAGGAGAAAGCAGGAAAAAACCTCTCTGACCTCAGCCACAGCAATTTACTTGACACATCTCCAAAGGCAAGGGAATTAAAAGCAAAAATGAACTATTGGGACCTCATAAAGATAAAAAGTTTCTGCACTGCAAAGGAAGCAATCAACAAAACTAAAAGGCAACTGATGGAATGGGAAAAGATATTTGCAAATGACATATGGGACAAAGGGCTAGTATCCAAAATCTATAAAGAGCTCACCAAACTCCACACCCGAAAAACAAATAATCCAGTGAAGAAATGGGCAGAAAACATGAATAGACACTTCTCTAAAGAAGACATCCGGATGGCCAATAGGCACATGAAAAGATGCTCAATGTGGCTCCTCATCAGGGAAATACAAATCAAAACCACACTCAGATACCACCACACGCCAGTCAGAACGAATGAACAAATCAGGAGACTATAGATGCTGACGAGGATGTGGAGAAACGGGAACGCTCTTGCACTGTTGGTGGGAATGCAAATTGGTGCAGCTGCTCTGGAAAGCAGTGTGGAGGTTCCTCAGAAAATTAAAAATAGACCTACCCTATGACCCAGCAATAGCACTGCTAGGAATTTACCCAAGGGATACAGGAGTGCTGATGCATAGGGGCACTTGTACCCCAATGTTTACAGCAGTACTTTCAACAATAGCCAAATTATGGAAAGAGCCTAAATGTCCATCAACTGATGAATGGATAAAGAAATTGTGGTTTATATACACAATGGAATACTACTTGGCAATGAGAAAGAATGAAATATGGCCTTTTGTAGCAATGTGGATGGAACTAGATAGTGTTATGCTAAGTGAAATAAGTCATACAGAGAAAGACAGATACCATATGTTTTCACTCTTATGTGGATCCTGAAAAACTTAACAGAAGACCATGGAAGAGGGGAAGGGGGAAAGAAAGTTAGAGAGGGAGGGAGGCAAACCATAAGAGACTCTTAAAGACTGAGAATAAACTGAGGGTTGATGGGGAGTGGGCGGGAGGGAAAGTGGGTGATGGGCACTGAGGAGGGCACCTGTTGGGATGAGCACTGGGTGTTGTATGGAAACCAATTTGACAATAAATTTCATATTAAAAAATGCAACTGAGATTACATTAATTAAACCAATCTGAAAATTTGCATACTCACCAGTGATCACAAAACACAAATAGGAATAATATAACAACTCTGAATAAGAGTAATAGGAATAATAGGAATAGGAATAGGAATAATATAACAACTCTAAAATAACAACTTATTATATTAGAGTATTTACATACATTGATATTTTAATGTGTTATTACTAATTCTAAATGTATTTATGTCCCTGACCTAGAAATTATATCTGTAAAATATCCTATGGAAATAATACTTAATTTAAATTGGCCTTATAAACAAAATTGTTCCAGCAAAATTTCCAAAAATGTGAAACTTAGAATGAAAAAACTAACTTACATAACAGGGAATGGTCAAATGAAACCTGATGTAATATTATGAAGCCATTAAAAAAAGTAACTATTTCATGTGAAAGACTACTCATAGTGTTTGTAAGTAGGAGGGACAGGTTACAATATTTTATATATAATTTTAAGCATGTATTTAAAGGTTCTATAGGTATAGAAACATACTGAAAGAAAATATAACAAAATATTAACACTGATGATTTTTAGCTCTGGTAATTACATGTTTTTATTCTTTCTTTTTCTTAACTTTCATTTTATCTTAATAAAGATATATTACTTAAGCATAGACTTTAGGATTATGTTAAATTCCTTGATTGCATTATTTAGTAGCAATCACTACAGAGTGCTCAGTAGAACAATATTGGAATGGGGATTATAACCAGCTGGTGCACTTGGGTGGCTCAGTCGGTTGAGCATCAGACCCCTGATTTCGGCTCAAGTGACTCATGATCTCACAGCCATAAGATCGTGCCCCAAGTCAGGCTCCAAGCTATGCACAGAGGCTTCTTAAGATTATCTCTCTTCCTCTGCGTCTGCCCCTCACCCCCTTGCAAACACAAGTGTGTATGCTTTCTCTCTTCTCTTAAAAACAAAACCAAACAAAAAAAAACATGTGTCCTAGAACAAAGGACAACAAAACAGATCTCGCCAGTAATTTCTTTCACAAGCCAATCTTTCACAAGAACAATATGATATCAGTAATTTAACTGCCTGTTGTAGTAAAACTTCTAAAACTCAATAGACAGAATTTAGAGTCTCTACATTGTATCACTTACAATGTCTAGTACACAATAAAACTTACTAGCCATGTGAAGAAGGAAAATCTATAGGAATATGATCATACAATTTTCAAAACCACCACGTTATACTCCATTTCTGAGAAATCATAATATATAAAACATACTGTAAACTCCAAGTCTAAAGGAAAGTTACCTGTTTAACTATTTCCCAAACTTATTTTATGATGGAAAATTCTGTCATGAACTCTTAAAGCTGGAAACATCTTAAGAACAAAGCTCTCACCCATTATGAGAATCATTCTAGTTGAATAATTTGTTCTAATAAAACATAATCTGTGGTGTCTCTCCAAAAACATTTGAAAAAATACTAAGCTGGCAGCCTACCATCTCCCAGAAACATTGTATACAAAGGGAGGACCTTGTCGTTGGGATCTCTTACCCTAGGCACACACAGGATAATACTGGATCATTTCTATCAATAAGTACTAAGATTTGTGTATGTACAGTACAGAAAATACTATGTACAGTATTTTCTACCTAACTTGTCATTTTATGAGCCAAAACTTTTGTATTTGTATCACAAAAATTTATTTAAAGCTTACAAAATGTTAAGTACCATATTTTACTATATTAAAATATAGTACATATTTTAAATAAAATGACATTTAATTTTTAAATGTGGGTTCCTCAGAGAGTTCCTGATTATTTTGCACCTTCACACCTAATCTTCTCTCACCCCCGACCTTGGGGAACATTATGTTCTCCAGAAACTTTACTTGTTTGTTTGTTTGTCGCTATTGTTTATAAATTATTTGACTGTGCATATGGAATTATGATGGTTAATCCTTTTGGGTGTCGCTTTAATTCAAACTACTAAAATATAAACAAGGACAAGTAAATAATCAGAATTAGAGATTTCTATAAAAGGAGAAATTTGAAACTTTGTTTTTAAAGGTAGAAAATGTATCTTGACTAGTCCTCAAATATGCAAGGAAGAATAAAGAAGGTTATTATGAACTCAGCAAATTCTAGAAAAGATCAAATAACTTCCTATCTATTTAACTACAGAGGAGATTAAATAAAAAATTTCTGGTTATATGCATTGAGGTAATTTATCTAGACTTTTCAGACCAGAATCATGTCTTCCTTCTTCATATGGGGGGAAATAAGCAATACCTTTATCTTGGAGGAAATACCGTAAAGCACTCTACTCCCAACTTCACTGTGGTATTAATAGGAATCCTAATCAATTTTTTTAATCCAAGAAGGAAATCCTTTGCTGTAAAGCTATCATTCTGTAGGAGAAGCTAGTCACAAATTATATGGATGGATGCCCATGATTTATGAAAAACAAATAGTGTGAAAGAGAAGAATTGAATCAACGAAAGAGATGAATATTGACATGCTTCTGAAATATTTTGAAATATATGAGAGACAATTTCATTCACTGAAAAAGAAAATATACTGCTATGGAAAGGCAATCAATTCTAAAATTCATCATCTCTGAATGTGTTCCCCTTGATGTGATACAATATGAAGTACACAGTAGCAGCTCTGAAGTACATTTGCCAAGAATATAGGACCTCAAGATAATCAAGCCTTCATCTCTAATTTCTAATTCACAGGAAACACAGTGGACAGAAAAATAATTTAAATTATACCATAAGGAGGAAATCAGACAAAAGAGACTTTATTTGAAATTTGATTCATACAAACCACATAGAGGAAGCTATTTTAAAGGCACTGGGAAAAAAATTAAAATGTATTTTGTAGCAGAATGTTAACATGTATTTTTAAATTTTGATGGTGTGATAATAGGATTGCAATTTATGTAAGAAATGTACTTAGATTTTTACAGATGAAACTATAGTAATTAGGATTAACCTGTAGTGAAATTACTAAAATACTTATAAAATAGAGACATTTCACAATAATAAAAAAGTTTAAAAAGATAAGGAACATACAATGAGATGTTGATGACTATTAAATCTAGAGGGTCATTACTGATTATTAATTTATTCTATTCTCCACTTTTATGTAATGTGTATTATTAGATCTTAGATGCTATCCATTGCACCAGTAAAGAGGGAAAAGGGCCAAGAGTTACACTATGGCACACCATGGCTCTGAGAGGCATTCCAACCTCAGAAGTATTAAAAGCTGAAATATTACATGTGCTTTAGAATCAATGAAATATTGTATGTTTGGGATTGTTCATTAAAAAAAAGAGAACAAAATGAAATGAAGTTTGGAAATTACAAATCTGTATAAGTGGCAATGAGGTGGGAGTCAGAGAGACAAATGCCCTCAATTCTTTTAAAAGGGACTCTGCTTGATTAAAGAGGTAACTGTGCCTGTTCCTAGTAGAGAAGGCAGGTTAATCCATAAGTATTTTGGTTTGTGTATTCATCTGGGGAACCAAGAGCAAATGCATCACCCATATGGCTCATTTTGTTGCTTTCAAGGAGGCACTCAGAAATTAGTATCCTGGTGAAATATGGTCCAAAGTGCCATGACTCCTACATTCTTGGGGAGGGAAGGCCCTAAGATAAGACACAACTTCTTTAGGAAGGATGTGCATGTTTAGTAAGGGAGGCTGTGTAACAAGGTTATAACTCAAAATTTGAATGTAGTTTTCTCTGGCCGTTCCCGTCTTTTCTCTGTTTCTTATTGCTAGACAAACATTCTCTCTTCTTCAAGTCACTCCAAAGCGAAGACAAAGCTTCAAGAAACTAACCTCTCATCTCAAATATAAACATCTAGGTTACAGTGAAAATCTTGCTCATATGTATATGTGTGTGTGTGTGTGTGTGTGTGTGTAGTATAGTGTAGTATATACACATTTTTTTTCTTTCCTAATAGAAACTGGTAAGCCTGGACCCTAGAGGAAAGGAACGAGACAAATGGAAGTCAGATTATGTTGTGGGCAAAGGGGACCATGGGTAGATGGAACTCAGAACTGCTCTTGGGGGCAGGCTTTCTTCACACAAATCTAGTACCTAAGGACAACCTCTCACTGGAAAGTCCTAGATACTGTCAGAAAGAAGGGAGCTTGAGTCTCTAAACTGTTGGTAGATAGAGACAGATGATTTATGTTTGTGTTAAGCCAGAGAAATCTAAAACAGAATATGGACAAGTCTATTACTTCTTCCTGGGAAATCTTAAAGGCAAGAGAAAGGTTTACTCCATGTTTTGGTGGCACAGCCAGGAGGAGAGTAAGACTGTGTAGGCACTGAACACACCCAGAGGTTGTTGGGTAAGAAATGCAGAATTGGAGCTGCCCAGAGTCCTGTCCAATCGGTTCTCTGGGAAGTCTAGAAGGCATAAGAAAAAAGTAACTGGAATTATTTCCCTAGAGTACTTGGTTGCAGAAGGAATTGCTGCAAACTACTGCTGGAAAGAAAAGAAGCACCAAGGAATTGAAGGTAAGAGACCTCAGCAGGACACCTGGGAAGAGCTATTAAAATGCACCAGGAGAAAAAGAATAGTCTCTAAACATCTGGCACACCCAGCAAACTCAAAGCTAACACAAGTTCAAGTAAGAACTCTCCCCTCTACTTTTTCCCCACTCCAGTCTTAGTGGGAAATCTAAACAGCAAGGAGTGATTAGGGGAGAAGGTGAACACAGAGAGAAAAGGAGCTATGAGAGAGAGAGAGAAAATCAGCTATGCCCTGATTTCCCACTTAAGTCTGCATTGGCTTAACTGGAACAAAGAGCCAACTTAACACAAATAAGGATCAGTAGCTCAAGATGGCACTAGGATTGTCTATTATCTAAAACTCAGAAAATTCATGACTCTGCTGTGGTTTTTATCCAGGGACATGACAAAAATAAAATTGTGTTTTATCTTAAGAATCATTCTTTTTTAAATATATTGTTAAATGTGGTTACTGCTCTTGCTTCATCTGGAGGAAGTTCCAGATCTTCTCTTTTCCAGCAAAAGAACCAAATAAGTGCAGGATGGCCTAGTCCAAATCAACACTGAGGTGAATTTCTCCTGAGTGAATGTATGTTCTCAGGTTGCATTTGGTGGACCACCAAAGTCAACTGGGATTCTGATAGAGCTAAAAACAGAATTTATTTATTTTTCTTCCTCATACAGTAGGTTTGGAAAACATTTTACTTGGTAAACCTGGCAATGGAACTTCTGATGGCCTTATTCTCTGAATGAAGTAGTTATCAAGGTAATGTCTTGATAATGCTGTGCGTCTCATCAGTTCTCAGGACCTGTGAAACATGAAGCACATCAGAGACTAAGCACTGAACACAAAACCTCTCATATCCTGAAGCTAGTGAGAGACATCCTGCATGTACTTCCTGAAGGAAAAATCACCTTTCTCCAGCCATTAAGGACACTTCTAGATAAGGTTGAGCAGGACAAAGAACTCAAGAGTATGAAATTTCTTTAGACATTTAATTCAGTAGAGAAAAATAATTTTATTTAGGACTTTATTTTTAATTTTGATGTTTTTGCCCTTAATTTGCAGACCATTTTAATCACTAGTCTTTTTATTTTCCTCAGGAATTTGATATAATATTAAAATTTGCTCCATCTCTGCATTGCTAGCTTTTATTGTTGGAATGTCTTTATGGATTAAAAATATAACTGATAATTTAAAAATCAATAACATTTATATTTATAGAGGATGGAAGAGAGGAAGATTTAATCTAGAATTCTCCTTACTGAGTGGGTTGTTAAACGACTAGGACTTTTCACTTTTGTCTCATCACAATCAGTGTTGCAGTTTTGAGAAGTCACCTACAGAATGAAGAAAGCATTGAGGGCAGCAGAAATAGAAACCGGAAAGCCAGTTGGAATTCTGCTGCATAATCTTTGAAAGATGATGAAAATAGGAACTGTAATAGAATGGAATAGAATGTGGGAAGACACAGAGAGGGCCAGGGAGACATCTAGGATTGAAATCTAGTGATGGACTGGATTTTGGTGGGGACAGATAAGGGATAGCGAAGACTAAGGTGATGCCTACCTATATGCCCAGCTTGCAAAACTGAGTAGATGGCGATGTCATTTGTTGAAATATAGACTAGTAGAGAGATATAAATTTGGGTGGAATGAAAGATAATTTAGACAGTTTGAGACTTAGTGAATTTGAGTTGACTGAAGTACCTGTGAGACTTTGGTGTGACATCTCAGCAGAGAGTTTTTGGGTTTTGGATATAGAGGGCAGGTATTCAAGAGAGAGATTTATTTTGGTACTAATTTGAAACTTAAAGAATGGAAACCGTAGCAATAGATGAGTATGAACCAGTCTGAAAGCATAAAGTAGTAAGAGAAAGGGAGTCTCCGATAGAATTATGAAGAAACAAATGTATAAGAGGAGGGAAAAGGAAAATTGTTAAAGTACACAGGAACAATGGCTAGAAAAGAATGTATTTCCCTTGTGGCTTGATAAAGATTCATCTCAAGATTTCTCCCCCAGTGCTCCTGGCAAAGTCCACTCTTAGAGTTATTCCCTAACCTCTAGAAATTATTTATTTAACTCTTCTATGAATAATATGCATCAACCTAAAATTTAACTGCTATGTGTTTTACATGACCTATTCTTTTGTTAATTTATCTTGTACCTCCTCAGACCCACCCATTATAAAGTAATCTCCTAGGGAGTAACGACAGGGTCTTCATCATCATCACTAAACTCTCCCTGTCTTCTTTTTAGAATTTATACAGTACTTTTACACTCATTGTCTAATTTTCCAGTCCTAAACTCAAGCAAAGTAGTCGGAATAGTGATTCAAATTACGTTAACAGTAAATGTTTTTGTTCTGTTTTATATTGAGACTATACTAAAGGTACTGTGGATGCAGAAATGACTTCCCAGCTTGCTTTGGGGATACTCTGTCCCCTGGGGACTGAGATATGCACATACTTGATTACTGTAAAGCTAAAGTTGGAATAATGCTGTAACAAAAAAATAGTAAGGACAGAAGGATTCAGGATTCAGATTCAACACCAACTACTATGTTCAGGCACTATCAAGGTTTTCCATATACCATTTCAATTAGGCTCATAACAATCCTGGGACGAAAGATATTGTCATCTTCAGTCCATATAGATGAGAGAATTTGAATTAAGAAATGAAGAAAAGAATCATCCATAATCACATCACATAACTAGTTAGGAGACCAGCTCTACCATGAGCCCATTACTGCTGGTCCCCAAATATGCCATGTCCTTTCTGTTTATATAAAAGTGCAAAGGTCCTACCTTCCCAACTTCTCTGAGCTATTTCCGAGCATTTAACAAGTGTTTGTTTATTTAAAATGATGCAGGTTTCTGAAATTGAAATAAGAACCCTAGTTAAGGATATTTATTAAAACTTTTCTGTTTTTATTCTCTCTGGATTAACCATACATAATTAGTGAGTGGGGAATAAAACTATAAACAGATGTTTTATTTTCCCTATACTGATAAGGTTATGTATGTAGGTTTTTTATTATTATTTTTAGTTTAGAGAGAGAGTGTGCAGAAGAGGGGCGGGGGGGGGGAGAGAGAGAGAGAGAGAGAGAGAGAGAATCTTAAGCAGGTTCCACATTCAGCATGAAGCCTGATGTGGGGCTTGATCCCACGAATCTGGGATCATGACCTGAACTGAAATCGAGAATCAGATGCTCAGCCAACTGACATACCCAGATGCCCCAAATCTAGATTGATTAAAAGTATGTAACTTCATCTGTCTTGTGGTGAGTGGGTGGGGAGTGAACTAGAAAAGAAACACTAGGATTTAAATATTACAAGGACCCAAACTGACAAAAACAAATCCTAGTGAGCTTCAAAGTAGTATCCTCAATCTGGGTATTTATATAAGCTATTAGACAAATTTATTTAATATGTGAGGCAGGCTATTTCCACAAGTCAGACCATTATTCCTCGCAAGTCAGAGCTCTGAAATGAATTTGCTTGGATTGTAAATCCAAGTCCAACAGAATTTTAGGATTAAAACAGAATTTTTGTAATGTTATAGAAACTTCTCTTTTACAAACGGTTATCAAAATCTACAATGTGTCTACGCAATAATCTAGGGAAACAGAAACAAATTCCTGGTCTCCTACTACTTAATCCAAATTTCTTTTCATTGCAGTGTTTTTCCCACGTGATTCACACACACACATACACATACACAGTTAAAAATCATGACATCAGAGATATGTTCCCCTAAGGACAGAATTAGTGAACTCTAAGAAAGGTCAATAGAAATATCTACAATGAAAAACAAAGAGAAAAATGAGTAGGAGGAAATGGATCATCTAGCAGCCACAGGAAATTGTCAAATAGTCTAACACAATGTATGTGGAATTCTGCAAAAAGAAGAAAGAAAAAACAACTGGAGGAATATTTGAATGGACAACAGTAGGGAATTTTTTAAAAATTACTGAAATGTAATAAAATATATAATTAAGTGTCTCAGATCATTACAAGCAGAGGACATTTAAAAATGAAGAAAAAAATACATCATAGTTAAATTACTGAAAAACAAAGGTGAGGAGAAAAATATAAACACAGCCAGAGAAGAAAAAACCTACAAATGGAGCAGTCAAAAATTATAAGAGACATTTCATGAAAGCTACGAAATCCAGAAGACAAATGAGTCAACATCTTTCAAGTACTGAAGGGAAAAAAAAAAACAATTCTACACATAAGAAAATATTTCTCAGAAATAGTCAAAATTGAGAAATTTCAGGCAAATAAAAACTGTGATTATTTACTATTAGCATTCTTAATGATAGGAAATGTTGAAGGAAGTTCTTCAGTCAGAAGTATAACAGGAATAGAAATTTTGATCTACACAGGGAAGAACCAAAAAAAAAAAGTCATTCTAATTGTTTTAAGAAATACTTGCCCTTAAGGTAAAAGTTGTTAAAATATATCATTAGCTTTATAATGTGTGTGTGTGTGTATAAAGTTCTATGCTATACAAAAATAATATAATACTATCTGAATTTAGAGTATGATAAACTCACAAATTAAAAAAAAGTCAATAGTAGAGATAAAATTGAATCATATAAGTACTAATTTAACAGAAGGCAGGAAATGGTTATTAAAAGTATGAAGAATAAATGGGACAAATAGAAAACAATTAGCAAGATGGTAAATTTAAGTCCAATATATTCAATAATAATATTCAATGTAAATCATGCAAACACTCCAATGAGAAGACAGAGATTGTCAGATGTTATTTTAAAAAGGCAAGATCCAAATCTGTACTGTCTACAAGAAGCTTATGTTAGTTTATAAACACATAAATAGGTTATAAGGAAAGGGGTTAGAAAATATATACAATTGAAACACTAATAAATTGGGGTTCCTGTATGCCTCAGTCAGTTGAGCATCCAACTTCGGTTCAGGTCATGATCTAGTGGTTTGTGAGCTGGAGCCCCATGTTGGGCCCTGTGCTGACAGCTCAGAGCCTGGAGCCTGCTTGGGATTCTCTCTCTCTGTCTTTCCCTTGCTCAAACTTGTCTCTCTCTCAAAAATAAATAAACACTTCAAAACATAAAAAAGAAAGAAACACTAATAAAAAAAGGCTGAAGCAACAATATTAATATCAAAATGGTAATATTATCAGGAATGTAATATGGTAAGTCAATTCATCAAAGCATTATAGTCCTTTTATATTTACCCAACAACATAATTCTAAGAACATAAAAATAAACACTGATACAGATGAAAAGTAGACAAATTTGTAATTATAATTGAAGTCTTCAATGCTCCTTTCTTAGTATTTGGTAGAAAATGTAGACAGAAAATCTCTCAGACTATCAACAATCTGAAAAGCATTATCAAGATATTTGACCTAAATGACATTTAAAACACAATCCACCCATCAGTAAGTGTACATGGAATACTCAAAAAGAGAGAAGATAGATATCTTGTGTCATAAAAAAAATCATAGCAAATTTTAAATAAGTGAAATAATATGAACTACCTTCAGTCAGCAGAATGTAATTAAACTAGACATCAATCACATAAAGACATCTGGAAAACACCCTAATATTTGGAAACCAAAAAGAAAACATCAAACTCACACAATTTTTACCCTTAAAATAGAAGAGGAGGGAACAATTCTTAGTTATTTTTATGATTCCAATAACCATACTGAGACATTAAAGAAAACTACATAAATATATCCCTAATAACATGTAACAATAAGATATCAGTAAATCAAATGAAGGAAAATATAAAAAGGATATTCCTTATAAACAAACAGTGTTATCTAAGAGATCAAGGTTTAGTATAGTTTTTAAAAAATCAGAGAAATTCACCATATTAACAGACTAAAAGAGAGAAATTATATAATTACCTCAGTAGAGGCAGAATATGCATTTATTTATTTTTTTTCAATATATTAAATTTATTGTCAAATTGGTTTCCATATAACACCCAGTGCTCATCCCAAAAGGTGCCCTCCTCAATACCCATCACACACTCTCCCCTCCCTCCCACCCCCCATCAACCCTCAGTTTGTTCTCGGTTTTTAACAGTCTCTTATGCTTTGGCTCTCTCCCATGCTAACCTCTTTTTTTTTTTTCCTTCCCCTCCCCCATGGGTTTCTGTTAAATTTCTCAGGATCCACAGAAGAGTGAAACCATATGGTATCTGTCCTTCTCTGTATGGCTTATTTCACTTAGCATCACACTCTCCAGTTCCATCCACGTTGCTACAAAGGGCCATATTTCGTTCTTTCTCATTGCCATGTAGTACTCCATTGTGTTTATAAACCACAATTTCTTTATCCATTCATCAGTTGAAGGACATTTAGGCTCTTTCCATAATTTGGCTATTGTTGAGAGTGCTGCTAGAAACATTGGGGTACAAGTGCCCCTATGCATCAGTACTCCTGCATCCCTTGGGTAAATTCCTAGCAGTGCTATTGCTGGGTCATAGGGTAGGTCTATTTTTAATTTTCTGAGGAACCTCCACACTGTTTTCCAGAGTGGCTGCACCAATTTGCATTCCCACCAACAGTGCAAGAGGGTTCCAGTTTCTCCACATCCTCGTCAGCATTTGTAGTCTCCTGATTTGTTCATTTTGGCCACTCTGACTGGCGTGAGGTGATATCTGAGTGTGGTTTTGATTTGTATTTCCCTGATAAGGAGCGACGTTGAGCATCTTTTCATGTGCCTGTTGGCCATCCGGATGTCTTCTTTAGAGAAGTGTCTATTCATGTTTTCTGCCCATTTCTTCACTGGGTTTTTTGTTTTTCGGGTGTGGAGTTTGGTGAGCTCTTTATAGATTTTGGATACTAGCCCTTTGTCCCATATGTCATTTACAAATATCTTTTCCCATTCCGTTGGTTGCCTTTTAGTTTTGTTGGTTGTTTCCTTTGCTGTGCAGAAGTTTTTATCTTCATAAGGTCCCAGTAATTCATTTTTGCTTTTAATTCCTTTGCCTTTGGGGATGTGTCGAGTAAGAAATTGCTACGGCTGAGGTCAGAGAGGTCTTTTCCTGCTTTCTCCTCTAGGGTTTTTATGGTTTCCAGTCTCACATTCAGGTCCTTTATCCATTTTGAGTTTATTTTTGTGAATGGTGTAAGAAAGTGGTCTAGTTTCAATCTTCTGCATGTTGCTGTCCAGTTCTCCCAGCACTATTTGTTAAAGAGACTGTCTTTTTTCCATTGGCTATTGTTTCCTGCTTTGTCAAAGATGAGTTGGACATACATTTGTGGGTCTAGTTCTGGGGTTTCTATTCTATTCCATTGGTCTATATGTCTGTTTTTGTGCCAATACCATGCTGTCTTGATGATGACAGCTTTGTAGTAGAGGCTAAAGTCTGGGATTGTGATGCCTCCCGCTTTGGTCTTCTTCTTCAAAATTACTTTGGCTATTCAGGGCCTTTTGTGGTTCCATATGAATTTTAGGATTGCTTGTTCTAGTTTCGAGAAGAATGCTGGTGCAATTTTGATTGGGATTGCATTGAATGTGTAGATAGCTTTGGGTAGTATTGACATTTTGACAATATTTATTCTTCCAATCCATGAGCACGGAATGTCTTTCCATTTCTTTATATCTTCTTCAATTACCTGCATAAGCTTTCTATAGTTTTCAGCATACAGATCTTTTACATCTTTGGTTAGATTTATTCCTAGGTATTTTATGCTTCTTGGTGCAATTGTGAATGGGATCAGTTTCTTTATTTGTCTTTCTGTTTCTTCATTATTGGTGTATAAGAATGCAACTGATTTCTGTACATTGATTTTGTATCCTGCAACTTTGCTAAATTCATGTATCAGTTCTAGCAGACTTCTGGTGGAGTCTATTGGATTTTCCATGTATAGTATCATGTCATCTGCAAAAAGTGAAAGCTTGACTTCATCTTTGCCAATCTTGATGCCTTTGATTTCCTTTTGTTGTCTGATTGCTGGTGCTAGCACTTCCAACACTATGTTAAACAACAGCAGTGAGAGTGGGCATCCCTGTCGTGTTCCTGATCTCAGGGAAAAAGCTCTCAATTTTCCCCATTGAGGATGATGTTAGCTGTGGGCTTTTCATAAATGGCTTTTATGATCTTTAAGTATGTTCCTTCTATCCTGACTCTCTCAAGGGTTTTTATTAAGAAAGGGTGCTGAATTTTGTCAAAGGCCTTTTCTGCATCGATTGACAGGATCATATGGTTCTTATATTTTCTTTTATTAATGTGATGCATCACATTGATTGATTTGCAAATGTTGAACCAGCCCAGCATCCCAGGAATGAATCCCACTTGATCATGGTGAATAATTCTTTTTATATGCTGTTGAATTCGATTTGCTAGTATCTTATTGAGAATTTTTGCATCCATATTCATCAGGGATATTGGCCTGTAGTTCTCTTTTTTTACTGGGTCTCTGTCTGGTTTGGGAATCAAAGTAATACTGGCTTCATAGAATGAGCCTGGAAGTTTTCCTCCCCTTTCTATTTCTTGGAATAACTTGAGAAGAATAGGTATTATCTCTGCTTTAAACGTCTGGTAGAACTCCCCTGGGAAGCCATCTGGTCCCGGACTCTTATTTGTTGGGAGATTTTTGATAACCGATTCAATTTCTTTGCTGGTTATGGGTCTGTTCAAGTTTTCTATTTCCTCCTGATTGAGTTTTGGAAGAGTGTGGGTGTTTAGGAATTTGTCCATTTCTTCCAGGTTGTCCAGTTTGTTGGCATATAACTTTTCATAGTATTCCCTGATAATTGCTTGTATCTCTGGGGGATTGGTTGTAATAATTCCATTTTCATTCATGATTTTATCGATTTGGGTCATCTCCCTTTTCTTTTTGAGAAGCCTGGCTAGAGGTTTATCAATTTTGTTTATTTTTTCAAAATTCCAACTCTTGGTTTCATTGATCTGCTCTACAGGTTTTTTAGATTCTATATTGTTTATTTCTGCTCTGATCTTTATTATTTCTCTTCTTCTGCTGGATTTAGGCTGTCTTTGCTGTTCTGCTTCTTGTTCCTTTAGGTGTGCTGTTAGATTTTGTATTTGGGATTTTTCTTGTTTCTTGAGATAGGCCTGAATTGCAATGTATTTTCGTCTCATGACTGCCTTCGCTGCATCCCAAAGCGTTTGGATGGTTGTATTTTCATTTTCATTAGTTTCCATATATTTTTTAATTTCTTCTCTAATTGCCTGGTTGGCCCATTCATTCTTTAGTAGGGTGTTCTTTAACCTCCATGCTTTTGGAGGTTTTCCAGACTTTTTCCTGTGGTTGATTTCAAGCTTCATAGCATTGTGGTCTGAAAGTATGCATGGTATGATTTCAATTCTTGTATACTTATGAAGGGCTGTTTTGTGACCCACTATGTGATCTATCTTGGAGAATGTTCCATGTGCACTCGAGAAGAAAGTATACTCTGTTGCTTTGGGATGCAGAGTTCTAAATATATCTGTCAAGTCCATCTGATCCAATGTATCATTCAGGGCCCTTGTTTCTTTATTGACCGTGTGCCTAGATGATCTATCCATTTCTGTAAGTGGGGTGTTAAAGTCCCCTGCATTTACCACATTCTGATCAATAAGGTTTCTTATGTTTGTGACTAATTGTTTTATATATTTGGGGGCTCCTGTATTCGGCGCATAGACACTTATAATTGTTAGCTCTTCCTGATGGATAGACCCTGTGATTATTATATAATGCCCTTCTTCATCTCTTGTTACAGCCTTTAATTTAAAGTCTAGTTTGTCTGATATAAGTATGGCTATTCCAGCTTTCTTTTGACTTCCAGTGGCATGATAAATAGTTCTCCAACCCCTCACTCTCAATCTGCAGGTGTCCTCAGGTCTGAAATGAGTCTCTTGTAGTCAGCAAATAGATGGGTCTTGTTTTTTTATCCATTCTGATACCCTATGTCTTTTGGTTGGCGCATTTAGTCCATTTACATTCAGTGTTATTATAGAAAGATATGGGTTTAGAGTCATTGTGATGTCCGTAGGTTTCATGCTTGTAGCGATGTCTCTGGTACTTTGTCTCACAGGATCCCCCTTAGGATGTCTTGTAGGGCTGGTTTAGTGGTGACGAATTCCTTCAGTTTTTGTTTGTTTGGGAAGACCTTTATCTCTCCTTGTATTCTAAATGACAGACTTGCTGGATAAAGGATATTCGGCTGCATATTTTTTCTGTTCATCACATTGAAGATCTCCTGCCATTCCTTTCTGGCCTGCCAAGGTTCAGTAGAGAGATTGGTCACGAGTCTTATAGGTCTCCCTTTATATGTTAGAGCACGTTTATCTCTAGCTGCTCTCAGAATTTTCTCTTTATCCTTGTATTTTGCCAGTTTCACTATGATATGTCATGCAGAAGATCGATTCAAGTTATGTCTGAAGGGAGTTGTCTGTGCCTCTTGGATTTCAATGCCTTTTTCCTTCCCCAGATCAGGGAAGTTCTCAGCTATTATTTCTTCAAGTACACCTTCAGCACCTTTCCCTCTCTCTTCCTCCTCTGGAATACCAATTATGCGTAGATTATTTCTCTTTAGTGCATCACTTAGTTCTCTAATTTTCTCCTCATACTCCTGGAGTTTTTTTTCTTTTTCTCAGCTTCTTTTTCCATAATTTTATCTTCTAGTTCACCTATTCTCTCCTCTGCCTCTTCAATCCGAGCTGTAGTTGTCTCCATTTTATTTTGCAGCTCGTTGATAGCATTTTTTAGCTTCTCCTGACTGTTCCTTAGTCCCTTGATCTCTGTAGCAAGAGATTCTCTGCTGTCCTCTATACTGTTTTTAAGCCCAGCGATTAATTTTATGACTATTATTCTAAATTCACTTTCCGTTATATTGTTTAAATCATTTTTGATCAGTACGTTAGCTGTTGTTATTTCCTGGACGTTTTTCTGAGGGGAATTCTTCCGTTTCGTCATTTTGGATAGTCCCTGGAGTGGTGCGGTACCGGGGGGCACTTCCCCTGTGCTGTCTTGAATAACTTGCGTTCGTGGGAGGGGCCGCAGTCACACCTGATGTCTGCCCCCAGCCCACCGCTGGGACCACAGTCAGACTGGTGTGTGCCTTCTCTTCCCCTCTCCTAGGGGCGGGATTCACTGTGGGGTGGCGTATCCCATCTAGGCTACTTGCACACTGCGAGGCTTGTGGTGCTGCGGATCTGGTGTATTAGCTGGGGTGGACCGGCAAAGTGCACAGGGGCAGGAGGGGCATGCTCAGCTTGCTTTTCCTTCAGAGATCCACTTCGGGAGGGGCCCTGAGGCACCGGGAGGGAGTCAGACCCGCAGGAGGGATGGATCCGCAGAAGCACAACGTTGGGTGTTTTCGAGGTGCAAGCAAGTTCCCTGGCAGGAACTGGTTCCCTTTGGGATTTTGGCTGGGGGATGGGCGAGGGAGATGGCACTAGCAAGCACCTTTGTTCCCTGCCAAGCTGAGCTGTCGTCCAGTGCTCAACAACTCTCCCTCCCGTTGTCCTCCAGCCCTCCCGTTCTCTGAGCAGAGCTGTTAGCTTATAACCTTCCAGATGTCAAGTCCCTCTTGCTGTCGGAACTCACTCCATCCGGCCCCTCTGCTTTTGCAAGCCAGACTCAGGGGCTCTGCTTGGCCGGTGGGCCGCCCCTCTGTCCCGGCTCCCTCCCACCAGTCCGTGGAGTGCACACCGCCTCTCCACCCTTCCTACCCTCTTCCATAGGCCTCTTGTCTGCGCTTGGCTCCGGAGACTCTGTTCTGCTAGTCTTCTGGCGGTTTTCTGAGTTATTTAGGCAGGTGTAGGTGGAATCTAAGTGATCAGCATTACATGCGGTAAGCCCAGCGTCCTATGCCGCCATCTTCCCAGGATCCCTTGTAGGTTATTCTTGATCTGGCCCTGCCTATTGTTAGCCTCATTACTAGTTTCTCTCTGCTTTGAGTAATACCCTTCAACACATGTGTTACATACTATTCTTTGCAAAAATTCTGTTTCTTGCCACTGCTCATACTATTCTTCTTCCTGGAACATACTTCTTCTTCAATTCATAACATTTTTTAATTTATTTTAAAAATTTTTTAATGTTTACTTACTTTTGAAAGAGAGATAGAGTGTGAGAGAGTGAGGGGCAGAGAGAAGGAGACACAGAATCCAAAACAGGCTTCAGGCTCTGAGCTTTCAGCACAGAGCCCTACATGGGGCTCAAACTCACGAACCACGAGATCATGACCCAAGCCACCAGGGCACCCCTCCAATTCATAATCTTTCACTTACTGTTGAAGACTTTTTAAGAATTACCTTCTCCAAAATTCCCTTCCTTGCTATGATCACCAAGTTTGGATTAGCTATTTGATCTCTATGCTTCCATAATACTCTGCCTATCTCTCTCTCTCTCTCTCTCTCTCTCTCTCTCTCTCTCTATTATTACAGTTTCTACCTTATAGTACAATGATGTTTTCAGTTTTGTTTCTCCTATCCTCATTATTTTGGAACTTCAATATTAGAGATTTTTGTCTTACTAGCCTTAGACCCACAGTGCCCAGAATACTGTTTGGCATATGACAGGAACTCAGTAAATGCTTGTTCAATGAAGGGAAGAATGCATATGTTAAGCACCAGTCAGTTTCCTAGGGAATCAACCTGTTATACATGAATTTCTTTTTACTAGACCACATAAATAGAATGGCATTTAGATATCTGGGACAACACAATAGAACGTATTGAATTTTAGCTCCTAGAATAGTCCTCCTATTACAATATAAGACAGCAATTATATTTAAGCACATATGATAAACTAGAATAACAATAACTTGTATTTATATAAGAAATTATTTTTTCCAGTATACTAGAGCCATCAGTGAGAACTGTAATACTTACTTTGCTTAAAAGTAATAATTAATTGACTTAAAAATTGATTACCTGATAAATTGCCTAAAAGATCTAAAACTTTTCTTTGACTCTAAATTGCTCCTGTGGTACATTGTCTTAATTTCTGAAAACTGCTTTTTTATACAGCAAAGAAAATAAACACACACACACACACACACACACACAAACATCTGTAGAAAAACCCAAGATTAAATGTCCTAATTCAGAAGTTTTTATGCCACCCACAAAAATTGTGTTATTCAAGGTCAAATTATTTGTAAAGAAGAAAACTACTGCAAGCAATTTTTAAAGGTACAAATTAGTTATAGCATGTGCTATGTTAATTACATCTAAAAATACTCCCAATATATTTTTTCCATCGGCACTTAAACATCTGTTGGTATACGTAAAGATTCTCTTGGATTCCACAATAAATTAAATGATGTTTTCCTTGAAGAGACTCTAGAATATGACAATATACTACTAAGATAATCTGCCTAAAATATGTTAATGTCAAGCAGCCAACTGCTTTGATATTAACCAATGTTTTGAAATTTGTGAGTCTTTTCCCTTTGACATAAATATGCATTCTTAAAGGCCTATAATAAAAAAATATTATCAATAAAAAAACTATTTGAGGTTTAATCTTAATATTAACAATCCACAGAGTGACCAAAACTCTTATGTGGCATTAACAGCAATGGATTATGTTAGAGTCAAACATCACAACATATAATTTATGTATTATTCAAACAGCCCCTGAATATTTGTTACTGTCAGACACTATGCTAAGCAATGAAGAAACAGGGGTGATTCCGATATGAACCCTGCCTAAGGAAACTTAGAGTCTTTGCAGACCAAAAGGCAAGAGAAATAATTTTAGAGAACATTAATATTAACTCAGTCAGTACAATGTAAAGCATTCAAAGCAACTGAAAAAATAAAAGTAACTATGTAAAAATGAGGAAAATAATAAAAATCTATACCACAATGTATTAAAAAATAAAAATATTTCTAAGTTAGTCATTAACCAAATATATAACAAGAATGATCAATGTTACAGTAGATCGGTTTGCCGGGAGTAACCTTCTTTTTTTTTTTTTTTTTTTAATGTTTAGTTCTTTTTGAGAGAGAGATAGAGAACCAGAGCATGAGTGGGAGAGGGGCAGAGAGAGAGAGAGAGAGGGAAACACACAATCCAAAGCAGGCTCCAGGCTCTGAGCTGTCAGCACAGAACCTGACATGGGGTTCGAACCCACAAACCATGAGGTCATGACCTGAGCCTAAGTTGGAGGCTTAACCAACTGAGCCACTCAGGTGCCCCTAACTTTCCTGTTTTTGAGGCAGGCATACTTCAAAGTCATTGGCAGAGGCACCTCACGTGGTGTTGAGAAACTCCTAAAAAGGCCTCTGCTCTTCTTGGGATATCCAAGACCCTGAATTTCAGCCTTAAAGATATATTCCCCAGGGACAAATATATTTACTTCAAGTAGACTTTTGTAAACTATATACGCAGGGAGGAGGGAAGAGAAGAGGAGCATTACAAATTTGTCTTGCAGTACTTTTACTTTTTTCCTCTTAATGTAAAATGCAGAAGTGAGCCCTAGCCCATAACAGAGTAGCTTAATAGTGGCAAAAGGAGAAACAGAATCCTGGTTTTATGTGTCATCATGCTGGCTCTATTCAAACCTTCAGAAAGGTATATTATCTTCATACCATTTGTTAGGTTTCAGTTTGAAGAAGCCATTGAGTTAGACCATGCACTGAAGTTTCATAGGAATTTTCAAGATCTCCTTCATATTTTGTGTTAATTCTGCCATGAAGCTGGCATCATGCATCCAACTTATGGAAATTATGTTAGTTTCTTGTTTTCTTGTACCTATAATGGAAATTTTTGAGAAAACTTTGGAAATGCTAAATTGGAGTTTAGTTGGCAGAAATCATTTGGAACCTGGAGGCAATGCTGGCATTTTTTATTGTATTTTTCAGTATGTCCCTATTCTTACAATTATTTGTCTGTTATTAATGGAGGTCTTAAAATCTACTGATTGTTGGTATGTCTATTTCAACTTTTATTTCTGTCCATTTTATGAAGCTACCTTTTTAAGTCTATAATATTTAAAACTGTTATATCTTTCTTGTGGATTTAATCTTCTACCATTATGAAATTTCCCAATTGATCTATTCATTTCTCTTTCTTATTAGAGGTTTATTGGAACTCTTGAGTCTATTAATTTCTTTCACCAGTTTTGGGAAATTCTGTTATTATCTATTTAAATCATTGCATCTGCACCACTGTCTCTCTCTCTCTTCCCCTTCTGGGATTTCCAATTACACACATTTTGACATTTATTTCATGTCCTATATATGTTTATACTTTTTTTTAATGTTTTTTATATTCTTTTCTCTCTGCATCAATTTAGTTACTTTCTATAAATCTACTTTCTAAAAGTGTTATCCAACAGAAATTAATGCAAGTCACATATGTAGTTTTAAACTCTCTTATACCTACATTTTAAAAATTAAAAAAGAAACAGTTGAAAGAATTTTGGTAATATATTTTATTTAGCCTGAAGTAGTTTCACTTTAATATTTAACAATATAACAATAAGATATTTTATGTTATGTTATGTGCCAAGTCTTTGAAATCCAATGTATACCTTATTCTAACAGCACATCTTAATTTGGAATTACCACTTTCCAAAGTGCTCAATAGGCACATGTGTCTAGTGTCCACCATTTTGGACAATACTTACCTATATTAACAATCTTCTCATTAAGAATGTTCCACTATTGGGGCACCTCAGTGGCTCAGTCAGTTAAGTGTCCAACACTAGATTTCAGATCAGGTCATGATTTCACAGTTCATGGGTTTGTGAGCCTCACATAGGGCTCTGTGCTAATAGCATGAAGCCTGCTTGCGATTCTCTCTCTCCCTCTCTGTCTGCCCCTCCCCTGCTCGCCCACATAGTCTGTCTCTCTCTCAAAATAAATAAATAATCTTAAAAAAAGAATGTCCTTACTATTGAATTATTACTTTCAATACATGTATTGAAATGCATTTTTAAGTCTGTAATTTCTATTTGTTTCTTTTAAGAACCTTCAGTTTTCTGGCAAATGTTTCTATCTTACCATCTATATCCTTGAACATATTAATCACAGCTATTATAAAATAGTTATCTGATAACTTCTAACAGATAATCTGTTTCTGTTGTCTATTTTTATTACTTTTGGTCCATTTCCTTGATATGCCTGGCAACCTTTCACTGAATTCCAGACAATATGCATGAAAAATTGTAAAGAATTCCTCCATGGCACTTTTCACTTGTCCTCTGGAAGGTTGCTAGAACAGGAGCATCTCTCTTCAACTCCATCACTTATTAGATTGAAGTATAATTTCTAGTTTTTATGATTTTGAATACCTTGGGTTTATTACCCACTGCTAATGTGTAGTCTTCCAAGAATGATCAGAGCATATGGGTGGGATTTTTTACAAATATCCTCAAATTTGGTAAGGCCAGAACTCCAGAGAGTGTTCCCTTAGCACATAAAGGCTTCCAAAAGCTCTTCTGAGTTTTCTATTTCTCCATGTCTTTACATTCTACTGGCCAGTACAGTTTAAGTGACAAATCCTCAAAGAAAAATAGAGCTCAGAATTTTAGGCTCATTTCTACATATTTTTTGTCTCCAAATTCTTGGTTCCTAAATGCTGACAATTTCTGTCTCTAGTCTAACAAAATAACAGAGGTCTCTGTTTCCTCCTCAGTCTCTAATCCGGCACCCTCTCTCCAGTTTCATAGACTGTCACTACCTACAGTTTTAGATTTAACCAGTGACAAAGACACTCACATTAGTAAAGTGAATCTTTACTAATGTGTCTTTACTGGGCTCACATTAGTAAAATCCCTTCTTATAAGATTCATGACCCTTTAAAACCTGGATGTCTCTGAAACTCAGGAATCTGTTCACACAATTGATGTTTTTCTAGTTATTCTTGGCATGCATGTTGGTCTACTACAAACTACGCTCTCATAGCTGGAAACAGATATTTCCAAATTATATACTTCACTTTTTATTGTTTCACATAGGGAATCAATATAATTCCCAACATTACTGGGAATTTTGTAAATCCCAAGATGACAAACTTTTTACCTTTTGGTTATTGTTTTATTATAACTTCTAATATTATTTCATTATGTTGAGGGAATAGGAGTGTTATAATTTCTACTTCAGGAAATTAATCAAATGAAGGAAGGAAGCACTTCTATGTTCATAGAAGGAAAGGAAACAAAGTTCTGTTGTGATAGAAAAGTAAGTTTCAGATGTAATCAGAGATAAGTGAATTCCTGCTGGAAGGTTTCTATTTTATGGAAAAAGGAAGGAAGAATATTGTCTGAGAGCCACTGAGTTACGGCAATACATTAGTTTTCTATTGCTGTGCAACAAATATCCACAAATTTAATAGTTTAAAACAATATACATTTATTATCTCAAAGTTTCTATGAGTTAGGCATACCTTAGCTGGTCCCTAGATCTCACTAGGCTGAAATCAAGGTGTTGGCCAACCTATGTTCTCATTTAGAGGCCTTCCTGGGGAAGACTCTACTTCTAGGCTAATTCAAGGGGTTAGCAAATTCATTTTATTACTTCTGCAACTCATGGATACTTAACTTCTTCAAAGCAATCAGGAAAATCTCTCTGATCTTTAAACTCTCTTTTAATGGGCTAACCTGATTAGATGAGACTTACAAGGATAATTCCCCTTTTTATTAATGTAAAGTTAACTGATTAGGGACTTTAATTCCATCTGGAAAAGCCCTCATCTTGGCTATACCCTATTGTTTAGAAGCAAGTTACAGGTCCTACCACATTCAAAGGTATCAATTACACAAATGTATAGAATATTGTGGGGGGGGGGGCAGTCACTGTAGTATTCTGGCTACTGAAGGCAATATAGGAATTTTAAGACAGTGGGAAATTTTTGAATCAGTCACCCTAAATAATGTTTAAGACACTGTTACAGGTCCATTTAAGAAAGGGGTCTACACATTTAGAATAGCATTGAAATGGCTGGTTTGTTTTTGTTTTTCATGGTGCATATTCTCCCATAAAGAGATAGGACTTTTGTCTCTTCATTGAATATGGACAAACTTATGACTCACCTGTAAGTAATATATCAGATGATACTGTGTGACTTCCAAGGATAGGCCAGAACAAATAATATATAGATTCTGCTTTGGTAACTATGGCACTTTTTGAATACTGATCTACTGTGGAATAAGTTCTTCTTGGAGGTTTCCATGCTGTGAGGAAGCCCAGACCACACACACACAAAACAGTTTATAGATTCCCTGGCTAAAAACTCTAGTCAATAGCTAGTGTTAATCACCAGACACAGATGTGAAAGTGTCTCCATATGATTCCAGTGCCTAACGGTAAAATAATCCCGTAGGTTATTTTCCTACTGAGGTCCTAGGTATTAAAGAATGGAGATAAGCCATTCTACTATGCTTTGTCTGAATACCTGACCTACAGAATTTATGAGCATAATAAAATAGTGGTATTACGATGTTGAAATGTCATAATTTATTATACCAGCAATGTAACTGTAATAGGCACCTATTTGAAGATGGCGTGATTTTCTCCACATTATCCAGGAGTGGTATAATCTAATCAGTGCCGAATTACCCAATGTGGAGACTTAGCACATATTATGAGTAAAATCATGGAAGTAGTTATGAGGGGAAAAAAATAAAAAATTTTCTGGATGCTTTATTTTATGATTTAAAATTGTGTTTATTTTGAATTGCATATGGTGGAGTATGAGGGGAAGTATTTTAACTTTAGTGCCTGTAAAGGTTTTAATCCAATTTAGAATATAGCAAGTAAGAAGATGACATATGGATGGCTCTGGAGTGAATGTGTTACAGGTAAAAACAAAGGATGAACATGGAGTTGAGGATCTGACAAACAAATCATTGAAGGGCTCAGCATTGGAATCTAGGATGAATGACAATCTACTTGGCATTGACTTGACCAATGATTTGGTCAAATGTAGCAGTGACTAGGTGGTAGTAATAAAGACAGGCAGAAGACAGAAGACTTGAAGGCCATGCTTCACAGGAACAGTGTTTTTAAATGAGTAAAATAGCAATGGCCTAGAAAAACCACTGTGCTTGTAGGAACATGCAGATACCACTTCCTTACCCTGGTTGGTATGGGGTGTGAGAGAAATGAGCACCATCTGTTTAAGACAGATGCAGTGGAAATAGTGTTCTTAGAAGAGAGACTATTTTCAGTGAATGCCAAGAAGTAGCAAAGTTGGTTACCAAAAACATAGGGCCCAGAGGATATTGTGGTAATGTTTGGAAGATTAAGAGATTAGGGAGAGTTTGAGTTAAAGGAAAAGAAGTTCTAATATTATGGTGATAAGAATACAGCACAGAAGGAAAACCAGTTTTAGTGTGGCAGGCTTAAATGACTAGACAGTTGCCAAAATAATTAACATCAGGAAGTTTCTGGTTGGTTGACAACTCTCAGGAAGTCAATCAGAGTCTGGATTACTTACGGTTGTAGGAAGTCCTAGCACAAGTGTAGAGAAACTACAGGTAAATGTGTGCCAAGACTTTCATTTTGTGTTGAAAAACCATTTGCTTTTAGGGGCCCCTAGGTGGCTCAGTTGGTTAAGAGTCCGACTCTTGATCCCAGCTCAGGTCATGATCTCACAGTTCAAGAGTTCTAGCTCTGGCATCGGGCTCCTCACTGATAGCTCACAACCTGCTTGGGATTATGTCTCTCCTTCTCTCTCTGCCCCTCCCCAGCTCATGCTCTCTCTCCCCCTCTCTCAAAATAAATAAACTTAAAAAAAAAAAAAAAGAAAAGAGAAAGAAAAAACATTTGCCTTGGTTGAATTGTGAAATGCTAGGCTTCTTGGATAAATCTTCATTGCTAATTAGACCTTTTATTAATGTAAGATGACGGTCTTTGTCATGAGAGCTTTTGCACTGAATTGGTCTTTTTCGTGTTAATATCATTATCCCTTACATTCAATGCTTGCTTTGAGACACTGCCCAAGTTTTACATACCATATTCATAAAACTTTCATTTTGGCATGACACATGTAAACCACAAATAGTTTAATCCAATTTGATAGTCTTTGCTTTTATTTTAAGATTAACTTCATTTTCATTTATATTTTGAAATAAAATACTTAGCTTTTATTTATGCCATTGTGTCCTCTTCTTCCTATTTGTTTACACATTCTTACTATTTCCTTTGTGTTTTCTTTTTGTCTTATCTCCTGTAGTTTTTGGAAGGTATACATCCTACTTATATCTGCTAAAAGTTTGATTACATTTCTCTAAAAAAAAAATACTATCCAAGCAATATTTCTTATGAGTTCATATGTGAAAAAACATGGAACAGGATTAAAAAATAATTAACATTATCTATGCATTTGCTGGATAACAGTGAAGCTCACCAGAATCAAATATGTATGAGTTTGTCTTTTTAGCTCTCCTTTATTTCAGCAATTGGTTGATGATAATGGTCATTTCTTCTTTACCCGCATTCAGTTTAAAAAAAAATAATGCTTTACTTATTTTTGAGGGGGGAGGGGGGGAATAAGCGGGGGAGGGACAGAGAGAAAGGGAGACACAGCATCTGAAGCAGGTTCCAGGCTCTGAGCTGTCAGCACACAGCCTATCACAGGGCTCAAACTCCTGAACCGCAAATCATGACCTGAGCTGAAGTTGATGTTTAACTGACTGAGCCACCCAGGCGCCCCAACCCTCATTCAGTTTTAAATATTTGTTAAAATAATGTGTTTTTTAAATTATATGATGTTTTGTTCCTGTAGTTAATCTTTGCATGTGTACTCACCATCATAATTAGAATTTATGCCAGAAGTATCCCTGTATCTGGCTCTTAAATTTGCTTGATCAGTTGTTTGGAATACATTTTCAAAAGTTTGTGGTCTTTTTCTTCAAGAAAAAGAAGGATAGGGGCGCCTGGGTGGCTCAGTCTGTTGGGCATCTGATTTCAGCTCAGGTCATGATTTTATGGTTCAGTTCCTGGGTTCGAGCCCCGTGTCGTCGGGCTCTGTGCTGACAATGCAGAGCCTGAAGCCTGCTTTGGATTCTGTGTCTCTCCCTCTCTCTCTCTCCCCTGTTCCCTCTCTCTCTCTCAAAAATAAGCATTAAAATTTTTTTTAAAAGAAGAAGAAGGATATACAGGTGATGTATTTTCTGAGCCAATACATTTTTGAGTCTTCTGTTTTCTTCATAAAGCAAAAATGATTTGGCAGTGTGTACAAGTCTTGGATGACAATAATTTCCCTCAAAATGGACATTTTCTTTCAGTATTTATTGCTGAAAGTCAAAGTACGTTATATTTTTCATTTTTTAGCCCTTTAAATTATCAATGTAGTTAAAATGTTTTGCCTAAAGATACTTTGGTGCTAATATCTTTCCCATTGTCTACCCGTGAAGACATTATGTTCTTTTATATTTGCATTGTCATGTCTTATGTCAAAGAAATGTTCTTCTGCTATTGTTTCTGATCCATTTATTCCAGTCATTACTTCAAAATGTCCCAAATCTGGGTGTTAGCATTACAATGTAAAATTTCCATAATTATCATCTTCTTTCTCATAATTTAACTGATCTTTATAGAATATTTTAGAAGATATTCTCAAATTTGTATCTCATGTTACTAATATATATGCCTTCAGAATAAATTATGATTTTTACTATGTCCAGTGCTGACTTCTTTTCTTTTAATGTTTATTTTCATTTTTGAGAGAGAGAGAGAGAGAGAGAGAGAGAGAGACAAAGAGACAGAGGGACAGAGAGAGAGGCAGAGTGTGAGCCAGGGGAGGGGCAGAGAGAGAGGGAGACACAAAATCTGAAGGGCTCAAAGTCACAGACTGTGAGATCACTACCTGAGCCAAAGTCGGATACTTAACAGACTGACCCACCCAGGCACTGGCTGACTTAGTTCTAATACAGCATTTTCGTTTCTTCAATAACCTTTCCTATCTCATCCATTTCCATTCTGTATAATATTTAGTTGCCTTTTATCTCAAGCTATTCTTTCCTCAAGACTGCTCCTAATCCATGGAGTTCCATATCTTCATGTATTATTCTGAGGAGGTCAAAAACCTTCCAAAAATTTCTTCTGTATTATAAGCTATTTTCAGAGGAATTCTGTACCTCTCAATATTCCTCTCTTGTTCTCTAGATTTCAACTGGCCCCTCCAAATAACCTTTCAATATCCTCAGACAACGTGGAAACTGCAAAAACTTGGATTTGTTAACAGACTGGTTAATGGACTGATTTCATCTCACTCTACCCCTCCAAATAACCTTTCAATATCCTCAGACAACGTGGAACCTGCAAAAACTTGGATTTGTTAACAGACTGGTTAATGGACTGATTTCATCTCACTCTACTGATGTGAGTATTAAATGCCATCCACAGACCCTAAGTGGAGAGGAGATTAAAATGCACACCTCCAAGTTTCCATTAGCCCTCCATGCAGGATATATCTGCTCTTTGGTAGTACTGCCTTCCTCTTTTCTTCAAAACATAACTATATAGTACCCTTGAATAGCTATAATTCCTAGTGATCAGTGTTACTAGAGCTTTACATATTTCTGCCTTTGTCTATAGTGCTGGTTCAATGCCCAGTAAATATTCCACAAATATTTAATTGTCTAGTATGTACCAAGTGTTCTGCTTTGTTCCCCCATACAGTGGTGACCAAAATACACACAGAGTGCATGTCCCCAGCCTCGTGGAGCTAATTGATCAAATAAGGAAATAGAAAACAAAACACACAGACAAAAAAAATTATAACAGATTCTGATGAATGACATTTAATAATTAATTTAGTCAAAAATATTCATTGAGTACCTTCTCTGTCCAACTGCTTTTCCAGATTTTGCAGATAGATCAGTGAAGAAAGACAAATTTCCTAATCCCATGAAATATCTTTCATTCTAGTGGGCTAGTATATTGTCAAGAGAGAAAAAAAGAAAAAAAAAAAGAACCTGACATAATCTAGCCTTCAGCAAAGGCTTCTCTGAGGATGTGACATTTGGAGACAGATATGAAGAATCAACAGGAGTCAACCCACTGAGTTGCTAAAAGTGAGTGGAGTGAATATTCTAAGCAGAAGAAAAAGCAAATGCAAAGGTCCTGAGGCAGGTTGGAGCAGAAATCTATGTGGCAATTTTTTAACTGCAGTAAAAATAGCTCTTAATTATTTTCTCCTTGCTTAGTTTTCTATCAATCTTTATTTTCAATACTGTGAAAGTCATTTATTTATGAATTATTTTAGAGAAAATAGTTGAGCAAAATCTATTAGATTCTTCTAGCCAGATGACATTTTCACCCAGGGTTACTAAATGCCTTTACAATAGCAATTTCAGTTTCTTCACACTGTTTCTTATCTCATGTGGTTCTCTATTTCCGCCTTTAAGCTAGCTGCCTTTTCATCTCAGTCTGTTTTCTTTGATTGTTGTTTTATCTCATCTTTGGATTTATTTCATAGATTCTATGTTTTATTGAATTATATTGAGAGCAAAAACCAGAAACTGTTAAATTGATTTGTTTCCTAATATAAATCTACAAATAAATGCTCTTGTTCTTTCTTTAGTATATGCATGTCATTCTTTAGAGTGTAGAATTTTTTCACAGATCCCCTATCAGGTGTACCAGCTCAATCTTTAACAATTTAGAAAAACAAATACCTCAGCCTGGAGTTGACTTATTCAGGACCAGGGAATTAGATGCTCTTGGAAGCTGAGTTTCAGTCTAATCCCTAATCTTATACCATGAGCTAGAGTCAAACAAGCAAGCAAGGTGAACATCATGTCTCCCCTGAGGAACTAGATGGGAGTATTTCATAGTGGTTTTGACAAATGCATGTATGTATGCATGTGTATATATAGTGTAGGTGTGTCTGTGTGTGTGCACTCATATACATTTGCTTACATTCACACACATGTTAGAAACAGATTTTATTTATTTATAGCTATCAATTGGTTACAACTGAATGAGGTACTTAAAATTTTGCCTCATTTTACATCACATGTAGTTAGCCATGTCAAATCATTTTTAACAATAATAAAGCAAAAAATAATAGGTAGAAATGTACATAATAAAATATGTGCACTTCAAAAAAGTATCTATATATTTTGACTGGTTTGATTCTTCTCAATTTCTCAAACCTAGAAGGACTATCTTCAAGCCATCACCATCCCAATACTCTAATCCACACTCAAAAAGCTATTATGAGGACTATTCTTATTTCCCATGTACTTTGAATACCAAATCTTAAATGCCAAAAAAAGAATCTTGGAGTCAATGGAAAATTAATTTTGCCATATATATTTGGTTTCTCTCAATTTCAAGTAATTTTGATTAAAGTGAATCAATCTCTAAAAGTTGAGGGAGCCTACAAATCAATTTTCTTCACTTACAAAATTAAAAATAAAATACTGAGCCATGATGGCTTCACAGAAGAATTGTCCCTGAGAGGGCATGGAGCCTTTCTATATCATCCATTTAGTTATAACACCTCTAACCATAGCCAACTTAGACATAAGGTGGAACGGGCAGCTCCCCATGCAGTAACAACCCTTTAATTCACAAATCTCTCGCCCTTTAAAATCACTGTGGTATTCAAAATGTCACTTTGTAAAATCAAATGACTATACTCCCAAGAATTCATCTATCAAAAAAAGAACAGATGTGAAATTGGCATGTATACTTTAAATCTATCTCATTTAATAACTAGTGCACATCTACTCAGTAATTCCAGTGAGTAGAGATGCTTAACTCAAAATAATACAGTCCTTTATCATAAAACTTTAGGAATGGTGGGGTGACATAGATGTCTAAAGTGTTCCTTGAGTGAAGTTTTAGAGAAGGAACTATTTTGGTCTGAGGCCATAAGTGAATCATTTCTCCAATAATATTCAGGAAAAAGGGAAAAGATTGATAATTTCCATCCATAAGCAGCTTCTAACTGAGTAGGTAAGATACATAAGTTTCTTAATAATCATACTAAAATCATTAGAATTTCTTTTAGTAAATCCCAGTGTGGGAGTTTCCACCTTTAGATACAGAATGTTAATTTACAGGGGATAAAGCAAGCTCTACCTTCAGTCACAGAAAAAAAAATATTAGAGGTCCCTGATTGAAGTGAGGCTGGACTTTCTCATGATGATATAATCCTCCACTTATTGAAACATGTTTCACCAATTCAGAAGTATACAGATCTCTGTAAATTCTCATTTTACATTGTTTTAACATTCATATTCCTTTCCATGTATCTCTTATATTAATGGCATTCTTCTCCACAATGTAATAAATCTGCTTTAGAAACATGAAATCATTATTATATTTATCTATTGTACCACTAACAAGATATTTGTTGATATACAGATGATACATTTAGTTAGGGTGATTATAAGAATCTTCTTACACACAAATAAAGTACTCCATGTGTATATGAAACGCCTTGTTTCCTTTGAAACTTTACAAAAATACAGACTTAGTTTTATAAATCTTCTCTTTAATAGAAGTCTAAATTAAAACTTTATTGTTAGGGCACCTGGGTGGCTCAGTCGTTTAAGCATCTGACTCTTGATTTTGACTCAGGTCATGATCTCATGGTTTGTGAGATCAGCCCCATGTCAGGCTCTGTGCTGACAGCATGGAGCCTGTCTGGGATTCTCTCCCTCCCTCTCTCTCTCTGCCCCTCCCCTACTCCCTCTCTTTCTCTCAAAATAAATAAATAAACTTAAAGAATTAAAAAAAATAAAAACTGTATTATTTCCATTTTGATGACTAAAATATCAAGACAAAAAAAGAGTTATCTTTATTTCACAAAATTTTCAGATACAAAATATAATTTAATATAGCATACTATTTTATGTAACTTACCAAAAACACATTAAATAAACTACACTGAATTTCTAAATCACAAACATGGGAGTGGAGGGCTATGAGAAGGATGAGATTTTATCAAAGGAAAGACTCTCTTCATCACAACTGTCAACCTAAGTAATCTTTTGAATTCTATTTAGCAGTTCCCTTCTGAAACACCATCACTCCAAATCACTTCAGTAATATTTCTCACCAAGCTGATTCTCCTTGATGAGATTCTCCTGCAGTGTGAAGGCATCTTGCTGCTACACCACCTGGGGCAGCTATTTCTTTGTCATACTTCAAAGCTGCAGTGAAGAGAGCTTGCTTGGATGGCTGCCCAGAAAACCAAGTAGGAATTGTCCTTGTTTCCTTCTGAATCACATCCTGTTTGACCCTTACATTTGGGGCTGAGAAGGGGTAGGGGAACAATAAGTCTAAATTTCTAATCACTTGTATGGCAAGGAAGAAGATTTTCTTCTTTGGTAAATCAACCATAATGTGTAAAAAATACCTTTCATATTAAATTCCATACGTAATGCCTACTGGATAAGTGCTCAGTTTCCTAAACTTAATGAATGCTCAATATGGCCAACACTTTGACCAGTGCTTACCTGCCACTAAAAACTAGAGGATATTAATATTGATTTTTTTCCCATTTAATGGTTTGCTCCTTTTGCTTGGTATTATTGTCTTGAATGGGCTTCCTCAGCACAAACGGCTTTCAAAAACCAAAACAATTACCCTTAAACTAATAGAATAATTATAGTGTATCATCTCACTACAGCATATAGATACATACAGTTAGGACAGAATATCTATGGTTAAAAAAATACAACAATGACTTGTACACAGAAATGTTAATAATTACACCTTATTGATACATCCTGCCCTTCCTCGTAACAAACAGCCATTATTGGTAGTTGAGAATGCATGCTCAGTGTGTCTGTGTGTATACATCTAGGTGTTTATATACACCTTAAACACCTATATCTTCCCATGTTCACTCTTGAGTGATCCAGCATTCTAGTTTACCTTCTCAGTTTTACCTTGCATAGCTACATCCCAGCAGACTCTAAGCCAAGGGTGGGGGATGGCCCAGTGAAGTCAAAGAAAAGACCCAGAGACAGCAACTGAGACACAGATTTATTGGGGCAACTTACAGACAGAGAGTCCAGAAGCAGCCAACTGGACAAGGCATGTCCTGCTGGGATCTACATGCAGCAAGACTTTATGGCATAGCAACGTATCCTAGCAACTATCTGTAGTCCTTCCCCCTTACAAGGCCAGCATTCCTGACATCAAGTCCTGCTATCTTGACACTCTTTGTTATAGGGGATATGCTCCAGGTTGGCCACCCCCAGAGTCCCTGACCTTGAAACACTGTACAATACATTCTTCTATACATTCTGCTTGGTGGGAACATAGAGGGAGGATGGGATCTCTACATTCTGAAGATAGTGATTAACGGGGGCATATAGGGTGTGCTGGCATAAACTAGCTATCCAGCACATATCATATATACCTTTGCATTCATATGGACATTTTCACAAAAACATCATCAAATAAGCTTTTTCAATCATGGCGACATAACCAGAGGAAGCAAAATAGGACTGGTTCAATTTATTGTTATTATTGTTAACAATGTGTAAGAGAGACAGGGAAACCTCTGTATTGATCATCAATGCACAAGGTATACCAATGGTGAAACTTTGATGGAACAAAGGAATATTATGTTTCCCCTTCTATAAACACTTTAGATGAAAAATCTTTCTGGCTATAAAGGTCCACTCAGCTCTACTGGTTCTAGTGCTCCTGGTAGGAATCATCTTCACTTTCTAACATGAGGCCTAGAATATTCCCTTCAGAAAACAGAGTAACATCCATCAGCTTAAATAGGAATTTGGATACATTCCTTTATTGTGTACTACATGTTATGAATATTAGACTTCTGTCAAACAAAGTCTTTGAGAAGTGACTCAACTCTCTTAGTGACAGAGTTACCAGAAACTTCCTGATGGATGCCACCCATTTAAAGGATCAGTGACCGCTAGAGTTTGGTGATTTTCCCCAAAGTTAAACTAGAACTGGAATCAAGATCTCCTCATCTAATACTGTTTAATTTAAACCTTGCTGTTTTGTATAGGAAATTCTTCTGAGATAGGAACAGAAATCTAACATACTGGGATTCTGGTTTAAAGCCTTAAATCCTGTGGGACTCCAAAGAAAGAGGTGATATGAGCAGGGAAAGAAGGTCCAGACAAAAGTCTCAGCTTCTTCATTTATTTATGACAAATCACTTTATTATTGTCTGTATTAGTTACCTCACCTGTATAACAGGAATAATAAATGCCTGCTTTATCTGTCTGATAGGATTGTTGAAAGATAAAAAAAAATGATTACATGGAAAAATATTGTATATTAGCAAACACTGTCTAAATATTGTGGGGGCCAAGAACAGGGCCACTTGAAAATGTGCCACCTTAGCATACTGATTATTTTGTATTAAAGTTACTTAAGAAGCAACCAGTGCAAGAACACCCTGACCACCCCTCTTGTCTCCAAAAAGCAAGAAATAAATCTCTCATATGAAAAGTACCCTCCCAGTATCAGGAGGTAAAGAGACTTCCTTATCACCAGAGATAGGGAATTCAGAGCAGAGGAAACTATATAAACAAACCTTGTTACTTTTATTAATTTACTACCCCAGCCCAAATTCTGTTTAGAATTCCTTATTCATTAAAGCTTTTGAACATAAGTTCTCTTTGTCCTGTTAATTTCTCACAGATTTGTGTCTCTTTGCTTAAACTGCCTGCTTTGGTCACTTCTTTGGGTCTTGGTTTTATTATTGAGACTTTGTGAGAAAAAAACTAAACTTTGGTTCTTTTCTCCTTTGAATCTGTCTCACGTCAGTTTAACTATTATAACAGCTAAAAGAAGCTTGAAGAGTATATAAAAAATTTTCCTCCCCAACAATATTGTGAACTGTCACCTTGTAGGAAATACTACAAACTATTTGTGACTGTTTTATCAGCAGATTGTTTTTTTTCCCTGTCTGGCTATACATTGTTTTCCATTAAAAAAAAAAAAAACCAACTAAAAGATAAAGAAAAGCACCTTTTGTAAACAACACTTGATTAATTATATCTCTTTCTAATTCATGATGCCCAAAGGCAATTATAATACTGATAATACTCTGTATCTGCATCAGTGCTCTTTTTATCCTGCTGCTCTGCGGTGACAGTTAATATGGTTAATGTGTCAGTTAATTTTTGACCCAAAGTTTATTTATTTGAAAATATTAAAATTTTTTTTCATGTTTATTTATTTTTGAGACAGAGAGAAAGACAGAGAGAGAGAGTAAGCACAAGTAGGGGAGGGATAGAGAGAGAGAGGCAGACATAGAATCCAAAGCAGGCTCCAGGCTCCAAGCTTGTCAGCACAAAGCCCAATGCAGGGCTTGAACCCATGAACCAGGAGATCATGACCTGAGCCAAAGTCAGACACTTAACTGACTGAGCCACCCAGGCGCCCCTGAAAAGATTTAAAAAAATTTTTAATGTTTATTTATTTTTGAGACAGAGACAGAGCATGAGCAGGGGAGGCGCAGAGAGAGAGGGAGACACAGAACCTGAAGCAGGCTCCACGCTCTCAGCCATCAGCACAGAGCCCAACACAGGGCTTGAACCCACCACAGACCATGAGATCATGACCTGTGCCAAATTTGGATGCCCAACTGACTGAGCCATCCAGGCACCCCTGAAAATATTTTTTAAATGGAAATTTCGTTTTCATGCTTAGGCACAAGGAAATGTCTAATAATTTGGTACAATCATCACAATACAACAGAAATATATAGACCTAGAATTAGTAGCACAAAAGAGGGTCAGCGAGGCCTACTCTAATCAGGATACATTTCACAGAGATGGCCAAGTGTCATGTGTTCTCCTCACTATTTTGTTTTTATTTTATTTTTAATTATTTTTATTTTTTTTAAGTTTATTTATTTTGAGAGACAGAGAGTGCAGAGGAGAGGAAGACAGAGAGGGAAAGAGAGAATCCCAGACAGGCTCCATGCTGTCAGCACAGAGCCCAATGTGGGGCTTGAACTCATAAACCGTGAAATCATGACCTGAGCTGAAACTAAGAGCTGGATGCTTAACTAACTGAGCCACCCAGGTGCCCCACTCAGTATTTTTCAAGGAAAGGTCTTAATGATCTTTTTATCTCATGAGATAAAAGTTATTATTAATAGAATAACTAATATCTGTACTTTGAGTAGCATTAATTTTCTTGGAAGATCTCTATGCATCTGTTCCTTTACTGAAATACAAACTATGATATTCTGAGATCAGATTTCTGAAGAAAACGTAGACTTTCTAAGGAGACAAGGAGAAATGACGTGCAATGAGCCTTATGAACACCATCAGAGCTGATTGTTATCCTGACATACCGTCAACCTGTTACATGACCGTGAGAAGCCCCACTCATTTCTTTCTTTCTTTTTTCTTTTTTTATGAGAGGGGCACAAGTGAGCCATAGGCAGAGAGAGAGAGAAACAGAGTGAGCAAGAGAGAGAGAGAGAGAGAGAGAAGGACCCTCTCATTTCTGAATATTAGTTGCCTCATTTGTAAAATGGGCAGCTTGAAATCAATGATTCTAAATTAAGTGAATTAAAGTTCTAAGTTTTACTTTTTACTTTCTATGACTCTAAAATATTTGGAAGAAAGTATGCAAAACAAAATTATTCTGCACACATTGTATATGAAAATGCAGAAGAAAGGGGATTTTCCTTTCCTTTTTAGACAACTATCCTTGTGGTTTCAGTAGTTTTTTTCCCACCTGTCAGTACTTAAGCATGAAGATTAATAGTTGCATTATTTTTCTTGTGCTAGAGCTAATAGCCTCTTAATTGTTTTTAATGAGACATTTCAGAGGAGCCCCGTATTTCCCACACTACAGCATATTTTTTAGTATAAAGCCTCTGATTTAACACAGAGCTCAGCATCAGCTGGCAAAAGAGATTATTTTTAAAATAGTGAATGGTTTTAGTCAGGCAAATGTGTAATTATTTGCACTATATAATTTTGGCTCAAATGAGGATAACGTGTCCTTCCCAAGGGGACAGTTTCATACTCTAACTGGGATAAATTTTTCTTATGTATGTCGGCCCAAATACTGCTGCCTAATTTTTAGTGAATATCTTATAATGTGGAATGAAAGGAAATGATATCATAATGAAGCATACGAAAATCCTACACGGGTAAAGCAGATTGGCAATCAGATCATTTATTTTCTGCAATTTTAAACATAAATGTGCTCCCTGTCAATGAGCCTCAGCAGTGGATTAAGCCAAGAAACACAGTGGAGAGATCTAAGAAAACCATAGTCATATCTGAGTTGCACATAACAAGTATTGTGGTGGGAAAAGAATAGGGCTGAATGTCAAAGGGCTCCACTTATATTCTTCATTTATATAAAGAATATTATGGGAAATTACTTCCTTTCTTTAAATTTTTTTAATGCTTTATTTATTTTTGAGAGAGAGAAAGAGAGGGACAGAGCATGAGCTGGGGGGGGGGGGGCAGAGGGACAGGGAGACACAGAATCCAGAGCAGGCTCTGTGTTGACAGCTCAGAGCCTGATGCGGACTCAAACTCACAAACCATGAGATCATGACCTGAGCCAAAGTCAGATGCCTCACTGACTGAGCCACAAGGCACCCCTACTTCCTTTCTTAAAGCTCTTTCCCCTCATCTGTTATGAGAATTACAGTAAACCAACTTATCCGTGGTTTTACTTTCTTTGATTTCAGTTACCCTCAGTCAATCAAAGTCTGGAAGCAGATGCTCCAGATAGTAACCTAACATTATGTCACAGTGCCTACATCATTCACCTCACTTAATCTCATCATGTGGGCATTTTTTTCATCTCACATCATCATCTTAAGAAGGATGAATACAATCTAATATTAATTTTTTTTTGCATTTATTTATTTTTGAGAAACAGAGTGAGACACAGCATGAGCGGGGGAAGGGCAGAGACAGAAGGAGACACAGAACTCAAAAGCAGGCTCCAGGCTCCAAGCTGTCAGCACAGAGCCCGACACGGGGCTCAAACCCACGAACTGTGAGATCATGACCTGAGCCAAAGTCGGACGGTCAACAAACTGATCCACCCAGGAGCCCCTCTAATTAAGCTATTTTAAGATATAGAGAGACCACATTCACATAACTTTTATTATAGTATATTGTTACAATTGTTCTATTTTATTATTAATTACTGTTGTTAATCTGTTACTGTGCCTAATATACAAATTAAACTTTATTATATAGTATGTATATATAAAAAATATAGTATATATAAGGTTAAGTCATGGGGTTATGAGGTATAGCATAGTGACTACAGTTCATAATACTGTATTTCATGTTTGAAAGTTACTAAGAGAATAGTTCTTAAAGTTCCCATGACAAGAAAAAAATTTTTGTAACTATGTACAGTAATGGATATTAACTAGACTTATTGTGGTGATCATTTGCAAAATATACAAATAGCAAAGCATTATATTGTACACCTGAAACTAATAGGTTATATGTTAATATACCTCAATAATTTTTAAAAATGTTTTTAAGGTATATATGCTCCGTGAGTGTTAGAACTTTCTCTGTCTTGATCACTACTATATCCCAATGCTGAAGAACACTGCCCAGCATATAGTAGGAAATCAGTATCTATTTTTGGTTCACTAAGGGAGCAGAGTAACCTCTAAAGTTTTCTTTGGCTCTGACATTTTACAAGTGTTTGATATTTATATGAGAAGTAGAAACCATGTAAATGGCTATGTCTTTTCTACAACCATTCACTCTCTTAGTGACTCCTTAAGGTGGAATTCAGCTCTAAATTCTATAATTGTGCAAATACTTGCTATCACTTATCTTTTCTTTCTATAGTTATCATGCTTATTCCATTTAATCATTGTTTCATAATAAATCCAATCAATGTTGTAGTATAAAGGATAGGGAGACCAAGAGGAAGCAAGATCACAAAAAGATAAAACAGAGATGAGAAGCATGTCAGACCAGGGGAAGAGACTGAAGAAAGAGAACAGAATGAATGACCATGCCAAGATGGCAGCCACTGGTGAAAGGACCATCTTTCATGTTATATTTAAAGAAGGTTACTATTCTATTGAACCTAATATTGATATGCCTTAGAAAAACAGGTGATGAGGTACTTATTGATAGCTGGTAGTTTTCACAAGGTGACAAAATGAATCAAAAATAGTCTGGGAAGACAAAAAGACAGGGGTAGAATTCATTATTTGACCGGAACAGAGCTGAAAGTCACATCCTACCTTTTTCCTAGTCACATCACAAACCATAAAGTCCTGGAGACAATGCACAAAGCCTAAACTCTGGACCCAGTGCATCCCCAAACTTTATGTGCCATATAGAAAAATAACTAAAATGACAGTACTATGGTTTAGGTGAATCGATTCATAGCCCAAACAGACCCTGAATCCTCACTGTGTATATATGCAAACCACATAATGAAAGTTGGTGCTCTGTCCATCAAAATTGTTATATCACTGAGTTAAGTGAGGGACTATGCTACCTGATGGTATCCCCAGGAACAGCTTCCCCAGGGAATTATCAAGGACAACAAGAGTTAGTAAGCTACCTTATTAAAGAAATCTTAAAGAGGATGTGTCCCAAGGTTGCAAGCAGATCCACAGAGAGGTCATCAAACACTAATCATAGAGGGCTTTCCTGTGAGAAGAACAAAAATAACAGTTTGCTGAGGAGTGAAAAGAAATATGGGTCACATTTTATCCTTTAGGCCTAAGATTCTATTTTAGGCTAGGGAGCTTTTGCAATATATACAAATAGCAAAGCATTATACTGTCAAAATGTTCTATGCTTTGTACAGAAACATCTCTGTCGTGCAGAAGCTTACATCTTCATAACCCATTGGAAGTCCCAAAACAATTATAATGCTGAATGTTTGTATGTTTCTTTAATAAGAACTAGCAGTTACTGAGAGTCTAGTATATACGAGAATTTTTTTAAAAATATCGTATACACACTAACCCACTTAATTCTAAAACAACCCTTATATGTAGGAATATTATTTTTCTCTGCATTACAAATGAAGACACTCAAGCTAAAGAAAAGTGAATTATCTACTCAAATTTGCACAGCTCTCCAAGGCCTCCCTCCCTCTTAACTCTTAACTACCGTGCCAAATTTTCTAACATATTTTCTAATTAGATTTTTCTAATTTTATATATTTCTTATATATAAATACATGATAATATTTTCCATAATCCTTACAACATCCCTTAAGGGAATCAAAGAAGATTTATCCCCATTTTACAGCTATGAAAATGAAAACATATTTTGGAGAACTATACTGCCCTTCCTCCCCCAGGTAGTTACTGCCAGAGCCAGAAATCAAGAGTCCTAACTAAATAGTTTAAGTCTCTTTTTCCACAACATTAAGCTATAATATCTAGAAATCTGCTTTTCCCAATAAGAAAGTCAGCTATGTCAATGTCATGGGATTTACTCAGGAAAAACTAATAAAATGGGATTGTAAAATCCTGGAGAATTGCTGAACAATGCAGTCTACAGTGCTTCCCTTACTGGCATGCAATCTAGAAATAAATAAATCAGAGAGGCATCCTGTGTTTGTTTGTGGAGGAGAAGGGAGGGAGGTAAAACTGGTGATTCATTATGCATTGTTTCCCAGAGTAGGACACAGATCAGCCGGCAGTGCCAGAGCCAGATTTTAAAAATTCATGAGGGTGTGGGTGGCTTCCCAGAATAGGTCGCACTCCAGGGAAAGGCCTCCCACACCAGCTTGTCACAAGGTGCACTGCAATTGCACTGAGACACAGACTACAACACCCTCCAGCGGGGGAAACCCCAGGCCCCCTCAACATGGTCTTCCTAGGTTCTGCTCAGGAATAGCAGCAAAGCCTCGGAGAGATGATGGAATTAGTATTTAACACTGGGCTTTTTGCCTATGATTCTCAGCATTTGCTTTGCCTGAAAGTCGGATGCAGCTCTTTCGAAACAGCTTCAGTAATAAGCCCAGTGTTCATGATGGGTACACAAACATTGCTGTAGATATCACTTTTTGTCATTATTGTGATTTTGTTATTTTCCTAAAGGAAATTGCATTTATAAACACACACACAGACACACACACACACACACTTGGGTCCAAATAACAATTTATAACTCGGAAAAAATCCTTATGGGCATTTTATAGGAACTTACAGAATTCCAATTTGCTCAAGTAAGGTGGATTATTCTCAACAAAACACTTATATTCTAAGACCATGCAAACAAAGAAGATCAGAAAAAATTCTGCAATATACTAACTATCCATAGGCAGATTAGGTATCTTAAATGTCTTTTGAAATTTACTGATAGTGGCACACAGATACAGAAACACACACACACACACACACACACACACACACACACACACACACATTTAAACCTGAACAACAGAGAGAGAGAGAGAGAGAGAGAGAGAGAGAGAGAGAGAGGGAGAGAGGGAGAAGCAGGAAGACGAAGGAGAAGAGGAAGGTAGAGAAGAGAGATAAACAATTTTTTTCACAAAATGATACTACCATTATATGTAATGCACCCTGATATTTTCTATTATGTTCCATTTTATTCTCTTTGACTCTATTTTTCAAACTGTTGGTTATGACCTCATAAATTGTTGCATGATCCACAATTTGATCTCAATCTGCAATTTGAAAGAGATATAAAGAATTCTCTCAGGGCACCTGGGGGGCTCAGTCTGTTAAGCCTCTGACTTCAGCTCGGGTCATGATCTGTTTGTGAGTTTGAGCTCCGCATCAGGCTCTGTGATGACAGCTTGGAGCCTGGAGCCTGCTTTGGATTCTGTGTCTCCTTCTGTCTCTCTGTCCCTCCCCCTCTTGTTTTCTCAGTCTCTCTCTCTCTCTCACTCAAAACTAAACATTAAAAAATAAAAAAAAATTCTTTCAACTAAAACAAATAAAATACCTAATCACATATTAAAGGTAAGTACATATTTCTGTATGTGATTTTCCTGGAAAAGAAGCAAGTACCAAAGCTGACTTCTACCTTGAGTACATATGTATAACCCCACAGAACTGAGGTTTTATTTATATAAATTTTCAGGGTATAGATATCAGTGAATAATGCCAAGTGCCAGTAACAAGTGACAATAGAAGGTAAAATAAACCAAAAAGAACTTTGGATACTGGGTTGTTTTTTTTTTCTTTTCAGAGCTGTACTGTAAGGATAAAAATATGATAAAGACATGAAAAGAAAGGTTCAAACCATGACCAGATAAAAGAAGATTTGAAAAATAATAATTTAGAATTTCTGGAAGTTAAATATATACAATAAATGTAATTTTAAAATTTACTGGGTAGATTAACCAGAATATTAGACAAAGCTGAAGACAGAATTAGTGAACTAAAAAACAGATCCAAAGAAAGGATTCAGAATGCCAGCAGAGAGTAAAAATTGAGTTGGAAAATATGAAAGATTAAGAGACATAAATGTTAAAATGTAGAGAATGAATATATGTAATCAGAGTTTCATTTGAGAAGATAAATATAGGAATGGGAAAGAGGCAGTATTTGAAAAATTAATAGATGATAATTTTCCATTGATGTAAAGTACCAGTCTACAGACTCAAGAGGCCCAAGAAAAATACATAAAACAAAACCCATCCCTAGACAGAAGAAACTAAAATTTAAAAATAGGAAGACAGGGGGGAGTAGCCAAGATGGCCAAACAGCATGGAAGTTTTTTGTGTGTCTTGCGTCCATGAAATGCAGCCAGACCAACACTAAATCATCCTACACACCTAGAAAACTGATTGAAGGATTAACACAACAATCTGCACAACCTGAACCACAGAATTCAGCAGGTACACAGCGAGGATGGGGGGGGGGGGAGAGGGGGAGGAGAATACGGGAAAAGCACCCCTCCCCAAAAGCAGCTTGAGAGAAAGTGGAAAATTGGAAACAGCTGCAGGGACTAAACTAAAAAGGGAGAAAGGAGAAAAGAGAGGGTTTAAATTCCATTAAGACTGTAAGCAAGGGGACCGTAAAGTCTGCAACTGCTCAACTCCATAACTGGAGGTGCTCTGGAGGGAAGGGCGAATCCCCAGGAGCAGAGTGGCATCCAGGAGGTTCTTGGGTCATGGGGAAAAGCGGTTCCACTGCTGGAAGGACATTTGGTAGAGATTGTTGAAGCCACCTGGTCCCAGAAGGCCCCAGAGAACGGCCACATTCGCTGGTGCTGGAACAAGGTCATTGACGGTGAAGCCTGGTGCCAGATGTGTGTTGTGATTTTCCATAATCCCTGAAATGCTGCTGCTATACTATCTCACAAACTTTTTCTGGGGTGGGCTGGTACCTGGCTGCAGTCTCGGGGCACCAGAAGCAGCAGGGTCTAGCAAGCGTTCCTGGGTGCGGCTGACGTTCAGCCATAGCTCATTTGGCCATTGCTCGGTGAGACTCTCCCTCAGAGGGGTGGAATGGGTCAAAGCTGCAGTCCTTCAGAAGTAAGGGGCCGGGGAAAACAGCCCCATCTGAGACAAAACTCGGGAGAGAGGTATTGCTTGGGGCCTGATCACGGAGAGTGAAAAAGCGGGAAGTGGACGAAAGCTGAAGATGGAGGACGGGTGTGCAATTGCTGATCAGAGAGAATAGAGTTCCCATACTGGGTAGCTGGGTGACGCCATTTTCACTGCTCCTGCTCATGCACGTACGCACTTAGGAGCGCTACAGCACTCCACCCCAGTAGGCTAGCAGCGCCATCTAGTGGAGAACGGAGCCATTACAGAGCCCACCCAACTGGGCCAACCTTGCTCTTCAAGAACCCAAGTCTCACCACCTGCTTAGTTTATGGACTACAAAGTGCTACATAGTCTGACTTCTATGGGAAAATGAAGTAATTTCAGTCTTATTTCAATCTGTTAGCAGGTCCATCTATTCAATTTTCTTTTTCTTTTTTTCTCTAAAGTTTTTCAAATTCTATTTTACTTCCATCATTTTATTTTAGTTTACTTCAGTGTATTCACTTTTTCAAATTTTCAAATGATTTCCTTTTTTCTCTTTTTCGTTTTCTTTTTCTTGAATAGAGAAAGAGAAAAACTTCATTTTTATTTTCAATTTCTATTAAAAATATTTTTCTTGGGGCGCCTGGGTGGCTCAGTCGGTTGGGCGTCCGACTTCAGCTCAGGTCGTGATCTCGCGGTCCGTGAGTTCGAGCCCCGCGCTGGGCTCTGTGCTGACAGTTCAGAGCGTGGAGCCGGCCTCGGATTCTATGTCTCCCTCTCTCTCTGCCCCTCCCCTGTGCTCTGTCTCGCTCTGTCTCAAAAATAAATAAACATTAAAAAAAATTTTAAAAATACATTTTTCTTTAATTTTTTCACTATATTTTTTACTTTTGTGTAATTTTTTTCAAATTCTATTTTACTCCATCATTTTATTTCAGTCTACTAGAGTGTATTAACTTTTTCAAATTCTCAAATGATTTCCTTTTTTTTCTTTTTTCTCTTTTCCATTTTTCTTTTTCTTGAATACAGAAAGAGAAAAAAATTCATTTTTATTAAAAATATTTTTCTTTATTTTTTTCTACTATATTCTTTACTTTTTTGTAGTTTTTCAAAATCTACCTTACTCCCATCATTTCATTTTAGTCTACTTCAGTGTATTCATTTGTTCAAATTCTCAAACGATTTCCTCCCTCCCCTTTTTTTTCTGTAATCTATTAAACCACTTTCACCAGCCAGACCAAAACACACCTAGGATCTAGCATCATTTATTCAATTTCTTAATGTGTGTGTTTTTAAAAATAAATTTATTTATTTATTTATTTATTTATTTATTTATTTATTTATTTATTTTATATATATGAAATTTATTGTCAAATTGGTTTCCATACAACACCCAGTGCTCATCCCAACAGGTGCCCTCCTCAATACCCAACACCCACCCTCCCCTCCCTCCCACCCCCCATCAGCCCTCAGTTTGTTTTCAGTTTTTAAGAGTCTCTTATGCTTTGGCTCTCTCCCACTCTAACCTCTTTTTTTTTTTTCCTTCCCCTCCCCCATGGGTTCCTGTTAAGTTTCTCAGGATCAACATAAGAGTGAACCATATGGTATCTGTCTTTCTCTGTATGGCTTATTTCACTTAGCATAACACTCTTCAGTTCCATCCACGTTGCTACAAAGGGCCATATTTCATTCTTTCTCATTGCCACGTAGTACTCCATTGTGTGATAAGACTCGTGACGGATCTCTCTACTGAAACTTGGCAGGCCAGAAAGGAATGGCAATGAGAAAAATTTTTTTTAATTTTAATATTTTTTTAATTAAAATGTTTTAATTTTAGTTTTTCTACCTCATTAATTCCTTTTCTCCCTTGAAAATGATGAAACAAAAGGAATTCACCCAAAAAGAAAGAGCACAAAGAAATGACAGCCAGAGATTTAGCCAACACAGATACAAGCAAGATGTCTGAACCAGAATTTAGAATCACAATAATAAGAATACTAGCTGGAGTCGAAAATAGATTAGTATCCCTTTCTTCAGAGATAAAAGAAGCAAAAACTAGTCAGGATGAAATAAAAAATGCTATAACTGGGGCACCTGGGTGGCTCAGTCGGTTAAGCGGTGGACTTCGGCTCAGGTCATGATCTCACGGTCCGTGAGTTCGAGCCCCACGTCGGGCTCTGTGCTGACAGCTCAGAGCCTGGAGCCTGCTTCTGATTCTGTGTCTCCCTCTCTCTGACCCTCCCCCATTCATGCTCTGTCTCTCTCTGTCTCAAAAATAAATAAATGTTAAAAAAAATAAATAAAAATAAAAAATAAATAATAAATAAACCCTAAACTTATAAAAAAAATGCTATAACTGAGCTGCAATCACGGATGGATGGTGTGGTGGCAAGGATGGATGAGGTAGAACAAAGAATCAGCGACACAGAGGACAAACTTATGGAATATAATGAAGAAGAAAAAAAAAGAGTGAGATTAAGGCAAAAGAGCATGATTTAAGAATTAGAGAAATCAGTGACTCATTAAACAGGAACAACATCAGAATCATAGGGGTCCCAGAAGAGGAAGAGAGAGAAATAGGGGTAGAAGGGTTATGTGACCAAATCATAGCGGAAAACTTTCCTAACCTGGGGAAAGACACAGACATCAAAATCCAGGAAGCACAGAGGATCCCCAATTAGATTCAACAAAAACCGAGCATCAATAAGGCATATCATAGTCAAATTCACAAAATACTCAGGCAAGGACAGAATCATGAAAGCAGCGTGGGAAAAAAAAAAGTCCCTAAACTACAAGGGAAGACAGATCAGGTTTGCAGCAGACCTAGAAAGGAGTGGCAGGATATATTCAATGTGCTGAATCAGAATATGCAGCCAAGAATTATTTATCCAGCAAGGCTGTCATTCAAAATAGAAGGAGAGATAAAAGTTTCCCAAACAAAAATTAAAGTTTTTGACCACTAAACCAGCCCTAAATGAAAATTTAAGGGGAGTCTCTGAGGGGAGAAAAGATGAAAAAAAATATATATATAATGTATTATTATAAATAATATATAATTTATATATAATATATATAATAATATATAATATATATATAATATATATAATAATATATAATATATATAATATATATAATATATATAATAATATATATTATATATATTATAAATATAATATATATTATATAATATATATATTATATATTATATATTATACATATTATATATATAATATATATATTTATATATAATATATATAATATATATAATAATACATATATAATATATAATATATATAATATATATAATAATATATATATAATGTATAATATATATAAAATATATATAAATAATACATATATTATAAAAATAATATATTATGTATATATATATGAATATATAAATAAATACCAAAACCAACAAAGATTAGAAAGCACCAGAGAATACCACCAGAAACTCCAACTCTACAAGCATCATAAGGGCAATAAATTAATATCTTTCAGTACTCACTCTAAACGTCAATGTACTCAATGCTCTAATCAAAAGATATAGGGTAACAGAATGGATAAGAAAACAAGATCCATCTATATGCTGTTTACAAGAGACCCACTTTAGACCTAAAGACGCCTTCAGATTGAAAATAAGGGGATGGAGAACCATCTATCATGCTAATGGTCAACAAAAGAAAGCTGGAGTAGCCATACTTATATCAGACAATCTAGACTTTAAAATAAAGTACTTTCTGTAACAAGAGATGCAGAAGGGCATTATATCATAATCAAGGGGTCTATCCACCAAGAAGACCTAACAATTGTAAATATTTATGTGCCAAATGTGCCAGCACCCAAATATATAAATCAATTAATCACAAACATAAAGAAACTCATCAATAGTAATACCATAATAGTAGGAGACTTCAACACCCCACTCACAAGCAATGGACATCATCTAATCAAAAAATCAACAAGGAAACAAGGGCTTTGAATGACACAATGGACCAGATGGACTTAACAGATATATTCACAACATTTCATCCTAAAGCAGCAGTATATACATTCTTCTCCAGTACACATGGAATGTTCTCCAGAACAGACCATATACTGGGACACAAATCAGCCCTATGCAAGTACAAAAAGACCATCCATATTTTCAGACCACAACACTATGAAACTTGAAATCAACCACAGGAAAAAACTTGGAAAAGTAACAAATACTTGGAGACTGAAGAACATCCTACTAAAGAATGGGCTAACCAAGAAGTTAAAGAGGAAATTAAAAATTCATGGAAGCCAATGAAAATCATAACACCACAGCCCAAAAATTCTGGGACACAGTAAAGGTAGTCATAAGAGGAAAGTATATAGCAATCCAGACCTTCCTAAAGAAGGGAAAAAGAGCTCAGATATACAACATAACCTTACGCCTTAAGGAGCTGGAGAAAGAACAGCAAATAAAACCCCAAACCAGCAGAAGACAGGAAATAATAAAGATTAGAGCAGAAATTAATGCTATTAAAACCAAAAAACAGTAGAACAGATCAATGAAACCAGAAGCTGGCTCTTTGAAAGAATTAACAAAATTGATAAACCACTAGCCAGTTTGATCAAAAAGAAAAAGGAAAAGACCCAAATAAATAAAATCAAGAATGAAAGAGGAGACATCACAACCAACACAGCAGAAATAAAAACAAAAATAAGAGAATATTATGAGCAATTATATGCCAGTAAAATGGGCAATCTGGAAGGAGTGGACAAATTCCTAGAAACATATACACTACCAAAACTGAAACAGGAAGAAATGGAAAATTTGAACAGACCCATAACCAGTAAGGAAATTGAATTAGTAATCAAAAATCTCCCAAAAAAACAAGAGTCCAGGGCCAGATGGCTTTCCAGGGGAATTCTACCAAACATTCAAGGAAGAGTTAACATCTATTCTCTTGAAGGTGTTCCAAAAAATAGAAATGGAAGGAAAACTTCCAAAATCTTTCTTCGAAGCCAGCATTACCTTCATTCTAAAACCAGACAGAGACACCACTAAAAAGGGGAACTATAGACCAATTTCCCTGATAAACATGGATGCAAAAATCCTCAACAAGATATTAGCCAACCTGATCCAACAATACATTAAAAAAAATAATTCACCACGACCAAGTGGGATTTATACCTGGGAAGCAGGGTTGGTTCAATATCCGCAAAACAATTACCATGATTCATCACATCAATAAAAGAAAGGACAAGAACCATATTATACTCTCAGGAGATGCAGAGAAAACATTTGACAAAATACAACATCCTTTCTTGATAAAAACCCTCAAGAAAGTAGGGATAGAAGGAGCATACCTCAAGATCATAAAGCCATATATGAATGACCCAATGCTAATATCCTCAATGGGGAAAAACTGAGAGCTTTCCCCCTAAGGTCAAGAACAAGACAGGGATGTCCAGTCTCACCACTGTTATTCAACATAGTATTGGAAGTCTTAGCCTCTGCAATCAGACAACACAAAGAAATAAAAGGCATGCAAATAGGCCAGGAGGAGGTCAAACTTTCACTCTTCACAGATGACATGATACTCTATATGGAAACCCCTAAAGATTCCACCAAAAACCTGCTAGAATTGATTCATGAATTCAGCAAAGTTGCAGGATATAAAATCAACACACAGAAATCAGTTGCATTCCTGTACACCAACAATGAAGTGACAGAAAGAAATCAAGGAATCGATCCCATTTACAGTTGTACAAAAAACCAAAAAATACCTAGGAATAAATCTAACCAAAGAGGTGAAACATCTATACACTGAAAATTATAGAAAGCTTATGAAACAAATTGAAGGAGACACAAAAAAATGGAAAAAGATTCCATGCTCCTGGATAGGAAGAACAACTATTGTTAAAATGTCGATACTACCCAAAGGAATCTACATATTCAATTCAATCCCTATCAAAATAACACCAGAATTCTTCACAGAGCTAGAGCAAATAATCCTAAAATTTGTATGGAACCAGAAAAGACCCCAGATAGCCAAAGCACTCTTGAAAAAGAAAACCAAAGCAGGAGGCATCACAATCCCAGACTTCAAGCTACACTACAAAGCTGTAATCATCAAGTCAGTATGGTACTGGCACAAGAACAGACACTCAGATCAATGGAACAGAATAGAGAACCCAGAAATGGACCCACAGATGTATGGCCAACTAATCTTTGACAAAGCAGGAAAGAATATCCAATGGAATAAAGGCAGTCTCTTCAGCAAGCAGTGCTGGGAAAACTGGACGGTGACATGCAGAAGAATGAACCTGGACCACTTTCTTACACCATACACAAAAATAAACTCAAAATGGACGAAAGACCTCAATGTAAGACAGGAAGCCATCAAAATTCTCGAGGAGAAAGCAAGCAAAAACCTCTTTGATCTTCCCCGCAGCAACTTCTTACTCAACACGTCTCCAGAGGCAAGGGAAACAAAAGCAAAAATGAACTACTGGGACCTCATCAAAATAAAAAGCTTCTGCACAGCAAGGAAACAATCAGCAAAAATAAAAGGCAACCAACAGAATGGGAGAAGATATCTGGAAATGACATATCAGATAAAGGGTTAGTATCCAAAATCTACAAAGAACTTACCAAACTCAATACCCAAAAAACAAATAATCCAGTGAAGAAATGGGCAAAAGACATAGACACTTCTCCAAAGATGACATCCAGATGGCCAACTGAGACATGAAAAAAATGCTCAACATCACTCATCATCAGGGCAATACAAAGCAAAATCACAATGAGATACCACCTGTCAGAATGGCTAACGTTAACTCAGGCAACAACAGATGTTGGCAAGGATGCAGAGAAAGAGGATCTCTTTTGCATTGCTGGTGGGAATGCAAGCTGGTGCAGCCACTCTGGAAAACAGTATGGAGGTTCCTCAAAAAACTAAAAATAGAACTACCCTACGACCCAGCAATTGCACTACTAGGCATTTACCCAAGGGATACAGGTGTGCTGTTTAGATGGGACACATGCATCCCCATGTTTATAGAGGCACTATCAACAATAGCCAAAGTATAGAAAGAGCCCAAATGTCCATTAATGGATGAATGGATAAAGTGATGTGGTATATATATGTAATGGAGTATTACTCAGCAATTAAAAAGAATGAAATCTTGCCGTTTGCAACTACGTAGATGGAACTGGGGGGTATTATGCTAAATGAAATTAGTCAGTCAGAGAAAGACAAAAATAATGTGACTTCACTCATATGAGGACTTTAAGAGACAAAACAGATGAACATAAGGGACTGGAAACAAAAATATATAAAAACAGGGAGGGGGACAAAACAGAAGAGACTCATAAGTATGAAGAACAAACAGAGGGTTACTGTAGGGGTTGTGGGAAGGCGGATGGGCTCAATGGGTAAGGGGCACTAAGGAATCTACTCCTGAAATCATTATTGCACTATATGCTAACTAATTTGGATGTAAATTTATTTAAAAAAAATTTTTTTTTTCAACATTTATTTATTTTTGGGACAGAGAGAGACAGAGCATGAACGGGGGAGGGGCAGAGAGAGAGGGAGACACAGAATCGGAAACAGGCTCCAGGCTCTGAGCCATCAGCCCAGAGCCTGACGCGGGGCTCGAACTCACGGACTGCGAGATCGTGACCTGGCTGAAGTCGGATGCCCAACCGACTGCGCCACCCAGGCGCCCCAGGATGTAAATTTAAAAAAATAAAAAATAAAATTAAAAAAAGTAAGTAATAAAAAAATAAAAATAAATAAATAAATGTAAAAAATACATATAAAAATAAAATAGGAAGACAAATGTAATGCTAAATATGGTCATATCTAAAAGAAATAGTAATTTCTAGGCTATACTGAGAAATTAAAAAACCAGCATCATAAGGGAAGACTTCTAAAATTTTTTTTAAATTTTTTTTTAGAGAGAGAGAGAAGAGAGAGAGAGAGAGAGCAAGCAGAGAGAGGCAGAGGGAGAGAAAGAACCTCAAGCAGGCTTCACACTCAGCACAGAGCCCAAAGTGGGACTCGATCTATGACTGTGAGATCATGACCTGAGCCAAAATCAAGAGTCAGATGTTCAACCAACTGAGCCACCCAGGTGTCCCATAAGGCAAGATTTTTAACACAGTTATTTCAGTAATATATACCTCAAGCAGTGAACAATTTAGTAAAGCAACAGAAGATGTGAAAGCACAAAGAAAATAAATTTTATATAATTCACATAGATATAATATTGCACCAAACGACCTGGAAATTATGCATTATTGTCAAGCTTATATTAAACATAATAAAAATTGGCCATGTGTTAGGCAACAAATTTCAAAACATGGTGAATTTCAGATAGTATTTTCTGACCACAATGCAATTAAGACAGAAATCAACAGCTTAAACATAACTAGGAAAAAATCTAACACATTTGGCCCATCTTATTCATGAACAGAAAGCAAAATCCTTTAAAAAAATAGCAAATTAACCCAACAATATACTAAAAAGTTAGTACATTAAGAATGAGCTGGATTTATCACAATACAAACTGGTTTTATGCACTCTCATTCTATTGGGTTAATGTAGCCATTATATAATCTTATTAAAGTGACTTAAAGTCTCTAATCATCTGAAATGTTGAGTTAGCTCTGTTCCACCTCTATCTCAGATGATAAAGATGATCAGATGAAAAGAACTTTAGTGACTGCAAATGTGGTTTGCAAACTGAAAAACACTATAATAATGAGATGTTATTTTATTATTCACAAAAATGTTAATTTTTGCATCTCAGCTCATGTCAAAGTAGTTCATGAGCTATATTAAACACTATTGTTAATAATGTGTTCCTAAAAGAAGTAGGTGAAATGCACATGTAAAAGGGTTTATAGATTTATATGTATAATCTGAAAATAATTATAAACAGCTTTTATGCTCCATCCAGAATAATGTCATCCTCAGAGGCCTACTCTGAAACTTCCTTGATCATACCCCTTTGCCTTCTACCCAAAGTCAATCATAATTCTAAAATGTGTGTTAATTATTTGCTTGGTCTTCTTTATAGTTTTACACCCATGGCTATATTCCCTAAGTGTATGTGTGTGTGTGTGTATAGTTTTACTTGTTTTTGAAATTAAAATTTGAGGAATTGTAATACACATATATCTACATGACTTGCTTCTTTTGTTTAACCTCATTTAAGATTTTTCAACTGTGGCATCTATAGGTGCAATTAATTAATATATTCTGATTTTTAGAGTTCCCTTATATAAATATACTCTTGTGATATCTATTTTAATGGTAACAGACATTTGGGTTATATCAAGTATTTTATTTAATTGTTTCAAACAGTGTTACTGTAAGCATTGCTGTCCATGTCTCAGTGTACAAGGGTAAAACTTTATTTAGATTTTACTTCTAAGAGTGAAATCACTATATTAAAAGTACATACATTTTTTTTTTAATTTTTTTTTCAACGTTTTTTAATTTATTTTTGGGAGAGAGAGAGACACAGCATGAACGGGGGAGGGGCAGAGAGAGAGGGAGACACAGAATCAGAAACAGGCTGCAGGCTCCGAGCAATCAGCCCAGAGCCCGACGCGGGGCTCGAACTCATGGACCACGAGATCGTGACCAGGCTGAAGTCGGACGCTCAACCGACTGCGCCACCCAGGCGCCCCTAAAAGTACATACATTTTAAATATACTATGAAATTCTCAGCTAAGGAGCTTATACCTATTTGTATTCCCATTTGCAGTGGATGTGCCTTTCTGATATATTGCATTCTCAAAATTCAAGATAGAATTCATCTTCTCAATTTTTGTTGCTGTGATTGACTTGAAATGATTTTTTGAAATTTTAGTTTGCATTTCCCTTGTTATCAGTAAGATTAAGTTTATTTCCTTTTTATTTATTGTTTATTTATTTTCTTTTCTGTGAAATGCCTCTTCATGTCTTAAGAATGAAAGAGGAGAGATCACAACCAATACCACAGAAATACAAACAATTTTAAGAGAACACTATGAAAAATTATATGCCAACAAATTAGGAAGAAATGGACAAATTCCTAGAAACTCACAAACTACCAAAACTGAAACATGAAGAAATAGAAAATTTGAACCCATAACCAGCACAGAAATTAAATCAGTAATCAAAAATCTCCCAACAAATAAGAGTCCTGGGCCAAATGGCTTCCCAGGGGAATTCTACCAGACGTTTAAAGAGTTAACACCTATTCTCTTCAAACTGTTCTCTAAAACAGAAATGGAAGGAAAACTTCCAAGCTCCTTCTAGGAAGCCAACATTACCTTGATTCCAAAACCAGACAAAGACCCTACTAAAAAGGAGAATTACAGGCCAATATCCCTGATGAACATGGATGCAAAAATTCTCAAGAAGATACTACCAAACTGAATTCAACAGCCCATTAAAAGAATTATTCACCATGATCAAGTGACTTATTCCTGGGCTTAAGACAATTTTATTTTTAATCATTTCTTATTAAATACTGATAGATACAAAATAATATTTAAACAATATACCGGAGATATAAAGAATTACAATTCAATGGACACTGATACACTTTAAAGAAAAATAAGTTACCTTTTGTGTGTATCCTTGCTCATCCTATTCCCCTTCCTCACCAATGGATGTACCCACAATACTAAATCATGTACTTATTGGCTTGTTTTTGGTTTATCACTCTTTTGTATAGTTTTACATTGTTTTACTGCATATATGTCAGTTATAAACTTTTCACCTCACCCTCATGCTCAATATTTTCCCAATTAGCATTAGCTGGACTAGTCAGCATGACCCAGGAGAGTGATTCAACTGTATAAAATAAAATGCGGCTAGATTTGCCTTTGTGAGCAGCCACTTAACTGCAAATCATAGCTTGAAATTCAAAACACTAGTCCCTTTGACTTTCAATTTTGGGGTTATGTTTGGACTGACTAGGTGTTTTATTCTCTCCCCTTTGTATTGAAGAGGATATTAAGAATCATGTCTCTCATCTGATTAGTATACTCACAGTTTATCTCAGGTTCATCGAAGCAATACTGAGATAGATGTGTATTCCATTCATGTTATTTTATATTAAGGTTGCCGAAACAATTGTCACAGAACCAATTTACAATGCTACTTCATTAATTTCTATAATGTAAGAACACAGTTTCATAAAATGTATATGTAGCTAACACTTCCTCATCCTTTGGTTTCCTATGATTATTCTGTGATTGTACTTTCATTATTCTGTAATAATTCTGGTTACAGCAAGAGAACTCTTAAAATAAAAGTCTTCTAGTAGCTTTTATTCACAAAACCGTTTCAGTAAAAGCATCTAAACTTCCAGGAGTTCTATTTTTCTTAAGTTTATTTACTTATTTCTGAGGGAGAGAGAGAGAGAGAGAGAGAGAGAGAGAGAGAGAGAGAGAGAGAGAGAGAGATAGAATGCAAGCATGAGCTGGGGAGAGGCAGAGAAAGAGGGAGAGAGAGAATCCCAAGCAGGCTCCATGCTGTCAGCACAGAGCCCAACACAGGGCTCGAACTCACGAACCATGAGATCATGACCTGAGCTGAAATTAAGAGTTGGCTTAACCTGACCAAGCCACTCAGGTGCCCCCTAAAGTTCTAGGAGTTCTAGTGCCACTATGGCAGAGTAAGCACCCTATAGCCCATCCTTCTTGCCAAATACAGCCAAAAACTCTAGAAAAATACAAAATTAGCAAAGTGAGGATGAGGAAAAATGAAAACAGGATGACTATAGAATAAAGACAAAATATGAAGTCACCTGCATCAGAAGGACTTTCTTGTCTTGTTTCACTTTGTTTTCCTCTCATGGCTTTGCGCTGAGTTTTGAGTCTGAGACACAGAATTGGTTGGTGGCATTGAAGCAAAACTCAGATAGAAACTTAACTTCTTGGCCAGGGGAATTGGGAAAAGGCATTCCTGTGGGCCAGAGAGTGAGGAGAGAGTCCCAGAGGAAGAGAGCTAGTAAAGGAGAGACCTTAATCCTAGGTATCAACCCTCCCAATTCTCAAACCCCTGAGTCATATGTACATGGGACACTCATAATCCAATGAATCAACAGCTTAAAACTGAACTTGGTTTTGTGCAACAAAAAGGAAAGTAGAAATTATGCCCTCTAAATACCTGGCTAAAATAAAAACAAAACATTCTTCAGAGGATTCTACCCACCACATATTTACAATGTCCACAATTAATCCCAATTATTCAACAAATAACCAGAAAAATATGATCCATTCTCAAGACAAAATACAATCTACAAATGCCAACAGAGAGATGACCCAGAGATTGAAATGACCAAAGACTTTAAAGCAGCTGTTATAACTATGCTCTAAGAAGTAAGAAAATATACTTGAAATAAATGAAAAGATAGAATAGAATATAGAAGCAGAGAAATAGAAAGTAAATTTAAAAAAACAAATGGAAATTATAGTACCCGATATAAAAGAATGGATTATCTCACTAGCAGAATGTAGATGAGAAAGAAAAGGGTCATTGAACATGAAAATAAATAAAAATTATCATTTTTTTCTTTAAGAGAACTTTATATAGTTAGATATGCTAGTGATGAGATCTTTCAACTTGTAAATGTCTGAAAATGTCTTTATTTTCTCTACCTTTAACACGTTTTGCTAGCTATAGTTTCAGGTTGATGGCTTTCTTCTTAAGTAGTTTTAAAAGTCAGTGGTCCACAGACTTCTCATTTGCTTTATTTCCGATATGAAATTTGTTATCATCCTTATCATTGTTCTTTTGTAAATAAAGTAACACATGTTTTCTTCTCTAGTGTTTTTTAAGATTTTTCTCTTCATTAGTGGTTTTGAACAATTAGATTACGAAGTACCATTTTTCCCTCAAGCGTTTGTTGAGCCTCTTGGATTTGTGGGCTTAGAATTTTCATACAATTTTGAAAACTTCTGGCCATTATTTCTTCAACTTTTTTTGTCTGTCCCGACTTCTCATTCCTCTCATTCAGAGATTCAAATTAAATGTACATTAGCATGATTGAAGTTATCCAACTGCTGCTCTGTTCTATGATTATTAATATTCTGTGTTTCTGTATATATCTCAATTTGATAGCTTCTATTGCTATTGCTATGTCTTTAAGTTCAATGATACTTTTTTTTTCCAATGTCCAATCAGCTGTTAATTCTCTCCAACGTACTTTTCATCTCTAGAAGTTTGATTTGAGTCATTAAAGAAAAAACTTCCACATTTCTACTTAACTTCTTGAACATGTGGAATAGAGTAATAAAAACCTTTTTAATGTCTTTGTCTTCTAACTCCAACATCTGTGTTCATTCTGAACACAAAGTTTTTCCACATTGGACTAAGTTTTTCCACATTGGCAATTGTTTCCACAATTTTCACATGACATTGTGAATGTCACCTGAGTGGTGATAGTTTTGTATTTCTATAAATATTCTTGATCTTTGTTCTGGGATGCTGTTAAGTTACTTTCAAATTGATTATCCTTTCAGGCCTTTCTTTGATAATATGTGAGCCTGTCCAAAACAAGGCTCAGTACAAGGTTAAGTATTCCCCAATATTGAGGTAAGACCTTCCTCAGCACTCTACCTAATTGCCAAGGAATTATGACTTGGTGGCAAGTGAGAAAAGACATTCTTCCTACTTCGAGTGCTGGGCACTATTCCATCTAATTTTTAATCTAGCCTTTTCCCCAGTCTTGGGTATTTTCCTCACACACATGTGCTAATCAATATTCTACTTCACATTTGAGGGGGACCGTTTTCAGATTTCCAAGATTCTCTATATGTGAGGCATTCTCCTCTCTGGCACTCTGTCCAATAAACTCTAGCAGCCTTGATTTCCTTGGACTCAGCTCTACCTGCTCAACTCAGGGTGTCTGTTGGGTCCCATCTCAGTCTCTTCTCACCGTGCTGTGGTCTGAAAACACTCTCAAGGCAATACATGGGGCAAATTTAGGGCTGATCTCATTTGTTTCCTAACACTTTGTTGCCTGATGTCCAATATATTAAAACATTTTTTAATATACATTGTTTGTTTGTGTGTGTGTGTGTGTGTGTGTGTGTGTGTGTGTGTGTGTTTTAAATTTGTGGGTAAATTCAGTCCTTGTTATTCTATCTTTACCAGAAGCAAAAATCGTTCTATTCTGTATTTAGATTTTAAATTTGTTTATTTTGAGACACAGAGAGAGCACAAGCCGGGGGGTGCAGAGAGAGAGGGAAAGAGAGAATCCAAAGCAGGATCTGAGCTGTCAGCACACAGCCTGATGTGGGGCTCAAACTCATGAAATGTAGATCATGACCTGCACTGAAATCAAGAGTCAGATGCTTAACTGACTGAGCCAGCCAGGTGCCCCTATATTTTGATTTTAAACATACATATTTAGAAATCTCTTTCTGACAATTATATTTTCTCCATATCTTACAGTACCATATTATTTTTTTTTTACTCAATATTTGTAACTTTCCCTGTTGGTGGTACATTTCTCATATAACCAGTGCTTCTTACTACTGCTTCTTTTTGTTTTAAATAGGGATTCCATATACCTCGAGGTGTGGAAGTGTGGTATTTTAGTAACATACCAATACCTATGTTTCATATGTGCTTCTGCTGAGTTCCTATTAATTTCACTCATGTAGTAGTCATTCCCATTTCTAAGTTTTAAATTCATGTAACTATATGTGAATAGCATGCATTTGTATTTCACCCTCACCTACACTGGAGGCTTGTGCTTCAAATTTAACTGATGATTCTTTTCCCATCCAAGTCTCTGTCTTCCGTTTTCTCCTCCCTCTCCATTCTCTTTCTCTAATTCCAAACTACTTGTTTATATACAATAATATAGTAATTCCTGCTTTAATGCAAGTGTTCTCTCTCATGGTGAGAATTAAATGGGTTGCTGAGTTGTAACAGCTCTTTATACATTCTGAATACAGGTCCCTTATTAGATATAGGATTTGCAAATAATCTTTCCCCTTTCTGTGGACTGTCTTTCCACTTTCTTGATGGTGTCATCTAAAAAGACAGATGTTTTCCATTTTGGTATAGCCAAATTTATCTTTTATTTTTATTTACTTAATTTTTATGTATCATCTGTACTTTTAGAGTCATATCTAAGAAACCACTGTCTAATCCAAAATCACAAAGATATACTCATATGTTTTATTCTAAGAATTTTAGCTTTTATATTTGGGTCTACAGGCCATTTTAAGTTACTTTTTGTATATAGTGTGAGTTAGGGGTCTCATTTCCTTCTTTCAAAAATGTATATCCTATTGTTCTAGCACCATTTGTTGACACGGTTATTTTATCCAAAGTTGAATTGTTGGCACCCTTGCCAAAAAACAATTAGCCATAAAATATGACTTTATTTATGGACTTTCAATTATACTCCATTGATCCATAAGTCTGCCCTTATGTCACTACCACATAGTCTTGATTACTGTAGCTTTGTAGTTAAGTTTTCAAATCAGGAAGTGTGAGTCTTTAATGTTCTTTTTCTCTCTCAATAGTGTTTTACAGGGTCCCTTCCATTTCCTTATGAGGTGTGAAGTCAGTGTTTCCTATACCTTTCCTGAGCAGATGATCATGCAAGTGGCCTTCAAGGTTCCCAAGAATATGGCAATTTTTTAAAATATCTGATTTATTTATTTATTTATCTTTATATCTATCTTGAGAGAAAGAGAATGAACACATGAGCAAGCAGGGGAGGGGCAGAGGGAAAATGAGAGAACAAATCTTAACCAGACTCCATGCCCAGGGCAGGCCTGGCAGGAGGTTCCATCTCACAACCGTGAAATCATGACCCGAGTCAAATTCGAGAGTCAGATGCTTAACCAACTGAGCCACTCCGATGCCCCTAGGGCAAAGATTTTCGAAGCACCTTATGGACATCTCATTCCTCAGCTTTTTTCTATTTTCAGTCAACCTCTTGTCAGCCCCAATGGACAGTACCACCACAGGCAACTTCAATGTTGAAAAACTGCCAACAGCTGTTTCTGAAAAATCCCCTGGGAATAGGGTTGTTCACACAGAGTTAGTTCTGACTAAGGTCAAATAAGGAAAAATACCTGGAAATGAAGCTTTTCAGTGAGCTTCCAGACAGGTCAAAAAGTGACACTTTTTTGGGGATCTTCAAACCTGTTCTGTTCCCTCCAGCAGCTGCTAGGCTGCTGGTAATGCTGTTATTTTCCAGGCTTCCATAGATTTGGGGAAAGGGGATAGAATTAGGGCAAGTTAAAAGCACTGCAAGCTCAGTGTTATTACTGAGATATAGCTTTTTTTATGACACTTTTTGAAATGTATCAAGGATTTGCTTAATTTCCAGAGTTCTGAAACAGTGATTTTGACAGATTTTGCTAGTATAATGATTGCTTTTATAAAGAAGCAGATTTTCTGAGGTCTTTAATCTGCTATTCAGGAGTGCTTCTAACCCTGACATAATGTAAAATCCCCATTTCCAGCTAGTTGTGGTTCTATCTAATCTAGACTCCCCACAGGCTTTTTTCTTTTAGATTCCACCTGCTAATCTTATGCTCCTTCATTCTAGGATTTTCTTCAAGGTAGAGATTTGGTTGGTTGGTTGCTTTCAAGGTAGAGGGTTTTGTTTGTTTGTTTGTTGCCTGTTTGTTTTAATTTATCTTTAATGTGCAAGTCTATGTATTTCAGTTGGGAAAGGTACTTTTCTATGTGAATTCCATACACAATATTGGACAGAAGTGTAAAAACACTTTTTAAAATTATGGCAAGTATTTGGTAACATGAGATGATCTGAAGACCAAAAAATGTAGTTTTTACAAAGACTTAAGTGGTGGTAAGAGATAAAATCCATAACAAAGATGATGACATAAGTCTCAGGAAAAAAGCCAACCCCTTTCCTAAAATGGAAAGAATTAATAGGAATAGGAATGGCAGCATTCCAGGAAGTGTAGGATTGAGGAGGCAAGTGGATAAAGAAGTTTTTATTGCAGATATATTTTCTCTGTGAATGGAATGTAGAAAGGTTGGCAATGGTAGGATAAGTTCTTAAAAAATATGGAGACATGTTGACAGAACAAACGTGGAGGACGAGGGAGAAATCTAAGGATTCAGAGAATAACGTTTCTCAGTTTTGAGAACATAGTAAGAGTGAAGATCATAAATCTGTAATGCCAATAATCTGCACCACGATGTGATTCACTATAACACTGGCACTCTACCAGTTAGGGCTTAAGTCATGTGAAATCACTTCCATTTCTACAAATACATCAGCTCTTTCATACCTTCATGCCTTGTTCAATACCCTTCTCCAGTTCTCCATGATATATAGCATCTAGTCTTCATCTGTTGTGTACTTCTCTCCAGGAGATAGATATCTATGCCTTACCTAATTAATAAGTTGGATAAAAAGCCTTTATGCTAACTACATCTCAGATCACCCTTCTGGTGTAGAACCCTACTCTGGTGAGGCCCATTCATAAGAACAGGTCCTTCCTGACTTGTATGGAAAGAAGCAGTTCTTAGCTTCTTTCTAGAGTACTTCTTAGACTGTGAGTGTTTGAATAAATCAATTCATTTTGTAAGTTTGTAGTTAAGAAGCACATTTTTATATCTGACCCAAGCTCCATTCTCTAATAAATATTTACCAGACATGAAAAGACAGGTTGATTCCCATCTTAGTCAGTTGAAGGTGCTATAACAAATTGCCATTGAGTGGGTGGCTTATTGATAACAGAACTTTATTTCTCACAGTTCTGGAGGCTACAAAGTCCAAGATTAAGGTGCCAGCACATCCAGTGTCTGTTGAGAGCCCATTCCCTGGCTCATAGACCCTGTCTTCTAAGAGCGCTACCCTAACATGAAGTGGAGAACAAAGGAATTCTGTGAGGTCTCTTTTATTAAGGATACAAATCCTATTCATGAGGGTTCCACTCTCATGACCTAATGGCCTTCCAAATGTTCCATGTCCAGATATCATTACATTAGGCATAGGCCATCAACATGTGAATCTGAGGGGGATACCAACATTCAGCCCATAAATATCCTCTTTCGTTTATTTCAGCTGACACATTATTATCATCCTCAAATATGAGCAGGGCTTCTTTAACAGAAATTTTAGCACATCATCAGTCTTTTCTATGAACATATCTGTTGCTCTGTCCTAGACTTTAAGCACTTGGAATGCAGCAAACATGACTGTCACTACTGAATACTTAGCACCTAACCAAGGGACCAAATGTAGAAGACAAACTATAATTATTGATCAAAGTGGAAGGCAATTTCCTTATAACAAAAGGAGGAAGATTGTAGAGATTTCAGAAGCAGGCCTTCCACTTCCTATTTTTTAAATGAGTTCTCTGAAAGAAACTGCTGAATAAAGCAGTATATTGTGAAAACAAGCTTAGAGGTAAAAAATAGGTACAGCACAACAATAGATACAGTTTTCTTCCATGACTAAATAAAATGTAAGCCTTTGAAGAGCCTTTAAAAAGCATGCATTCCAGTTTTAAAACATGAATAATATCTTTACATAGTTCTATGCCATGATCTCTCAGATATATTGAAAGCAAATAAATAAGGGAGAGAAAATCTGTGTAATATGCTACTACTTACATAAAAATTGTAAATATGGGGCACCTGGGTGGCTCAATCGGTTAAGTGTCTGACTCCTGATCTCAGCTCAGGTCATGATCTCATGGTTTGTGAGTTCAAGCTCAGGCTCAGACTCTACACTGACATTGCAGAGCCTACTTGGGATTCTGTCTCTCCCTTTCTCTGCCCCACCCTCTCTCTCTTTCTCTCTCTCTCTTTCTGTCTCTCAAAATAAATAAACTTTAAAACAAATTGGTAAATATGCATATATGTTGACATACACTTTTATTAACAGGATATGCAATAAAAACTTGCCAAGTCAACATGTAATCATTATCCAGTTAACTTAATAAAGGATAAGTTTTCCTTACCTACAACCTTTGGTGGTTTTATGTTTTCCCCTCAAATGTACATGCCCCTACAAAAGACATTTGGAAAGAAGTCATCTTTTCTGATCACATTATTATCAACAAGGAATGTGTGAGCTTCTCCTTGAAGAGTGCAGGTGTTTGCATGTGAGATTTGACACTTAGGTTGCTAGGGTAACAGTCTGCTCCTTAATAATGAAAAAGAAATCAGCACTAGAGTAAAAAGATGTGCGAACAGACAAGCTAAAAAGTCCATTTGGAAAAAAAAAATAGGGTTTATTCCAATATTGAATTAAACATGGGCAAATCAGGAAATGGGAACTCACACTCATATTTTTCATCTTCTTCCAGCATCTGAGAGAGCTCTCCCAATCTACTCGTCCTATGTTCTTGGTAGCCTCCTGCTTTCTCCCTCTCTCCTCAAATGAAACTCACTCTCTTATTTGCTTAAAGTGTGATTATGTATAGCTTGCAAAGTGTAACATTTCCCCCCAAAATGGTTATCTTCCATATTAAAAAGGTAAAAGGGAATTCACCCTCACACTCCCTCTCCCTCTCTCCATCAACCCAGGACTTTTCAAGAAACACTGAAATGGTATCACTTAGATGCTCCAATACAGACAATTAGTTTATTGGTCCCATAATACTGTTGCCTGAATATTACTATTCCAAAATCATCCTTCCTGAATTTGGAACATACACTCTGAAATGAAGAATATAATTTCAAGAAACATACAAAATTAAGTTAAGAGATTAATCAACAGAGTCCTAATATCCCACATTTACTAATAATGACTCGTTTAATCAAAAGCAACCCAATACTTTTAAAATTCAGTTCAATCTCTGAATTGAGTTAGAAGGTGGAGAAGTTAGATTAAAGGTTGTTCAGTGTGGTGATCACGTGTATTTTCTTGAATACGTTATTTTTAGTCTTCTCAGATTTTCATTCAGACAATGTGAACTTGGTATCTTCTGAGATATTTTTGCTCTAGAATTTTGTAAGTCACTTTTTACAGCAACTTCTTTTTTAATTAAAAAAGAAAAACACTACAGGGCACCTGGGTGGCTCAGTTAGTTAAGTGTCTGACTCTTGATTTCACCTCATGTTATGATCTCAGGTTTCATGAGTTCAAGCCCCGAGTTGCGCTCTGCACCAATAGCACAGAGCCTGCCTGGGATTCAATCTCTCTCTCTGTCTCTCTCTCTCTCTCTCTGCCTCTCCCCTGCTCATGCTTGCTCTCTTTCTCTCAAAAATAAAAAAAAAAAAATAAACATTTAAAAAACAAAAATAAAACCACTATGATGTGATTTGCCCTACATGATATTAAGATATATTTGAAAATCAAATAATTTAGGTATGATATTAGATCATGAAAGTTCTAATGGCCCAAAGCAGCAAAATTTCAATGCAGATGTTGACTTTAGTTAGTGTAGAATTCAGAAACCCACTAATAGGACAGCAACAAAATTAAAAAGGAAATAAATCCATAAATGGTCTGAGATTAGAAGAGAAGGATACCAGAAATCCAATAATTCTTAGAAATTTTTGGAAGACTTTGGGAGCATAGAATTGTTCTGAGAGGTGAAATGGAATTAATTAGTGAACAATAATGCCTTCTTCAAAGTTAAATATAATTTGAATTAAACTTCTCATTATCAACATTAGACAAAGAAATGGCTTCAAAGCAAGTATTAGAGCATAATGTTTTCAAATGCAATAGCTTAATAAAGCTTCTATATTAAAAGGCAATCTCCCCATCCCCAAATGTTTCTATCATGCAACATTTAGGTAACAATAGTCAATAACTATCATACCTTTTTAAAATGACATGTAGATTCTTACACCATTCTTGTTCAGCATCTTCCCTCAGCTTTCTTCTTCTGTAATACGCAGTGCACAGTGCAACGAGTGATGCCTAAAATGCATGAGAGATGATGCTATTAACATGACGGATCATGCTCAAATTCTCCAAAGTCTTCCCAATATCTATGAATTAAAGCCTGGACTCCCTAACATGGACTACAAAACCGACATGAACTGGTCACCACTTGGACCTAGCCTTGTCTTTTCCCATTTAACTCCTTTTTCTCCAGTTTCATGCATTGTGCAGTTTCACATTTAGGTCATGCCCCTGGGCCTTTGTACAGATGACTCTCTTTGTCTGAAACCTTTCCCATGTTTCTACCTGCTCCCCATTGCAGCTGGATCAAAACAGAATATAATACAAAATATTCATCCCATGTGAAGGCCCCACAAGAGCTAGTTCCTGCCCAGTCCTGCAGTCTCATCTCAACCTATTCTTCTTGTTCCCTAGTTCCAGCCACATCAGCCCACTTCATACCCCTGTAGGCACCGAGTTCTTTACCACCTCCGGCTCTCCACATATGCTATTCTGCCTACCTAGAAGTATGTTTCTTTTCTCCATTTTTCACCTACTTAACTTCTATACATCTTTCAAGTCTCATTTCACATACCATTGCTTCAGGAAAAATCTCCTCAAATTCATTCCCATAATGGACCAAGGACTCTGTCTAATGTTAGCACAGCACCCTATACTTTTTCTTCATAGTTCTTATTACATTTTCTAATCATATGCATTCATGGGTTTCTTTTTTTTATTTTTTTAATGATTATTTATTTTTGAGAGAGAGAGAGAGAGAGCATGAGCATGAGCAGGGGAGGGGCAGGGACAGTGGGAGACAGAATCCAAAGCAGGCTCCAGGCTCCCACCTGTCAGCACAGAGCCTCATGCCCGGACTGAATTTACAAACTGAAAGGTCATGACCTGAGCCGAAGTCGGATTCTTAACCGACTGAGCCACCCAGGCGCCCTGCATTTATGTGGTTCTTAAAAATTAATATTCATCTTCCACTATGAGACTTTAAAATCCATGGAGGCATGGTAATTTTCCTTGACAAGAAATTGAATCTTTCTTCTAGACACTTCAGCAGCTAGCAGAACACCAGATATACCAGCTATTTGATAAACCACTGTTTAAATGAGTTGTATTGGGGCACCTGGGTGGCTCAATCGGTTAAGCGTCCAACTTTGGCTCAGGTCATGATCTCACAGTTTGTGTGTTTGAGCCCTGCATCAGGCTGTCTGCTGACAGCTCAGAGCCTGGAGCCTGCTTCAGATGCTGTGTGTCTCTCTCTCTGCCCCTCCCCCACTCATGTTCTCTCCCTCTCTCTCTCTCTCTCTCTCTCTTTCAAAAATAAAAAAAAATAAAAATAAAAATAAAACATTAAAAAGATAAATATATGAGTTGTACTACTAACTTGTAGTTAAGGAAATTATTACCTGATAAGAAAAACATTGCCATACATTGTACTTTCTCATCACAAAAATATACAGTAGACCAATATGCTGCTTGCTTTCACAAAGCTCATTGGCAGATTAAGTGACTAATACATGTAAACACGTAGACTGGCTCAGTACTCAGCACATGATTGGAATTCACTTCTCATCACTTCTCCTGAGTCATCTGCTTTCACACGATGTAACATAATGAAGATTTTAATAAAACAGTCACTCTTTTCATTGTAATTGTGCATAAAGCGTTGTTGGTAAAGGATTTAGGAAAGGATAATTTAAAACTTTCACTTGTCTTACCATAATTTTTCTCCAAAAAAACTAGCCATATTCAGAAAGTGATGAAAATCAGAATTTTGGTCTCCAGAATCACTGAACAACTTTGGCAAACAATTTTTCTATGAATATCAATTCCTACTATATTTGAAGATGATCAGACCCACAGGTTTAACATTTACATTTAATTGTTCTCTATGGAAGTCATGTGCTAAGGAATGCACAGAGCCTCAGGGTTTCATTTATGCAAGTACATGTTTCCCTCTGTGATTTTCTTGGGAAATTGTATATTTGAATGTGCATGCTACAAACACATTCTCTATATTAAATGCAGACAACTACTTTATTTTCATAGAGATAATAGCTCTCCCTCGCATCAGTACTGTTTAAGAATATATCTTTTCAGATTCATACCACAGAATTCTGAATATTAATGTTAAGTCTTTAAAGTATTTTGACACTTATCGTTTTGGATCTTCAAAAATTATCAAATATTGTTGGACAGGATACAAATTTCTATCTGACACATGAAGAATTTAAAATCAGAGGGACTGATTTGCAGAAGGTTGTTTTTGCAATATAGAATATAAGGTTGAGAAGTAGATTCTTATTTTCTGTTCCATGATATGTATCCTAAATTGTGTTACAAATTATAAATATGTGCATATATATTTCAAACAACACAAATTCCCTTCTCTATAGAGTGTGGGTCTTTAAAAAAAATCTTGCTTTCTTCTGAAATATAGGGGGAAAATGATGGTTTGCTGTGGGAGCATTTTCTTTTGTAAGCTTTTACAAAACCAAATGTTTATTTCTCCTTCCACTGACATGTAGGCTGTGGTTCATCTGTAGTTTTGCTCAGTCTATAGATATACTTCATCTCTACCCTTCAAGTTTTCTTATTCTGGGTTCCAGGCTAAAGGTTCTTCTCCCTTGCTGGCCAGGTATATTCTCTTGCTAATGGACCAAAGAGCAAAATGATTGGCAGGAACTTGGAATGCCTATAAGAGCTTCTGTTGATCTGTAGAGTACATCATATTTGCTCATAAACCATTGGCCAAAGCAGCTACATGCATAAACTATGTCAATACATTGATTATGTAAACTCCTCCCATACAAGGTATTGGAAATTAACACAGCAATTTCTGAACAAGAATCCTCTTCCAGAGAAGAAGTTAATGATTGGCAAAAATAATGTGATCTATCAAAGACCTCTCTTGATCACAAATATTTTCTTCTTTTTTCTTATTCTATTTATTTCCCCAAAAAAGATACCCTAAAATTTTATCCTATCATGTTCTCAGCCTTGAAGTCCAAGATCTCATGATAGTCTTTAGATCAGATCCTGGTATAAGCCCCTCTTGGTCCTGAGACCTGTGAATTAAAGAGATAAATTTTCTCTTCCCACATACACTATTGCCCACTGCGTTTTGTAAAGGGGAGAAGGGAAACATCCAGAAATCTTTCCATCTCAAAAATTCTTAAATTCCATTAGGCAAATATTATTAAATGCCTTACCCTGAGGGTTGGTAATGTACCTTGACTGGCCCCAGGTCCTACTTCCTATAACTGACTCCACAGTTCATTATTTCCCATAAGTTTTTACTCTGACCTCTGAGAGTTCCTTTATTTTCCTTGTCCGAACCAAAAGAAAGCAATGAAGAACATGACCTACATAGAAATTGAGCAATTGTCTCAGCTTACTTTATGCCTGTAGATATTTGAAAACTAATTGTTTCACACCACAGTCACAATCTCTTTTAATACAGGTTTGATTTCAGTGAACTGCTTACAGTACTATCCACACACACATCACTTTTCAAACACTGCATCTCCCAAACCCCAAGATTTTCTCTAGGAAAACACTTTTAATCTCTTCTTGAGCCATCATGTCCAACCAAAGAAATGTACTGGGGCCCATTACTAATCTACAGAGATATCTTAACAAAGGGAATCATGGTTGTGTATCCTTGATTTGGTTTATGCCTTGAGATTGAATGTGATTATTTGAATAACTACTCTATTTGCTATTTTATCTATTGGACATGAGTAGGAATTTCACATCTTAGTCCCATAAGATAAAGGATTTCTGGATTCTTTTTTTCCTTATATCTCTGCTTACATATGGGCCAATTCTTTTCTGAGCACATATAGTAGTACTTGTCCTGTTTTATTTGCCTAAGGTAGCTAATAAATACAAATTGTAGTAAAATTTTGTATCACTTTTGTTTCATAAAACTTACTCTCCTAAATCCACAAGCTTATTAGGTATACTGTTTGCCTTTCAAGTTTTCAATACCTTCAGTGTAGAAATGTTTACCACTGCTGATATTTACTGACTTTTTTCCACTGTCCAATAAAAGTCCCATCATTGGCCTGCTATATATTTTTAACAATATAGCTTGGGGTATTCGTCAGGGCAGCACCCATTTCTAGTACCACTTTATTTGTATACCACTCAACTTTGCTGTGGAATAGCATCAAAACCTCAGTGGCTTACAGTTATAAACTTTCTTAATCATATTACATGTAGGTTGACTCTGGCTGCTATGGTTTTGCTTGTCTTGGCTCCATAAGAGTTTTCATCCCAAGAAATAGGCTATAGAAACGGCTTCTGTCTAGAAGAACATGTCCTCCTTTGGAATTGTGCAGTTGTTTCAACCTACCTTATGTCTGTAGATATTTTAAATACCAGTGATTGTTTCACATCACAAATAGTCACCATGTATCCATTCTCATGGCAGAGGAAAAGAGCAAGAAGTATCATAGCATTTTAAGCAGAAATGAATGTCTTAGTATGCAAGTTAGAGTCCTAGATTTTTTTTGAGCATGTTTTTGTGCTATAACAGAAGTCCTTGTGTTATTACTCTGAGTCCTCTACTGCAGTGAGGATCTGTAGTAAGTGACTGTGAGCTGTTTTGCTGTTATTCATCAAATCTTACATTTGCTGGAGCTCACAGACCCTCAGAGGATAAATAGGCAATCTTATTATTACACAAATGGAGACACCAAAGGCTAAAGAGGTGTCTTTCAAAGGGTAATGGCCATTGAAAAGGCACTTGTTGGGACAAGCACTGGGTGTTGTATGTAAGGGATGAATCATGGGAATCTACCCCAAAACCAAGAGCACACTGTATACACTGTATGTTAGCCAATTTGACAATAAGTCATATTAAAAAAATAAAAACACATGGGACAGAATTTGGCTCTTCTCACTTTTAATATAGAGTTTTGCCCACTACTTTACCCTTCCTTCTTCTGAGGGATCAGGAACTTTAGTGAAACGGGTGGGGTTTTTTTGTTGTTATTGTTCTGTTTTGTTTTTGTTATTATTGCTGTTTGTATTATCAACGTATGTAATGAAGGACTATGTCTTCAGCTCCTTTTTTTTCAGCCTCATATTCACATGTACTATGTCAGCTTATGCTAAATTATGTAGTATGTCTATATCAGTTAATTTAGGTTAAATTATGTTCTAGTAACAAATAACTCCAAAATCATAACCGTAAAGCAACAAGGATGTATTGCTCCCTCACATTCATGTGCATTTCAGGGTGGGCTGTAATTGTTCCATGGCAGTAAGAAAGTTGGCAGAACCATGCAATAGCTCTAATTTTTTCATTGGGAAGTTATCCAAATAACTTTGCCTATGTATCATTGGCTAGGACTGATGTTGATGGGATTGATAAAATAATCTTTGCATAAATTAAGGTTCAGAGCAGAAGGGAGGGCAGGAAATAATTTTTTGACCATGGTACAATTTCCATGCACATACAATACCTTAGAGAAAGTTAATTTGTCTTTCTTCATTGCTTTATTTTATTGGAATAAGAGGTTTTCAAGGATGTTTGATTGGAAAAGGGCTGAAATATGTGGAAAATGGAACTCTTTTTGGCTTTATCACAAAATGTATACCAGCATTCTGCTCCTAGTATATATAGAGAGGAGTAAGCTCCTAATAAACCAATCTTCACACAAATAAGAGCTATTGATTCTCAGAAGGCAACTACTTGAGGGCCCTGGAGATGGAAGCTAAGCAAGCATCCTCAGAAGAGGAATTGAAACTTGGAGCACGTACCCAGCAAGAAGGAAGTACATTGGGTTTTTTTTAGCTGCTCTACACAGAAAGAGATCACAAATCACAGCAGCGGTTACTGGGCATAGGGTGGCTATAACTCTGATACAAGACAAACAAACAAACAAACAAACAAAAAATGCCTCACCCTCTTTTTGTCAAAAGAATCAGGGAGAGAGCCCAGGGAAACTAGGCCTTCTTGAAAGGAAAAATCCAAAGAGGAATACTGAAAACCTGAATCCTCGACCCTAGAAGTATGCATGCATGGGCAAGCTGCAAGAAACTAGGAGCTAAGGTTTAAAGAGCTAAAGTACAGTCTGAGCCTCTGCAACGACAGGTGTGCAGTCTTTACTTTGAACCGAATTTTCTTCTAAACAAAACCATCAACAGTATTTAAATCACCATAACAAAATTAAGAACTTACACAAGATAATATTCATAATGCCCCAAATCCACTCCAAAGTCACTTCATTTACGAAGAGCCAGACACAATGGACCTACTTTGAAGGACAAAGAAAATCAACAATTGTCAACCCTGGGAAAACAGATTTTAGAATTATCAGGCAAGAACTTTTTTTTTTTTTTCAATATATGAAGCTTATTGTCAAATTGGTTTCCATACAACACCCAGTGCTCATCCCAAAAGGTGCCCTCCTCAATACCCATCACACATCCTCCCCTCCCTCCCACCCCCCATCAACCCTCAGTTTGTTCTCAGTTTTTAACAGTCTCTTATGCTTTGGCCCTCTTCCACTCTAACCTCTTTTTTTTTTCCTTCCCCTCCCCCATGGGTTTCTGTTAAGTTTCTCAGGATCCACAGAAGAGTGAAACCATATGGTATCTGTCTTTCTCTGTATGGCTTATTTCACTTAGCATCACACTCTCCAGTTCCATCCATGTTGCTACAAAGGGCCATATTTCATTCTTTCTCATTGCTACGTAGTATTCCATTGTGTATATAAACCACAATTTCTTTATCCATTCATCAGTTGATGGACATTAAGGCTCTTTCCATAATTTGGCTATTGTTGAGAGTACTGCTAGAAACATTGGGGTACAAGTGCCCCTATGCATCATCAGTACTCCTGTATCCCTTGGGTAAATTCCTAGCAGTGCTATTGCTGGGTCATAGGGTAGGTCTATTTTTGATTTTTTGAGGAACCCCCACACTGTTTTCCAGAGTGGCTGCACCAATTTGCATTCCCACCAACAGTGCAAGAGGGGTCCCGTTTCTCCACATCCTCTCTAGCATCTATAGTCTCCTGATGTCTTCATTTTGGCCACTCTGACTGGCGTGAGGTGATATCTGAGTGTGGTTTTGATTTGTATTTCCCTGATAAGGAACGACATTGAGCATCTTTTCATGTGCCTGTTGGCCATCCGAATGTCTTCTTTAGAGAAGTGTCTATTCATGTTTTCTGCCCATTTCTTCACTGGGTTATTTGTTTTTTGGGTGTGGAGTTTGGTGAGCTCTTTATAGATTTTGGATACTAGCCCTTTGTCCTGTCCGATATGTCATTTGCAAATATCTTTTCCCATTCTGTTGGTTGCCTTTTAGTTTTGTTGGTTGTTTCCTTTGCTGTGCAGAAGCTTTTTATCTTCGTAAGGTCCCAGTAATTCATTTTTGCTTTTAATTCCCTTTCAGGCAAGAACTTTAAATACAATTATTATAACTATGCTCATTGAGATAAAAAAATAAAATAAAATACACACTTGCAAGAAATAAAAGATAGGCATTCTCAGCCTAGAAACAGGAAACATGAAAAGAAACAAAATGGAAATATTAGAATCAAACAATACCAGATCTAAAATATGAATTTTTCAGGGGGGATTCAGTAACTGCGATGACAAAAGAATCTATGTGAACCTGAAAACAGATGAATAGTAGCCAACCAGCTTGAAGTGAAGGACTGTGAAAAAATATAACCTGGGCCTTAGAAAGCTGTGGGTAATTTCAAAAGATATTACACACAGGTAATTACAGTCACAGAAAGAAAGGAGCAAGGATGAGGCAGAAAGTTTTTGAAAAAATAATGACCTTAAAGTTCCCCTAAATGGTAAAAGACATACATTTAGAGATTCCAAAAGATCAGCAAACCCCTCAAAAAGACAAATTTGAAAATAATCATACCTAGGCACATCATCATAGTCAACTTGCTGAAAGCCAAAGATATGGAGAAACTGGAAAGTATTCACAAAATAAGAACACTTTACATACAGGGTAATAATGATCCAAATAATGGTGGATATGACATTGGAAACCATTAAGGACCAACAACAGAAGAAAAACATATTTGAAGTCTAGAAAGAAAAAAAACAATGGTTAACCAATAATTCTGTATTGGGTAAAAATGGAAGAGTTTTTTTTTTAAAAGAACATTTTCAAATAAAATAAAACTATGGAAAATGCAAATAAGATTATTTAGGCTCAAACAGAATTCATATCAGAGGAAAACTCAAATCTTTGGGAATGAATAAGGTTTAAATGAGTAAAGATTAAAAATAGTAAATATAGAAATATAAAAATAATTTTCTCATAATTTCCTTAATACATAAGGTTAATATAGAAAAATCAACTCCATTTTACATACTTGCAGCAAACACATGGAAAATGAAATTTTAAAAATTCATTTTGCATTTACCCATAAATCATAAATTTCCTAAATAAAAACTTAACAAAATATGTGTATGAAATTTACACCATAAACTACGGAGAATGAGAGAAATTAATAAAAATTTAAATAAATGGAGGGATATTATACATTTATAAATTGGAATTTATTAAGATGTAAAATCTCTCCAAAGTCATCTATAAATTCAATTAGATGTCAAAAAAAGTCTAGAAATTTTCTTTTACAGATATTTACAAGTTGATTTTAAAATGTATGTAGATCTTGTATTAGTAGGTACCTTTGTTAGAATTAATAAACTAATATTGATACATCAAATAAATAAATAAATAAATAAATAAATAAATAAAATCTATATAGAAATGCAAATGACCTAGAATAGTGAAAGCAATGTTAAACAAAAGAAAACCTGGAAGACCTACACTATGAGACCTTTGAAATTACAATAACACTGTAATAATCAAAACAATGTAGTATTGGCTTGAGGACAGATATATAGATCAATAGAACAGAACAGAGTATCCAGAAATAGATTCAAACATATATGATGAATTATTTTTCCTTTTTTTTTTATGTTTTTATTTTATTTTTGGAGAGAGATAGTGGGGGAGGGGCAGAGACAGAGAGAGAGAGAGACAGAGAATCTGAAGCAGGCTCCAGGTTCTGAGCTGTCAGCACAGAGCCCAATGTGGGGCTTGAACTCATGGACTATGAGATCATGACCTGAGCTGAAGTTGGATGCCCAACCGACTGAGCCACCCAGGCACCCCATATGATGAATTCATTTTTAACAAAGGTGGCAAACCAATTCAATGGGGGAAAATGTATTTTCCAAAAATGGCATTGAACAACTTGATATTAGTTTGAAAAACTGAAATACAAATAATTTCAACCTTAACTCACAAAAGTTAACCCAAATGGGTTACAGACCTAAATATAAATGCTAAAACTCATAAAACACCTATATTAAACAAAAAAAAAACAACCATAATCTTGGAGATTTAAAGGCAGGCAAGCACATCTTAAACAAACATGTATGCATAATTATAGGGGAGATATATATATATATATATATATATATATATATATATATATATATATAACATAAAAGACTACATATAGAATATATATGTCAACTTTTATTTAGACAATACAAACAACTCTTACAATTCACAGAAGACAATCCATTTTTTTAATATTCAAAAGATATGAATAGGTAATTTACAAAAGAAGATATATTACTAGTCAATAAATACACAGAAAGATACTCAACATCATTAGTCGTCAGAAAAAATGCAAATTAAAACACAATGAGTATATGTACCACCGGTTAGAAGGTAGAGGAGGGACAGTAAAGTATCCTCCAGACTGAGAAGACACTTTGAGACTGAAAAACAAAGCAAGCCACTCCATATATCATTTACACAGACTTTTATTCAGGGCAATTTACTGACAGTGAGATCAGGCAGGCAACCATCTGGGTGCTATGCGGCCTTCTTTGCCCCCATCCAGACCTTAATTAACAGCTTTTATAGAGCAAGAAGCATTGTGGTGAGGTCACAGTGTGCCAGAAGATCATAGGAGCTCTACTATACCTAAAGTGGCACCATCTGTGTGCCAGTCATCTTTACTAGTTATCAAAGTGGCACCTTCAGAACAAGCTTCTCTGAATTCTGGGTCAGTGCAAACATTTATCTCCATGTGGCCTGGAACATGCAGCCCAGAGAGAAGTGGCTGTGTCAATATGAACAAGATGGAGTCAGTGTTGTCAGCACTCATACACCACCCATAAAAATAGCTAAAATTAAAAAGACTCACAATACCAACTGTTGGCCAGGATGTGGAGCGACTGACAATGTCATAAATTTCTGATGGAAATGTAAAATGATGCAACTGACAAAAACAGTCTGTCAGCTTCCTATAAAGTTAATAATATGCTGGCCCTATGACTCAACCATTTCACTCCCAGATAGTTACATAAGGCAATAAAATCCAATGTCCATGCAAAGATGTATACATAAGCACTCATAATATCTTCATTTTCGATACCCCAAAATTGAAATAGCCCAAATATTTACCTTTAGGAGAATCAATAAAGTAAAAAGCAAGTGTCATCCATTCAATTGAATAGTACTCAACAATAGGAAGGAATAAACTATTGATACATACAACAGTACAGATGAATCTCAAAATAATTTTGCTGAAATATGCCAGACCCCAAAGGTAATATGATGATTCCCTTTATAAAAATGCAACCTAATCCATGGGGACAAAAATCAGGTAAGTAGCTGCTTGTAGCAGAGGGCTGAGGGAAGGACTGACAGCAAAGGTACAGGAAGGATCTTTTAGGGATGATGAAAATGTTATATATCTTGATGATGACAGCAATTTTATGACTGCATACAGCTATCAATACCCATTGATTATACACTTTAAATGAATGTGATTTCTTGTATGGACATTTTTTCCTCAAGAAAGTTGATATGAAAAATATATTTATAGGTACCACCAATTTTTGCTTTGTTTTGCTACCACAGAGCCTATGAGTAATCATTTCTATTCCTGGTAATGGTAGCCTAGACTAGTGACTATCAACCATTCTTCCAAGAATATCTAGAAAACATGAAAATAATGTTTCAAAACGTCTACTTGAAGGTATAACTGTTATCTCCTAAGTCATTAGACTTGCAGGACCAATATGTTAGAAAGGAGAGAAGCCCAAAAAGTTTGGGCACAGCATTCAGCACACTGACTTTTTTCTTATGGAATTTGTTGATATGAAAGCTCCTCTTGGAGGCTGAGGCAGTCTAATGGGGTTCACCAGGTTACATACATACATACATGCATAATCAAACCACCAGGTAGGTCTTTAGTAACCACTCTTGGTTTGCTTATTTGGCAAGACAATTAACATGTACAGGGACAGCAAAAATGACAGTATTAATAAAGATACAATAATTCTACTTGGAGAGAAAACCACATATAATAGATGATATTGATGCTAAGCTTTGAATAGGAGTTGTATTTTTCTCACTGGAGTTGTGGAGATGATCTCTCTCTCTCTCTCTTTAAATTTATTTATTTATTTTGAGAGAGAGTCAGAGAGCAGAAGTCAGGAAAGGGCAGAGAGAGAGAGGGGAGAGAGGATCCCAAGCAGGCTCCATGCTGTCAGCGCGGAGCCCAACACAGGGCTTGATCTCATGTTTTGTGAGATCATGACCTGAGCAGAAATCAAGAGTTGGACACTTAACCGATTGAGCCACCTAGGCGCCCTAGAAATGGTATCTCTAAGCAGAAGACATAACAACTAAGTCCTTCATAAAATTCCTCAGAGAGCTTCCTTCTCTCAGCACAGCACACAGCAGGAGGACAGACAACAGGTAGGTTCAGGAGGATACTGAGGAAGTCTCAGCCTTTTTTCAGAAGAGACAATGAATCTCTAATTGATTGGTTTCTTTACCATAGTCAATCTACACTCTTCCAGAAGCAGAGTAAGTCCTAGAGAGACTGCCATTTTCAGTGTGTAATAGCTATTCAATATGTAATTTTAAATACCAAGACAATGAGCATCCCTCTTTCAGAAACTCTTTATATTTAATCTATAGTATACTGCTTTGATACATTTCAAATTGTTTTAACTTAAGTTGTTTTGATCCACTTGTTTATGACAAAGATAAAAAAAATGTTTTTAGAAATAAAGTTCTGATATAAGAATAAAGTAAGCTGTGTCACCATGTCATCTGTTCTCACTGATAAGAACTCAGTATCTCAGCTGCTGAGGGGTCCCACTGGGGGTCTGTCAATAAAAACATATGAAGAAGCCACCAATTACAGTCTAAAAGACATTTAGACTATAAATATTGATAGCTTGTGAATACCATCCAAGAGTCAGTCTGGGCAAGGCTCCACTTTGTTGATCTAAATAGCTCTCTGAAAACCTTGAGACAATTAATGCCTGCCACAGTAAAGGCAACCCTTTTACCTACAGTGGCAAAAACCATGCAGTGGTCCTGCAAAGATCATCTTGTCCCTCAACATAGGCATCGTTGTACCCTAGCAACATGCTGTAGCAACAAGGGACTTTAACCTTTGTGCTGGCAGCTAGACATCAGCTCTTGGTTGGCTAAGTTGTCTCTTGTACCAAGTCCTACAAGGATACACCTCAACAAAATTTTGACTTTATTTCTTTCACCTCCCCTTGCCTGGAACAGTACTATGCATAATCTATCATTGATTTGGAGTATTTTATTTCCTCAATGGTTTATTAAGAGACATTATCATGTATGCTATTGGCTTGTGAAACTCCCACAGTGAACCAGTGTTAAATAAACTATTGGCAAAGACAATCTGAGTCTCTGAGCATCAAACTGCCTTCCCAAAACAAACAAAAACATCATTCTTCAGAATGACCTAAATTTCAGGTAAATATTGAGCAGGAAAAAAGTCATTAGCTGGCTTTTTCCAACCTCAATGCTGAGCTTGCAGGTCAAAAAAATGAGGTTTTGTTCTTGTTCTGCTTCAGGTATGATCTTGACCAGTTATTTCACCTCTCTGAGCTTCAGATTCTGACAAAGTCATCAGACTAGCATATCATGCCATGAATGGAATGCCTAAAATGTCACAAGTAATCTTGATTACAATGCCAATCAATCTATTTGCTCTATACCATGATGCATGCAATAAAAAAAAAACCTACATTCTGCCTACTGTGTGAAAAGTTCCATCCTAAGCATGCTATTATTAAGGAGTTACCCAGAAACATTGCCTATATCATGATAGTTCCTGCGAATCTTAAAAGACTGAAGGTTTTCTGTATTAAACATTGGGAACATGTACAAAGGGAACAGCTTCTCATTACTTTTCTTCTCAAACTTCATCATTAACCTAGCTCTTTCCTTCCCTGGATATAAAAGCAGCAGAGGCAAAAGGGCCACATTTATGGTACGGTGATGAGTTTTACAGAATCATTTTTTTTTTTAATTTTTAAAACGTTTAACTTGGAAGGCAAGAGAGGCATGCGATTAAAACAAATTACAACCAATAACAATTATCTACAGGAAAAAACATTCTCCTGGTACTTCCGGTATTGTACATCTCTTGCAAAACCAATTCCAAGTTCCTTTGCATTCACTTGTTATCTATAGATTTTCTGCTGTTAATATCCTCCTACAACAGGGAAGCTTTCCTGAATCCCTTGAATCCCTTGGCAAAGATCAATTTTGTGATATCAATCTTGAGCCATAGGTTACAGTTTGTTCTAATTTCAAGTTTCCAGAATTTTGAGGCATTTCATTAAAAATTTCTAAGTGACAGTCACAAGTACATGTAAACATACACATCCATACAAACATATCCACCAACCACAGATATATCCTTTAGAGTAAGGTAAGAGATGGTGATTGTCATCTCTTCTGTGTGTCTGTGTTTTCAATTCTTTACATTTTAACCCAATACATGATTTCCCTCTTAGTTGCCTCCCGTAAGACATCAACTGCAAATCCTCATTTAAAAGTTGTGGGAGGAAAATGAAAAGAGGTAATTTCTTTCATTAACTCCTTTGCGGGGGGTGGAAAATTGATCCAATGAGAAATAAGGAGCTATCAGTCTGATTGGAGCTTCCTTGGGGGAGATTTTTCGGTCTGATAAAGAAAAGCCCCTGCTTAATTGGCTTGGCCTGCTCATCCTGTCTTGAATACAGGTATGTAAGGTCTTGCTTCCTGAAGCTGATGTAGCCATTAGGCAATAAACTTAAAAAAAAAAAAAGTCAACATTCTTAGTATGGCAAAATAGAAAATCAGTAAAGGTCCAGGCAGTTGCTATCATCGAAGGTAATCCAATCTGGAACCAACTACTTGAAGCTATTTTGTTATATTAAGTTAACAATATATGAATAACAAAGTTGTGACAGCTTATTAGGTTAAGCTATAATATCTCAGGTAGTCTGACACCTACAGTCTAAATGCATTCTAGACACACCCTAGACAAAACATTATTAACCCATTATATGATCTGATGTCTGAAGAGCATTTAGACCTATGCCTGGCATACAGTAAGGGCTATATGATTTTTTTCTTGTTTTTTTAAAATTTTTTTCTTAATGTTTATTTATTTACTTTTGAAAGAGAGAGAGAGAACAAGCAGGGGAAGGACACAGAGAGAGTGGGAAACATGGAATCCGAAGCAGGCTCCAGGCTCTGAGCTGTCAGTGCAGAGCCTGATGCATGGCTTGAACTCACAAACCAAGAGATCATAACCAGAGCCTGAGTTGGAAGCTTAACTGACTGAGCCACCCAGGCGCCCCTCTTCGTTGTTGTTTTATTACCTGAGATGAAAATACTTATATCCACTCAACCTCTTCATTTGGATATCTAAGCATCTCAAATTTAGTATATACAAACTTAAATTCCTGATTTTCTAACTCCAACCTTACTTCTCCCTGTTTCCCTCACCATTAGCACTGTGGCTTATGCCAAAAACCTGAGACATTTTCTATTACTCCTTTCTCTGAATCCTTACATTCAACAAATCAATATACAATTGTTGGAACTACCCTAAAAATCCATCCAAATCTGATTATTCTCCATTATCTCAACTGCTATCACTCTCATTCACGCCTCTACTATATCTATCCTGACCCCTGCGCTATTATGCCTACTTTCACTTTTTTGTACTAAATTGCATGTTCCACAAAGGAGCTAGAATGATCCACTGAAAACAAATCAGATCATATCAGATCATCCCTATTCAGATTCCAATGCCATTTTCACTGCTTTTAGAATATAATTCAAGCACCTCCCATAATCTGAGGGACTACGCAATCAGGCAGCTGCCCATGTCTTTAACTTTCTCTCCTTCCATGTTTTTTCTCTCTCTTTCATCTGACTTCAGAGACATGACACTTATTGGTATTCCTTGAAGACAATTCTTCCCTGACTCAGGGCCTTTGCACTTGTCTCCTCACCCTGACGTGCCCTTTACCCACACCATGGTATGGCTTGCTGCTTCATTTCATTTGGTAATCTGCCAAATATCATTTCAAAAGATGCTGTCCCTCAATGGCCCTATTTAAAATAAGATGGTAGAAGCAGGAAGTAGTAGACTTGGGTTAAAGTACCACAAAATCTTGAGATTTGGTTAGTATTTTTTTTTTCAGTGAAGAAAGGATTTTACTCTTTTCAATAAATTCACCACCCCCTGAATGTTATGTAACTTAATCAATTTAACCTCTTCCCACTAATGGGACAAAAAATGTCGCCTGTTTTTGCAGATACAAAAGAATAGCAGCAAAGACCACATCTGTGCTTGTACTTTCGGTGAGAATGTTCATAGGATAAGTTACTGGCAGTGCAAGTATTTGGTCAAGGGCAAATGTATTAGTTTTATTTGTTTCATTTATTGAGGTAAGGGCAAATGTCTTATTTTAACAGTTATGCCAACTTGCTCTCCAAAGAGGATGTGCCAATGGATGATCCCAAGAGCAAAGGACAAAACTCACATACTCATCATCACTGTTATCAAGCTTTTTAGTCTGACAATCTGACAGGTGAAAATGGACTTTCATTGTTACTCTTACTGTATTTCTTTGACTGAGGCTGAACACTTTTTTTTTTCATATTTGCCATATGATTTTCTTTTTTTCTGTCTTTTTTCTTCCTTTTTTTTTTTTTTTTGTAAGTAATCTACTGGTCAAATTTTTCAAGTCCAAATCTTAGCTTTCTTCATCCTAGCTATGTGACCTTGGGTTATTTACTTAAATTTGTTGTGCTTCCATCTTCTCTGTTAAAATGGGAATGATAGCACACACTGTGCTGAAGAGCTATTGTGAGAACTTCATTGATTAATAGATGCAAGGTGCTTAGGACAGTGGCGGGCACCTGTACAAGAAGTATTCTTCAAACAGTAGCTCATATTATCCATATCCACTGCCCACTTTCCTGCTGCATTATCTTTTTCTTATGGATTCATATATTCAGGAAAGTAGCCTGTTGGCTGCCATTTATGCTGTTTTCTTGTCTTTCACTATTTGACTTAAAAAAGAAACGTATTACATTCCCTGCAGAAATGTTAAATGGTGTTTGTTATGATTACAAACATTTGAATTCCAAGATAATGAAAACAAATCATGTCTTTTTTCTTCTTTAGAAATCAGAGCCCCCTGGGGCACCTGGATGGCTCAGTTGCTTAACCATCAGAACACCGAAAGTTCTGAAAGTGCAGCAGGGAGCCAAAAGAAAGTCTCTTGCACCTCTGGAAATGGGCAGCCAGTTCCTCCTGCGGGGACTGTAGGACCTCAGTGTCTGCCCTGAGGACCTAGGCCTGCTTGTTGGTTCAGAGCAGAGGTTCAAGGGTGTGGTAGGATCCCAGCCAATCTGGGGGAGGGCCACTGTGGGTTTGTTTGGTGTGCTGGTGCATCATTGAACACTGCAGAGATGGGGCAAGCACTGGGACAGGAAAAGGACAGCTGGGAAAGGATATGAGGATTAATTTGTTTTAAGATTCTGCCCAGAATGTCCTAAGGGGATCTCTGTGAGGCCAGCAGAGACATGAGCTGGGGTGGCAGACTGAGTTTACATGACCCTCTGTGCTGTGCACTAGTGCAGGCAGGAATGGAATCCTTGGCTTGTTGGTGTTGATGGGAAACATGTCATGAAGCCCTCCAGAGGGTGTTTTTGTGCACAGCCTGGCACGGCGGCATGGGCTCCTGGTGCTGGCCTGGGTAAGCCGATCTGCCTGCGCCTAGCAGATAAAAGCAGCTGGCTGGCCAGAGGTCAGCGAGTTTGGCCCCTCGCACCCTCCGCTAGGTCCAGCCCAGTCCAGCCTGCCTGTGCATCCACTTAAGCTCATGGGTCTTCACCTCCCGCTCTGCTGCCTTCCCTGGGTTGCAGAACCTGAGCTCCATGTCCCCACTGCCTTCAGCAGCAGCAGCAGCAGCAGCAGCAGACCCTGTGGAGTCCAGATTTGATTGCTATTATTGAGAAAAATCACTGAAGACTTTTGCATCTCACTTTTCTCATCAGTCAAGTGGGGAAAAATAATGCATGATCATAGGGTGTGGCAAAATTCTGAGGACATGTCTGCATGAAAATGGCTCATTAACTGCATAACAGTAAAGATGTAAGATTCCATTTTATGAGGGACTGTAAATAATTGAGAGCAGTATTTGACAGTGCGTCATGGCAAAACCATATATACACCTATACTGGTATGATGCTTTGGATTTTGTAATTTTGCAAATGGATATACAGTGATCCTCAAAACCATTCTATAGTAATGTAAAAGATATAAATATATATAAATAAATTTATATATATTTATATACATAAATATGTATTTTTAAGATATATAAATATGATATATAAAGATATCTATATTTATGTATATAAATATATATTTACATATAAAGATATAAATCTATATTTATGTACATAAATATATAAATATATATTATATATAAATATATAGATTATATATAAATATAAATAAATAAATAAATATTTATATAATATTTATAATATATTTATAAACATATAAAATATAAATATATATTTATATAAATATATATTTATAAATATAAATTATTTTTATCTGAGAAAACTGAGGCCCTCAAGAGCCAAGTAACTTCCATTCACATCCTGCGAGTATTGGATGTTATACTTATTTCAACATTTTTACAACCAATAATTTAGTACATTTTGCATAACACCATACAACAGATTCAAATGCCAAAAGGGAAGATATAAATCTAAACAGTCTATCTAGTTAAGATCCATGCTGATGAATTATCCAGTAATTTCTAATGTGTTGATACAAATACTAAACCATTCCTGCTTACACAAAGAGAGAGATCTTTTTTCATTGCTACAGTTATAAAAGCAAAGAAATTGCAAAATACTTTTGAGAGATTTAACAATAAATACTCGGAGTGTCAGAGTTCCTCACCACAAATGAGAAGCTCTAAAAGACCACATTATTAACTTCCTCCATTGCCAACTGCCCAGCTGCATGACAAGACAACCTCACATATTTGTTAACTGGATGAAGCAAACTTGCTATGTTTTTCATTCCTCCTCACTAGCAACACAAACTGTGTTAAGCTTTCCAAAGGAAAACCCCCCTTGACAAGATTTGTTCCTGACAAGCTGTCAAAGCAGCGTAGGGCTATGGTTCCAAGGTGTAAATATAAATGAATATTGCCACTCCAAACACAATATGCTATCAGAAGATTTCTCCAGGTCATAAATCCTTAAGGTATATGCTTCAGAGATTTTTTAAAATACATTAGTATTCTAGACATGAGAAACATTGTGGGACTGCTCAAACCTTATTAACAGTTGTCCAGGAAAAATAATACTTTAAGTACAATGGTTCTAGAATACCCTTTTCATGATCATGAATTCAAAGTTTAGTACATTATAATCAGAGAAATCAGCACACCATGCGAAGTTTTCAGCTCAAAGCTGTATGTCTTGGTTCATTGTTTAAATATTTATTGATTCCTACTATGTGCTAGGTTCTGTATCTGATAATGAGGAAAACACAGAGTGTTGTTTTCTTCTTTGTAGTGGTTATGGTCTAGTAGGAGTGATAAGACATTTATGTAAATAACCATAGCATAAAGATGAAGTAAATCATGTCTGTCAAAGCAGAAGAAAGTATCAAGTTTGGGGAATTTGGAAGAATGATGACTTGTGTCATAGATTCTAGGTTTTAATCTGGAAGATAAAGATTATTTAGTTTATTATCCTCATTTTTGACATGAGGAAATCAGAACTCTGCATGAAAAAGTAACTATCCTAGTTCACCTAACTAACTAGTAACAGACCCAGGAGAAAAGTAAATTCTCTAAGTTCCCTGTCTTTTGATACTTAAAGGAATCAATGTTCACAATGGTTAAGAATAACAGCCATGGTAAGGGAAACAAACACAAAATTAAACTACTGGGACTACACCAAAATAAAAAGCTTTTGCACAGCAAAGAAAACCATCAATAAAATGACAAGGCAACCTACTGAATGGGAGAAGATATTTGTAAATTATATATCTGATAAGGGGTTAATATCTAAAATACATAAAGAACTTCTACAACTCAACAAACACACAAAAACAAATAATCCAATTAAAAAGGTGGGGAGAGGTCCTGAATAGACATTTCTACAAAGAAGACATAAAATGGCCAACAGACATGAAAAGATGCTCAATGTCACTAATTGTCGCAGAAATGCAAATCAAAACCACAATAAGATATCATCTTATACCTGTCAGAATAGCTAAAACCAAAAAGGTAAAGAACAACAAAGGTCAGCGAGGATGTAGAGAAAAAGGAACTCTGTGCACTGTTGGTGGGAATGCAAATTGGTACAGCCACTAAGGAAAACAGTATGGAAGTTCCTCAAAAAAATTAAAATTAGAATTACAATATGATCCAGTAATTCCACTACTGGGTATTTATCCAAAGGAAATTAAAACATTAATTCAAAAAGATATATGAACCCCTATGTTTATTGCAGCATTATTTACAGTAGCCAAGATATGGAAGCAACCCAAGATTTCATCCATAGATGAAAGAATAAATAAGATGCAGTGTGTGTGTGATATATATATATATATATATATATATATATATATATATATATTCCATTATATTCATATATGTGTGAAAATATGTAAATATATATATATATATATATACACACACACACACACACACAGGAATATTAATCAGAAATAAGAATGAGATCTTGCCATTTGCAACAACATGAATAAATCTAGAGGTTATAATGCTAAGTGAAATCAGTCAGAAAGACAAATACCATGTTATTTCACTCATATGTGGAATTTAAGAACGAAAACAAATGAACAAAGAAAAAATGAGACAAGCAAACAAACAAAAACCCTTAACAGAGAACAAACAAGTGGTTGCCAGAGGGAAGGTGGGTAGGGGGATTAATGGAATAAATAAAGAGCATTAAGACTATACTTATCATAATGAATACTGAGTAATGTATGGAATTGTTGAATCATTACATTGTACACCTGAAACTAATGTAACATTGTGTGTTAATTATACTTCAATTAAAAAAATTATACACACACACACACACACACACACATACATACATATACATATATATAACAGCTTGGGGCTCAGAAGAATTGAACACCTGTATGTATTTAATGTCAGGGAGCTAACTAGTTGCCACGTTCACTGTTTAGAATTTTGGCCAGCCTCTCATGCTGCATCCAACTCTGACTGATCCAGGGGGAGCTCTTCAGTGAAACACACCAGAGCATTAGAAAAAGAGACAAGAACCAGTATCAACTTTCAATAATCCTTAAAACATCTAACTCTTAAATTGTATCATGGCTCAGGATTCTGCCTCTTCTCAACCTTTAATACCAGAGCCTTGAACTACTGCCATTGTGAGACATAAATCCCAGTATCTTGACCAGTCTTCTCTTCAAGACCCAGGCTCATACTATCTATGGGTATCCAATTTGTACCTCGGACACAAAACATTTAAAGCTGATTTAATTACTTCTCTTGCTTTGATATGCTTCTCCTGTTTTATTCACTCTCTCAGTGTAATTGAAATCCAAAATTCTAAAATAAATTGTAAATTGAGTTTCTTTATTAATAATTCATTTTCTATCCTTGTATCATCCTCTGTGAAAGATTCCCTGGCTCTTTTTTCTTTTAAGCTCTACCAATTCCTAGATTTGACAAGTTCCTTAAAGTCCCTGGGGGTCAGCATCTTCAGTTATAAAACAGGGATGGTGATTTCACTTATCCTAATAAGATTGTTATGGTGGGATCATGGCTTTTTCTGGTTATTTATCTTCAACTTACTTCCTAAGTTTTCTACAATAGGCATGTATTTACTGAAATTATAACCAAAAAGCTCACAAAATTAATGCAAAAAATACATCATGAGCACTTTTTTATGTCACATTTGTGATTATTATTATGCAAAAATAATGTATGGCATTGTTCTAAATTCACAACAATAATCACTGATTATACAATAAAAAGCCCCTCCATCCATGGCAGAAATCATACGTTCAGCAAAATTCATTTCCCCTTTTCCCTGAACACACAACCAACTTACTATATTTTCAGCCTCACTGACAGGTATAGTCCCATGAGTTTCCTGGCCAATAAGGAAAAGGGTAAGGTGTTCCCTCCAGGCCTTCCCAGAAAAACGTCCCACCTGCAATTCTTCACGATCTTTGCCCTTCTTCCAACTGAATTTCAATATCAAGGAAAGCTTTAAAAGCCACAGGGAGAAGATGCTACAAAGTGGATCACCTTGAGTGACTGACTGTATGAAGAGATGCCATCATTACAATTATTACAGAATCTCCATAGATGAATACATGTGCAAAAAATTGACCTCTGTTGCATTTGAGCTATGATACAATTTGGAGTCTATATACTAAAGAGTAAGCCAATTTTAAATACATTTGGCTTCTCAAATTAACTGCTTATAGTAATTACAATAGACTAGGTTTGTTTTGTCATAAACAAAACCCCAAATCCACAATGGTTTAACACAGTAAAATTTTATTTCTTCCTGAAAACTCTTTGCCAGTCCTCATGACCCATGGTCAGCTGTCTTACATGTGACACAGCCATCCAGACCGCCATCCAAAGGTTGTGGCTACACCCCTGCAGCATAAGACCTCCATGAATACAGAGAGAGACTGGGGAGTTTGCTTTTCATTTCTGCCTGCTGCAAACTCACTGCCAGGCACATTTTATTTGCCTGAACTAGTTTCATGTCTTTAGGTAACTGCAAGAAGTTTGGAAAAGATAATCTTCCATATGGCCAAGAGGGAAGAGAAAACCGAATGTAAGTGAATACCAGTCACGTCAACCACACAACTGTTTTCTATTTCTTATGTATCTTACCAAAAAATTGGTAACATGCTAGCATATTCAAAGAATCTTAGAACAATGAGGGTCTACTCTAAACAGTGTTCTCAACTCTTGCTTATTTTATTTAACATATTTTGCAGATTAGGAAACATTTCTTTTTAACTGTACATTTATTTAATATGTTCCATATTGGTAGACAGTTATGTTTCCACATATTTTCTATTGTAAATAATATTGCAGTGAACATTGTTTGAGTACATAAAAAATATCTAGGGGATATATTCCTAGAAATTAAATAGCTAGGCTATATTTGAATTTTTAATTTTGATATGTATTTTTGTAATTATGAATATATATAAAACCTCCTTCCAATGAGTTTGCATCAATGTACATTCTTACCAACAGTTTACAAGAACAGCTGTTTTCCTCAAAATCTCTTCTTGTGGCCAACCACCCTTAACTGTGCCAATTCAGGTTCTTACTTTAATTTTGGTAGAACTTGGAGTAAAGAAGTTTTTACTTCCTTTAGGGCTTGCTTAATTGAAAGGAAATCATGCTGGGGCTGCTAGGATCATATCTTATTTAAAATAAGATGAATTGGGGTGCCTGGGTGGCTCAGTCACCTGGGCATCTGACTTCAGCTCAGGTCATGATCTCACAGACCATGAGATCGGGCCCCACGTCGGGCTCTGTGCTGACAGCTCAGAGCCTGGAGCCTGTTTTGGATTCTGTGTTTCTCTCTCTCTCTGCCCCTCCCCTGCTCATGCTCTATCTCTCTCTGTCTCAAAAATAAATAAAAACATAAAAATAAAATAAAATAAGATGAATGAATGAATGAATGAATGAATGAATGAAATCAAGCATAGATAAGGGAGGGGAGGGGGAGAGGGAGAGGAGGTAAAGAGAGAGAGAGAGAGAGAGATAGAGAGAGAGAGAGAGAGAGAGAGAGAGAGAGAATATTTAGCATGCTGAGTGCTTAATCCTGTCCTAGATGTTTCATTTTTCTATAGCTTTTTCTTTTAACTTCCAAACTACCCTATTCTTCCCAGTGAGTTGTTTGTTTTTGTGTAAGTTAGTTTGAGTGAAGTTCCTGCCACATGCAACTGAAAGGATACTATGCACACATGAAAACAGCACACTTAATATCCTTCTCTGATACTTTGCATCCTGATAACCAGAAGGTCACTCAGCCTATTAGAGTACAAGTCTCATTAAATTTTATAAAGAAAGCAGGATTAGATCCACAAGTGCCTCCCAAATAATCAAAGGAAGAGTTCTGCAGAGCAAGGTATGATTTTAATATCATTTATTTGATTGCCATGTATTATTAAAAGTTGGTAATTCTTTGGGGATATAAATGATCATTTAAAATTTGATAAGCCAAAACCTAATAGCCTCTATCATGGCTGGGTAACTGCTTTAGAAGTTTGTTACTTGGTACTTTTTAAGATGAAAATAGAAGTCAACAGACTATCTTATGAGGTAAGCATTAGACTGAGAAGGAGTCTTGCATCTGGACATTTAACCAACCTTTAAGGCTTTACTAATACAAGGTAACTAGTTGAGTAACATTGAGCAAATCCGTTCACTTCAGTTTCCTCATCTATAAAGCACCTCATTTACATTATTTCTAGAGTCTGTCTCAGTTCCCAAATTGTAATTAATATTACTTTGGTAGTAAAGTTAATTTCAAAGTAGCAAGTCTATTGCTAATCCGATACAATGTATGTTATGACAGTAAATACATGCCTTTGATTTATTCCCCAATTTGTATAAAAACAGAAATTTTAGAAATCTTCTATTTTATCTACTTACTTCATTTAAGTCAATGTTGTGTTTCTTAATAGGTCAATTAAAGCACTATATTATTTGACTCTTTTTTTAATGTTTATTTATTTATTTTGTGAGAGAGAGCACAAACAGGGGAGAGGCAGAAAGCAAGAGGGAGAGAGAGAATCCCAAGCAGTCTCCACACTGTCAGCGCAGAGCCTGATGCAGGGGCTCAATCTCACAAATGTGACATCATACCTGAGGGGATGTCAAGTTGGATGCTTAACCGACTGAGCCACCCAGGGGCACTCACAGTTTACAATCATAAATAAAATAGCTATATTTTTGATGGATTGACTACTCTGTGATCAGATGACATCTATGCAAAAATCCCATAATTCTATTAAAAATTTGCAATTATATGTTTAGATTTTTTACAAGAGCTCTAGTTTTAAATCTCTTATTTACATAATCTCACCATTTGCTAAATTTCATTTGAATACATAAGGTAATTTTTTAGAAAGGAATTAAATTAAGTTTCATCTGGGATATAATTGCTTTCCCTTGATATGGAGTTTTTAAGTTAGCATACCAAAATTCTGGAGTTCCTTTTTTTTTTCATCTATCCAAGTACCCATGAAATGAAGTGATGCTACAACAGAAACCACATTTTCCAAATACAGTGAGAATAACAGTTCCAATTATCTAGTTAATAGCCACATTAATGCATTTCTACTAAAAAAATTGAGTATTTATGGTATGCAAGACCATGTGTCAGATATTACATAACATAAAATGATGAAACAGAAACAAGATTGTTCTCAGGTTAAGGCACTGCCTAGTATAGTGGATAAAACACATACAAAGAGATTAATTCAATCATTGCATATTTATTGAGCATCTGTTGTCTCTAGTCACCATTTTCTTTTTTCTTTTCTTTTTTTTTAATTTTTATTTTATTTTTGAGAGAGAGAGAGAGAGAGACAGCATGTGAGTGGGAGAGGGGCAGAGAGAGGGAGATACAGAATCCCAAGGAGGCTCTAGGCTCTGAGCTGTCAGCACAGAGCCCAATGTGGGGTTCAAACTCATGAACTGTGAGATCATGACCTCAGTGGAAGTCAGATGCTTAACTGGCTGAGCCACCCAGGTGCCCCCCTAGCTACCATTTTAAAGTGCTGTGAATACAGTAGTAAAAGTTGTAGGCAAGGTGTCAGCAGAGAAGGAACATATATTTCAATGAAGGAGACATACAATAACTTCAAAAGATAGTGCTAGAAAGAAAATAAAATATGATGATAAGAATAGACACTGATTGGGAGAGGTTACTCTACTTTGGTGAGAGAAGATCTCTTTGCAGTGGTGGAATGTAAGCTAAAATTTTGATGACAAGAAAGAAACAACCACAGGCGCCTGGGTGGCTCAGTCGGTTGAGCATATGACTTCGGCTCAGGTCATGATCTCACAGTCTGTGAGTTCGAGCCCTGCGTTGGGCTCTGTGCTGACAGCTCACAGACTGGAGCCTGCTTGGATTCTGTGTCTCCCTCTCTCTCTGCCCCTCCCCTGTTCATGCTCTGTCTCTCTCTGTCTCAAAAATAAATAAAAACATTAATTTTTTTTTTAAAAAGAAAGAAACAACCAGAAAGATCTGAAGAGAGTATTCCAGGAAGAGTAAAAGATTGTGCAAGGCCCTATGTATTAACAGAAGAATGTGCCAAGGTGCCCTAGGACATGGGGCTATGGAATTTAGAGCTGGAAGAACATTATGTGGAAGTGGAGATAGGGTATTCCTGAAAAAATTCAAATGAGCCTCAAGATTCAGTAGGTTTTCATCAAATGGACATGTATGTCAAGGTCAAGGAATATAGCCCAGGTTCTAGAGATCTGCTGAATAACACAGAGCCTATAGTTAACAATACAGTGTTGTGCAGTTTAAAAATCAGGAGGGCATATCTCATGATCTCACGCTAAGAGGTCTTAACACACACACACACACACACACACACAAGTACACAAGCACACACATGGCAAAAAAATGTAAGAAATCTTTTGGAGATAATGAGTATGTTTATTACCTTGATTATGGTAGTGGCATCACAGGGGTATGCATATATCTAAACTCATCAAAATGATATACTAAATATCTAAATTTTTGTTTAAGTATACCTCAGTAAAGCTGAAAAAAACATAAATTAAACATCTCTAATACACAATCATAATCTTACGCTACGTCATGTAGTTAGGTTTCATACTAACCAAAACAAAATGGAAGAGTTAACATCAGGAGGTCTTATTGGACTTTTTCCCAAAGTATCATAAAAGAACACAGGGTCACTTTTTTCAGAGTTTTAGTGCAAACAGTTCTCTTTAATATCAAGATAATAATTTTAGAAAAGAAATCTAATTTTCATTCTTAAAACTTGTAATTATATCTCTCTTTCTTTTGCCCTGTGAAAATGATTCTTAATAATCATTTAGAAAATCATACTATCTCTCAGAATGTTCTAGGGAATAACTGGAATTGTTCGAAAATTAGTCATGAAAACATCTGTATAATCAAGAGCAAAAAAGACCCTGAAGATCACCTAGTTCAAAACCCTCATTTTACATATGAAGAAGAGGTCCAGAGAGGTAGATCTTGCCCAAGACTACAAAAATAACTGCAAAAATAGCCAAGAGTTAAACACTTTCCTCATGATTCCCAATACAAAGCTTTTGTACCTTTCCTCCGTCTCCATGCGTGGGGTGCCAAATCAGACTTTCTTACTTTTGGTCTGTCTGAGAAACAAAGATATATCCTCACCACCTGAAACTCTGAAATAATCTGTGAAATGATAAGATATAAGATGTAGTTTGTTAAAATGAAAATTTAAAGCATCCAAATAAATGAATTATTTCATAGTTTGCAGTTAGAGATGATTCAAGTTCACTTGTTTAAATATTATCACACTCATTCACTTGTATCCAGATCTGCTGAGAAAAAGGGTCAGAGAAAAAAGTGGAACTTAAAAGATGTGGTGCCACATAGATAGTAATCTATCTAAAACATCATACTGTCCTATAGTTCACTCAGCATTTTTGAAATTTAGATTTAATTCTGCCTAAAAATACAACATAAAAATGTACAAATGCAACTTCTGAATATTTTGTGAAAAAATCCAAAACTCAGTAAGAGTTCAAGGGGAGTTACAACACCATTTTGTCTCTCTCTACTTTGACTATGATGATTGAAAAAACATATTTTAATTAATTTTTAAAATATCAGGATATTTACATGAAAGCACAGCAGATGTTCTCAAAGGAATGATTGATCAGCTTCTATTTTAAAAAAATCTATACCTCCTTGGGGCACCTGAGTGGTTCAATCAGTTGAGCGCCTGGCTCTTGATTTTGACTCTGGTCATGATCGCAGAGTCATGGGATTGAGCCCTGCATTAGGTTCTGTGCTGAGTGTGGAGCATGCTTAAGATTTTCTCTCTCTCCCTCTGCCCTTCCCAGCTTGCACATGCACACTCTCTCTCTCTAAAAATAAGAAAAAATAAATAAATCTATATCTCTTTTAAAGCTGTTAACATTGTGAAACTTGTACATGGCTGCCTAATCTTCATTTCACTGGATGTAAATAGAGGGCAAAAAATATATTTTATTTATTCAGCTTATAAATTGTCTCACAAACTGTGGTTTGTGTATGAGTCATCTCATTCATCACCTAACAATCTTTTGGATAGAATGCCTAAACCCAACAATGGCAACACCATAAGAATTCAATTTAATGAGAATGCTGTTGTTGGGTGATGAAAAGTAAAGCAAGAACAACAAAAACTTGACCAGGTCCTAAGAATGCATTAATTTCCTTTGAATGCCGGCTGATCGATTTTTAAGTGTTGCCCTAGATGTCTCCTTTTATTCTACTAATCTGATTTTCCATTGCTCTTTCCTCCCTACATTGGATTCTTTTCTCTTGTAAGCATCATCATGGCAACTTTCAAAAGCAGAAGTACTTTCTAGTGAGTTGGGCTGGACTGAGGTTGGTGCTGGTGCTTCAAAATATGGTTCAAAATATGATAACAAAAGACACGAGAAGAGGTGGCTTAGTGAAGTAGAATAACACCATGGGAGGACAGAATAACAGTCCGACCAGCAACTGTCTGAATATGAAACAGACAATTAAATTTTCTAAAGCTGGCAGTGTTGTAAAATTAGAACACTGGACTCACCCATTCGCTTCTAACATTGTTTTGATCTTATGATCATGAGCTTTTAGAATTACAGTGTTAAAGTAATTTACAGATATCTGAGAACCATGGATTTCTAAGTATTCCATAAACATCCTGAATTGGATGAAAAGTCTTTATGTGTTTATTTCCACAGAGTGGCTCGTTAGAAGCTTCTGCCCCACCCCCCACAGACAAATTTACAAAATCACTCCTAATCTTTCAAGAGTTGGGCAATTAAGGTACACATATGAAAATGACTCCTCCAATTCATGTGTTCAGCATGGAGGCCTCAGGAGATTCTTACATTTTTCCAAGAAAATGTAGACTGTTAAGTGTTTCCTCAGTGCCTCCTTTGCCTTCCCTTTAACCTCCCCTTTTTATCAGATCAATTACAAATTCTCTCTTGTGATTTACAAACATGTTTTGAATTTTTGACCTTAATTATTTTTGCCTCAGAAGCACTGATCAGGTAGAAGAGAAAAAGAGAAAGAAATTAGGGGAAAAGCTTATATCTTTTTTCTAAAGAAAGTAATGTTTGTTGGGGAGGTAACAATTAATATACCTTTCAAATATAGTACTCCTTATTGAGAGAAAAAACAAATAAGTAGTTAACACACTGCTCCCAAAATGAAATAAAATTTTCAAAAATCAAAATATTTATGATGCTTTCTCAATTGTTTGTTTTTAAAGAAAGGAGACAGTATGCTTGGCTCTCCCAGTCAGATGGCGATGTCTCACACACTGTCCTTGCTAAGTTTAATAAATCTGACACTCGTCCTGCTGAGCTGACGTAATCCACATCTCACCTCACTTCAATTTGTCTGAATTTTTTTTATCACAAATGCCATATATCCTGATGTTTTTATTCATAAATAAGAAAAACATTTTGGATGCCACCTTCAGCTTCCTTCCAAAATGCCAAGAAGATGACACATTTTAATTCAACAGCCAACCCTTCTGTGTTTTAATCATTTCAAGTACATTCTGATATTTTATATATTTTAAGTTTCTAATAGCTTTCTATCCTTTAAAAAGCATACTATTTTTCTTCCTGTAATCAAATTGCCTGTCTTTCACTACGGTAGAAGTTCTTACTCATCCTCTTATAAAGCAAGGAAGTTCAAAGCCAGGAGAGCCAGGGTAGCACTTTGATCACACCACTCTGACATCTGAGATGATTACCACAAAGTGTGGCTTTAAAAGATCCAGATACCTGAGGTAAAATGTTGGGGAAAAGTCCATGAACAACTATTCTGTTTAGGCCACAAGTTTTTTTTCTTAACTTTGTCCTTAAACTTTGAGATAGATATAGGACTTTGACATTCTGTGAGTTTCTGATTGGGATATTAGTTTGCTATTGGGAGAAAGATGTGTTCATAAATCTCTTCCAGAAGAACATGGCCATTTCAACTGTCAGAACTAGAAATTGTGTGATGTAATTGTAGGAATACATGTTCAACCAGCTTTTCCTTGCATGACCATAAGTAAATCATGTTACCTTTCTCATGCTCATCTGTTTTTTTGCTTATAGAGAGGACATTAAATTATCTCTTTTGTTCTTGCACGGGAAGGATAGCATGAAAGAAACAGCATGCTACGGTACTGCAAGTGACGGCTAAAAAAGGAGAATGCAATAATAGAGACAGAAGTAAGAACAAGTCAAACCTAAATAGCCTCCAAAAAAGTGCTAAAATGTGGCCAATGGTGTAGGTTTCAACTGACTATAATGTATACCATTATTATCTTTAAAATGAGACAGATCTAGGTCTTTAATTGATGTGGCTGCATTGTTGTAAGAGTCTCCACTCCTAGCTTACAAAACTTTTCATCAGGCATGTGTAATTACTATTTCTACTCCAGAAGTCATCAGGTTCCAGGAAAATAAATAAACAAGACATAGACACATCTTAAGACATTCTGAGAAAAATTAAATAGCTTCGTTAAGTCTAATACACAAATGTTATCAACCTTATACCATATTCAACTGGCAAATAAAGTTATATGTGGTGGTTTTCTGTCCTAGCCTTTGTACCATTGGCTGTGTTAGTTATCAGGATAAGATACTAGCCCAGCAAAATTGCTGAAATGTTTTTATTCACTTCAAAAGTAAAACTGAGTAGAGCACATAATAGCCATTGTCACTGTGAAGAAACTTGATAATGGTGTTCTCTATCTTTGAAACAACTAACCTGAGTCATATCACAGTATTTCCTTTGGTTGAAACAAATGACCTCTCCAATGTCAGATATTACAATGCCATCATATAAATGCTTTTATATACTAATATCATTTTTATTGACTAGTGTTAAATAGCACTACATATAGATTAATCTCAACAACTAAAAATTAGTCATAGAAATATATAGGGACTTCCATTTTAGCAATATGGCAGACTAAACATTATTTGAAACACCTTGCACAACAGCACAACTAAAGTTGATGATAAAATGCAAAAACAAAAACCCTATCCACCACAAAGAAGAGAATTCTGTGAGCACTGGAGCTTGCATTAACCTGGGGCCAACTGTCCATCACTGACAGCCTGCAGCTTCTATTATAATCAGCCAAACGCACCGGAGAGAGGAGACAATCACCAGGGTGCTAGCTGGATGGCAGTTCAGTTAAGAGAAATTCAGAGAAGAACAGGACTTTGGAACAGTCATAATTCAAAGTAGGTTAAAGCCTGACTGGAGAGAGTTAGCAGAAATCTTTACCTGTCTCTATTTGATTCCAAGTGGAGCTGAACAAAAAGGAAAAATAGTCTCCTTTGAGAATTATTAAGAGCAAGCCTGCATTTATATGAGTCTGGGGACAGATTTCCTCCTACCACTTCTGGTGCAGTAATCCCCAAACTGGAAATTTCCTGTAAAGTGGTTCCAGGTTGGTGTTACCTTTAGACTCCTGAAAAAAGTAAAAGTTTTTTTTAGTAGAATGCGCTTTAAAACCAAGTCTCAAGGAATTCACACACAATTCTAGTAATACGATGAAGCTAAAATAAAAGGCAATATATATAAACAATTAAAGGGAAAATATTTCTGTATTTCTCTCCATGAGAAACAATCATCAGGAAAAAAGAACCGAGGTGTCAAGCCCACAAAAGTTGTGGGTATTTTAATTATCCAACAAGAATATAACGTTAGTATGCTTAATATATTTAAAGAAAGAGGATGCCTGAGGGGCCTCGGTGACTCAGTAGGTTAAACATCCATCTTCGGCTCAGGTCATGATCTCACCACTCATGAGTTGGAGCCCAAGTCGGGCTCTAGGCTGACAGGTCAGAGTCTGGAGCCTGCTTCGGATTCTGTGTCTTCCTCTCTCTCTGCCCCTTCCCTGCTCACACTCTGTCTCTGTCTCTGTCTCTCTCCCTAAAACTAAATCAACGTTAAAAAAAAAAATGAAAACAAAAAAAAGAAAGAGGATGCTTTAGAAAGTATGGACAAGTAGATTTAAAAAGAATAAATATAAACTCTAGACATGAATGTCATAACTGAATTTATAAGGTTAATAGAAAAATGCAGTACAGCAGGAAGATCTTAAGATTCATCTTACATTAGCAAAATGGAAAATAGAAATGAAGAAATTAAACAAACTGAAGAACATAGAGAAAATATATGAAAAATAAAGAGAAATTATAACCTATGTTGGACAGGGTAAGAAAATCTCACATGACCTAGAATTCCAGAAGGAGGTAACATGAAGGATAGAGAAAAAGCAATGTTTGAAAAAAACAGGCTGAAATTTGTGGATAACTAGATGTAAACCATCACTCCTCACATTTAGTAACATAACTAACCCTAAAAATAATAAATATTTGAAAATTCAAATTAGGAACATCATAGTAAAATACCAAAGACAAAATTAGAAGCAGTCCATAAGAAAATACAGACTAACTATAAAAGATCTATAATTAAATATTGGCAACATTAAAATCCAGGAGACAGTGTGATTACATCTTTACAGAGATGACTTTTTTAAAAAAGTATTCCTGGAAATCTATACCTCATGGAATTCACTTTCAGAAATTAGATAAAATTAAAGTATTTTCAGACAGACACAAACTGAAAACATGTTCTAGACTTTGACTAAAGGTACTTCAAAAGCATATTTTTTACTAAGAAAGAAAAGCAATTCCAAAGTAAAATCTCAGGTGCAAGGATAAATTTTGAGGTAAGAAAATGATACAGGTTAGTAAAATTAAAAACAAATTAATTATACCAAGCAACAATAACAGTATCCAGTTTACAAAATTAATCAATTAAAATATAAATAAATCCTGTCCAACAAGTGGAAAAAATGAGATCATGGTAGTAGAGAATTGGACATAATTCTGTCCGTGTATTTTTTGATAAGAGATTAGCTTTAAGATATATATATGTATATATGTGTATACATACATATATATATGTATGTATACACATACATACACACACATCACATCTTTATCCATTCATCCATCGATGGACATTTGTGCTCTTTCCATATATATACAATGGAGTATTATATGGCAATCAAAAAGAATGAAATCTTACCATTTGCAACTACGTGGATGGAACTGGAGGGTATTATGCTAAGTGAAATTAGAGAAAGACAAATATCATATGACTCCACTCATATGAGGACTTTAAGAGACAAAACAGATGAACACAAGGGAAGGGAAACAAAAACAATATAAAAACAGGGAGGGGGACAAAACATAAGAGACTCTTAACTATGGAGAACAAACAGAGGGTGGTTACTGGAGGGGTTGTGGGAGAGGGGATGGGCTAAATGGATAAGGGGAATTAAGGAATCTACTCCTGAAATCATTGTTGCACTATATGCTAACTAATTTGGATGTAAATTAAAAAAATAAAATTAGGGGCACAGGCACCTGGGTGGCTCAGTTGGTTAAGCGTCCAACTTCGGCTCAGGTCGTGATCTCACAGTTCGTGGTTTTGAGCCCCACGTCCAGCTCTGTGCTGACAGCTCAGAGCTTGGAGCCTGCTTCGGATTCTGTGTCTCCGTCTCTATCTGCACTTCCCTCACTCATGCTCTGTCTCTCTCTCAAAAATAAATACACATTAAAAACAAAAGTTTAAAAAAATAAAATTAAAAAATATATATATATATATGAATTTTACAAATTATAGAAAAACTACCAGATCTAAGATATAGATTATATACAAATTCCAATACAGTATGTAGAAAAATCATGACTGAAAAAAAAGAAAAGGATAAAGAAAAAACAATTTTAAATGAACCAACAGAAAGTTATCAATGTAGGACTAAAATGAAAATTGTCAGACTATATATATATATATATATATATATATATATATATTTAAATGTATGGAAAACAAAGTATTGAAAGTCTAAGAAGAGAAAAAAGTATACCAGACAAATTGAAGTGAAATAAGTATATTGGTCATATATACTTTAATATTAGATAAAATACACACTAAAGCAAGAGAATAATAGAGTAATCAGCCATTGAGAAAAGATTCAATTCACCAGAAAGATTATAAATGTGAATGAAGCTAACAACAAGGTTTATTGTAAAAACTTCTGGAAGACAGAAATGTAGAAGTAGCAGAAGAAAGAGAATAGCAGAAGTAACAGGATAAAATATACATAAAGGGAAATGCAAAGGGAGGAAAGGAGATGATTTTCCAGGCAGGAACCCAAAGATGCCCAAATCTGAAAGTCTACAGGTGCACAAAAATTCCAGCAGAAAACTGGAAGTTAATTTAAAGGCTACCTGAAAATACCTGGCCCTGAGTTTAAAAACTAATCTTCCATCAGATTTTAAAACTATAATTTATCTCCATTATTAATTTAGGAAAGAATTAACATAATAAAGTACATGCTGGGAAAAAAAGCATACAGTAAATAACACAACGGGGATTTATTTTACTGACATTTCATTAAAATGAGAAACAAGACACACATACTGTTCAGGATACAATAGCTCACAGAACGTATCCTTTACCCTTTCCTAGCGAGATATGCTGAGGCATAAAATAACATTTCTGGCCCTTCCTTGCAGCTAGTATATGAAAGCAAAATAAAATCTGCCAATTAGGTATCCTCCCATAAAGTTTAAAAGATACAAATAATGTGACAGAGACCACCTTTCTTTACCGTTTGGCTTTTCTGCAAGCAAATATTGACATAAGAAAGCAAAAATATTCTGCAGCAGTGTTCCAGAGTGTCAAGAGACAGTTACAGTAATGAGAACAGTGGCATTCATGTCAGTGGAAGTTTCCTACTCCAGAATTTTTATCCCTGTATCTCAGCTAAGAAGACCCATGCTTTCTTTCCTGTGTGTATTAGAGGTATGGGAAATCCCACTGTAGCTAGTGGAATCTTTTTGCTCAGTTGTGTTCTTAGAAATAGTACTCCTAGTACTCCTAGTACAAAATTGAGGCAATTTTGCATCGTGCTGAGTGCCATTCCGGGAGGCTTAGCCTACAACATAGTCCTTGGGCCCTTCCTGTGATTCTGTAACTGCCACCTTCCTTTCTTTAAGAAAGAAGAAATTTCTTCTTTCTTAAAATACATGGAGTAGTTTCTGTTATTCCTGAAAAAGGTATCCATTATCATTCCTTCTACTTAACTTTTCTTTTGGATATCTTAGCCAATATGATAATATAATAACTAAAAAAATACATGAGAGGGGTGCCTGGGTGGCTCAGTCAGTTAAGGGTCTGACTCTTGATTTTGGTTCAGATCATGATCTCATGGTTCCGTGGGATCTAGCCGAGCCCCAAGTCTGGTGACAGTGCAGAGCCTGCTTGGGATTCTCTCTCTGCCCCTCCCCTTCTCAGGCACATTCTCTCTCTCTTAAAATAAATGTTTAAAAAATTAATTAATTAATTAAACTGGTTTGCCTTAAAATTACAGATTAGGCAAAATTTTCAGGATTACAAAATAAGTGGCCTGGCTTGGATTTCATAGGCAGACTGCTAATCATTGTTGATCCTCATCCTTCCTCAGATCAAAATAGGAAGCTTACTTATGATGCATCAATTCTGATTAGCCCCTCTCAATCATTTCTTATTCTTTATATTTTAATTCTATATGTTAAGATCATAGTCATTTTATTACTGTTTTCTCTATCAATATTTGTATAGAAATTATCTACATTCTTATTAATTTTCTTATTTCTTCCTCTACCTCAAATCTTCTAAGATCACTGCAACCCAACAGGAACAATGATTTATGGGAGTCTTTTGGTAAGAAATTCCCTGTTTCTATTTGTCTGATTTTTTTTTTTAATAAAAATTAGTTACTCCTGGAATGACACTATAGATTTCTTTTATTCTTTCAACACTTTGAAATTTTTTTCTCCTATGTTTGGGCTTCTTTTGTTGCTGATGAAAGTCACCTATCTACATAATTATTACTTGATAATAATCTTCTGGGTTTTTTTTTCTGTTATCTGCTCATAAGATCTTTTTCATTGGAGTTCTTATAGTTTCACTACAAGGTGAACAAGTGAGGATTACTTGGTATGTATCCTACTGAGATTCATTTGGCTTCCTGAATCCAAAAATTGGTATTTTGTAAAAACTTACAGGAAATTTTTCATTCTTTCTTCAAATATAGATCTCTCCATGTCTCCCACTGTTTCCTTCAGGTGATTCATGTTAGATTTTTCTCATTTCTTCTTTATTTCCTAATCATTCATACTATCTTATTTTTCTTTCTATGATTCTGATTAAGTTCTTGAATCTAACTCTAATATATTAATTCTCTCACCAGCTGGGGCTAGACTACTGATTATTTCATATAATTGAATTATTAGTTATTTTATTTTGTATTTTTAGAAATACTATTTGGATTATTTTTCAAATCTGCTTGGTTATTCTTGCAGTCTTGCTATCCTTTTTCATTTTTTTCAAATGCTTTCAACAAATTTGATTTCATACAGCTATAAATTATTTAAAAAGATGTTTTCTCTTTCCATCCAATGTCAAGTTTTAAGACATAAATCTCCCTTGCAGGTCACTACTGAACTTTCCACTTATTGCAGATTTGTCCCTGTACTTCTTGAGGCCATAAAACCCAAAGGTTTGTTGTCTTTGATTTGGCAAATGCCATCAGGTAAAAGCCAGTGTCAGTCTCCTTTTACGACATGGAGTTCTGTTGTCAGAATTCCCAGCTTTCCTATGAGATTCTCTGCACTTTTAGAAGGGTGGGTTTATCTAGTAAATGCAGTTGATTTCAGTTTTCAAGTCTACACATTATCAAAAATATAACTTGACTTTCATTATTTATTATACTCTCTGCAAATGGAAAAAGGTGTAAGAGGGACTTGGTGCTTGGCCTGTCTTAATCAGCATTATATCCTGAGCACATAGAACACTGTCTAGAACATAATTAATATTTATTGAGGGAATAAACAAATTATAAGTATTTCTACTTCATTTATTTTTTGTTTGTATTACAGGATTTTGATCAAATACAGGAAATGTTAACAGTGATTAAAAGTCAGTATATATCTAACATTTTTTCTGTTTTCTAATTTTTCACCAGTGAGTTTGCATTACATTTTAGTAAGAAGATATTTTTAAATTGAGAATTTGAATGTCATAATAAATATACTTAAAAATGTAAAACTATCCAAAGAAAATGACTGACAGGAAGCAGAACTACAATTGAATAGTGGCATCTATTGAGTAGTGGGGTATCATTTGTTGGGGCTTATAACATTTATTCTATCCCTAATTTTTTATACAATTACATATTTTTTTAATAAATTAAATAATTACTTTAAGTCAGTAGATAACCCATATGGTCTAAAAATGTTACTTTCTTAAAGTTTCTATGTAAAATTTAAGCTTGTTATTCAATTAATTTTCAATAAAATATTTCCCATTTCACATAAGAAGAAATTGAGTAAAGCTAAGGAATGGTCCATGGTCATTCATGCTGTTAAAGATCGTAACAGCAGAGAAATGACAGCTGTCAGGTAAGAGATAGAGCTGGAACCCTTAGACATCTTGTGTGATTTCTATCCAAGCTCGAAGTCATATATTTAAACACTGTACTAAAGTGCCTTCTTCCCTTTGTAAAAGCAGGTGTTCCTATCCATAAAACATCAAAGGGACTTTATGGAAGATATAATACTCTGCTTGTATTAGTTTGCTAGGGCTGCCATACAAAATACCACAGACTGGGTGGCATTACAGAAATTTAATTTCTCAAAGTTCAATGCTAGAAATTGGAGTTCAAGGTGTCAGGTTGTTTTTTCTGAGGAATCTCAACTTTGGCTTGTAGACAACTGCATTCTTGCTGTATCTTCACATGGTGTTTCTTTTGTGAAACACCATGTTTCTTTTCTGATGTCTCTCCATTTGTCCTAATTTTCTTTTCTTGTAAGGACACTAGTCACATTGGTTTAAAACCTATCCCAATAAACTCTAAAGTTCCTGTCTCCAAATACAGTTACATTTTGAGGTACTAGGGGCTAAGACATAACCATATGAATTTTTAGGAGGAAACAATTCAGTCTATAACACTGCCATACTAAAAGAAGTAAGCAGAAATGTACTTCCATATTAATCATAGTTCCTAAGGATACCTTGAGGCTATACAAGACAAAATTTTCACAATTATATAACATATAATCTTTTATTGACATATATGGATATTTCTATCTTGATTATGTTGACATTTTCTCAATCTATATATATAATTTGTTGTTGCCATAAAAATTTGTTAGAATTTGATAGTGTGATGGTTAACTCTTTTTTTTTAATTTTATCTTTTTTAGAATAAAGTTAACAACAAGGAGGAAGATAGAGATTTCCCAAGTAACTTCTGCGCCTACACATGCATTGCCTTCCTTGTTATCAGCATCATTCACCAGAACAGTGCATTAGTTCCCAATGATGAACTTACATTGATATATCATACTAATCCAAAGTCCCTAGTTTACCCTAGGAATCACTGTTGGTGTTGTACATTCTGTGAGCTTGGATGAGTGTATAATGACATATCAATCATCATAATTTCATATGGAGTATTTTCATTGTCCTAAAAATTCTTTATGCTCTACTTAATTACAATTCTCCTCACCCTCATCTCATCACCCCCGTCTCCAGCAACCATTAATCCTATTATTGCCTATATAGGTTTGCCTTTCTACAATGTCATATAGTTGGAATCATACAGTATATAGCCTCTTCATATTAGCTTCTCTCACTTTCTAATATGCTTTTTGGGGATGTCCATCTTCTCCTGTCCTTGCTCATTAGAGCTCCTATTTCTCAGGGCTTTTAATAGAGGATTTATATCCCTCCACTCTCCCCATATAGCTGTTCCCCATCCCTTGAGTATTTGGCCTCAGATTTGTAGTTACACCATTGTGTCCCATGGTTCTCAGGTCTTTGGACTCCAAGTGAATTGTACAAATAGCTTTCCTGTTTTTCCAGCTTGCAGACAGCATATCCTGTCACATCTTGGTGTCCATAATGATGTGAAACAATTCTCATAATAAATCTCCTCTTATGTATCTTTATCTCGATCTTCTTGGTTTTGTTTCTCTGAAGACCTCTGACTAATACAAATAGTTAAATTCAACAAGCAGCTATTATGTTTTCAGTTCTGTGGCACATTTAAAATCAGAGTACTTAACTCAATATTCAAGAAGTTTACCATATAATGAGTGTGGGAAAAGAAACAAAAAAACATGTATATTAAATATTGTAATAGCAGTGAAGTCACTTGATAATGACAGCTGCCAAGTAAATACGTTTTAAGAGAGATACAAAATACATTGGATATAAGAATAATAAATAGATTTCATTTATTAAGGGAAACATAGTATCAATTCACTTATTGTTTTAATTATGTAGTAGTAGTTCATGTTGACTATGTTTTTTCCCCTGTGATTTAAACAAATGAAGAAACACTAACATACTTTTTGGGCAGGCTATGTTTGTTCAGATGTGATTAAAACTCATGTGAAAACATTTATTGGTTTTATGGTGTTTGACCATTTGACAAGGAAGAAGATACCTTGTAAATTAATATTATAAAATAGAGAGACTAAGGTTTCCTTTAGTACATAATGGAATATGAGGAGGAAAATTATTTAAGTCACATAAATAAATATCAATTGAAAAAATTCAAGGTAAGATGATGCTGTGTTTTTTTTAAAGATGTAAAAAATAAGCCATTGAAACTAGAAAATTAAGCTGACTGGAAAAAAACAATATAATAGTGTCAGAAAAGGATTATCAATTAATATTTTTTCACAGGAAATATTGTCTCTTATCTGGATTGTGTGGTGCGAAGTCATTTTTTTCTCTAGCTTTATTGAGATTTATTCGAGATATCAAAATTGTATATACTTGAGGTATACAATGTGATCATTTGAGATACCTATATAATGTAAAATGATTATCACAATCAAGCTAATTAACACATCCATCACCTCACATAGTTTCCTTTTTTTATGTGTGGTAAAAACATTTAAGATCCACTTTCTTGGAAAATTTCAAGAACATAATATACTATTATTCACTATATATATTCTACTTTATAGTATATATAATATATATTATTTATTAATTATATAGTATTATTAACTATATACAGTCACCATGTTGTACATTAGATCTTCAGAACTTATTCACTTTCTGACAAAGTTTGTGTCCTTTGAATAACATCTCATTTTCCCCCACCCCAGCCCCTGGCAATCACCATTCTACTCCTAGCTTCTGTGAGTCTGACTTTTTTAGATTCCATGTACAGGTGAGACCACACAGTATTTATCTTTCCCTATCAGGAATATTTACTTACCATAATGTCCTCCAGGTCCATGAATGCTGTCACAAATGGCAGGGTTTCCTTTTTTTATGGCTAATATTACAAATTGTGTGTGTGTGTGTGTGTGTGTGTGTGTGTGACATTTTTCTATTTCTTCATTATTCAAGATTTAAATTGTTTCTATTACCTTGGCTATTGTATATACTGCTGTAATAAAAATGTGACACCTCCTGGAGATCCTAATTTCATTTCCTTTGGATACATTCCTAGAAGTGGAATTGCTGAATTATACATTAGTTCTGTTTTTAATTTTTTTAAAGAACCTGTTTGTTTTTCTATAATGACTATACCAATTACATTACCAATAACTGTATACACAGTTCCTTTTTATCTACACCCTTACCAACACTTGTTATCTATGTCTTTTTGATAGTAGCCATCCTAACAGTATGAAGTGATATTTCATTGTAGTTTTGATTCATATTTCCCTAGTGATTATCAATATTGAGCATCTTTCCACGTATCTATTGGTTGTTTATATGTCTTCTTTGGGAAATATCTATTCAAGTCTTTTGCCTAATTATAAGTCACGTTATTTATTTTCTTATTATTTTCTTCTTCTTTTTTTGGCTATTAAGTGGTATATGTTATTATATATTTTGGATATAATATATCCAATATCATATATATAATATAATATATTATATTATATATAATATATAATATAATATATTATATATTATATAATATATATATATAATATTAATATATATAATATATTATATATAATATAATATTATATATATGATATTGGATATATTGCAGGCCATATATATATATAATATATCCAATATTATATATATATAATATTACATATATAATATTATATTGGATGGATTATATTGGATTGGATTATATATATATAATATTATATATATATATAATATTATATATATATAATATTATATATATTATATTATATTGGATATATTATATATAATATTATATATATATAATATTATATTGGATATATTATATATATATGGCCTGCAATTATTTTCTCCCATTCCATAGACTGTTTTTTCATTTTGTTAATTGTTTCCTTTGCTGTGAAGAATCTTTTTTTGAGAGAGAGAGCACATGCATGTGCATATACACAAATGGGGGAGGGGCAGAGGGAGACAGAAAGAGTCCTAAGGAGCCTCCACACCCAGTGAGAGCCCGATGCAGGGCTCAATCTCTCCTATCTGTGAGATCATGACCTGGGCCAAAATGAAGAGTCAGATGCTTAACCCACTGAGTCACCCAGGCACCCCAAAGTTTTTAGTTTGATATAGTCCCACTTGTTTATTTTTTTTTATTTTGTTGTCTGTGATTTTGGTGTCATAGCCAAAAAAAAATCATTGTCAAAAATAATGTAAAGAAGCTTATATCTCATGTTTTCCTCTAACACTTTGCAATTTAAGATCTTGCATTTAGGCCTTCAATCCACTAATTTTTGTGTATGGGATAAGTGACTAATTTCATTATTTTTCTTGTGGGTATCCAGTTTTCTCAACACCATTTATTAAATGTACTGTTTTTCCCATTGTGTATTCTTAATGCCCTTTCCATGGATTAGTCAACCATATATGGGTGGTTTATTTGGGGGCTCTCTATTGTGTTTCACTGGTCTGTAGGTCTAGTTTTATGCCAGTGGCGTAGTCTTTTGATTACTATAGCTTTGTAATATAGTTTGAAATCAAGAAGTATGCCTCCATCTTTGTTTTTCTTTCTTAAGATTACTAAATAAAAAAGGCAGGAACATTTCCAATTCATTTTATGAGGCCAGCATTACCCTGATACCAAAGTCAGATAAGGACCCTACAAGAAAGTTATAGGTCAGTATACTCAATGAACACAGATGCATAAACCCTCAACAAAATGCTAGAAAACCAAATTAAGCACCACATTAAAAGGATCATACACTACCATCAATGGGATTTACCCTTGAGATGCAAGGATGGTTCAGTATACACAAATCAATAAATGTGATATACCACATTAACAGAATGAAAGATAAAAATTATATAATCATCTCAATGCAGAGAAAGCAGTGACAAAATTGAATCTCATCTTATGATTAAAAACTCTCAACAAATTAGGTATATAAAGAACATAACTTAACATTAAAAAGTTCATATATGGCAAGCTCATAGCTAATATCATATGAATGGTGAAAAGCTAAAAGCTAATCCTGAGAAATCAGAAATAAGACAAGAGGGCCCACTGTTACACTTCCATTTAACCTAGTAGCGGGGTCCTAGCCAGAGTAATCAGGCAAGAGAAAGAAATACAAGGCATCTAAATCACAAAGGAAGAAGTTAAATTGTCTCTATTTGCAGATGGCATGATCTTATGAATAGAAAACAGGAAAGACACTACCCAAAAACTGTTAGAACTAATAAATAAATTCAGTAAAGTTGCAGGATTCAAAATCAACATACAAAAATCAGTTACATTTCTATATACCAGCCACACACTCTCTGTAAAAGAAATTAAGACAGCAATCTCATTCACAATAGCATCAGAAAGAATAAAATACTTAGCAGTAAATTTAACCAAGGAAGTGAAAGTCCTGTACACTGAAAACTATAATACATTGATGAAAGAAACTGAAGAAGTTACAAATAAATGGAAATATATCTTATGTTCTTGGATTGGAATGATTAATATTATTAAAATGTCTATTCTACCCAAAGCAATCTACAGAATCATTATAATCCCTATCAAAACTCCAATGGCATTTTTTAACAGAAATAGAAAAAGCAATCCTAAAATTTTTATGGAACCACAAAGACCCCACGTAGCCAAAGCAACACCTTCACCCTATAAATACTATACCAGTTCAATGCTAAAGCAATTGAAGATGCTAATAAATTTCACAACTTGGGAAAACCTGAAAAACTACCAGTGAACCTCTCTGGTAATACATGTTATCTGTTTGCAATTCAATTAGTTGATAGAAATCAACTGATAGAGATTTAATTTGTATGTCTGTTTTCCTATCTTATGACCACCTTTGATTAATGTTACTGGTTTTCATGCTTTGTAACAAAACAGAACAAATCTTTATTTTTCATACTTTAAAAACAGTAGTTAAGTTATAAGTAAAGGTCCCCTTTAAGAATTTAACAAAAGCTTATACTCTTTTCTTAGGAATATTTATTTATTTGTTTAACATTCAATACACATGCATTGAATTTTACTGTCAAGCATTACTTAAAACACTGTAAATATAGCAATAAGCTGAAATAACAAGATCCTTTTTATTCCACCAATAGAAGCAAGACCAGTAGAAAAATAACAAAAAGATTATTTCAGATTGTGATAAATGCTCTGGAGGAAATAAACAGATTAATGAGATAGAGATAACTACAGGAGAACTACTATGAAGGCAGTGGTAATTAATCCACAATTAAAGTTTACTGGGATAGTGTTAAAAGCTAGTAAGCATAATCCTACCAACATTTAAAAATATATCCATCTCTTTTTGTTGTGTGTGGGGCAAAAGTAGAAGCAAGAAGATTATTTGGTAGGTGATTTTTAATTGATCAGAATGTGAGAAGATTGTGGCCATGGGCTAAGGTGGTAGTTGTAGAAATAAACAGAACTGGAAAGATTTGGGAAGTTAGAGATACCTACAATTTTTTCTGGAATTATGTGAAAGATGAAACAAAAGAGGAATCGGTTTATTACCTAGATTATTTTCTAAAGTAAATATTTGATGGTAATAGTAGTTCTTTTTACAAAAAGACAGCCTGGTGCAAGAAGGAAAAAATTAGAAATTTCTATTTTGAATTTATATTTATACACACACACACACACATATATATATATATGCATTTTATATATAAATTGAATGTAATATATATAATATATAAATGGAATATGTAATATATATATATATATATGTATGTATATATATATATATATATATATATATATATATATATACTATATACATAGAAATGAAATGATAGTAAGCCACTGGATGTAACAGTCTGGAGCTCAAAAAAGGAAATGAAAATTTGGAAGATACTAGCATAATCTCATGGAGTAAAAGTTCTCATTTCAGACAGGAAGTTTGATTGTAAAATAAAGGATGCAAGTGATATAATATTTTTTAAAAAGTCATAGAAGGTGAAAATCTCATAAAGCATTTTTTTAAAAAATTGAACCTACTGAGGTTGAAAAAATAGAGTATGTAACACTATGGATGCCAACAAAAGAATATTTCAAAAATGAGCAAATTGTAGTCTAAAAAAGCAAATTACATATGGAAAACAACACAATAATAGGGATTCCTTGAAAAAAAAAATAAAGTAAAAGAATCAGACCTGAAAAGGATCTTGGATAGTAGAATTTTGAGACCAAAAACATAAAGAACTATAGTTAAAATGATTAGTAAAAGAAACAAAACTTGAAACTAAATTAAAAATCAGTAACAATAAAATATCTTCGAAAACACCAATATTTGGAATATAAATCATGCACTTATAACTAAATCATAGGTTAAAAAAGAAATCAAAAGGAAAATCGGAAAATATTTTAACCAAATGATAATGAAAACAACATATCAAAAAATTAAAATGATAAAAGGATAAACAAGCTATCTGAACATCAGAAAGGGGGAAAAACAATGGGAAGATTAAAAATATAGATAAATAAAACCTGCTTATATTCTCTTCTTGAATTTCTACACTATGTTTAACAATGTAGCAAAATTTATAACACTGTCTGATATGGTTCTCAGTATAAATGGAGAAAATACCTAAGATAATGATATAAATGCAGAGAGCAAAGATGTTTAAGGGGAAATATAGTTTTTATACTTCACCTGAACTTGTAAAATGTCAACACCAGGAGATTATGATAAATTACGTGTATGTAATATAATAACCTAAAGAAACCACTAAGAAAGCTATACAAAGAGCTATTCTTCCTAGAGTGGTCTAATTCATAGAGACAAAAAGTGGAAAAATGGTTGTCAGGCACTGGATAAGGGGGAGAATGAGGAGTTACTATTTAGCTGGTACTAAGTTATATGTTTGGAAGATGAAAAATTCTGGAGATGGATGATAGTGATACTTGTACTCATAAAAATGTGAATGTACTTAATACCACTGAATTGTATACTTAAAACTGATTAAAACAGTAAGTTTTGTTTTATGTATTTTATAATAAATAACTATAAGTATATATTTTTTATATATGACAAGTATGCTCAAAATAGCTAGAGATAAATCAAAACAATTTGTAAAGATGTTCAAGTAGTCCACAGGAAGGCAGAAAAAGAAAAAAAAGCGAAAAAACAGAACAAACAGAAAACAAAAGACAATGGCAGACTTAAGCCCTAAAATATCAATTAAACAAAAACCGTGATCCATGAAAGAAAAAAGTTGATAGACTGAACTTATTGAAATTAAAAACCTCTGTCCACAAAAGATACTGTTAACACTGAAAAACAAGCCAAAGAAAGGGAGAATATATATGCAAAACACATATCTGATAAAGGACTTTTACATAAAGTATGTAAAGAACATTTAAAATTCAACAATAAGAAAACAAACAACCCAACTGAAAAACGGGGAAAAGCTCTTAGCAGATACCTCACCAAAAATATATATATATACATACACACACACACACACACACACACACACACACACACACACACATATGTGTGTGTGTGTGTATATATATATATATATATATATATATATATATATATATGCAGATGGAAATTAACTCTATGAAAAGATGAAGGTCTATGAAAAGATATATTATTTATCATTAAGGAAACACACATCAAAACAACAATGCAGAATGGCACAGACACTTTGGAAGTTTCACAATTTGAAAGTTACTTACAAAGCTAAACATAAGCCAGGTATTTATTCAACTGATTTGAAAATTTAATTCCACATACAATGTTTACCCCAGTTTTATGCATAAATGCCAAAAACTGGACGCAATCAAGATTCTCTTGGAAAAATGAAGAAACAAGCTATGGTATATCCATAGGTGGAACATTATTCAGTGGTCAAATGATATGATCTATTAAGCCACACAATAATACAGATGACTTTCTTTTTTGAAAGGTTTATTTATTTATTTTGAGATAGAGAGAGCACATAAAGGAAGGGGGGGAGGTGGGAAGCAGAGAGAGACGGAAGAGAGAGAATCCCAAGTAGGCTCCACACCATCAGCTCAGAGCCCAATGTGGGGTTCAATCCCATGAACCACGAGATCTCAACCTGAGCGGAAATCAAGAGTCAAGATGCTTAAACAACTGAGCTACCCCGGCACCCCAATGTAGATTACTCTTAAATGCACACTGCTTAGTAAAAGAAATGAGTCTAGAAAGACAATATAATGTATGGTTCCAATTATAAGACATTCTGGAAAAAGCAAATTTATGGAGATAGTAAAAAGATCAGTGGTGATGAGGATCCAAGGGGCAGTGGAAGACTGATTAGGTGAAGCCCAGGGAATTTTTTTAAGGTGTTGAAACCATTCAGTATGATTTTATAATGGTGTTTATTTGACACTATGCATTTAGACAAAACACATATAATTTTACAAAACAATGCAATTCCCTAATTTATGTAATTAAAAAAAATCACTTAAGAGTTTAGAGGATCATGAATAGAGTGAAGACCTGTATCAAAATTTATGTAATAACCACATTGAAAAGAGGAGGGGGAAAGATGATACTTTGGAAACAAGAGTAATTTATAAGACTAAGGTCAAAAAGAACTATACACAAGTAGTATACTCTAGTTTATAAAATTGTTTTCCATCAGAGTACAGGTTAATAATTCTGAAACCCACTTGCACCTACAATGAAATAGAAATAACTAATATTGGAGGGCAGAGAGTAAGAGCCAGGTGTCTCAATGCTGGAGTATCAGAAAAGTTATACATAAACAGGAATATGAATCTTTACAGTAACTGATTAGAGATGGAGACATCAGTATGAATTTATATTTAGCTAAATATAGATACCCAATGGTTACAAATGGTAATACGTAATATACATATATACACATGTATCTATTATTATATATAGTATACACACACACACACACACACACACACACACACACACACAGGTTACTATACGTTCTTGTTCTATTAGCTAAGAGGACCTAGAACAATGACATCCTGGGAGCACTGAGAACACTTAGCACCCAGATCTCGGTTTCTCATATCATTTAGAAGTCAATTTTCTAATGAAAGAAACTAGGTCTCTTTGTATAAATGGTTGCTTCAAGGACTGGGAAAGGAAATCTACAAAATGAGCTTGGCACTCTTGCAATCCAGAATATAAGTGCTTAAAGAAACACAAAGATGGAGATAGGTCAACAGATACAGTGGTCAAGTGAAAAATCTCCCAATAGACAATTCTGGGAAAAGTTGAACAACAAAATTAAGTAGTATTAGATCATAACTAAAATTATAAAGTAAATATCCATGAGTCCATATTGATATAAATGATTAAGTAAATAAATGAAAGAAAATAGACAAGTCTCCTGCACAAAACTCCAAATAATTTATCTGAAAATATATTTATATATAAATAAAATTAAATTATAAATCTTATGGTAGGTGAACCATAACCCCCACTCCTCATGTGTGCACTGCACAAAGTGCTATTTGAAAAGGGGGAAGAGAATAACTGTGCAATGAATAAGCTGGAAAATCACTAATTTAGCCAATTAACAGGATGAATATCAAAAGTGACAAATCAGGCTGTCAATATACCCATGATATGATGTGATGACAGTGGCATCCTAAGCCATTTTTTATTCTAACTCATCTTCCTCTCAAAAATTTCTAATTTCAGTCTAACCACATGAAACATATCAGACTAATACCACTGATGGATATTCCTCAAAATAACTGACCAATACTCCTCAAAACTGTCGAGGTCATCAAAATCAAGGAAAGTCTGAGAAACTTCACAGCCAAGAGGAGTCAAATGACTAATTGTAAGAAATGATAAGGATGGCATCCTAGAAGAGAAAAAGGACATTAGGTAGAAATCAAGAAAATCAGAATCATTTAAGGACTTTAGAATATATTTTGACTCATTACTTATAAGAAAAGTTCCATACTATGTAAGATTTTATTGATAGGGAAAAGTGGGTATGAAATATATAAGAAACTCTGTACTATGTTTGTAATTTTTCTGTAAATTTACAATTATTCTAAAAGCTCAATGGTAAAACTCCAAGCAATCCACTTAGAAAGGACAAGAATGGATATTTCAATAAAGAGGATACATTGATGTAAAACAAGCATATGAATTCACCATCTCTGGCCATTAGGGAAATATAAAATAAAGTCACAGTGAGATATCCCAACATACCCATCAGAATGACTGAAATGAAATTCACCAAATTCTGGTGATGATTCGGAAAAACCGTATCACTCATACAATGCTGATTAAAATATTAATTGGTACAGCCACTGTGGAAAACAGTTTGGAAGTTAAAAATAAACATTCAATTGCTATCTTAGGCATGTATCCCAGAGAAACAAAGATGCGCGCACACACACACAAACACGCGTGCACGCATAAAGAAATGTGTATAGCAGATTTACTTACAATAGCCAAAAAACATTAACAACGCAGGTGTGTTTCAATGGGTGGAACGTTAAACAAACTGTGGCAATCCATACCATGGTTCTTTACTCAGAAAAATAAGGAAGGGAGAAAGGAAGAAACAGAATGACTTACTGATACACATAACAACTTGGATGAATCTCCAGAGAATTATGCTGAGTAAAAAGCCAACTCCAAAAGGTTACATACTATATGATTCCATTTATATAATATTGTTAAAATTTCAAAATTATATAAAGGGAAGCATGTTAGTTTCCTAGTGCTTAAGGGGTGGGAGAAGTAAGGCAGGAGGAAAGGGGGTTTCATTATTAAAGGGCAATTTAAGGATCCTTGTGGTGATGGAAATGTTTTCTATTTGGGGTGTATTTATGTTATATTCTGTTTGTGATATTTTACTACAATTTTGCAAGACGTTACCATTGAGGAAGGCTGGATAAAGCGCACATGCAATCTCTTTTTATTATGTCTTCTATTTGGGGATTATATTTAAATTTTTTCTAGATTAACTGAGGTATAAAATTGCATACATTTAAAGTACATAATGTGGTTATTTTATATATATATGTTAATATATATATTTATAGTGAAATATTTACCACAATCAAGTTAATTAACACATCCATCACCTTACACAGTTACCTTCTATGTGCGTGTGGAGAGAACACTTAAGATATATCTACTCTCTTAGCAAATTTCAAATATACTACGCAATATTATTAACTATAGTCACCATGATGTACATTATACCCCACAGAATTTACCTTAGAACTAAAATTTTGGTACCATTTGGCCAACATCTCCCCATTCCATCACCCCCTCCAGCTCCTGACAACCACCATTCGGCTCTGTTTTTGTGAGTTCGACTAATTTTTAGATTCCACATGTAAGTGGATCATATAGTATTCATGTTTCTCTGTCTGGCTTATTTCATTTAGCATTATGCTCTTCTCCAAGTTCATCCATATCTTCATGTTATTTCTGACAACTGCACATGAATATATCCAAAACTATTAAATTTAAAACTATTAAATTTTATTTCAATTTTCAAAAAAAATGAGATGCAGTTAATGATGCAAATGCTTATCTTAGAAAGGAAGAAAGATGTATACAAAAAAGGAGGAAAAATCAGTGATCAAAGGTTCAACCTTAGAAAGCTGGAAAAGGAACACCAGCGTAAAACCAAAGTAGGATAGGAATAATAAACAGTAGAAATAAATGAAAATAAAAAAGAGACAAATAGTGAGACATTGACAAAACCAAAACCTAACTATTTTCAAAGAAAAACAAAGTCAACCATCCCCTAAATAAACCAAGAAAAAGGGGAAAATAGGGGCGCCTGGGTGGCTCCATCGGTTAAGGGTCCGACTTCGGCTCAAGTCATGATCTTACGGTTCATGGGTTCGAGCCCCGCATCTGGCTCTGTGCTGACAGCTCCTAGCCTGGAGCCTGCTTCAGATTCTGTGTCTCCCTCTCTCTCTGCCCCTCCCCCATTCATACTCTGTCTCTCTCAAAAATAAATAAAACGTTAAAAAAATAAAAATTAAAATTAAAAAAAGGGAAAATAACCAATATCAAAAATAAAGGAGGAGTTTTTGCTACTGACTCTACAGATATTAAAAGGATGATGAGAAAATAATATAAACACCATTCCGCCAACAAATCTGACAACTTAGATGAAATGGAAAATAGCCCTAAAAAAATACAACTCACAAAGCTGACACAACAAGAAAATCCAAACAGTCTTATATGTACATTTCTAAACCACATTATCAAGAACTTTCACACAGAACTCCATGCCCAAATGGTTCAAGTGTTAACTCTATTAAAGATTCAAGAATGAAATAATATCAATATCACACAAACTTTTTTCAGAAAATAAAGAAAGAAGGCACTGCCAAAATCATTTTATGAGGTTAACATAAGCCTAAAAGTAAAACATGACTAAGACATTGCGAACAATGAATAATTATGACCTAATATCCCTTATGAGCATAGACACAAAAATCTCTAGCAAAATATTATAAAACTAAACAATATAGAAATTATAACACAATATAAACAATTTGATTCCATCCCAGAAATGCAAGATTGGTTTAAGAAATATCAACCCATTTAATTCATTATATTAACAGAATTTTCTTAAAGTGACTATTTCAATATATGCATTTGACAAAATGCAATACCCATTCATGGTAAAACTCTTAGCAAATAGGAATAGTTAGAGTGTCATCCAAAATGTATTCCTAGCATTATATTTAACAGTGATAGACTAAACTCTTTCTGATTTAGATCAAGAGAAAAGTAGGGAAGTCCATCTTCTCCATTTCCACTCAACACTTTTATTGGAGGTCCTATCATTTGGAATATGGAGAGTAAAAAGCAATAAAACATATAAACTTCAGAAATAGAGAAGTAAAACCATCCTTTTAGAAATGCTATTTTGCTTACATGTAAAGAAAATCAATAAATCTACAAAACAACTGTTAGAACTAGTAAGTAAACAGGGTTATAGGATAGAGAGTTAAGATAAAAAATATTTAGCATTTGAATATAACAACACAAATAAATGTAAAATAAAACTCTTAAAAATCCATTATAATAGAAAAACATAACAAGGAGAACCAAAATCTCCATACTAAAAATTAGAAAATATTGTTGACGGAAATTAAAGAACGTTCAAATGAATAGAATGATATATTCTGTTCATGGATTGGAACACTCCATATTGTTAAAATATCAATTCTCCACAAAATGATCTACACATCCAAATGCAGTTCCAATCAAAATCTTGCAGACTTTTTTGTTGAATGTGACAAGCTGATTCTAAAACATGTGTAGAACTTCAAAGAATCTGACGAAGCACTTTCTTAAAAAGAACAATGTTAGAATAATTAGCATGCTTGAACTTAAGGTTTAAAATGAAGCTACAGAAAAGAAGCCCAGAAGTAGCACAGGGTTAGGCAGACAGAGCAACAGAACACAATCAAGGGTTTAGAAATAGATCCACACAAATATAGTTAGGTTGATTTGTGATAAAGGTGCCAAGGCAATTAAATTCATAAAGAGAAATTCCTTTAAATAAAAGATGCTGGATTAGATTTCCATACAGACTTTTAAAAATTAGATAAAATATCCTTATCTCATATCATATACTGGAAATTATACATAGACCTAAACATGTAACCTAAAATTATAACATTTCTAGAGGGATTAAGGAAGGGTTTCTTAAAACACAGAAAGCATGAGCAATTATAAAAACATTGATAAGCTGAATTTGTTAAAAAACAAAATGCAACTGAGTAAATTTGAAGACCTAATTGAGTATGAAACATTCATGAACCGGGCAGCATCCTATCTAGCAAACAGAAGTGAGTTCCACTGAGCTGCAGAAAAGGAAAGGTTTTTAAAGGTGGGAGAAGGAAATTAATAGCAAAGAATGCATTGTTTTAGATGGTTCAAGGTTACATTCCTCGGGGTTGAAACTGTAGTTAGGTTAGTTATTAAGTCTTGGTTTACTGACGGGGCGTTAAATTAAGTGACTCCGTTTGGGCCTGCGATTTTCTTTTTAACAAACTTAATCAAAACTTAAAACCTTTCTTTCTGGAAACTACTGTTAATAAAACCCAAAGGCAACCCATAGACTAGGAGATAACAATCACAACATGAGACAAAATACCTTCATCCAGAAGATATAAAGACTTCACATAACTAAAAAATGAAAATGCAAAGAACCCAATAGAAATGGGACAAAAGTCTTGAAAAACCACATAATTAGATAAAGGCCAAAAACACGTGTTGGTAAGTGTGTACAGCAACTAGAAGACTATCGTGCTGGAGAGAATTACAGCCAATCCTACAAAGTGTGGTCATACTAGAAAGAGGAAACGTTTGAAGGCGCCAAGGTCATTCCACAGAGAAAACAAGTTAAAAAAAAAAAAAAGAAAGAAAAGAAATATCCATATATCCTAGTACAAATATGACAATTTCTGTTATCTTTTTAAAATTTTTTTAATGTTTATTTACTACTGAGAGACAGAGAGAGACCATGAGCAGGGGAGGGGCAGAATGAGGGGGAGACACAGAATCTGAAGCAGGCTCCAGGCTCTGAGCTGTCAGCACAGAGCCCAATGCGGGGCTCAAACCCACAAACCGCGAGATCATGACCTGAGCTGAAGTCGGACGCTTAACCGACTGAGCCCCCCAGCTGCCCCTGATATTTTTTTCATTCATTGGCCACCATTCTTTCTTCCACAAAGCTAGATGAAGTATTCCCTCATTCTCCTTTGTAAACACCTACTACATTTCGTCATCTTGCTAAGCAGTGGAATTTAATAGCAGTAGCCAAAACATACATTCCTGGCTGTGTGCGCTTTCAAAAACCTTTTTGATATTTCTATTACAGCATGGTTATAATATTTTACATTTAGCCTATGTGTGTCTATATGCTCCACTAGTTGACTACCAAAAGGATATATGTTAATTTGTCTTTTTGTCTTTTGTTTTATTCCACAGCACCCAGGATAATGCTTGGCACACAGTAGGTACTATGAGGGGAGGAACAGAGGGATTGAAAGAGAGAGGGAGAGGTTCCATTGTGTAATGGTTAGCACTCTGGACTCTGAAAGAGAGAGGGAGAGAGGGAGGGAGGGAGAAAGAAATGGCATATTTTGTTCAGTCTTTTATTTTAGCTGTTTGAATACTTTTCAGAATCTGAAGTAAACAACATCTCTCTCAACTTATGAAAACAGCACAATTAAAAAAAAATAAGTCTGCCTCCCAGAAGCTAACACCGGCCACTGGGTTCATTCTCAAGTAATTATCCAGTTAATTTGACATTTATCCAGAAGACTGGCTCCCAAGTTGAAAGCCGGTTTAGACAATATCAGCAGCTATTTCACAGGGATTTTCACAAGTGTTCATTTGTGCCTGTGTGTGTGAAATTCCTGCTGTGAATTTGGTTTGGGGACCAGCCACATGCAACATCCCAGCTGAGCCACTGCCTTCCCAAACCAATCTTCCAGCCAAATGCTTAAGTAAACGTGGCTAATTGCTCTAGATTCTCCTCTCAGCCTCCAAACTCACAGCAAGTATGTTGATTCACAACCTTGGGAGTCCCAGCGTAAAACTGCCCCAGGGAATGGAGGGCAAGGAGAGAGGCAAGGAAGAAGAAGACTGCTTCAGACCCACAGGCAGCAGGGGTGTAACAAGCCAGAAACTTACATAAGGCTTATCTTCAGTGACACAGACATGTAGATCTCCATATCTGCTGCCAGAATCCTAGAAGTTTATGCAGAGACCTTAACTAGGTTCAATCATACATAAGATCCCAAAGGTCTCAACAACACCCCATTCTCAAGGCTGTGTCCTTCAAACAGCTCCTATTCTAGGAATGATGGACAAAATATACATGTCCAAGACAGATGACAGGGTGAGGAGCCTCTGATTGCCGATATCCAGCTATGGGTCAACTGGATGGTCACATCTTCTTCATGACCTCCTCCAACAGGTAATGTGAACTTTCTGTGGATTCCATACTATGACTGCACAACAGACCAAATGTCTGAGTGCACTTTGTGAACCCCTCTCAATGTACCCTCAAAGTCCCTCTTTTCTGGATGTGCTAGAGTTAATAAGGAAGAGAGAAACTAACTCTGCTGCATATTGCTGACAAGACTTTTATAGTGTTGCCTCAAAATTAGAGTCATAACTTGAAACAGAAAGGGCCAGGCAGTCACTACTTCAGAAATCAAGAAATAAATCAAGAAAATACCCCTATTGTTACTACTTACAAAAACGATTTTTTATTTTATAGTATCCTAACCATATATATAAATTCATGAGATAAAAATATTACACTCATTATCCAAATAAAGAAAGAGAAGCTAAGAGAACAGAGAAGCATTTGAGTCGTAAAGTATATCAATCTGGGGTAAGAAGTGACTTTAATGCTCCCCTAGTTGGACCCCACCTTAAAAATGAAGAAAGAAGCTTAAGGGAAATAATAAATATTATTGTATTAGTGAAATAATGAAATTGCTATCTTTGCTACAGAAACACAAATACTGATTGCACTTGTAAGAGGGACAGGCTAATCTAGGCTCCATATGAGAGTTTAGCCTGAGCGACACTCATAACAACTTTGCAGTTGCTGTTATTCTGCCTAGAAATACTCTTTCTTAGATACTTACATGGTTTTATACCACCTCACTTCATTCATGTTCTTCTTTGCTCAACAAATGTCACTTCCTAAGAGGGTATCCCTAACACCCATTTCAAAATAACAGCCTCTGTCCCTTTCTACCCCTTATTCCATTTTACTTTTTTTATAACACTTATCACATCCTAACATCATAGCTTTTTTTTTACTTTTTCTTTGTTTTAAGTAGGCTTCATGCCCAGCATGACGTCCACCATAGGGTTTGACCCCATCACGCTGAGATCAAGACCTGGGCTGAAATCAAGAGCCGGAAGCTTAACTTGACTGAGCCACCCAGACACCCCTTAATATCATAGTTTGTATTTATTTGCCCACCCATTAATTTTCTATACCCTCTTTAGAATGTAAGTGTTGTGAAATGGTAGGGACTTTGTATCCCTGGCCCCTTATGATGGTGCCTCATACAGATTAAATGCTCAGTGACGATAAGTGGAATTAATGGATAGTTGAGTTCTCTGTGTAGCTCATAAAGGTCACTGTTTATAACATTGCATTCTAACACTATCTCCCTATGTCCTATGCATGTAAGCACAAACAAACACACAGCACCTACACTAACACACCTGCACAATGGCACACACATGTTAAGAATTTTTGTCTTTTAAGAAATTCAGGAAACATGAAGTATCAAGATTTCCACCAGGTTCTATACATTTGGGTGCAGTATCCTATGGAAAGGAAATGGGCTCAAGGCGTACTCTCTGCCTTCAGAGAACCCACTGCCTGGGTATAATGAAGGAGCAGAACATTTCCACCGATGCTGGCTCAACCTTCATTGACTGCTTAACTCTACAGTGTTTGATGACATGGAAGTATAAGCGATTACACAGATAACAATGTATTACCTTACATCTTGAAAAAAGATCTGGAAAGTTTTGCACAAGATGTTTTAGAAGAGATAAATGAGCAACATTTAAGTCAGTACAGAAGCTTGGAGAAAGACATTCCCGATAGAGAAACAGATGTCCAAGTTCCTAAAGGACTAAATATGTGGAGGCAAGTTCATTGAATGAATGTGGGTGGTAACTTTTGGCAATATTTGAGTGCCATCCACAGACGTTTGGAATTTGTTTTCTTGCTAATGAGACACCATTGATAATTTTTGCCTAGGGGAGAAACATGAAACGTCAATTTTGCAGTATTTATTTAACATCAGGCATCATCCTAAGAAACTGATACTGATACGTTATTTTATTTAATCCTTTCAATATGTCTGAGAATAAGACTGCTGAGTTGAGAAAGCAGATTCTCAGAAAAGATTAATAACCCGAAAGGGTAAAGAAGGTTGTAAGTGCAAAGAATCGTTTTAAAACAAGTCTTCTGATTTAGGGGTTCAAGGATTTTTTCCATTCTGCCTACTCTGAGTCAATCTCTAGTTTAAAAAATTACTTTGGAGGCATTATTTATAAGAGTTTAATGAGAAAAAGGATCTAGTTATGGAAATCATTTAGAAATATTCTGAAAAAAAAATATTAAAGGGGAAGAGATAGGGGGAAGGGGGGATGAAATAATGAGAGCCTGAACCAGAACAGAGGAATGGAAATGTAAGGGCAGATGGAGTAGATAGTGTGAGGTTATTACATAGACCACTGGACAAGTGGGTACTTCCCCTCTGGGGCAGTTAAGTTTTGAAGAAGGAAATCAAACTAAATTGCATTTCATTATTATTTATTTATTTGGTCGACTAGCTTAAGGGAAGAAAAATGAAAATAGCAGTCAAATGTAAAAGCAGGTGCCAAGAAAGACTTTTAAAAGAAATGGGCACTGTATTTTTTTCCTTCTCTTTCTTAAAAAAGAGACATAAAAGCTTTCAGTGTTTGTAGGTTTCCAAATCCACCCACTTACACCTGTTCAGAAACATCTGTTTTCTTGTAAAATGGAGACTGCAAAAAAATAAAAAGGCCAGCTAATAATAACATGGTAGGAGAAAAACTTTTTGTTAGTTTATTTAATTTTATTTGATTTTTCTAGGCTAAAAAAATTTTTTTTATTTGATTTTTAGAATGACATGTTCTTAGAACTAAACTATACATTACTGGTTAGATCTAATCATAGATTTGGAGTCCTTGCATTTCCTTATTTTCAAATGTAGTTAGTGAAGCCATTATTTCCATATAGTTTTATAGAAATTTGGATATTATCAGTATTTTATGTCATTGTTTTAATTTATTAAGATTTGAAGAGATACATATATTTATATATGCCATAAAATATGTTCTAAGGTATATAGAGAAAAAGAGAGACAAACAGAAACAGAGAGAGAATAAATTCCATTATCTCAGATTCAAAACTGCTAATATATTTTATTTTATGTCTGCACACTCTAAATAAATGGTAATCTAGCACAACAATGAATCTTAGCAAGTGAACATCTAGCTAAGAAGATGGCATATTTGACTGAAGAAATGAGTGAAGGAGATAGCCATACTAAAAGCAGGAGAGAAACCATTCCAGACAAAGTTAATAATAAGAGTAAAGATTCTGAGTGCAGAATAAGCCTGGAATTTTCCAATGGGTAGAAAAGTTCAGCATGAAAGAAGTGACAGAAGCAGTGAGAGGGGCCACTGGAAAGGTCAGCAGGAATACTATCATGCATGCCTTGGAGGCCACGGGAGAAATACTTTTTCTATTGGAAATTCATGGAAATTCATGGGAGTATTTTATTCAAGAGAGTAAGAAGTCCAATATATGTTTCTAAAAGTATAGTCTGATGACTCTGTGGATAAACAATGGAGTTTATGTCTCTAAATTCATATTTAGTTGGTTCATGTTGCACATGAATTTCCTTTATTTTAAAAAAGGAACACTCCTAAACCAGAATTTCCTTTATTTTAAAAAAAGCAAAAAGTAATCTGAGGTGTTCTGAATAATGATTAATCTGATAAAGTAAAATATAAAAACTAGAATTTTTTTATTCAATACACAATGGTTTTTAGTATCAAATTTTCCTTTAACTATTAATAGCCATTTTACCCATAAGAGAGTATTGACAATATAATATTTATGCCAAACACAATTGCTCATTTATGTGATTTATTCTTTATGAAAGCTTCTTACTGTCTTATTATATCATATATCTGATTTTAAACTCATTGAAGTGTTGTTATTTTAGCAGAGGTTTTATTTAAGGAATATGTCATATATAAAACTTTCTACAAAATCAGGTCATTATAAACTCATAAGTGTTTGAGTTATTTTATTTCCCATGTACATGAGACTGAGGTTATAGGCTTCTTTGTAAGTAAAAGAAAACTGAGCCATTTAGTAATAAACATGGCTAATGCTTTTAAATAAAGCCTGTTCTCAATCTAGAGAAATGCCTATTTACTTGGAATTATATGAACAGTTTACATTTTCTGCTAAAGTATGCTCAAATTCTGCTAAAGTAGTACTCTTGTAATGAGATAGTCTACATTAAGCTCTAATAATAGTTTGCCGCATGATCATCACAATGATAATGTGTGTAATTTATCACACCTGCCATCAAAGGAGCTCTAAGAATTTCAAGAACAGCCCCTCATTAATCTATTCACTTAGCTCCTTGCCTCTTGGAAGTTTCTAAAGCTTTTTAAGAAATTATGCACCAACTATGGTCAAGAGAAAGGTTTTGTAGCATTCAGGAATAAAGAAATAGAGTGAGCTAAAGGATCACAAAGATGATAAATTCCAAGTGAAACTATCTGGAGAACCATCACAATCAAATATGTGATAGATTCTTGTTTTGTTAAGTTGGGCAACATTAAAATATTTAAATCAGTTCTCTCGTTTTAGAAATTGGGAATCCCATCTGGCTTCTTAATCCTCTGCTGCCCCTGGAGGTTTGAAGCACACTGAATACCTGGAAGACTATCACTCTAAACCAATCCTTGGATTGCTCCAATGTTGTACAATTATATATTCAAAGACTAATTCCCCTGTAATTAAAGCTGATGCTATGTTTATAGATGATGACTTGGTATTCTAAAATATTCTGAAATAGTATTCATATTGTTTAATCGTAAACCGTAAAGTGTATTCTGATATATAAGTTAATGTTTATGCTCTTGGTTCTGTGAAAAATTGACATGACTGAAGCCATTTTAAAATAGAGTTGGATGGGTGCTTGGGTGGCTCAATCGGTTGAGGAGCCAATTCTTAATTTTGGTCAGATCATGATCCCAGGGGTCGTGGGACTTAGCCATTCATCGGGCTTGGTGCTGAGTATGGAGCCTGCTTAAAACTCTTTCTCTCTCAGGATGCCTGGGTGGTTCAGTCAGTTAAGCATCTGACATCAGCTCAGGTCATGATCTTGCGGTTCATGGGTTCAAGTCCCACATCGGCTTCTGTGCTGATAGCTCAGAGCCTGGAGCCTGCTTCGGATTCTGTGTTTCCCTTTCTCTCTCCCCTTCCCCTGCTCTTGCTCAGTCTCTCTCTAAAATAAGTAAACATTAAAAAAAATAAAAGGGGAGGAGCCAAGATAGAGGAACACCATGGAAGGTTTTTTTCATCTTGCATCCATGAAATGCAGCCAGATCAACACTAAACCATCTGCACACATACAAAACTGATTTGAGGATTAACACAACAATCTGCACAACCCGAACCACAGAATTTAGCAAGTATGCCAAACAAAGAGGTGAACTGGGAGAGAAAGAAGCCAAGGCAGGCATGGAGCTGTTTTGCTTTCAGAGAGAGGATGGAGACGGGGGAAGAGTACGGGAAAAGCAACCCCTCTAAAAGCAGCTGTAGAGAAAGTGGAAAAGTGGAAACAGCCACAGTGATTGAACTAAAAAGGGAGAAAGGAGAAAGGGGAGGGTTTAAATTCCATTAAGACTCTATAAACAGGGGGAGCACAGAGTCTGAAAATACACAGCTATATCCCTGGTAGTGCTCTGGTGAGAAGGGAAAATCCACAGGAGCAAAGTGAAGTTTGGGGGTCCTCGGGCCACAGGGGAGAGGCAGTCATTCCTCTGCTGGAAGGGCATTTGGTAGAGGCTGTGCAGCCACCTCGTCCCAGCATACTCCACAGAACAAATGCATTCGCTGGTGCTGGAACAATGTTGTTAAGGGTGAAGCCTGGTGCCAGATATGTGTTGTGTTTTTCCATAATCCCTGAAACACTGCTGCTACACAATCGTGTGAACTTTTTCTAGGGTGGGCTGACACCCAGCCACAGTCTCTGGGCATTGGCAGCGGCATGGTCCCACGAATGTTCCTGGGTGCTACCAGCATCCGACCATTGCTCAGTGAGGCCCCCCCCTAAGACAGTCTGAGCAGGTCAAAGCCACAGTCCCTTAGAAGTGAGGGGTCAGAAACACACCAGCATCTGAGATAAAACTCAGGAGGGAGGTGCTGCCTGGCAACCTGATGGCTTGCTCATAGTGTAAAACCAGGGAGTGGATGGAAGCTGGAAACAAAGGACGGTGTGTGACTGCTGATGGGGAAGAACAGAGTTCCCATACTACAGACTGGGTAGCTGGGTGATGCCATTTTCACCCCTGAGGCACATGCGCATACACACCTACAGGCGTCACAACAATCCATTCCAGTAAGCTAAGCAGTGCCATCTAGTGGAGAAAGGAGACATTACACTAAGCCCCGCCCAACTGGGCCAACCTTGCTCTTCAAGAACACCCCAAGTCTCTCTGCCTGCTTAGTTTATGGACTATAAAGTGTCTCAGAATTTGACTTATAGGGTAAAATGATGTAATTTCAATTGTATTTCAGTCTGTTTGCTGGTCCATCTATTCAATTTTTTTTCTTCTTTTTCTTGAATCCAGAAAGAGAATAAAATTATTTTTACTTTCAATTTTTATTAAAAACATTTTTAATTTTTTATACTATATTTTTTACTTTCTTATAAATTTTTCAAATTCTATTTTACTTATATCATTTTATTCTATTTCATTGTATTCATTTTTTTCCAATTTTCAAAAGTTTTACTTTTTTTCTGTTTTCCCTTTTTTCTCTAATCTATCAAGCTCCTTTCAACAACCAGATCAAAACACACCTAGGAGATAACATCATTGATTTGATTAGTGTGTGTGTGTGTGTGTGTGTGTGTGTGTGTTGTTGTTTTTAATTTTTAATTTTAATTTGTTTTTACCTTATTAATTCCTTTTTTTCCTTCAAAATGACAAAACGAAGGAATTCACCCCAAAGAAAGAGCAGGAAGAAACAACAGTGAGGGACTTAACACAGATACAAGCAAGATGTCTGAATCAGAATTTAGAATCACGATAATAAGGATACTAGCTGGGGTCAAAAATAGATTAGAATCCCTTTCTGCAGAGATAAAAGAATAAAAGCTAGTCAGGAAGAAATAAAAAATGTTGTAACTCTGCTGCAATCTCAAATGGATGTCACAGTGGCAAGAATGGATGAGGTAGAGCAGTGAATGAGTAATATAGAGGACAAACTTATGGAAAATAATGAAGCAGAAAAAAAGAGGGATACTAAGGCAAAAGGGAATGATTTAAGAATTAGAGAAATCAGTGACTCATTAAAAAGGAACAACATCAGAATCATAGGGGACCCAGAAAATGAAAAGAGAGAAAAAGGGCAGAAGGGTTATGTGAGCAAATCACAGTGGAAAACTTTCCTAACTTGGGGAAAGACACAGACATCAAAATCCAGGAAGAACAGAGGACTCTCACAGGATTCAACAAAAACCGACCATCAATAAGGCATATCATAGTCAAACTTACAAAATATTCAGGCAAGGAAAGAATCATGAAAGCAGCAAGGGAAAAAAGTCTTTAACCTACAAGGGAAGACAGATCAGGTTTGCAGCAGATCTATCCACAGAAACCTGCCAGGCCAGAAAGAAGTGGCAGGATATATTCAATATGCTGAAAAGAAAAATATGCAGCCAAGAATTCTTTATCCAACAAGACTGTCATTCAAAATATAAGGAAGATTAAAAATTTCCCAGACAAACAAAAATTAAAGGAGTTTTTGACCACTGAATCAGCCCTGCAAGAAATTTTAAGAGGGACTCTCTCAGGGGAGAAAAAATGAAAAAAAAAAAAAAAAAAAAAGACCAAAAGCAACAAAGACTAGAAAGGACCAGAGAACACCACCACCAGAAACTCCAACTCTACAAGAAACATAATAAACTCATATGTTTCAGTTCTCACTCTAAACGTCAGTGGACTAAATGTTGCAATCAAAAGACACACAGTAACAGAACGGATAAGAAAATAAGATCCATCTATATGCTGTTTACAAGAGACCCACTTTAGACCTAAAGACACCTTCAGATTGAAAGTAAGGGGATGGAGAACCATCTATCATGCTAATGAGTCAACAATGAAAGCCAGAGTAGCCATACTTACATCAGACAATCTAGACTTTTAAAATAAAGACTGTACCAAGAGATGAAGAAGGGCATCATATCATAATTAAGGGGTCTATCCACCAAGACATAACATTTGTAAACATTTATGCTCCAAAGGTGGTAGCACTCAAATATATAAATCAATTAATCACACACATAAATTCATTGATAATAACACCATAATAGTAGGGGACTTCAAACCCCACTTACAACAATGGACAGATCATCTAATCAGAAAATCAACAAGTAAACAATGGCTTTGAATGACACAATGGACCAGATGGACTTAACAGATATATTCAGAACATTTCATCCTAAAGCAGCAGAATATACATTCTTCTCCAGTGCACATGGAATGTTCTCCAAAATAGATCACATACTGGGACACAAATTAACCCTAAGTAAGTACAAAAGATCGAGATCATACTGTGCATATTTTCAGGCCACAACGCTATGAAACTCGAAATCAACCACAAGAAAAAATTTGGAAAGATAACAAATACTTGGAAACTAAAGAAAATCCTACTAAAGAATGAATGGGCTAACCAAGAAGTTAAAGAGGAAATTAAAAGTGCATGGAAGCCAATGAAAATGATAACACCACAACCCAAAACCTCTGGGACGCAGCAAAGGCGGTCATAAGAGGAAAGTACATAGCAATCCAGACCTTCCTAAAGAAGGAAGAAAGGTCTCAGATACACAACCTAACCTTACACCTTAAAGAGCTGGAAAAACAACAGCAAATAAAACCCCAAACCAGCAGAAGACAGGAAATAATAAAGATTAGAGCAGAAATCAATGCTATCAAAATCAAAAAAATAGTAGAACAGATAATGAAACCAGAAGCTGGTTCTTTGAAAGAATTAAGAAAATTGATAAGCCACTAGCCAGTTTGAACAAAAAGAAAAATGAAAGGACCGAAATAAATAAAATCAAGAATGAGAGAGGAGACATCACAACCAACACAGCAGAAATAAAAACAATAATAAGAGAATATTATGAGCAATTATATGCCAATAAAATGGGCAATCTGGAAGGAGTGGAAAAATTACTAGAAACATATAAACTATGAAAAATGAAAGAGGAAGAAATAAAAAATTTGAACAGACCCATAACCAGTAAGGAAATTGAATTAGTAATCAAAAATCTCCCAAAAAACAAGAGTCCAGGGACAGAAGGCTTTCCAGGGGAAATCTACCAACTATTTAAAAGGAGTTAACACCTATTCTATTGAAGGTGTTCCAAAAAATAAAAATAGAAAGAAAACTTCCAAACTCTTTTTATGAAGTCAGCATTACCTTGACTCTAAAACCAAAGACCCCACTAAAAAGGAGAACTATAAACCAATTTCCCTGATGAACATGGATGCAAAAATCCTCAACAAGATATTAGCCAACTGGATCCAACAATATTAAAAAAATTATGCACCACAACCAAGTGGGATTTACACCTGGGATGCAGGGCTGGTTCAATATCCACAAAACAATCAATGTGATTGATTCATCATATCAATAAAAGAAAGGATAAGAACCACATGATTCTCTCAATAGATGCAGAGAAAGAATTTGACAATATACACCATCCTTTCTTGATTTAAAAAACCCTTAGGAAAGTAGGGAGAGAAGGATCATACCTCAAGATCATAAAAGCCATATATGAAAGATCCAACACAAATATCATCCTCAATGGGGAAAAACTGAGAGCTTTCCCCCTAAGGTCAGGAATGAGACAGGGATGTCCACTCTCGCCACTGTTACTCAACATAGTATTGGAAGTCTTAGCCTCTGCAATCAGACAACACAAAGAAATAAAAGGCATCCAGATTGGCCAGGAGGAGGTCAAACTTTCATTCTTTGCAGATGACATGATATTCTGTATGGAAAACCCAAAAGATTCCACCAAAAACCTGCTAGAACTGATCCATGAGTTCAGCAAAGTGACAGGATATAAAATCAATGCACAGAAATCGGTTGTATTCCTATACACCAATAATGAAGCAACAGAAAGAGAAATCAAGGAATCGATCCCATTTACAATTGCACCAAAAGCATAAAATACCTAGGAATAAATCTAACCAAAGAGATGAAACATCTATACACTGAAAACCATAGAAAGCTTATGAAAGAAATTGAAGAAGACACACACACACAAAAAAAAAAAAAAAATGGAAGAAGATTCCATGCTCCTGGAGAGGAAGAACAAGTATTGTTAAAATGTCAATACTACCCAAAGCAATCTACATATTCAATGCAATCCCTATCAAAACAACACTAGCATTCTTCACAGAGCTAGAACAAACAATCCTAAAATTTGTATGGAACCAGAAAAGACCCTGGATAGCCAAAGCAAGCTTGAAAAAGAAAACCAAAGCTGGAGGCATCACAATCCCAGACTTCAAGCTGTATTACAAAGCTGTAATCATCAAGACAGTATGGTACTGGCACAAAAACAGACATTCAGATCAATGGGACAGAATAGAGAACTCAGAAATGGACCCACAAATGTATGGCCAACTAATCTTTGACAAAGCAGGAAAGACTATCCAATAGAATAAAGACAGTCTCTTCAGCAAGTGGTGCTTGGAAAACTGGACAGTGACATGCAGAAAAATGAACCTGGACCACTTTCTTGTATCATACACATCTTGTATCATACAAAAATAAACTCAAAATGGATGAAAGACCTAATGTAAGCCATCAAAATCCTCAAGGAGAAAGCAAGCAAAAACTTCTTTGACCTTGGCCACAACTTCTTACTCAACACATCTCCAGAGGCAAGAGAAAAGCAAAAATGAATTATTGGGACCTCATCAAAGTAAAAAGTTTCTGCACAGCGAGGGAAACAATCAGAAAAAATAAAAGGCAACCAACAGAATGGGAGAAGATATCTGGAAATGACATATCAGAGAAAGGGTTAGTATCCAAAATCTAGAAAGAATTTATCAAACTCAACACCCAAAAAACGAATAATCCAGTGAAGAAATGGGCAAAAGACATGAACAGACACTTCTCCAAAGAGGATATCCAGATGGCCAACCGACACATGAAAAAATGTTCAACATCACTCATCATCAGGGAAACACAAATCAAAACCACAATGAGATACCACCTCACACCTATCAGAATGGCTAAAATGAACAACTCAGACAATGATAGATGTTGGTGAGGATGCAGAGAAAGAGGATCTCTTTTGCACTGTTCGTGGGAATGCAAACTGGTGCAGCCGCTCTGGAAAACAGTATGGTTCCTCAAAAAATTAAAAATAGAACTACCCTACAACCCAGCAATTGCACTACTAGGCATTTACCCAAGGGATACAGGTGTGCTGTTTCAAAGGGGCACATGCACCCTAATGTTTATACCAGCATTATCAACAATAGCCAAATATGGAAAGAGCCCAAATGTCCGTTGGTAGATGAATGGATAAAGAAGGTGTGGTATATATATATGTAATGGAGTATTACTCATCAATCAAAAAGAATGAAATCTTGCCATTTGCAACTACGTGGATGCAATTAGAGGGTATTATTCTAAGAGAAATTAGTCAGAAAAGACAAATATCATTTGACTTCACTTATATGAGGACTTTAAGATACAAAACTGATGAATGGATAAGGGAAGGGGAAAAATAATATAAATACAGGGAGGGGGACGTGGCACAGTCGGTTAAGCGTCCGACTTCAGCCAGGTCACGATCTCGCGGACCGTGAGTTCGAGCCCCGCGTCGGGCTCTGGGCTGATGGCTCGGAGCCTGGAGCCTGTTTCTGATTCTGTGTCTCCCTCTCTCTCTGCCCCTTCCCCGTTCATGCTCTGTCTCTCTCTGTCCCAAAAATAAATAAGAAACGTTGAAAAAAAATTAAAAAAAAAAAATTTTTTTTAATGTTTATTTATTTTTGAGACAGAGAGAGACAGAGCATGAATGGGGAGGGTCAGAGAGAGGGAGACACAGAATCCGAAACAGGCTCCAGGCTCTGAGCTGTCAGCACAGAGCCCGACGTGGGGCTCGAACTCACGGACCACGAGATCATGACCTGAGCCAAGGTCAGACGCTTAACCAACTGAGCCACCCAGGCGCCTTGAGAGACTTTTAAATATGCAGAACAAACAGAGGGTTACTGGAGAGGTTATGGGAGGGGGAATGGGCTAACTGGGTAAGGGGCATTAATGAATCTACTCCTGAAATCATTGTTGCACTATATGTTAACTAACTTGGATGTGAATTTAAAAAAAAATAAATTCTAAAATAAATTTTAAAAAAAGATTCTCTCTCCTCTCTCCCTCTGTCCCTTACCCCCCAAAATAAATAAATAAATAAACTAATTACTGAAATAAAAAATAAAATAAAATAAAATAAAATAAAATAAAATAAAATAAAATAAAATGAATTGGAGAGGCTTCTGTAGAGAAACTTCCTTACCTGCCTTTGTTCGAACTGAGCCAAAACTTTTGGACTGGGCAAAACAGCATTTGTTTTATGGAACTGTTTGAGAATTTAGCTGGACAATGAGCATCCTGATCAGAAGACCGCTGGTTGTGGAATAGTTAAGTAATGCATGCCAGGGATAGTTTCATTTGTTAACACCAATAGAATAGTCAATCAATGTGTAACCAAAAGCAGCTGATTCTGCCAACTGACATTTTTTTTCTTTTATCCAAGTCACATAATTGACCCCCTTCCTTCTTCCTCCTAAAAGAACCCCTGCTTTCACCCTATAAGCAGAAAAACTATTGGGGTTTCTATCTGAATCTGTTTCTCAAATTGCAATTCTTTGATCCCAAATAAATGCTTGTTTGCCTCTCATTGTCGTTCTTTATTTTTCACGATGGTATTTTGCATAAAATGTTAGGCTAGCTGAAATTTAACAAACAGCAAATAATTGCTCTTTAATCTTATGATCTCTTCATGTATCTATTTATGTCACCAGATTACTCATTTTGTAAGCACTCGTAAAACACTTTCATTTGACAGAAGTTATATAATTTTCACAAAACACTAACCCTTAATCCAAGATTTATAATCAAGGATAATAATAAAAATATTTTCAAGGACTAGAAAAAGGAAGAGATGAGTAGACAGAGTACAAAGGATTTATAGGGCAATGAAAATACTCTGCATGATACCATAATGATGGATTCATGTAGTTGTACATTTGTCCAAACCCACAGGATGTACAACAGCAAGAATGAACCATAACATACACAATGGTGATTATGATGTGCCAATGTAGCTTTCTCAACTGTAACAAATGTTCCACTTTGGTGGGGGATATTGATAATGCAGGAGATTATGCATGTGTGGGGATGGGGTGTATATGGGAAATTTCTGTACTTTCCTCTCAATTTTGCTATGCACCTAAAACTGCTCTAAAAAAATAAAGTCATAGGTAACTAGGCCTTTCAGCCAGTGGGCAGGTGCAGGGCTCCACCTGTAAAGTAGATCCTCAGGAAAGTTGCCAGATCGCAGTGAAGGTGATCGAACACCTGGTTCATCTAGTGCTTGGGGACTTCAGCAGCCAAGAGGCTAGGGCTCTGCCAAAGAAAGCCATCACAGGGTGCCTGGGTGGCTCAGTCAGTTGAACATCCAACTCTGGCTAAGGTCATGATCTCATGGTTTATGAGTTCAAGCCCTGCATCAGGCTCACTGCTGTCAGTGCCAAGCCCACCTCAGTCCTCTGTCTCCCTCTGTCCATACCCCTCCCCTGCTTTTTCTCAATTTCAAAAATAAATAAACAGTTTTTGAAAAAAGAAGAAGAAAGCTATCACCTTTTCAGACCAGCTCTGAACCATGGACACAGACAGGGTAGAGTCCATGAAGTCAGTACTGGAGGACAGATGTCTATACTTGAGATCCAACAATGTGGTAGAAGGCAACTGTGCTGAAAACCTACCACAAAACTCCCATCAAGTTATGGAGAAGTATTTTTGTCTCCTCCCCACAGGAAATATTTCTTTGTCACAACTGGATGAACAAGAGACCTTCTTACATGGCTATGTAGCTATTCTGGGAAAGGATACCCTGTGAACATGTGGAAGTGTGACTCTAGTACTCTTACTATAAACACTAATGTTCTCACTTCTTTCAGTCACCTGAAAAAAGGTGATGGTTAAGTGTTTTTTAGTAACTAACTCTTCTGAAGACAAGAGTTGGGAAAGATGTAGCCAAAGAAGGCAACAAATTCCTAATCCTAATGGAAGTAAAAGGACTGTCGACTTCCAAGGAAATGGCTCAAGTATTTACCCACAGGCTATTTAGTATGGAAGGTGTTCTCCTCCTTAATCTCCCCTCAGAACAACTGTCTGCTAAACTGCATTGAAGTGAACTTAAGTAACTGTGGACATTGCATCTGATTGTTAAGTGACAACCTGAATTTTCCTTTTCTAGTAATTGTTTCATGGACCTGAGCAGCCTTTTATCTTTACCAAACACACTTGAATTTGTTCTTGGGTACCCTCTTTGTTCTGAACAGAGGGTGAACTTTCTATGAAGGTCTGAAAAGTGTTCAGTAGACTACAGTTTGAGAAATCCTACCCTGGAACCATCCACCATCCCACAAGGTTATACAGGCAAAAGAGATTCTATAGTTTTCCTTCCTGAAAGATACAGTTTTCCTTTCTGAAACACAAACTTATCATAAAAATAGCCCTAGGATATCTAGCAATACTGTAGTGTAAACTAAAATTTTTAAAAGGGTAGATCTTGTGTTAAATATTCTTACCACATATAAATAATAAAGAAGAGAAGAAAGAAAGTTGGCCAAGTGATGGATATGTTTGTGGCCTTAATGATGATGATGGTGTCATGTATGTTCACTCACCCCAAACTCATTGAGTTGCATACAGTAAGTACAGCTTTTTACATGTCAATTATGCTTCAATATTTTTAATAAAATATTAATTAAAAGAAATCTAAGACATACTTTAAGGGTAAAATAAATAGTCACCTTGATTTAAGAAAACGAAGTAGTTAAAAACAGATACAGTTATGGTTTACGTTTACAAAGAACAATTCCCATAACAAAAAGAATTTAACTTTACGAAAACATTCCCTATAGGATTTGTACAGTCATCACTTGATTTAACCCTACTTAAATTGCATATTCTGTTTTAAAATATTATTTAAAGCTCAAATGATAGGAAATAATTTATACTGAAAAAATATTTAAATTCTTCTTTAAAAGTAATAAGTTTGGATGCAGTTAAGAAGCTACAAAGCTTTTTGAGAACCTAGTTGTGAGCAGATGTAAGCAATTAATTATGTAAATGTTAAATCAAGCATCCATCTATAGGTGAAGAGGTTTAGACAGAATAAAATGTCCTGTTAATTAGAAAAGGACTGTCCCATTTGGAAATGGCATATGTTGATATGCTTTCTGAATGAATAAATTAAATCATAGTGTCTACTTGTTTGCTTAATATGTTGCTTAAACCTGTCTCAGGTTTAGCAGAGAGTATGCCTCCTTATTGACTATGGATATCACAATTGTCTTCAGAAGAAACTCTACACAATAACCCAAAATTTAAGTAATTCTTGGGATTGTCTGTAAGCCTAAGGATATTTGATCCCAAAGAATATTACTTGTAAAGAGAATATTTAACAAACACCTGTGTAGACATCCCTCTGTCATCATTTAGGCAGTTTACCATGATATTATAAAAAAGTAATATTTATCATGAAACATAACATTGCAGGTCAGGTTGAGTTCACTGGATGTTCCTCTTGCATTCCTTTGCTCTCCATCTCAAAAGATTCTAAATAGGCCTAATTTTGCATTTGTCAATGGCATTCATGGTTGTATATATTTACCTCTATATTTACTTTCATTAGAAATGAACTGTATTATTTGTATGCTTTAAGCTTTATGTAAATGCTATCGTGCTATACATATTTTTTTGCAACTCGTTTTTTTTTTTGCCATGATCTTGTGTTCTTTGATATTCATCTTCGTTGATGTATGTAAATGTAGTTCATTTACATTGCCCTGTAGTACATCACATTATGGATATATTATAATGTGCTCATCAGTTCACCAAACGGCAAATATTCAGATGTTCTTCTATCATAATATAACAATGTTCCCTTCTGTTTAGTCTTTTAATCATATGTATGTTTCTCTGGAAATTGTTTTCACATTTAACTTTACCAGATATTGCCAAATTGATCTAAGTGTATTTACCCCTGTGTGCTCCATCGTTTGTTTGGTTTCATTCTTAACTACACATATTTTTCTCAGGTTTTAATTTTTGCATGATGTAGGTGAAATATTATTTTCTAAGTATAAATTATCCTATTTTCTAGGAAGTATGAACTTTCCATGTTACTTGACCAATTAGTTATCCTCTGATATGACTCACCCTTCACCATCTTGTCTTAGATTGTTTTTATTTTTCTTATAGATTTCTAAGATACAAATATACTCTGGGTGAAATATTAAGTAGCAACAAAAGCTTATAGACTTTTGGGAATGAATATACAGAAGTTTACAAATCTTTACTGATAAATATAAAATCTTATTAAAATACATTAAGTAAGACAAAAATATATGGAAAGATATTTCTTTGAACTGTATGAAAGACAAAGCATCATAAAAGTGTCAATTTTCTCCAGAGAAATCTATCAATTCATTACAATTCGAAGACAAATCTAAATAGTATTTTTTCAGTTGATACTTGATAAACTGATTTTAAAATTCATATTGAGGGATTCTTGGGTGGCTCAATCTGTTAAGCCTCTGACTTGTGATTTCGGCTCAGGTCGTGATCTCATGGTTCGTGCGATCAAGTTGAGCATAGAGCCTGCTTAAGATTCTCTCTCTCCCTCCCTCTCTACCCCTCCCCTGCTCTCTCTCTCCCTCTTTCTCTCTGCCCCTCCCCTCCTCATACGCACCCATGTGCACTCTCCCTCTCAAAATAAATAAATAAACATTTAAAAAAATAAAATTCATATTGAACATGAAGAAGCAAAACTAAACAGGAACATTTTGCAGAAGAAAAACAAGCTAGAAAATGTATTAGCCACCATTCATGCACCACTCCAGGTCCCTGTGGCCTCCTAGGCTCTTGTTTCAGCTACTTTGAGGCATCTCACGATGCATGTGCTCCACCCTGACCACACCTCAGCTCAGGACTTGTTATAGTCTTCTTGCCTCCTGCCTCAGGGTTTCCTTGTTCATTCCAAGCTTCCTCAACTCCAATACACAGACAACACAAACACAAGAATAAATGCTGGATAAATAAATCTATTCCCTTTTCCCCCCTGCATGAACTGTAGAGACTCAGTGAGGCTCCAGGATACTGCTTATTGAAATAGTCATATATATCCAACAATCAGTTACACCTAAGGGCTCACTCTCCTTCCTTGCCTTATATCACTTGTCCCTCACTTCTTCCTGAGATTACATTCCCCAATAAAGTTGTAGGACACAAGTTTTCCAACTTAGACTCTGTTTCTTGGGGAACCCACAATAAGACAGAGGAACCCACCTATAAGATAGCCAGGATTATCACAAAACGATGGCTAAGACAATCTGACATTGGTGCAAGGGATGACAAACAGACCAAAGAGATGGGTTAGAATGACTTAAAACAAACACACACACAAAGATATTTAATAAATAACACAGGAATCTTATAAATTACTGGGAGAAACATATACTATTTAATAAATTATGATGAAGCAATCATTTACTCTGTGGGAAAAAAATGCTTCCTTACACCATAGATAAAAGTCTTTTTTTTTTTTTTTTTGGATGAAAGAGATGAATAGGGAAAGCAAATCTTTAAACATTTATAGGAAAAATAGGAGAATATGATATTGAATATGGAACAGTTCTTTTTATAAATATAAAAAGTGTAATCCCTAAAAGAAAAGATTGATAACCTTGCCTGAATTAAATTAAACATTCTGGTCCATCAAACAACACTATAACAAAATGACAAGAAAAGGTAAAGATTGAAAGAAAAAGACCACACATAAAATAAACAAAAGCTTAGTATCCAGAATCCATACCTCTTATAGTTATCTTGTAGATATCCAAGAAATGTATAAGAAAAATGGCCTAATAGAAAAACTTAAAGTATATGAATAGTCACTTAACAGAAGATAACTAATGATCAAATAACATATTAAAAGATGCTAATTCTAAAGAATGATCCAAGATATAAAAATTGTATGCTTAGTATTGGTATGAATGTTTGTATGCAGTTTCATTCCTGATTACGCATATTATTGTTAGATGTCGAATTTTTATTCAATCTATATGAAATTATTCCCTTTTTAGTAAGCAGGAAAATCATTTAATCCTTATAAGTTCTATAAAGTATAACTAGTGTGCCATTTTATTGCTACAGAAATAGTCCCAGAAAAATCAAGCAACTTGCTCAAATTCATGGAGCTGGAAAAGATTAATGTCAAATTATAAAACCAAGGAATCTGCCTGCAGGCTTTATTCATTTTTTTTCTTTTCCTTTCTCTTTTTCCTTTTCTTTTCCTTTCCTTCTTTTTCTTTCTCTCTCTCTCCCTCCCTCTCTCTCTCTCTCTCTCTCTCTGTGTCTTTTTTTTTTTTTTTTTGTAACCACCATGCTATCCTCACTATTCTATGAAGACTGGTAAAATTGTCTTCTGTCCTAACCCTAGTACTTCTTATTTCTTTATCTTTTTCTACCAGGCTTATTAAGAGATAACTGATCCAAGGTTAATACAAGCTCTAATTTCAGGTCCTTCTTCTATTCCTAACATTATAGGAAACACTCCCAACATATCAGTCCTAGGAATGACATTTGTTTTAAAATTCTCTTAGAGCAACTATAGAGCATAGAAATAAAGGACAGCAGGTCTAAAACCAAACTAACTAAAATTTAAACCTGTCTCCTCTCTTTATCCTCTGATAACTCTATTTTCCATTTATCTGTCCTCTTGTGAAAGTGGAACACAAGCTACCTACAAGGGTCATTACCAAAGTTAAATAAGCTAATACAGATAAAATACTTAGCGCCTGGCATCCACTACGCATTCAGTAATACTACTTGTTATAGCCAACATTACAATCTTGCCTACATCAGACTGTGATGACAAATATAAAGCTTATTTAAATTTATCATGATTAGTTATATACTTGGATTTATTTTTTATATGCCTATGTTTGCTATTTACCCAACTCTTCTAAGCATTTTCCCCCTCTCTTCTTACATTTGACTGGAATGATTAAGTTTGATTTATTTTGTTTTTGTCCATCCATATAACTTTTTGGAACTTATATATTCTGTACATAAAATATATATTATACATATCTTAGGATTTTTACTTAAAATTTACTGAGCACATTTGATTTGATGAATTCTAAACCAATGTTAATATCTCTAAGTTTATTCTACAATAAAAGACCTTAGTAAACTTTAAATCTTATTATCTCTACTATTTTATATATTTTTTGTTGTTTTGTATGCAATATCACCTTGTTTTTATATTTCCAAAATGAACACACACACACTCACCCACACATTGATTTAGATTTATTTTAGAAATATTTTGTCTTACATCCTGAGCTAAGTGTTTTAATGCATCATTTCAAGTAGTACTCAAAACAGTCTTATTTATGAGATAATACAGATGAGTAGACTGTGATTCAGCAATTTAAGAAATTTTTCAATAGTCATTACACTAATAAGTGGGAGGACTACAATTCAAACATAAGTCTTTGGGTTCAAGGACAAATATAAAAGATGACCAACCATCTCTATTCATTACTTCATAGGTTATTTAAAAAATAAGAGAAAATATAGATCATCACAGGTTTAACTTATCTATAAACCTATAAAGTGTGGCAAATGCTATAAATTATCTCTTAATATACTTAAGAAGTTTATTTACAGCATCATTTTGGGTCTTACATACCTATTTTTTCAGAACTTTCTAGAAACACAGTCATCATTTTTATGTATAAAACATATGAGGCAAGTATGCTAACAAGAACCAGGCTGTTACTCAGGCATTTGCCTAATCTCTGTCCATTGACAAGAATGAGTTCTCCATTTTTGTACTATGTGCTTTGGCCTTGGCCCTGTTAGTTTACCCTATAAAATAAGAGGGCTACCCTACAGAATTTATATATCTCTCTAAACCTGCATGTAGACAGCAACTTACAAAGGAAAGAGGAAGCAAAACACATTACACAGAAAGGAACTGGCGATCTGAAACTGATTCTCAGGGCACCTGGGTGGCTCCATGGGTTAAGTGTCTGACTTCAGCTCAAGTCATGATCTCATGGTCTGTGGGTCTGTGGGTTTGAGCCCTGCGTCGGGCTCTGTGCTGATAGCTTAGATCCTGGAGCCTGCTCTGGATTCTGTGTCTCCCTTTTCTATTTCTCCCCAGTTTGTGCTCTCTCTTTTTCTCTCAGTAGTAAATAAATAATTTTTTAAATATTTTTAAAAATTTATTAAAAAAAAAGAAACTGATTCTCAGTCAAATGGCTCTCCACCTGCAAAGCAATATTTCCTGTTTTACACTATACACAATATAAATTCCAGAGAAAAGCCTTGAAAAGTAAGCCTTAAAATTTTAGAAGAAAATATTTTCTATTATCTCAGTATAAGAAATTTTCAAAGACAGAAATTGAAAATTATAAAATTTAAAAGACAAGGGGATTTGACTAAAATAAAAATTAAAAGTATAAATATATTAATATATTAAAATATAAATATATAAAAACCATGAAGTCTATTAAATTAAATGAATATAAATATATAAATTTATTAAGATATCCATAACATGTGTGGATATTAATATTATTCACACATAATAAATTTTTAAAATGTCAGAGACCGGGAGAAAAGAATATACTAGTGTAAGTAAGTAAAAGGCAAAATCAATGCAGAATGGGAGATATTTCTGGTAGATTTTTAAAAACAAGTAGGATTTTCCACACACGATTTTTAAAAGTTTATTTATTTATTTTGAGAGAGAGAGAGCAAGCAGGGGAGGGCAGAGAGAGGGAGAGAGAGAATCCCAAGCAGGGTCCACACTGTCAGCACAGAGCCCTATGTGGGACTCGAACTCACCGACTGCCAGGTCATGACCTGAGCCAAAATCAAGTCAGATGCTCAACCGACTGAGCCACCCAGGTGCCCCCACAATTTTTTTTAAATTAAGATAATAGTTATTCTGCTTAATAAATATGAGCTTTCTTTCTGGGGTGACAAAAATGTTTGGGAACTAGATAGGGATAGTTGTGGCACAACATTGTAAGTATACTAAGTGCCACTGAACTGTTCACTTTAAAATGGTTAATTTTATTTTATACAAAATGTTCCTCAATAAAAAAAATTCAAAGATGTTAAATGAAAAAATCCTGCTGATTTGATCACCAAAACAATTGTTCTCTTCAGTTTAATTCTACCATACAAACAGAACAATTTGATTGTAAGTTTAAATATACGGTCTGATCATTTTAGTGTACTTAATATGAAAAATTGATGATTCTGAAATTCTGACAAGATCAAGGGCAGAAAAAGTTAGGACATATCATCTTTTGCCAGATGTCTGGCATACTAAAGCCAGAGTGGTATTGGATAAAATACTACACACATTGGAGAAAAGGTTTGGTTTCCCCTGAGACAAGGTTAGATGACTATTAAAGCAGTTCAAACCAGCTGTGTGTTCAAGGTATTAGAGTTGTTTCCATTTCCTTCTCTTTTGCCTCTCTCTCTTTCTTTTTACCACCGATTTCCTGGAATCCCTAAACCACAGTTAACTACACAGATTATCCCATTATCTCATTTCCCTCCCCTCTGGCCCACTGACACATAGGTCAATCAGGTCATTCACAAGAAGCTTCATGTACTGGGTTGCACTGACAGTCCCATGGCATAATGGTTAGAGCAGGTCCTTTGTGTCCAACTCCAAGGCTTCCAACCACATCAGATGGGTGACAGTGGAGATGTGACTTAAATTCCATATACCTCAGCTGCCTGATTTGTATAAGAATGATGATCGTGATAGCACCTACCCCCAAGGTTATGGTGATATTGTAAAAAGAGTTAATATAGAGGATTTAAAACAATTTTATCACACTGTAAGAACACAGTAAATTTTAGCTATTGTTATGATCTTCATCATTAGCACAGCCTCAAAGCAAAGCCTCTTGCCCATTAGAGCACCTATTTGTTTGTATGAATCTAACACTTTTTGAATTAGAAATCACTGCAATTTGAAGAATAGACTGTACCATCAGGAATCTCATTCACACACACACACACACACACACACACACACACACACACACACTGATTTTAAGTTTGTATTTCATAGCATATACAATTGTGAGTTCATCCTCGCTCTCACCATTTTCCATCCATCTTCCATTTCCAACTGCCTGTTGATTCACTACATTTAATGCAAATATTTTTTATGGGTCCCACTAACTTGGAACTCTCCAGCCAGGGGATTCTTAGAAATGTAATTCCAGCTTAGCTAAATGGAGAGAATACAAACCTATCATAGTCTACTCCTGTCAAGTTGGCATCCATTTACACCTCTTTTAACCACACTGAACTTAATTTCCAAATAAAGACAAGCACAAAATCATACTTCCACTTAACATAATGCAACTATCCGTCACAAAACCAAAAACATGCTAACCATCTCCCTAAAAGACGCTACATAAATTGCCTTAATCTATTTTGAAGTGATGTTTATTCCTCTTCTAGCTGAGTCACATTCACCCTTTGACATTCTGAAATGTAAATACTGAGATATAAAATTCACTACTATTAATACATTTTACCATAGATAGTAGGGAAATGGGACAGGTGAAGAGAAAAAACAGTTAACATATACACACATCTGTTCATATCACAGTAAAGAAGAAATGTGCATGACTAATGCAGTTCCCATTTATGCAACTGGTCACATTGTCATGACTGGTATTTATAACTACCTTCTTCCACTACCTGTTCTATATTCCCTTTATTCTAAACAGGCATGTCAGCTGGCCACAGTCACTTGCTGGATAGGCCCCACATCCTCATTCTTGAAGGGTCTGGACCATTAGCAGAACTGCCTATATTGGGACATCAAAGTTTTTCCATTGACTTTAACCATAGGATATGCAAGTACAGAGAGGCATCCCAGGGGATCTCTCTGGATTATTATAGACATATTCTTCCTCATCCCCATGGTGTGGTAGCAATATAGACAATCATATATATGTTTATACGATTTCTTATATGTAATAAATACACATATATACATACAACCAAAAGAGTATAGGAACTTGTGGGAGCTGGTTAAATACTCAATGTAAGGGCTGTCGTATATGATAGGCAGCGTGGAAGAGCAAACTGATGTGAGGTTGGTGAGAAATGGACAAAGTGGAACACAGGAATAAAAGCTAGAACTCATGAGGATAAAGTGGAACTCACATCAGCCCCTCACCATCTCCAAGCCACCAACTTTGGTACTGCAGGTATTCTTCATGACACGTTGATGCCCTTCAACCTAGAGTTAAATATGTTCCTGGTTGTGGAGTCAAAGAAGCTAATGGATGATTTGGTTGAGCTAGGCTAACTAGGAGCTATGCAAAGAAGTGAATTATGGAAAATGTACTCTCAGCGTACCTAAATTGGTGCAATATAAATTCACCACATATTCCAAGGCAGGCAAAAAAAAAAAAAAAAATTATGCTGGATTATAGAAGAGGTTTCTTATCTTCTAGAATTCGTCCCCAGTGGGTTTTTCCCCCTCCCAAATCAGAGATGTATTTCCTCTTTTAAATTTTTTTTTTCAACGTTTTTTATTTATTTTTGGGACAGAGAGAGACAGAGCATGAACGGGGGAGGGGCAGAGAGAGAGGGAGACACAGAATCGGAAACAGGCTCCAGGCTCCGAGCCATCAGCCCAGAGCCTGACGCGGGGCTCGAACTCACGGACCGCGAGATCGTGACCTGGCTGAAGTCGGACGCTTAACCGACTGCGCCACCCAGGCGCCCCGTATTTCCTCTTTTAAAGGGGAAGGACACCCCCATAGAAGTCCAAATTCTGCACTCCAGACTTAGTTTTGCAATTCAGTGAGTTTGTGACATTTAGCAATTTACTTCAAAACCCTAAGTCTCTGCTTCTCCACCTGTAATTGGGACAAGTAAATCCAATCTCTTATTCACTGATTTGTTGATATAAGTAAATGAGATAACAGTTGTTGAAATATTCTCTAATTTATAAAGAGTAATGTACATGTAAGTAATAGAATTCTTAAATCTCTTTTCACAACAAAGACAGATGATGTCATCAGAACTGCAGAGAATATAATTGATCTTAATTTCTAGGTAGTCTCAGCCCAGGTCCTTATAACATGTTTCCCACATTTCAACAAGCTGCCGGCTTTACTTGTGAGGCACCTTCTTTCCATGTGACCAGCAGGAGTAAATGAAATCCATGATAGCCCCTTGTAGGTGGTTAATTTGTTTGAACTGTCATTTAGCTGGGCCTTCACTATCTTCCTAATGATCTCCCTGGTGCAGTGCAGTGCAACTCTTGCATGTTACCTGTCACCAAAGCAGCTGTTTCCAAAGGTGCTATTTGCTTTTATTTTATGGATTAGTATCCTTCCATACTCTAATGGAAAAAAATCGCAATAGAAATAAACAGCCTAGAAAAAAAATATAGAAGAAGGTGAGCTCCTTGACACCAGTTTTGGCAATAATTTTTTGGATTTGACACCAAAAGCAAAGGCAATGAGAGCAAAAACAAACAAATGGGGCTACATGAAATTAAAATCCTTCTGCACAGCAAAGGAGAGCCTCAACAGAATGAAAAAGGATAAACAAGTGTTGGTGAGGATTTAGAAGAAAAGAGGCTCTTGTACACTGTTGTGGGAAAGTAAATTGTTGTGGCCACTATAAACAGCATGGAGGTTCCTCAAAATATTAAAAATAGAAATATCAAAAGATCCAGCAATCCTACTTCTGGGACACTCTCATGTTCAACAGCCAAGACATGGAAGCAACCTGCATATCTGTCAATGGATGAATGGATAAAGAAGATGAGGTATGTATGTGTGTGTGTATGTGTGCACACATGTGTATATGTGTATGCATGCATGCATGTGTGTGTGTACATATACATATATATATGTGCATATATATATGTGCATATATATATATATATATATATATATATATACATAAAGAGACAGAGAGAGAAAGATTATTCATCCATGAGAAAGAAGGAAATACTGCTGTTTAAGACTACATGAATGGACCTTGAGGGCATTATGCTAAGTGAAATAAGTCAGAGAAAGACAAATACTGTACTGTGTCACTGATATGCAGAATCTTAAAAAACAACAACAACAAACCAAACCCATAGAACCAAAGAATAGAAAAGTGGGTTTCCAGGGGCTGGGATGGGCAGAGGGAGAGGTTGGTAAAATTACAAACTTTCAGCTATATGAAAGTTTGAATAAAGTCTGAGAATCTAATGTGTGACATGGTGAATATAGCTGACTATATGTGTGTCTGCGTGTGTGTGTGTGTGTGTATGTATGTACTGCATAAATTATATTTGCTAAGAGAGTAAAACCTAAATATACTCATAAAAAATATGTGAGATGATAGATATTAATTAACTAGATGGGAGGCAGGAATGGGAGGAATCCTATGACAAATTTCAAAACACACACACACACACACACACACACACACACACACACTACCACACGATACCACAAATGAGATACAAGAGAAAGAAATTGTTATTGTAGTCTAAAGAAGGAGGATTTTGTTTCCAAGCCTATTAGGATGAGTGACATGGTGAAGAAAGATGTTTCACCTGGACCTTGAAGAATGTTCAGAATTTCATTAAGTAGAAGTGAGATATGTGTTTGTTAGAGATATGACACAGGGCACAGGATAGAGAAAAGATTGTGTCTGGAAGAGCACAGTGAGTATGGATTGGGACAGCTTTAGCATATGGTGTGTACAGGGCTGTCAACGTGCAAGTACTCAGAATGGAGCCAATGAGCAAAGGTGACTCATGTGACCAGGACCAGTGACACATACTAGAGCTTAAAGGATTGTTCTGTTAACCATGGGGCGAGAGACCAAAGTCTGGGAAAATACGTGGCTTGTGTTAATGCCACACAGGGAGAAAAAGCTCACGGAAGGTGGAAGTTGTGGTCCAATAAAGGAATGGATGTGAGATGCAGGTAACAAAGAATAAAATATGTGTTATATCAGGTCTCTGTCCTTTTTAAAGCATTACCTGTAACAGGTATACATCTGACATGAGGTATATAGTTCCTTGACCAAAAAAAAGTAAGGTATCAGGAATATTTAGTGCAACAGCATCTTTTTGAAATACTGCTGCTGAGGAAAGATATTTAAGGCAATTACAAAAGAATTAGGATTCTGTAAATTCCCCATGAACCTTACCCACGTCATTTTGGCTCTAAAGGATTCGCATTTGGAGGATCATTTCATGACACAGAGGTAACCAGCTCTGCTCTGGGAATGCCTTCAGGTTACCCTCCAGTGATCTGAACCATTAGTAAACATTATGGCATACTTAAAAGTTGAATGAGTCACAACATCTCCTCCTCAAAACACAACTGAACCACCATCCACAACTGTGTTCACTGAGGTGCACCATTACCCGTGTTTTTCTACCTGACACCAAATTAATGCAGCACAAAAACTGGCTGGAAGCCATCCTCCTTTTTTACCCTCATCACTGGCTTCTCCCATTTCATTTTTATCCTTATAATTTCCCAAACGTCCCATGCTGTTTTAATTATGCATGCTTCTATAATTTTGCACATGCCACATGCTTTTCTCTTTGCCTAGAGTACTGTAACCTCCCCCCCAAACACACACACTCAATCTGTCTGAACAATTATTATTCTTCCTCAAGAACTCAGGAAATCCATTAATTCTAGGCACCTTCTCTGACTCAATGAAAATCTCCTGAGAAATATTTAGTTATTCACTCTCTTATCTGTTAAAACTGTTCCATGTGCATACTTTCAGTGTTACATTTATTCACACACTGAGTTGTAATTATCAATTCATATATACCCCTCAGCAAGGATATATTCTTCCATGCCCATATTTTATTGCCTTCTCCTTGTTTATCCTCTACCTTATCTTTCTTTCTTGCTTCCAACATATTATTTTGTATTATATAACCTTTTAGAGATTACTTTAAATCATTTTTGTTTCAATATTAAGTGTATATAAATCAATAAATGTGTGAAAAAACAAAGAAATAATCTCTCCTATTGCTCTGTGCAATCCCTGGGACAGTGCCTGTCATTTGGTGACCTTTGATATTCCAGAAGGTAGCAGAATAGATGACATATGGCAAGTGCTCAATCAAGTTTGGCTCAAAAATCAAATCGTAACTTTTCTTTCAGGGTACTTTTGGACACTTTGACATTAATATATTGGCATTTCCATCTCAACTGAAACATTTATTGAAAGAAAATTCACATGCTTTTCAATGTCAATAAAATGTTATTCTGGTTATGTAGATAAACAGGAACATTTCTCAAGGTTCTTCTCAGTGTCATCAAACAGACCAACTTCAGGTATTCTATGTAACAAACATATTTTAAATCTTCATGCTAGAGAAAAAGGGTAGAAAATAAGAGAGGCATGCTATGCTAATGGAAACTGATCACCTCAGGCTTTAAGGCTTTAAAATCACTTCCCTGCCCACTGCTAATCTCATGTCCCCATTCTGTTGCCACTAAAAACAAACAAACAAACAAAAAACACCAGCAAAAAAAATTTTAGATTTACTTAAAAAGTACATAGGAATTTGAAATAAGTGAAACACTAAAGTTAGATTAAGGTGTTGTTTTTTAATTGACTGCTTGGCTTAACCAGGTTGTGTTGTTTTCTTATAACTGGTTACTTGTACAAATATATCTGATGAACTAAAGCAAATACACTTGTACAAATGTGTTTTATAACCTCAAGAAAGATGGTAGATTGAATATTCATCATGATCTGTAATCACATGGTGCGCAATTTTGAAATAAAATAATCCTTCCTAAGGCACCCATATTTTTATTAATTAATAATTTCAACAAATAATTATTGAGAACCTGCTTTGTGTCTGGCCTCTATATTAGGCTCTGAGAATAGAGCAGTGAACAAAAAAGATGACATCCTTGCCTTCATTTATCTAATATGCCAATTATACAATCTACAAATAAATGTTATGACTCATTTGTAAGGAACAAAAATTTGATGAAAAGCTGTTCAATACAAGGGAATAAAGAGGACTATTGTGTTGCTTTAAATCAGTTGGCCAAAGAAAAATCTCTCTGAAGAGGTAATGCAAGAGCAGAGGAATATGGGTCAGGGAGAGATTTCCTGGCAAAGGGAACAACACATGCAAAGACTTTTATATAGTTTTACTGAAATTCCCTATAAATTATCTCAACTCACTTGATTGGGAAAAATTGTCAAAAGAGTTGGTGTGCATAAACAGCCTCTGTCTCAAGTTATCAGAATCTCCATGTTTTCATCATGGAAAAACCCTTTCTCTTTTTACCTTTTTTTCTTCTGTTTTTGGTTTGGTTTTGTTGTTGCTGTTATTCTAAAACTCTCCAAAGAGGCACTTGTTGAGACCAATAAAATCCTATCGTTAATAAGAAGTTTGAAAATAATAAACTTTCCTTTTGGCATATTGCTCACTTAATGTTAGTTGTCCTCCTCTGAAACAATGTAACAACCTGGGGCACCTGGGTGTCTCAGCTGGTTGAGTGTCCTAACCAACTTTGGCTCAGGTCATGATCTCATGGTTCATGGGTTCAAGCCCTGTGTTGGGCTCTGTGCTGACAGCTCAAAGGCTTGAGCCTGCTTCAGATTTTCAGATTCTGTGTCTCCCTCACTCTCTCTGCCGCCCCCCCCCCACTTGGGCTCTGTCTCTCTCTCTATCTCAAAAATAAATAAATGTTAAAAAATTAAAGAGAAAACAATGTAACAACCTAACATGACATTGGAGACAGAAAGTAATAATAAAATAAAAAAGAATCAAGTGCAATATGCTGAGAGTTAGTACTGGCCCAGAACACCCTTAAAAAGAGAGGTGAAACCAAGTTAGTGGAGTCAGGCCAGGAGCCATACCTCAGAATCAAGTCCCCTGCCTGCCTCAAACTCCATCCATAATTACTGATTTTAAAGGAGTCAGTGCTGAATAGGATTTCACTATTTATGAAGATGATTGCAAAGTTACAATGATAGAGAAATTGAAAGTTGCACTTTTGATTGGAAAATATGCAGGATTAGAACTGTCATAGTATTAGGATAAACGAGAAACAAAATCATTTAAGAGATTGATGACATGTGTTTACACGCTTGAAATATCTGCCTTATTCCTTTAAATTTATATTTTGATCGACCACTTAGGCTGGTGACATATTAAAGTCTATTAACCTCAGTTAGTTTGTCCTCTAAGTAACTTTGGATAGTGCAAGAACAACTTTAAAATTGAATGAATTTCTGTCTGCATTATAAGATATGCTATTTGACCTTTTATGTTTTTAACAGAAATGCTTAGTTATTCCAAAAGTGGTTTGCTATGCCATTATATTGGCCATAAAATATTTCTTCCTGTAATGTCCCTTTTGCCCTTTCTTTTCATCATTAGCATATATTTTATACTTTCAGTTCAATGCCTGAGATCATTTCCATGGAGAGACACTCCTAGATCATTTGTGAAATTGAAATACTATGCCCAAGACAAATTCATTGATAAGAAAAACATTTAAAAACTTGAATATCTTTTTATTGATCTTCCCTAGGCTCAAGGTCCAGATATAAACAATGGGGGAGATAGGGAGGGAAAGGTATTAGAGGTGGAGGGAAAACCTAGCTGAAGACCCACTGAAAACAGAGCACAGTGAAGAGAGAAGCTGGTACTGTCAGGCACAGCTGAGCTGCAGGAGAGAGAGCCAGGACCAGAGTGAATACAGGCAGGCAGGCAGGTAGATCTGCTTTGGGACAGTGTGAGCCTTTTCTCTCTGTCTCACCAACTTAATGGGGATGGCATCACATTACCTTGAAAAAGAATTTTAAATGATCTCTTAATAAGAAAGTGAGCAATTGTTCCTTACCTCTTAGTAGCTACACCCCAGCTACTTCTGAAAGCAAGAGACCAACTCACGGGCCTTGAAAGCTAGCAATCAAATGTAATCAGAGACAAGAAAACCAGTGTCCTAACCAGTCCAAAGAACAAGTGCTGAAGGCCTGAATGAAGGCAGAGACAAAGGGAAATTAAAAAGGAAGACTGAAACACCCTGAGTACATACAGACAAAGGCTTGAGAATGAAGATCTGAAATTCACAGTTCTACTGGTAACAGAACATATATTATGAGAATGGCCGGTTGAACTGCAGAGCATATATCTCAGCAAAACTTCTGGTAATGGTTCTGTTCAGAGACAGGGCACCAGAAGCCAGAAAACTAGATTTTATGTAAAAACTTCCAATTTTTAATTTGACAATTTGAATTAACATTAATTTACTTAACATATAATGCAAATCTAATTTTTATTTCTTTTGAACATGATGTTTTCAGCTTTACTGGGGTATACTTCATATAGAAAAATTGTATCTTTTTAACATTTCTGCATTTTGATGAATTTGGACATATGCATATATCTGTGATACTATCATCTCAATCAAGGTTATAAATACATCCATCATCTCCAAAGGATTTATATACCCTTGCTTTTGCTTTTTTGTTTTCCATTATTTCTATTTTTTTTAGTAATACTTAACATGAGGGGCACCTGGGTGGCTCAGTCGGTTAAGCATCTGACTTCGGCTCAGGTCATGATCTCACAGCTTGTGAGTTGGAGCCCCAAATCGGGCTCTGTGTTCACAGCTCAGAGCCTGGAGCCTGCTTCGGATTCTGTGTCTCCCTCTCTCTCTGCCCTACTCCCCCCTGCTCGTGCTCTGTCTCTCAAAAATGAATAAACATTAAAAATAATAAATAAAAAAAAGAATACTTAACATGAGACTTACCCTCTTAAAAAGTTCTTAGCACAATGTATTCTATAGTATGTTGTACAGCAGATCCAAGTCTCTATAGCAAATCTTTATTGATATGAGATCAGACTTCAATATGAAGTCTATTGCAAAATTCATCCCTTTATATCAGCAAGGATTAAGATAAAATTACCAGTTGGGAGAAGGTTATGAAAACTGGATATTTAATCCTAATAAGAATGTCTTTAAAATGTCCTGTGACCTTGGACAATTTAACTCCCATTTTCTCACTTCAGTGTCCTTATCTATAAAATTAGAGGGCAGACTAGGTGACCTCTAAGGTCCCATAAAGTTCCAATATTCTATTATTTATAATGGCTCACCAGATATTTCACTTTGGAACTGAAGAACAAAATGTTGATATCAAGTGTGTACCAAAGCCAGAAACATAGTAAGCAATAAATAAATATTTATTAGTAGTATTATTTTTCCTCTTTGGCTCATTGCTTTCTTTCTCTCAAACATTATAAATTGATCATTGCTTTAAATATCTTTATATAATTTCTCTCAGGTAAGATGATGTTAAAGATTAAAATTAAATTTATCCACTCACTTCTCTGAATTAGAAAGTGGAAAAATAGTGGACATTTTTGCCTGTGTTTTATTTAGCCTTCAGTACATTATTTTGCATATAAATTTCAGAAAGGAAAATAACCTTCAAGCCCTTCAATGCATGTGTAAAAGTTTATCTCTGTAGAATTATTTAAAGAAATTTTCAGATGGCAAAGACCCTTACAAAGCATTAAGCTCAGGTCCTCGCTTTTATAGAAATAACTTAACAATGGCCAAGACTGCAGAGTCAGGTAATAACTTATGACTTAATCAACAGGAGTGATGTGATTTCTGATTTAAGGTGGAACTTATTCATAAACAATGTCTTGCAGGAGGACGCAGTTTGAAAATAACAAATTCCTTATTGATTTATGTATCTTTTTCCATACTTGGGAGAATTGACCACTTGTTAAACAACCTTCATAGTACATTGTTACTCTAGAGAACTGAAATTTCTATGGCTACATTTTTCTACACCTTCCAAAATATTTAAGAAACTAAGCTGAAAATTAGACCTACATATATGGTGAAGATTGCTTATCAACTACAATTATTTATTAAGTACATTTTACAAACCATGAGATCACGACCTGAGCCGAAGTCGAATGCTTAAGTGACTGAGCCACTAGGGTGCCCCTACTTTTTAAAAAATAGTCTGGTGGTGGTAGCAATGTGAATGGAAGACAAGTCCTGTTCCTGTCATGAGTCAGGAGGAGGAAGTGGTGCACATGCCTGTGTGCTCACATACACACACACACTCATACACACAAGCACTCACACCATAAATTGCATGAATTTAGCAATCCATGCAATCAGAAGTTAGAAGAGGAAAAAAAGTGAAAGATGACCATTAGGGAATTCTCCTTTGAAACATGAGAGGCTTGAACTAGAGCATGAAAGATGGCAAGGATTTGTATGGGCAGAAAAGAGAGTGGAAGGACATTCTTGGAAAAACAAGAAGAATATGCTCAGACCATTTGGAGCCTGGCTTAAGCAATTATTAATTAATTATTACTTATTGGGAAGAAGAGGATCCATCAAGAAAATAATTTCGATTCTTGATCACAAAATGTAGCAAATGCACTGAACAATAAAGAAGTGTCAAAGGCCCATCATAGTGGGTAAGGGGCATCATCCAATAAATAATAAGGAGTTGGGAATAGAGGACCAATTCATTAAAGATAAAACATGGCAATGCCATGAAGGATGGACTAACTCTGAAGAAAAGCTAGGAGCCAGGAGACCAGCTAGGAAGCTATTACAGAAATCTCAATGCAAAGCGAAAATGGTCCAAAGTGAGAGTAGAAAAAAAATGACAAAACATAGCATTTTAAGAGAAACACTGCTGACATTTGATTGCAGAACTACTAGAAAGGGTAAACTAGAGAGAACCATCAAAGTTTATTAAAAGATGTATACCTTGAGAAGCTAAGAGAGAAACAGCACTACAGAGAGAAATATAGTCTTTAGGAAGAGAAGCCAATTGGGGTAGTTGTTGGGACAGATGATATGAAATGGTTAGGGGTGTTACATAAGGCATGGAGTGTATACACAATATTGCACATAATTTCAGGAGATGCTCAGACTTCATTTATTCTATCTAGATTCCAGGAAAGCAAAGCTTACTTTGGATAACTAAGAGCACAAGGAAATGATATTAGAAAGAGATAATATCTATCACTTATTTAGCATCTATTCTATGTCAAACATTATTTTAATATTTTGCATATATCATTTTCATATATTATTTAATGTAATCTCCATAAAACTCAATGGTGTAAAATTTTTCTTCTTTCGCAGAAAAATTACCAAAGTACAATAAGAAAATAAGTGAACTGAAGATGCTTGCATCTGAGCCTTCATACTCTTTACCCTTATTAAAGACATTCTGAAACTTGTTAAATAGTAAGAAAGACTTTACTTGAGACTGTTGCAATAAGGAACAGATTTTGAACTTAACTCCAAACACAACAGACAGCTGAGGATTTATATCCAATGAGCAGAGAAAGGGATAAAAAGTTAAGAGGGGATTTGACCAAATATCAAGGATAGGAGGATTTTTGCTAAACTGGATTCTCGACAAAGGTAGGCCAAGGTCATTAGATACCAAAGATGGGGTATTCTCAATAAATTGGTTATTCATTGCTAAAACTGAGCTCAGTGGGCCAAAGGAAGGGCCCATGGATGAAGCCTAGCCAAAAAAGAGAGGGCTCAAGAAAGCCTAATTAAAGTTTGGTCAAGGAGGGAGTTTCTGTCAACCTCTTCACTTTGCATTCATCTCTTCATTCAAAAATATTTGCTAAATTCAAACTATATGACAGACACTTTGTTAAGAATAGTAATATCACTTAGGTCAGTCCCTGCCATTATGGAGGCTGGATAATTGATATTTCTCCTTTACCTCTCATCTCAGAGATCTACTCTCCTATGAAGACTTCCCTGGATCCACTTCATCTGGATCTACATCCCTCTTATTGGACTTACCTCTCTAAGCTATAACTTTCTGTTTAATTGTTTATGTACCCTATTAGACTACAAGCCCTGTGAGGATGTTAACTATACCAGTCTGATTCATTCATACCCAGTAACTAGCACTAAACTTGGTCAGGTAGTAACTCAGAAAACAGTTGACAAAGTTTACAAAATACAGATAATAAAAGCCAGAAATAGATACATGATATCAAAAGTTAACCAAGAGAGATGCTGAGGATATGTTGCTTCTCAGATACAAAGGCTACAGAAAAAGTCAAATGAATGAGGAATTGAAAAGACACTATCAGAAGTAGAAGTCCCAAAATCCTTCTGAGTTTCTGAAATCTGAAGTTCTTAGTGAACCAAACATCAAAGGAGATGGGATTTCAGTACAATTCTTTAGAACACAGAACACAGACCTGATCCTGAAGCAAAGGACTCTTGAGTCTGGGAGGAGCTATAACACTTCAAGCTAATAGAAGTTCCCAGAGCTCAGTTTAATCCATGTTTTAGCAAATTTCTTTCTCTGGGCCTCACTTTCCGCATTAGTAACATGTGGGCTGGGGATGGGGAGAGGGCTGGCAGTGAAATATATGAATATACAGTACAATACATATGAGCAGAAATTCTAAGAGTCTATATGATTCCTTAGCCTACCTTCATGTTTTTGAGGCAGTAAAGGTTATCAGAGGATTTAATTAAATAGATGGTGACAGGAAGTTGTGGTGGATATTGGGGTGTAATTAATAGTATTATCACTTTTATCTTTGTATAGTCAGTTTCTAACACAAATATCATCTCATTTTCTAAATGAAAATCAAATGATAAAAGGTCTTTAAATCAGGAAAGGATAGTTTGTTTAGTGGAAAGAATCTGAATTCTGAAGACCAAATGCCTGGGGTCAAGTCCTAGTTCCGTCACCTGTTAGCCATAGGCAAATTCTTAAACTCTCTGTACTTGAATTTCCCAGTAAGATAAATGGAGATGATTATACATTCCTCATGTGGTTTCTTTTTAAATGTTTATTTATTTTTGAGAAAGAGAGCACGTGCATAGGAGGAGAGGGCAGAGAGAAAGAATGCCAAGCAGGTTTCACGCCATCAGTGCAGAGCCCAACCCCGAGATCATGACCCAAGCTGAAACTGAGAGTCAGACACTTAACCAACTGAGCCACCTAGCATCCCCATGTGATGTTTATAAATATCACACAAACCAATATCTGTGATTAATACCTGGCAAACTCAAAAATGCTTAACTTATTGCTGTAGGGAAAGAATAGCAAAATTGGCTGCATAACAAGTGTCCAGCACAATGCAAAGGCATATTTACAAAAGTTACATCATTTGATTCTAACGATAAAAAGGTTGTAGATCGAAAGTCTAACATTCAAGTCTTTTCTCATATCCATATGTCTGGGCATCTCAGGGATTCCAGTCATCTGAGTATATACGGGACTGTGTGGGGTATCACTCTGATTCTGAGTATTACTTAAATCTTATAATTAGCAGTATGAGAAAAGTGTTGAATTAAAAACAAAATTAAGAACACTCTTCATCATGAATCGATATTGTCTTTTCCATGTTTTGTATTGTTTTTTTTTCTGTAAATTCAATGTCATGATTGGCTTTCCTATATCCGACTAACCTCACTGAAATGACAACTCAGTATATAATTACCTAGTATGGATAACTCAAGTATAGACCTTTGTTTCCCCTAGTAGCTCTGAGAGTCTAGAATGATATTGCAAGGTTAAATACTTCTGTTTACTAAATCTGAGCCCAGATGGATTTCCGAGTCAGTCTGTGTCGATATTCATAAACAACTTAGTATTTAAGTTTTAACCTCTCTATTCAGTATAAACAGCACAAATTTGCTCTTATGTACCCATGTCTGAATAATTATTTCAATTTATTACTAATGACACAATGATATCCTATATAGACCTAAAAATGACACAATCTTACATTGTCTAAAAAATAAAGTAAGGTTGGATCAGGGTAGGAATTTTTTTTCAACTTTTCTTTTGTTTCTCATTTCCTCCCAAATGATCATTTCACATTGAGAACTGTTCATCAAACCCCAAACAAACATTTAGAGTTTTAAGTGCCAGTACAGAGCACCTGCATTCTTGAAAGCAATAATTCCAGGAAAAACGAAAAAAAGAATCAGACAACATGAATGTTATTTATACTTACTCTGTGGTCCTAGAGATAACGTGCCTTTAATTATTGACACCTGTACTGTGCCTTTCAGCTTATAGCAAAGGAGTCATGTACATTATGGCCTTATAACAGGGCCATGGCCAAACTCTTATAATAGGGCCATGGCCAAACTCTCTGAGTCCCCCTCTATGCATTACTGTCCCTACTCTGTCTGGTCCTGTCCTGCTAATTCCAACACCACTTTCTTCTCATTATTTTACAGTGATTTCATGTGTATTGTCTGGGTTTTCAGTGAGACTATCCCTAGCCATGTGTTAACAATGCAGCCCTGCACTGGAAGAGCTCACTGAACTAAGCCCACCAGATCTTGACAAAACAATGGGCCCAACTCTTCGTTCTATTTATTCCTCAATGTTTTTCATTTCAGAAAAATTATTGTTTGTTTCTTCACCCCCAGACTAAAAGCCCTAGATGACTGGTCTTATTTGCATTAATAAGCGACATGCAGGTGGTTAATATGTGATAGACTTGACAACAGAATAGCACGTGCACCTTGCTCTCTAAACAGCTGTAGAGGCCCAGGCTTCTTCCGGTCAGGGACAGAGAGAAATTCCTAAATCCCTTCAGGTCAGTGATTCTAAACTTTGCCACACCTTAGAATCACTTAGGGAGCCCCTGAAAAATACCAATATCTGGATCCCTTCTCCAGAGAGTCAGATTTAATTGGTCTGGGATCTGTCTGAGCACTGGGATTTTTTAAAACCTCCCTGAGTGATTGTAATGTGCAGCCAGGGTTGAGAAACACTAACTGAAGAGTGGTACTCCTCAATGGACGCCTCACATTACAATTCCCTGGGGGACTTTTAACACTACTGATGCCAAGACCCCATCCAAGATCCAATTAAACCAGAGTCTCTGTTAAGTAGGGTCCAGGTATCAGGTGACTAGTCACCTGCTCCACAGGTGATTTTGCCATGTAGTTAAGTTTGGGGTTCCATTGGTTTAAAATCCTCATAACCCCATTTGTGGTCTATAGTTTGTCCCCTCCCCCCCCCACAAAACAAACAACAAAAAAAACAAACCCTGGCATCTAAAATTGCTTGCTAAAATTGAAGAGTTTCAGGCTCCATAGATACACCAAATCAAAATTTGCATTTTAATAAGATCCCCCAAGTAATCAGCATGTGCATGAAAGTGTAAGAAGCTTGGCTCTGAATTGCTTTTCTAAAGACCTGAGGGCAGTACTAGCTTTGCCCAACTCTCTATTTCTTCCCATTGGCTCTCAAGTTCCATGTGAAAATGTACTACCTGTTGGGAGAATTGGAGTAGATTGCTTACCATGTACGCTTAACTGCCAAACACTTCAGAAAAGGATTTCTTGTACCTAATTTTTATTAAATAGCTTTCTACTAAGCCGACTCCTAAGCCTGAAATGTAGGACTCTTTGTATAAAATCTAAAATAATTTAACCACTTTCTTGCCAACATTTCCCCATTTATTCCCACACTGAACATGATCCATGCCTTCTAGCCTCCTACCTATGTATCCATCCCCACCTAACATGCTCTCCTTCCGTGTTAAAGTACATCCTTTAAAGTTCAGTTACTCCCATTGCCCCATGAAGATTTCTCTAATTCTACCCTATCCCCAGGTAGTAATAATCTCTCCTAGCACAGAATAGTCATAGCATATTATCTGTACCTCTCTTGTGGCCATTTTACATTGTTCATGTCACTTTTCCAGACTTGCTTTATGTCTTTCATTAGGTAAGTTATGTTAGGAAAGAATCTATGTATAATTCACCTCTATAAAATTCATACTACCTTTCTCAAAGGTATATGCATAGTAGGTAATTTTTTGGTCCTTACTACAATTTTTTTTATGCTTAACCAGTTCAAGCCAGCCTTCTTAGTACAGACCATGTTATCTGCCTTTCCCTCTGAACTTAAAAAGAATTTGCTTCTCTCTGCTCATCACCTCTGCCCCAGCTGGATTGGCACTTCACAAAGTGTGGTCTGTGCAGAATGTGAATTTGAATTATGGATCTCTAAGAAAGATAACAGATGGGGAAAGTATGAAAACTTTATGCACCCAAACACTTTCTTTAAGGAACTAGTCACAGGCATCCTTTGCTCTACATGATACTCTGTGGGATATTTTCAATAACAGTAAACGATAATGCCATCCAAGATAAATGTAGGATGACTCAGACTTTTGAGGCTTCCCTGGATATATCAACATTTTTCCCTTTCCTATGAGAACATGGGAGTCCTGGCCAATAGAATTAGAATACCATAACCGAATGGTCTCAGGCTGAATGGGTGAAACTTTGAGACCAGATATCCTCATAGGAAGAAAACAAGAAAATAACAACAAAACACCGTGTTGGTATTGTTAAGTAAGGATTCTCCTATGCTACAGGCGGATTAACTGAGGAGCTAACAGTATACTATCAATTATGTCTGAGAAATAAGAAAGGACTTATTGAATTGAAACTATCCTAGGAAAAAATTGCACTAGTGATGGTCTTGACTATATTCTCCCCTTGAAATAAAAAAATGAAAAATATGAAATAAAAGGGGAAACAGTGAGTAATTAGAAGAATACTTTCATCACCTCTGAAGTCTTAGAAGCTTCTATGATTTTGAGAAACAACAACAAAGAAAGCCACAGAGCAAGCTGTAACAGATGGTACTAATTAGTGTCTCAGAATTCATTAGAAATCATGTCAAAGTTGACTGGCTAGTTGCAAAAATACTTCTGATAAGTCATTCCAAAAGTACTTCATAAATATATTGGGATATTCCACACTGTTTTGTAAATGTTGAAAAACCCAAAAGAAGAAGACATAGTGTTGTAGACACTATTTTGTTATTATTTCTCAGCACTGACAGGTCTTTGTCAAAGCTAATGATAAAGTATCCCTCCATTTCCTATTAGATGACTTTAGAATGGAGGGACAAAGGGAATGGAGGGGATAAACAGCTTAGTCTTTATAGCTAAAGGCTAAGAAAAAGAGGTCAGATATATTTATGTCTTTCTGATATCTATATCTTTGTGACTCCACGTTCCGGAAAATCCTGATGACTACCTCCTTTGTTCCTGCATCCCACAAAAGGATGAAAAGATATTTCTGGAGGCTTTTTTATTGATGATTCCAGAAACACATGGACTAAAATGATGAAGATTCTTGATACAGAAATGTTGCATTCTGTCATATTCTATCTTTTGAAATGTTTTTAAAATAAAGCCTCACTACTTCTATCATTGGTTATAGTGACACTGAAAAACTTCACCTCTCATACAACTGTCCCTAGCCATAAGCCTTTAGTTTTCAATTGTTTTAATTACTCATAAATGTCTCTGGCAATTGAACTGCCAGAGGATTTAGCAACATTTTTGTTATCCTTTAGACCAGTGGTTCCTAAACTAAGATATACACTGAAATTCCCTTATAAAATATCCATGCTAGGGTCCCACCATCAGAGATGTATATGTAATTAGTCTTGTATGTGGCCTGGGAATCAGTATTTTTTAAATCTTCCTATGTATTTTAAGATGCAGACAAGGTTGAAAAATAACAATTTTGATCAACAGCTCAACAATGAATTTCAATATCCCCTTTAAACCTTGGCATAATAATGGCACAAATCCTATCTTATCTCTACTTCTTATTATTTTTTATTTCAGATATTTTATTGGATAGTCACCAAGTTCAGGAAATTCTTCTGAACATCAGACACTAAATCTGTACACAGATGACCTACCTAACAGGGCATTGATAAATAACAGTTAGTAAATGCCCTATAAAAGCCCCTTCCAAGAAAAGGAAACAGAAATGCACAGTTACTACCATTTAGGATGCTACCCCCATTACCTCTTACAACCATCTGAAATGCTGACCATTTGTCCCCAGACACTGTGAATATAGTTCTAACAGCCACTTTTCCCCTCCATTAATTTCAGACACTACTACTGTCCTATAATATACTAAGACTGAATTCACATTTCCTTTTTTCTTTGCCTTTTTGTATTTCCATGGAAGTCACAATAAGAGATGATTTTAAACAACTAAATTATGATCAATGTGAGCATAAGCTTGTGAATCAAATTGTAAAACCTTTTTAGAAGACTTATGAATGAAAATTACCAGATAAAAAATGTAAATTAATGTCAACATCCATTTTCTCAATGTGACATTCATGTAGCTTTTCCTTTTGGACTCCATGTTCTCTCCATTGAAACACTGGCTATATTATAAGCCACATGGAAATAACCAAGGTAGATAGCATTGTAAGAAACAGTTATATCTGCCAGGAAATAACTTTCATTTGTTGAAAAACAGCTCAAAAAGTAAGAAAAGCCATTAACCATGGATAGGTTCAATACCAAAATAGGAACATAATTATGAACTATAGTAATCACTGGTGCCAATATATATTATCTATTCCTACACTTAATTATCTCCTTTTTCAAATGGTAGAAGATGCTTTCTGTGCATTGTCCTAAGGCTGGGTTAAATAGGTTATGGGGCTTAAATGATGAGCACTGGGTATTATATGTTAAGTGTTGAATCACTAAGTTGTATAATTGAAACCTGTATTACACTGTATGTTGACTAACTGGAATTTAAACAAAAAGTTTAAAAAATTATGACTTGATATTTTTATCTGAAAAAAGGGGGAATCTAGGAAGAATTGGTCATTAAGCTCTTGGTAGCCATTAGACTTTAAAAATTAAATTATCACTCTGTCATTTTTTTTAAGAAAGAAGACCGCAAGTGACCTACATAATTCAACAACCCAGTACAGAACATATTTTCTACACCAAGACCATACAGCTGTCACCACTAACAAACAGCTCCACAGTAATCTCAAATTCCAGCCACTTATTTTGTGAAAGAGAAGATAAATGGGAAAGAGGCAATCATCATGACTCATCTACCTTCCCGGGATTTCCATCTATTTGCTCCAGTTTCTTCCTCGCAGGCATGTTGGAAGATAGATGTGAGGTGCCTTGCCAGACTCATTTTGAGAAATCACTGATTGGGAGATTAAAACTGACATTTATTTTTGCTTCTACAAAGGCTGAATCCTAAGATACCTAATCATTAAAGTATCTTAAGAGTGAATAAGTCTTAAAAACCCCTGACAATTTGTGAAGCTAATTGTACCTCCTACAGTTTTACCCATAATCTGGACTGGGTAGATTTCTCTCTCTGCAGAGAGCCTGTTCCTTAGAAACAATAAAGATGGACATAGAGTGTGGATCACTAAATCCCTCTGTGTGGGTATCAGAGTTTATCCATGGGCTGGGGTTATTACGCAAAGGATGCAGGCCTGGTTTTCTGAAGCTGCAGCTCCTGCAGTCTGTAGATACACTCACCGTTACAGCAATTTTTTCAGAGTTGGATTTCAAAGTCACCTTCCCAGGGATGTACACTGTTTCGTCGCCCCTGAGGAGGAATGCGCCAAAACCAGTAAGAGACATCATTTTCTGGCTCAGTTCTTGCATTGTTCTACACCTTGAAATTAGGGTCAGCAGATCTATCCTTGAAATAAGAATGAGCCAAAGTCTCCATCGTGACTAAATACATCAGCAGCTTAACAGCTAGAGAGGTTAACAAAATGATGAAAACTACCCAATTTATAAAATGCTGAATTTCTCTGGAGTTTTGAACCATTTCTCTGTACTAAAGAGAAAGGTCTCACCTCAGTTTTGTAGAGGGAACAATATATATGAGTGGATGTGAGTCTCTGGTGAATTCTCACTGCCTGACTGACCTTCCTGGATAATCTTCCATCTATTGACTTTTGAATACTATAAAATGAAGGTTATTATGTAAGAGAAAAATCAATAAACTAAATAGGTTCTTCCTATAGGGAAAATGAACATAAAGAAGAATTAATTGATTTAAGCAGTTGTAATGACATGTGAGGGAAAAAAAACATTTAAAATATGACTTTTTAAAAAGTTTGGAATTACCCTAAGTGGGTTAACTATATAGGAATCATTCTCAAATATGATTATAAGAATTAGACAAGGAAAGGGATGTTGCTGGATAATCAAAATATTAGAAAGCTCTAAAAGGAATAATCTAAGGAAGTGAGTAACTGAAAATCCTCATGTGGGTCAAATAAAGTTGACCTCTGAAAACCGGAAACCATTAAAGCAGCTTTGAACTATTGGGTCTTGACACATGTTCCTGATTTTTGATCAGTTGTGAAGTACATTACAAATAAAGTATGAGTGGTTTTCAATGATGTGGTTCTTCTTTTATATATAAATTGGAATAGATATAAGGTGTCCCTTTCAATAATGTCAGTCACACTTTCTTGCCTTTCTGTTTGTTATGTTGTGTGGGAGACAAAGGTAGAGTTACTTCCTGGGAGTTGCACAGACTCAGCTATCAGATGTACTGGAACAAAATCCAAGAAGCAAACAAACCAATGAACCAACAGAAAAATATTGGAAAATCTTTCATGATCAGTACTCATGGGGACTGAGAGATTAGATGTCATAGAGGGTAATTAAATGCTCTGTATAATGTGTGCTTATAATTCAGGAATGTTCTCCTTAAGAAATCATTTTAGTATTACCTCTTTATTTCAACACTATAGTGCAGAAAAAAATTAACCTTAAAGAGTTAACTCTCAAGAAGCTAAAATTTAGTAAAAGAGATGAGGAAAGCATATGGTAGCTACAAGTTATTGAGCATTTACTCCTCTTCACATCTCTGCTAAACACTACATATACTGTCTTACTTAATCCTCATGAAAACATATGAGTCTGGTATGATCATCTATTACTGAGAAATATTCTGATTTGAGAATTTAAGAAAGTTTACCTGAGGTTCCTGGATGTCTCAGTCGATTAAACATCTGACTCTTGGTTTGGGCTCAGGTCATGATCTCAGGTTCATGGGATCAAGCTCCATGTTGGGCCCCATGCTGACAACTCGGATCCTGCTTGGAATTCTCCCCTCACTCTCTGCCACTCCTCCACATCCACATGGCACCCTCTTTTTCTCAAAATAATAAATTTTTTAAAGAAATATAAAATTTCTTAAAAAAAAGAAAGGTTACCTGGGATCACATAAATACGGATCAGAGGACTGAGGTTGCATATGAAATATATTAACAAAGTTGATGATGTTCTCCATATTATCTTATATAACAGTAATGGAAGTCAGAACATGATAAGGACCATAAAAAGATGGAAAATTAAAAACTGTTAGATCAGGAGATGAGAGAGACCTCTCTGAGACAGATTCATAAAAGTCTTTAAAAAAACAGGTAGTACAGCGGCACCTGGGTGGCTCAGTCAGTTAAGCATCTAACTCTTGCTTTCAGCTCAGGTCATGATCTCACTGGTTATGGGACTAAGCCCTTGCACTGTCAGTGCAGAGCCCACTTGGGATTCTCGCTCTTCCTCTTGCTATCCCCCTCCCTCTCAAAATAAATACATAAACATTAAAAAAAAGAAGAAGAAAGGTAGTATATAAGGATATAAACCAAACTACCATAAAGTCATCAAAAAATCCCTGTGTCTTAGGGATTTTTGTTCACTCCCCTCAACCTCTCTCATGCTAGCCAACTTACCAATTATGAGTGTGGCATTGCCTTTGGGACTTACACACATTTGCTGAGAAGATAAGAAGCTGCTGTGGGAATTGCCACCCTCTCATTTTCCCTAAGAACTGCAAAAATCGGCAGATTCTATCTGAGACTCAGGAAGTCACTTATAACGTGTTATTTTCCCACTCATGGGCATGAAAAGGAACGTTTTATTTGCATTATTGATTAAAATGCCATTTAAATTTCTTTTGTGCTGAAGTGGCTTATGAGAAGAGAATCATTTTTAAAGAATGTCTTGAAAACAACAAAAGTTCCAGGTCTCATTAGCTTCATCAAATAACAAGACCATTCATGTATACTATGTCCATCCTTTGGCTACTCTTTAGTTTTCCTTAAGTTGAAGGGATAGGGCAGATGAAGCTCCCAAGCCTCTGTGCTCCATCAGAGCACCCCAAGGCAGCTTCATATACACATTGTGAACCTCTGGGCATCTGCAAGCCAGAGAAGTTTAAAACTCTTATGTTTTCAATAGCTTTCTTTTATTATTTTCTTTTTAATGTTTATTTATTTATTTTGAGAGAGAGAAGGAGAGGGAGGGGCAGGGAGAGAAAAAATCTCAAGCAGGCTCCTCACTCAGTGCAGAGCCCAAGTTGGGGCTGGACCTCATGACCATGAGATCATTACCTGAGCCAAAATCAAGAGTCAGATATTTAACCAACTGAGTCACCCAGGCGCCCCAATAGCTTGCTTTTATATAGAGATTGCCTCTTACCTAAAAAAAACGTAAACTCTTATCCTGTTTTCTGTATATTCTGTTTCCAAAAGGAAAAAGCTAGTTTATTTGCTACAAAAACATAATAATTACAGAAATTAGGAAAAAACCTATCAATTTTATCTCCTCAATTTTGAATTCCTTTTTTTTGTTTGTTTGTTTGTTTTCCTCTTGGTTCTTTCTTTTTTTTTAAATTTTTTAAGTTTGTTTATTTATTTATTTTCAGAGACACAGAGACAGCACGAACAGGGGAGAGGCACAGAGAAAGGGAGAAAGAGAGAGAATCCTAAGCTGGCTCCATGTGCTGGCTCCATGCTGCCAGCACAGAGCCTGATGTGGGGCTTGAAATCACAAACTGTGAGATCATGACCTGAGCTGAAATCAAAAGTCAAACACCTAACCGACTGAGCCACCCAGGTGCCTCTTCTTGGTTTTCTGTATCTTGCCCTAACAAAGATGATTTTAACTTAGCTATATTTAGAGTACACACACTATTTTGTAATTTGTTTTGGTCAATGGTAGCAAAAGCATTTTCCATGTTGCTCCAGAGTCCTCATAATTAGGATTTAATGACTAAGAAATAATTATTAATATCATTTATTATTATCCATGAAGGCTGCCTTTACATTTTACTCAAAGGAAAATATAATATTAATTTTAAAACCACTGTATCCCAAGTTGTTGGAACATTTACTATTTTATTTCTCTGCAGACTTCTGAAGACTTTATTGATATCTATACCTCATTCTTATTACTATGTGCTAATTTAACTTTTCATAAATTATTCCTGGAAGTATGAGGGATGTATATAATTGAATGAGATAAGCAAGCAAATGAACATATCAAAATCACATGCTTGGATTTTGTTCTAGGTGAGGGATAAAGGAAGCAACAGGCAGAAATGGAGAGTGAATCATCATTCATTTCATTCTGTAGCCTTTGTCTCACTGGTGGTATGCCTCACTATTCTCCCTTACTCTCATTTTCTTCTAGTTATAGGTGCATTGCTCTCAAAATATGAAACTAAAGACAACAGCTTTTTAGAGTTACTTTTCTAATGATGAAATTTCCAACAGTACATTTCATTAGTAAACACTTAAGAAAAATTTCTTCCACCACTGACATTTGGCTATGACTTTGTCCCCATTGTCTTGCAGACATACTGGAGAGAGTCAGAGTGGTTTTATAGTTGCTAGGCCTTCTGGTCATTTCTGAAAACATAATTCTTAAGTGTGCAGTGCTCTGGTTCCCATCATATTTTGGGTCCATCCCCACCAAAAGATGAAGTGTATATTGACTAGTTCAAGAGTTTCCATTGGTCCTTTCTTATAGCTTCCATTTTTCCACTGAGATACCCTATCTTTTCACTTATTATGAGTCTATTTTTCTGTATCTCATTAAGCATAGTTTATTTGGGCCATCTCAGGTTGACCTCCATTGTCTTTTTCTCTTAAGAATGGGCCACATTTGTTCTTCCAGAGTTATGATATTTTTGTTGAGTAGGCAATTATTTAGTTGGACATAAACCACAACCTTTGTCTCCTAGTCAATAGGTCAAATCTCAGTCTCGTTTTTGTTTGTTTTTCTGTCCTGTCTAGGTGGGGTTGCTTAGAATCTGCCCACACATGCATGGTTCAGGGCCAGTGAGAGACTTAAAAAAAGTTTATACAAAGATTTGGGGTCCCTCTCCCTGGCTATATCTGTTCTGGGGTTCTATCCTTACCATTTTAAGCCAGTACTCTGGACCCTGTTCTCCAATTCTTCAGGTCAGAAAGTCTGCAAATTACTGGAGCTTTATTCCTTATTCATGGCACCAAATGCCACCTGCCCTCTGGCTAAAATAGTAAAAAACTCACCACATACAATCCTCTTCTTCCAAGTTTTGATTCTCCTCACATTCACTCTCCAGATCCTTTAAGTTGCCACTTTTTTGTATTGTTTTCCAGATTCTGTAGCTGCTATCCATGCAAAAGTAAATCTGTTAATGTGTTCAGCTGGCCATAGAAGCAAAATCATGCCTGATAAATCTCTTTAAAACTAATAGCAGAAGCAAATTAGAATATCCAGAAAATGCCAGAACTAAATCAATCACATGAAGAATCTTGGATTTGTGCCCAACTTGAGCCTAAGGAGGCTCATTCTGAATAAAGAGCAAATTAATTCCTCAAGGGTATCTTCAGATTCTTTCAGGAGTCAACCACGCACAGCATGACCATGCTAGTAGTTTTTCTAGAACAACTCTAATATGGGTCTCATCCACACAAACCTTGACTTCTGTAATGGCTTTCTGAATCATTCCTTCTCCTGTAGCTTCTCTCTTCTTCCAATCTTGCCTGAACACTAGCTGTAAGAATCAATCTGCTCAAAAATTTTAATGCCCCATTGTCTAATTAATTCCCAGCTTCTAAACCTAACTTTTTTTTTTCACTTGTCCCCTTCCCAAGTGGTAAGCAGAAAATAGTGAATATAGCCTGGGTGGATATGACTTATGCTGAGTAGATATGTGACTTTCGGTAAATTTTTTTAAGCTCTGTACCTGAGATCCCTAGCATTAACATGAAGCTAACAGAGTACAACCTTATAAGGCTGTTTCACAGATTAAGTGAAGGAACACTTGGAAGGCATCTGAGAACAATGCCTGACACATGATACCCCAGTTAAGTGTTAACTGTACTTATTATTATCTATGTTTTGGTTCCACTTTCTATGAAATGGGGAATGTAGTTCAAATTGAAAGGTGAATGGCTCCCATGCAACAATGTTTTTAAAATATCCTCTGTTCAAATTTGAAGGCTTCAGCTATACAGAACCGTATGCCAGTTACTGCTCTGTACATTATGCAATTTACACTTTCCCACATCAAGATAATTTTCATGAGTGTGAAATGACCTTCTCTTCCATCTCTCTTAAAATTCTACCCATCCTTTAAGGCTAAGCAAACATAATACCATCCTACCCTAAAACTATGCCTAATGTCACTCAACTAATCATCTCTGCTTCCTCTAACCTTCCAAAGAGGCACTTCTTGTATTTCTTATGCAGTTTCTCCATTCATGCCTTATTCTTTGCCAAGGACTATGGGATGCTTCACAATGGTAACTAGTTTTTTCCATCATTCCATCCTTAGTAGTTCTGCAAGCATTACCTATATATAGTAAGATATCCATAAATAGCTAATGAATTTAATTAAAATATAGTACTTGAGAACTACATTAGCACATAAGAAAAATGAATTTTAAAAATATTCATATTTCTACCAGGAAAATTTAAATGTTGAATAAATTGTCATATTTCTTAAGTGATAACCCAAATTGGTGATATCATCTTTAAAAAGAGCAAAATTTCTCCCTGGAGCATATTTTAGGACTTTGGTTAACATGCAATTTAATTTCATGGTATAAGTAATGACGTTATTTCACATTCCAAAGTCCAGCCACATGGTCTCTTTGGCTCAATGCAATTCACAGCTAGCAAAAACTGCTTAGTGCTGGATTTCACACCTGGTCTCCTGGGACCGGATGGAGGAGCAGTAAATAGTACTGAGAAAGATCATATAGATGCCTGAGAGCCATCTGTGCACAGTGGTATAAATGACAAACCGAAGCATTTCATCTGTCATCCCCAAAGTTAACCTTCTACCTAGGGACTAAGACATAAACAGAGGCAGAGTTTTGTTCTGCTGGGCTGGCAGAAGCTTTGCCTTCCCATCTGATTGAAAGCAAATGCAAAGTGTGCAGGCAAATAAAGCCTGCCCCTTTATCAAGTGCTTATTCCTGCTGCAGAGGTGTGATTCTATAAGGCTGCCCTTCAAGCTGTTTTCCTGAGATCCATCTGGAGTTGTTTACACAGTTCATCTTATTTGTTTTACTTCTAGACATCACTTCTCGTCCTCTACCTAGACTAAATGCTGCTTTGTTGATTTAGATATTAAAAGGTGACTGCTCTACTGGGTTATACAAAAGTCAGATAGTTTGTTTGTACTGCTTAAAAACTCTTCAAATGTTAAAATAGAAGTACTCTGAGAGACTACACATCCCTATCTCTGTTTTACAAGTGCAGAAACAAGCTTCTATGCTACAATAATGGCAAAGATTCAAAATAATAAAGGGCCAACATGGTAGAATGCATAGCCTGATTCTCCTATTCATCTTGTGTTTGGTGGCTTTACATCCCCATGTCCTGGTTGTCATTAAACAAGCAGGTGGTTGTACATTTGGAAGATTCCTCTAACTCTAACTCCCCTGAGTCAAGTCACCTATGGTTGTTCCAAGATTATATGGGTTATTGGCTTATATGGTTATATGGGAAATGAATTCCTTGGGGTTGTAGGACTGAAGTTTCCATTTTTCTGCTGGTTGTTGGCTAGAGACAGTAGGCAGCTCCTGGAGGCTGCCCCTCTCTACCAACAGTCCATAGCATGTGTGTTTATGTTATTCCAGGTCAGGCAGAGTGTGGTTCTCTTTCTCTTCCACTACCAGCTGGAGAAAACTGTAATTTTATGATTAGGTCAGGCCATTCAAATAAGATCGGCTGTGCCATGTAATTTTATCTAATCACAAAAGTAAAATCCAAAATTTTCATGGTCTGAGCATATATACCAGGTAAGAAAATACTGGGAAATACCTCAGAATCCTATCACAGTATTTCATATTTTCTATAGCTACAGTGAAAAATAACTTGTATTTTCTATTAAATTTTCTAACTGGTTGTCACTAATGAATAGAAATATTATTTTTAGGAATTAAGACCACCAACTGAGTGTGGGCAAGGCTATGGATATGATGATTTCACTCCCAGAGTTAGACTGTTATATGCAAAGGTTAAGGAATTTTGCTTCACTAATTAAGGTCCCAAATTAGTTGACTTTGAGTTAATCAAAAGGGAGATTATCCTGACTGGGCTGACCTATTCCTTTAAAGGGACGGGGCCCCTCCTGAAAGAAGAGACAGGAAGCATGAGAGACTATAGTGCTGACCTGGAAACAGCAAACCGCCAAGCTATACAGGAGGCAAATTGCCATCGTAAGGGTGGTTTCTAAGAGCAAAAATAATCCTAACCCTCAACTGACAACCAGCAAGAAATGGAGGTTCTCTATAATCATGAGGAATTTCCAAGAACTGCTGAGTTTGGAAGAGAACTCAGCCTCAGATGAAATCTCAGCTCTGGCCAACATTTTAATTTCAATCTGGTAAGACCCTAAGCAGAAAACCAAATTTGTATTTTTATTTGTATTTGCTTTATTTGTATTTCTATTTGTCTTATTTGGTTGCTATTATATCCTTTAATGTTTTGTTTTGTTTTGTTTTGTTTTTTGAGAGGGACAGAGTACAAATTGGGGAGGGACAGAGAAAGGGAGACACAAAATCCGAAGCAGGCTTCAGGCTCTGAGCTGTCAGCACAAAGCCCAATGAGGGGCTTAACTCATGCACCATGAGATAATGACCTGGGCCAAAGTCTGAGGGAGGCTTAAACAACTAAGCCACCCCAGAGCCCCTGGCTTAACGTTATTGTATCCTTTAAACTTGGTAACTCTCATCTTTCTTCAATTCTCAAAAATTCACAGCCAGTATCTCAATATTTCTCCAAGTGTGGCTTCAGTAGTATTCTCTTTATTCTTTTGGAACTCTGATTAGACATATATTGGATACTCTTAATCTATCATCCATTACTCTTTTTTTTATCTTTTTTTAATCAGCTTCATTTTGAATGAATGTATTAGTACTATAATAGTGAATTATTAGAACTAAATAGGATGCTTATTGTAGTCTTTATCAAAAATGTTCTATAAAATTAATTTAATGTAGAGTAAATTAATAACTTAACTTTTAAAATTTTCTTGCTGTATCTCTTAGCATTAAATAACTTCATGCATTTGGAATTAGAGATTCCAGGTTCATTTTAAGGGAAAACATTGGTTTATTTTTCTGTGACTTTTTTAATATCCCTCTGCGCCCACCTCTCATTATCTAGCAATTTCTACTTGCATCCTCCACCACATCAATCTAGAACCACATTTTTAATAAGTTCCCTAGACCCAACCCTGCAAGGACATAGGCACCCTGCAGAGCATTCAGACACAAAGTGGTTTGATTCAGTTCCTATTCTCAAGGTTCTATTAGTACCTCTCCCATCACTTCTTAAATCTAGGATTCCATATAAGGTATGACCCCAGGCAGCCATGAGTAACTGCTGCATTCAACCTCCTTAGATATGGAAAGAATATCACACCCATCTCTGGTTCTAAGCAGCAAGATTGGCTCCAAATTCCCAATCTGCATGGAAGACTAACTCCTTTTTACCATTCAAGAGCCAAACCTTCAGTTACTATTTGCTTTTAAATAAGACCACAGCATTTGTTAAAGCTGTTCTACTGCTCACTTTGCATATGTCTGTGTCTGATCCACCAAGATAGTGATGTTTTTATTACCCTGGCTAAATCTTGTGTGTCTTATTTTCTCTCTCCCCTTTTTGTCTCTGTCTCTCTCTTATGTCTTCTCTGTCTCCCCACCACCCCCTATGTATTTTCTGTCCCTATCATCTATCTTTCTATTTATCTATCTACCTACCTATCTATCTAGTATATATAATTATATTACTAAATGTTTGGAGCCCAGGACGTCTGAATTATGAATGTACTATATGTCCTTTGACCCAAAGACATCAAGAATTCTTATAATCCACAAATTACTTATAAGGGAGGGTTTTTTTTAATGTTTTTTTTTTTAATTTATTTTTGAGACAGGGAGAGACAGAGCATGAACAGGGGAGGGTCAGAGAGAGGGAGACACAGAATCTGAAACAGGGTCCAGGCTCTGAGCTGTCAGCACAGGGCCTGACGCGGGGCTCGAACTCACAGACTGCGAGATCATGACCTGAGCCGAAGTCAGCTTAACCGACTGAGCCCCCCAGGCGCCCCTAAGGGAGTTTTTATTATTGCTTGTTTATTGACTTTTTGTAATTCTGTCACCAAATTTATTAGCAAGGATTGTTTCTGTTTTACTCCATTTGGCTTTTACTTTGACAATTGTGTTTACCATTCTTAGGATTTCTATTAGGCTTATTCACAGATTTATTTCTTGTCCATTCTCTCCTTGAAATCTTGGTTTTGATTCATGGATTCTCTTCCTTTTTTTTTTTTCAACATTTAAACATATTTAATTAAAGTTCCTGTCAGATCAATCCATATTCTCTGGTCCTTTGGATATCAATTTACTTGCCTTTTATGTACACTGGCTGCTTTTCATAACTCTGAAGGTGTCTTGTGTAGTAAAATGCTTACCTATAATGTTATTTGTAATGATCATTTCCTTCCACCTTGAAGGGTGGTTTTGCAATTGTCTTTAACCATCCTTACTGGGCTCCCCAGTTCTATAACATTTTTTAAGTTTTAAATTTTTATTTTTCTCTGTTTTTCTCAGCAGTAGTTAGTGGAGCTCCTGCCCTATATCTTCATTCAGCACAAGCTTGAGGTTCCAAACACCCCTCAATTAATTATTTTTAATTATTTTACAGGGCAGGTTAACTATACCCTTAGCCTGTTTGGCTCAATTTTTCTAGTATCAGTAAATAAGGGTATATGAAGAAGAAGAAGAAGAAGAAGAAGAAGAAGGGAGGAGGAGGAGGAGGAAGGGGAGGAGGAAGAGGAGGGGAGAAGGAGGAGGAGGAGGGGGAGGAGGGGGAGGAATAGGAGAAAGGGAAGAAGGGGAAGGAGGAGGAGGAAGAGGAGGAGGAGGAGGTAGAGGGTGGTGAGAAGGGGGTTGGGGGGAGGAGGAGGGGGGATGAGGAGAAGAAGCAGCAGCAGGAGCAGCATCTCCTGTAGATTCCTGGTATATGAAAGGAGCCCAGTTTGAAACTTTCTAATTGGCATGACTCTGGTCCTCTGTGTGGACTTTAAAATGCTACTAGCTACATGGTTATAATCCTGTATACTATGTGAAATGGAAGTTACTACTCCCACTCACTTTAGAGCTATGTATTCAATCTTCATCTCTGAAACCTGAAAATTTGCCTTCCTTGCTTGGCTCACAGGGTCATTTTGAACAGTAGCACAATATTTTATTTTTATTGCTTCTAAGTATGTGGAAGTGGAAAGGAGTTGAATAAGTAAAAACTAACTTTTTTACCATTTAAAGCTAATAATAAAAAAAAAAAGTAAATTCCCCTTTATAGTATGTGATAAATCATAAGGCAGGTGCTATCTACCACAAGTGCCTAAGCAATTTATGTTTGTATAAGAAGTTAGACAATGCAACTTTCTTAAGTTTAACAAACTAAAGGTGTAGATTTTTTTTTACCTTAAGACATTTTAAAAGTCTATATAAGGTAATCCAAAGGAAAAAAGTCTCTTCAACAAATGGTGTCAGGAAAACTGGACAGCAACATGCAGAAGAATGAAATTGGACCACTTTCTTATACCATATACAAAAATAAATTCAAAATAGATGAAAGACCTAAATGTAAGACAAGAAACCAACAAAATCCTAGAGAAGAACACAGGCAGCAAGCTCTTTGACATCGGCCAGAGCAACTTCTTACTAGATATGTCTCCAGAGGCAAGGGAAACACAAGCAAAAATGAACTACTGGGACTTCATCAAGATAAAAAGCTTCTGCACAGTGAAGGAAACAGTCAACAAAACTAAAAGGCAGCCTATGGAATGAGAGAAGATATTTGCAAATGACATATCTTATAAACAGTTAGTATCCAAAATCTAAAAAGAACTTATCAAACTCAAAACTCCAAAAACAAATAATCCAGAATGGGCAAAGACAAGAATAGACATTTTCCAAAAAAGACATCCAGATGGCTAACAGAAATATGAAAAGATGCTCAACATCACTCATCATCAGGGAAATATAAATCAAAACCACAATGAGAGATCACCTCACACCTGTCAGAATGGTTAAAATAACAACACAGGAAACAACAGGTGTTGGCAAGGATGCCAGCAAGAGGAACCTTCTTACACCGTTGGCAGGAATACAAATTGGTGCAGCCACTCTAGGAAACAGTATGGAGGTTCCTCACAAAGTTAAAAATAGAACTACCCAACAATCCAGCAACTGCACTACTCTGTATTTACTCAAAGGATACAAAAATACAGATTTGAAGGAGTACATGCACCCCAATGTTTATAGCAACATTATCAACAATAGCCAAACTATGGAAAGAGCCCAAATATCCACTGACTGATGAATGGATAAATAAGATGTGGTATGTATGTATGTTTGTATGTACGTACGTATGTATGTATGTATAGTGGAATATTAAACATCAAAAAGAATGACATCTTGCCATTTGCAATGACATGGATGGTGCTAGAGTATATTATGCTAAGTGAAATAAGTCAGTCAGAAAAAGGCAAATACCATATGATTTCACTCATATATGGAATTATAAAACAAAACATATGAACATATGGGAGGGGAAACAGAGAGAGAGAAAGGCAAACAAACCATAAGAGACTCTTTCAGAAAAAATTCAGGGTCGATGGAGGGAAGAGGGTGGGGGATGGTCTAGATGGGTGATGGGTATTAGGAGGGTGCGTGTTGTGATGAGCACTGGTTTTGTATGTAAGTGATGAATCACCAAATTTTACTCCTGAAACCAGTACTGCACTGTATGTTAACTAGCTAGAATTTAAATAAAATTTTGAAAAGAAAAATATAAAAATAAAAGTCCATATAAGGTATCCTCAGAATCTCAGCTCTCCCACCTAAAAGCTGTATGACTTTGGGCAAGTCACTTATCTTCTAAGGGTTATAGTGTCATCATCTGTAAAGTGAGACATGGATAACACTATCTCCAAGCTTTAAACTTGTTATGATTCTATGACTATCACTTTTCTTCAGACTGTTTTATTTAAGGAAAATTTTAAACAGAATTTTGACTCTTGAACTGCTAAACGAAACACTTTTATGACTCCTCATGTTCATAAAGTACGTTAAAATGCTATGGGAAATGGCTTTATCTGACCATGGGATTATATGTTATAATAACTCATTTAGTGCTAATATAAATTCAGAATCTTTACAGAGCTCCTCAGTTTGAAAGTTTAGACTGCCATTAAACTGTTGGGCAGGAAACCAGATATTTTCCTGAGCCTAATGATCAGCTTATACTGACAAAGCATACACGAAACTGGCAACGAAGAAGAAAATGCTCACTGTCAGCAAACCACTTCACAACGGAATCCAATTATCCGTGGTCTTCTCTTTCCTCTCAACCAAACTGCAAGATGCTTGAGGACAGTCGTTGCTATTTATACACCAATTTATTCCTAGCCCCCAACACAGTGAAAATAAAATCTGTTATGTGAATTATCTTATTTTAAATTGTATCTTAAATTTTATCAGGATTCTCTGACAACCATCTTAGAGAGAGGTACGAATGTTATCCCAATTTTACAAATGAGAAAATTAAGGAAAAGAGAGACTGAATAATTTATTCAAGTAAATAAGCATGATTCTTATTTTATTTTGTCTAATTCCAAAGCCTGATCCCTTACTAACTATGTAACATTATCTTCTGTGGTAAATAGAATATACTTATCTACACTTATCAACCTATTAAGTGAACTATCCTTTAAGTTGATCATGGATTTGACTTCATTAGAATTTAGTTCAATTTAAGCAAAAAATACTATTTTGAGCACCCTGCCAGGAATTAGGTATTCTGCTAGGCAATTGGGAAGATATATATAGAAGTAGAAAAGTTTCTGCATATAAGGTTCAGGGTCTAGAAGAATGAAGAAAGCTGAACATTAATGACTTTAATACAAGCCAGAGAAGTGCAAGGTATACATACAGAAAGCACTGAGTGCTTTGGAGACTCATTTGAAGGGAGATTGGATCACAATCAGAATAGACTTTAAGAGGAGCTGAAGTTTGGGAAAAGTCTTTAAAATAGATAAGATATTGATAAAAAGATAAGAATCTGATATGAATAAATATTATGGGGAAGAAGAATGAAGCTGGCATAAAACATAGTCAAGAAGTTGTGTAACAGTTTGGCTCAAGAACAGGGCATCTGTATGAAAGCAAGTGGACAAAAAGCCTTTAAAAAGATAGCTAAAGACTCTCCTTTTTATATCCCTCTTCTTCACCCAACACAGAGCCTTACTGGTGACCATTACTCTTGGGGCAGGAATATCACACAGTCAGCTGAAGTTCTATTCTAGTTGTGTCATCTTTGGAATTGAGATTCAGTCTTTGCTGCAAGAGAGTATAATATGTCATAACCATTGGCAAAGAATGTTGTCAACAAATCGTATAGTTTTCCAAAGGATTCCCTTTCATAAAGATTTGGCAAGGAAAAAATTCTGATTCTATCCACATTCTAGTATGCTATCAGCTCATAGGCTCACAGAACTATAGTAATAGAGGAGACTTCAAGAAACATAGACAGGTAGCACTGAAAGGTACTTTGAATGTCTTCCAGCCAGTTCCATTTCCCTATCTTCCAAGGACTTTTGTGTCTATATTAAGTGACTGCCTAGTCTCTTCTTACATCTTCCCAGAGGAAAAAAAATTCTCTAAAGCATCTCTACATCATATGTTCCTTCATTTTCAAGTATGGAAATGATTTTATTGCCCATTAATGCTTCCCTCTACCAAGAAATGTCAAGTGACCCCAAAGGTATCAAGAAGGATGGACTGCAACCTTGTGATCTTGTGACAAATACAGGGTGTTATTTAGACTGGAAGATGATGTGAAAAGTGAATGAAAACCTGAGGCCTAAATCTCAGGAACTTCTTTTTTCATCAATGATAGGGCCAAGTTACTCAATTTGTTAGTGCCTGAATTTCCCCAGGCCCCAAAATGGAAAGACTAGTTGTATATTATGAAATTCTTTGAGATCCTTCCATAACTTAAGACAGTAATAAAAATTAAAATCACATATCAATAAAATATACCTATAATTTTATGTGAATCATAGTTTATGAGTTTATTCCTCTTTCTTATGTGCTTTTTCATTCCCAAGTAGGGCATGAGTTCCATGAGGGTGAATCCATATCTTATGGAAGTCTGTTTCTTCTCAGCTTCCAGCATAAGCTCTGGCTTCCTCCAAAGACCTTTAAATAAATTGATTTTTGTAGCATTTTTAACTTGCCAGAATTGTCATTTAGAAATATTTTATTAAATTTGTGGTTATTTTCCTTCATTTTCCTTTTTTATTATGTAACTCACAGTGATTGCATCACCACCTGGCCATAAGAATCATGATTTAATTATAGAATAAATGTCATAAGTTTGCTTGCATATAATGAAAAAAAAACAAGAGATTCTATCTCTAAGATCATTTAGAAATTCACTGAAAGCTAAAATGAAAAGAATTTTAGTAGGATTCTACACATACACACACTCTCCACACACACACACACACACACACAAACAATTTATTACTTAGAATTAAATAACATCTCCTTGAAAACAGTTTGCATAACAGTAAAAGGCAATGTGTGAATTATAAATATCACAATTATGGCAAAGAAAATTGATTTGTAATATGTAGGCCACAGGTATTTTCTAGGACACCAAAAGATTTTGGCAGTTGAGACCAGCACTTTCTTTACCCTTTTTACTTTCTCATGAGATTATGCATATTTTCATTACATTACATTCTAAGGCAGAAAAGAATATTAAGGAGCGCAATAAATAATCTTTATTTGTGTGCCCTCAAACTTTCTCCTTAGTGACACAATGCCACTGTGTATAAGTAATGAAGCCCATGCTTAGCACTCACTCAAGTCAGATCCTAGAAAATGTCCATTCCTGCATAGTTAAGAATTGATGCTATACTGAGGTTCTTTGACTGCTATTAACAGATACCTTATTGAGCTAAGTTGGAAGAGTGAGCCCAAGGTGTTTGAAGGTGCTTGTTTGTGTTGTTGGAGAAGGTTGTATGTTTAAATACTTCCTCTTGGATTTACTCACTATTGCCATGTTATTGGTAACAATGAAATTACTGCTTATGTATAGAAAACCACTTGATTACAAATTCCAAAAAACTTTATGTTTGTAAACATCAGACACATTAATTTAGGGAGTGTCACCAGCTCTGATGCACCAACCTCCACCTGCCTCTATCCCAAGTAATGGCTGGAGGTGGGCCAGATGCATAGGAAGCTTCCATCTGTCTAGTGGTGAGCACTTCATTTAAGAAGGCCCATTTCCATCTATCTTGTCAACATGCCAAAGGGGCCAGAAGCACAATGGTGTGTTGCTAAGAGGACATAATCCTTCAAGCTACAGCTCTTTATTTTACGGGGCCCAAACTATTCTGAGGCAACCCTACTCCTGGGTATACTAACATCCAATGACAGGAAGTCAAAAGGAACTTTAACTACTGAATTACAGGGCTGCTGAAATGCATTACAAGATATTTTCGTGTCATTTGACTTGTTATTGAGTACTGTTAACAGTAATTATCTCTGGGGGTAGAATCAGGATGAACTTTATTTTCTTCTTTGTACTTTTTCATATTTTAAGTGTTCTCTAGCCAATAAAATAATAAAATAAAATAAAATAAAGTAAAATAAAATAAAATAAAATAAAATAAAATAAAATAAAACATTTCTATTGAGAGACAACAGGGCATAGTGGGAAGGAGCAGAGGTATTGCAGACAGACCACCTGGTTCAAACCTTAGCTTAAGCTGTTACCAGCTCTGTAATCTTATACAACTGACTTATCCTCCGTAGCAAGTTTCCTCATTTGCAAAGTAGGGATGATGACAATAATAGTAACTAACATAAGACTGTTATGAGGATAAGTTAAAGTAAGTAAAGCAATTAAAATAATGCTGGCATAAAAAGTAAGCACTTTATAACAGATAATGATTATCTTTTAAAGATGCATCTTCAATACTAATGCTGCTTATCCACAGCTTGGCATGATACTGCCTTTCATCTATATGATGAACTTTAGCCTCTGTATCAAAAACAAACTGCTCTTATTCTGATAACAGATCAAATGATTTCTTTAATCCTACCTATTTCTATGAAAAGGGCAATGTGAGCACTAGACACAACATGCTAAGTAGAGGCTTGAAACTACTTCAAGCGAATAGGGTCGCAAAGAACATTAAAACTGGGATGGGGCCACCTCATGGTTAGTGTCAGTTCTATTACTGATTCTGTGGGTGACCTCTGACAAGATGCTTGCTTTCTCTGGGTCTTCTCAGCTTCTCTATCTGCAATATTGTCTATTCCAATACTCTCCTGTTCTCATCTCCTCTACCCCATATAATGGGGAGAAAAGTACTGACCTGCTGAATAGACAATAAGCAGTAAAACATTCAAAATAACAGTATTTCCATGCAAAATATTTTAGAATCTTGCACTGTAAATGCTGATCCTCAAAACATTTCTGTCATGGGAGTGACACCTTCCCCTAACTTATAAGTTAAATAACCGACACATCAGAGGTTTAAATTTAGACACCATGCAAGACTTATCAAAGTCAGAGTACAAAGAAGGGCAACTGAGCACCTGCTAAGTGGATGTGGAAGTGTGCTGCCTCCCCAAAATGAGGGAGTTGAAATGACTCATTGTCTTTGCCTAGTAGTCCAGCACTACATCTTCCCACTCTTCATTATTCCTACTCTTTTCCGGAGAAGGGCAGGGTGTCTAATAAATAAGTAAGAAGAGATTTATGCATTAAGTTATTTATCTTTAATGATTAATACTAGTAAAGGGAGGACATTCAGAGATTATCCTGCCCTTGAGGGACCTGGAGTCCACTATCAGGGACTGGTGAGTACACAAAAGATCAAATTACAGAAGTCAAATATAGCAGATGTCATATGACATTTCAGGTTCTGGGAAGCCTGAGAGACTCTACTAAGAAGAAACGTCTTTTGCTTCAATTTACATGAACTCAAAATAATGCTGGTTCATTATCATCTCCTAGAGCAGTGCTTCTCAATGAATCTATAGTGAAGCCAGAATTTATAAAAGTTTCTCATGAATCAAAGATTGATATTTTTGTAAAATGCAATACAAATGAATTCCCTTAAAATGAAAGGAAAGAAAGTAAAGACACATCAAAACCTATTTACTATATAGTCATCTGTGTTTCCACACTGGGTGACATTTCCAAACAAATCATTTGACATTTGCATTTCCAACCAAATCATTTCATACATATGAAGCCCAGGAACTGGCAATGTAAAAAGATTTTATCCAAGGTCGTATGACCCAACTTGAACAAATTAGGGACAAAACTTCAAGTGTGCACCCTTCTACCTAAAGGATTTGGTGATTTCTATTACATCCCCCATGTGGGTGTTTTAGTCTCTATGCTCTCACTCTTCCCTTCAGAGAAGTTGATACTAAAAGATGGTTTTGTCTGAGTTTCCTGTTATAAAAACTTTCCATATTAGATAAAATCAAACTGCTAACTTATTGACAAAATATTCTCTTTTTTTGCCAAGTTGCCTATTATAAACCTCCATTGTAGACATGTACCACATTGGTTCATTGGTTCATCTTCTTTTGTACTTTCAACTGACTTCTAAAGTGGAATGAAGGAGGGTCAAAAGGGAGAAAGATTACTTTTAATGCTGCAAATTACAGCCATTCCCTATCTACTATTCTTTAAATTACTCAACATAAGTCAATACCTACATCCACAGTAATTCTATATATATAGGAAAATTTTTTAAAAGATAGGACTGTACCCTCAGAAGAGAAACTTAATCTGTGAACTATATTCTATATATTCTATATTCTATCTTGATTCCTTGTTTGGTTTTCCTTTTGATATTCAGGTCTTAACTTTAATTTAGAAAATAGATGAATAACAATCCTTTCATGCCATAAAACCAAGGGCATTCCATATAATCATTGAAACTGGTATGGTCATTATCACCTGATGATTCTAGTTGATCTAAAATGCAGAATTATTGTAATATTTATAACACGAAGGCAAATTTATTGGGGACCCTATCTTTAGTCCCAGAAATTCTATAAATTCTTGATGACTCTGTAGTTAATTCATGACTGCAATGTTCTTACAGCAAGAACCCCAAGTGAAACTATATTCCTTCAATATTAAAAATTACGTTGCTTCTTACCTGTTACCCCAGCATGTGTTTCTAAAACCTACTGAATAATGTGTTCAACATGGTAGGACAATAATAAATTAAATCCTTTATATTCTTCAATTCTTCAAATCAAGAATTCTCAAAATATTTAAGGAAAAAAATCTTTCTATTTATATAAATTATGAGCATGTCTATGAGGAAAGCAGGAAACATCCACTGCTATCAGTTTTGCCTCCCACTCCTCTGCGAATCCCGGAAAACCAGGAGGGAGAAAAGTAGAATCATGGTAGTGATGATATAAGAAATTACTAGGGAAGTCTTACAGATCAAGTGAGGGGCAACTGTTTTTCTAAATTGTTTCTTTGCTTTTAAAAAAAATCCTTACGTATGTTCAAGAAGTCCTATTGACTAGGTACCTAGTATGAGATAAGAACCCTAATAAATTCCCAACAGACCACACTTCACAGTCGTTAGCTGCCATGTCCAAGACAAAACCTTTCACTTAAATTCCAAGTTTAGAAATAAATGGAATAAATGTGTTGATTGTTCTTTCCTTTTCTGAAAATTAGCCACCATATTATTTTTAACTGCACCGAATTCAGCCACAATTCAGTTCTCTATGTTGTATCTTCAATTTACTTCAATTTAACCTACACATTAACAGTCTTTGAACTAACCAAGCAGAAACACACTGAACTATAGCCCAAGAAATAGGTGAAATTAAATCAATGTTACTAAATCTGCATGTAGTGATTATAGATGGAAAAATTCCATCGTTGCCATGACAATGCCACACATGCCTTTGATTTTTTTTTTCACAGAATAACAAAATGTACGTTTAATAGAGATGTCTAATTGTCTTCCACTCTGGTTTTTGCTCACCAATATAGCAACATGCTTTTTGTTAAACATCACAGTATTGAAGTTGCTCTGCCTCCAGCTGCCATTAACATATTTTGTATTCATGCTTTGTATAAATTTTGAAAATGTTTTCAGTGTAGCTTCCCAAGTATACATTTAATTTATATCTAATGAGACAGGAGAATGTTAAGTAAATGTGAATTGATTAACCGAAAATAGATGTATTAGTGTTTATTAACCTAACAGTTGATAATTTTATTGACTATCTCCTGAACATTGTTAACCCATAACACCTAAACAATTTTTTTAATTGAAGTTTAAAAATAAATTTAAGCACAAACAGATTAAGATGATTCGAGAACTGGTCCTTTCCTATCATTAAAGTCTTAACTGTAACTCAATCTCCTCAAGCAATTCATAAAAAATTCCTTAGAAGGCTATTAGTTCCTCTTTTACTAAATACACACTTTCTTTTACAACAAAACCAGTAAATGGTTATTCTTAGTCACCTGGACTAAATATGAGTCAATATCTTTTGGACACTCCAAGTCTGGACATTCCAAATCTGGGAAGCTGCAATAGTTAGGTGTCTCTACTCAATCAAGCCATAATTTGTTAGATGTAACTTTTACTCTTAGTCTTAAATTGTGTCACTTAAACGATAAAGCTTTACGTACTTAACACAGCTCTTGGGTCCCTCACAAAACTATTCGTCTATTAAGTCAATCCCAAGTACTTGAATGATATTCATATGAACAAATAACTATCGCACCCAGCTGTCTTTGTATACCACTTTCTTCCTTAAATTATGACTCTAGTGTCCATATATAATAGGAGCAGGCTATAATTCAGTGATAACTCTGCACCACATTCCAGTCCCTCTAACCCACATGTTCTCAAATTCCAACAACAGGAGCTATGGTGGAGTATTTCAGCATTTTAGTAAATGTCCTACCAAGCCATCAGTCTGATTTTCATTAACTTTGATTTCTATAAGTACATGGATTAGACAATGTTTTCTGACATGGCTGACTTTTGATGGAACTGGTTATCTCAGCTATAAGCCTGCTCTAGGGAAGACAATCTTATGGCAAGGCCATCTTGGCATTTCAAAAACATATCCTTTTGAAACAAAATGCAGGGGGGGAAAACCCACGTGCAATAAAACCCTGACTAAAAACAAAACCAAAAATAAAACATTCTACTATAAGTCTATTGCACCTACAACTGAGGATTGTCAACATATTGTGAAATAAATGGAGAAAAACACCATATGTAGTAAACTCCACTTAAGAGCCGGCTCATATATTTTCTTTAATTTTCTCATGGTCACGCCACAACTGAGTAGCAGATCCAGTATTCAAATGCAGGTCCGTGACTTTAAAGCTTATGCACTTTTCATTATACCCAGTTTCATTAGTACTAAGACCTGCCTGAAGGGTAGAAGAGACAATGAATTCCACCTCAAGCCAATGAATTTTCTGTCTTTACCATTTGGGTTATAGTGTGAACTACCTATGCAATCTGGCACATGAGGTCATGGTATAAAAACTTGTCACAGCCTCTTTTAAATCACTACTTCAGTAGAAAAGGTCTCAGAACAAGATGGGACACCAGCAAGTTCCTAGGGGTATTTGTCTTTTGTGGACCTACCATTTTACCCTTCTCATGATCTCTCTCTTTATGTGGATGATATTACCATCCTTCCCCTCCCTCTCTAAGTATCAGAAAATAGGTGACCTGGATATATGGCATCCCAGTGAGGACAGGCCCACCTGATCCACTCTCTTTCACATGCCCAGTCCAGTGCCACAGTATTACCTAAGTAAAACACCCTCTGTGGCTTCACTGTCTTGTTCTGGCTTCTCCATTTCTAGGGCAGCGTGCAGAGTTTACTAAATTAATCTATTTAGAATTCCCTCCAAATATGTTAACTGCCTACTCAAAAGCTCTTGGACTCCCCATTATCTCCTAGACAGTCATTTCCTTATCTTTTAAAGAAATCCACAATATCTCATTACTATCTTTCCATTCTCATTTCATACAACTCTGAACTGATACCACAGACAATTTTCTGAACACGCACCAAATTTTCTCACATTCAGGACGTTACCTTAAGGCTAAAATGATATTCCCAACCCAGGGTGATGTTACTTAACTTCAGTTGATCACACAGGACCCACCTCAAACGAATCTGCAGTCCTGAAGCTGCTGATTTCTTATTCTGCAGCCAATACCTTATTGAGCTCTTTACCTCCTTTAGATTTCTTACAGATTAGTTAAAACATTATTATATAATGTATCTCTCTCTCTCTCTCTCTCTCACACACACACACACACACACACACACCACACACATACTTGTCCTACATATCCCTCCTAGATTTAATTACTCATTTCCACATCCCTCATAGCATGGGGTTTTAATAACAACAAGTACCCAATAAGCATTGCTTGAAGTAAAGTAACATAAAGTACCCTCTGTAAAACCTTGAAAACATGCCCCAGTGTTTTCATACCAATATACTTAGGAGCAAAAGCTATAGAATTTTCTATAGTAATAAAACTGCCTGACTTCATTAATGCAAGGTCAGAAATATGGGCCAGCTTGGTGCATTAAGTACTTTCACATCACCCTCACTCCCACCCCATCATATACCTAGGGATGTGGGTTTTTTTTTTTTAACCAAGTCACAGATGGTATAAGAGAGAAAATGGAAGAACAGCTGGTACTTCCACAATGGTACCTTGGGCTCTCTCAGAAACTCAGTTCAAACTGTCCCCATAGCCAGAACAAAGCAGCGAAAAAAACAAAACTGCCTGGCAATAAAACACTTTATTTCATTTGAATTGCCTGAATAATAGCCTCTACCCTCTGTTTAGCTTTAACTTAGGTGACCTGGCAGGTACAATTGCAATGTGTGGGCTCCTTCAATAACAGCAGTAAAGGCATAGTCCTTGAAAGCTGCCAGCATTGATAGCCTCTAGATGTCGCTGGACAGCCTGAGCACAGATAGGGGGTAAAAAGACAGAGATGAAAGGAAGGAGGATCAGGAGGATGGGAGAGCACATCCCAGTGGAAGAATAGAGCATAGCAAGCCCACTCCTACACAGAACACTTATTTGTGAAATCAGCAACAACTCCTTCAAGGATTTAGCAGATGTCCTATTTGAATAGCCCATATAGTTCACATCTCAAGCAGAAGAAAGTAAAATAATGAGAAGCTGAAGTGGAAATTTTACTTTATGCTTATGTAGCATATTCACTAGAAAAGGGGATTTCTGTCCCAAATTTGGGGATTAGATGAATAATTTCCTAAGAATATGTAATTCTAAATTCAATATACAAGTAGAACTTTTCTCTTCTTGGAAGCCTCTTCAGCTGAAGCTTTACTCTTCAAAGTGTCACCTCCTAATTAAAACTTTCGCCCAACCCTCCTAGGAAAATTATAAAGTAAATGCCAAGTGCTTACTATGTGTTAGGCAATATTTTAAACACTGGAGATACAACTGTCAATATAAGATGCATCGTCCTCAAATCTTGTGGAGCTTTTATTTTAGTAGAGGGAGCAAGGACCAGTTGGTAAAGTGGACAGGTGGGAGTGGAGGAAAGAAATGAATAAACATAAATAATCCAGATAATTTTAGAGAATGTTAAGTGGTCTAAAGAAGATAAAGTGATGTGATAGAAGACTGTCATATTTGGAGGGTACTGTAATTTAGGTCATTGGGGAAGAGTTCTCTGAAAAAAGATATTTGAGTTGTGACCTGAATGACAAAAATAAATTCAGAGACAGAGAGAGAGAGAGAAAGGAGAGAGAAAGAGAGAACACAAGTGGGCAAAAATATGAACCCAGAGCATTCCAAGCAAATGGCCCAGAATATTTCTGGCACAGAGGCTCTAAAATGGAAATTAGTTGGAATAAGTTTGTTACATTTGACAAGCGTAAAGAAAGCCAATGTGGCTGGATCATAGTGAACAGAGTAGAAGGTGCTAATATGGAAAGCTGGACTAAGAAGCAGAGGTCAGATATTACAGGATTTTGTAGGTCCTGGAAAGGGGGTCAAATTTTATTCTAAGTTCAGACTTCTAAGCAAGTCTTTTAAGGATTTTAAATGGAGGACTGACACAATCTAATTTGCATTTTAAAGGATGACTCCAATTTTTGTAAGGAGAATGGACAGTGGCAGAGCCAGAACAAAGAAGGAAAAAAAGACAAAAGTTAGGCTAACAGTTCCGGTTCAAGCTGCTGGGTGCTTGGATCAGAACTGAAGCAGTCCTACCTTCACTATGCTCCTGCAGGGCTCTGAGTGAACCTCTACTATAGAATTATCACACTGTATGGCATTCTACTTTTATATGTATCTGTTACCTACAGTAGACAACAAACCATTTGAAGAATGAGACTACATCTTACTCATCTTCCTAGCCCCCACCATACAATGCAGAGCTGACTTAGTAAATGTTGATGGTATGAATTACAATCCTATGACCCACTCCCCAAAGCTCTTTCCCTTGGGTAGATTATTTCACCAAATGTCCCCCAAGCCTCAATTTCCTCACCTGTCAAAGTGTATGCCTCTATTTAATCTCATGGCATTCTTTTTAATGTTTATTTATTTCTGACAGAGAGAGAGAGAGAGAGAGAGAGACAGATCATGAGTGGGGGGGGGGGGGGGAGAGAGAGGGAGACACAGAATCTGAAACAGGTTCCAGGCTCTCTGAGCTGTCAGCACAGAGCCCGACGAGGGGCTTGAACTCATGGACCGTGAGATCATGACCTGAGCCAAAGTCGGATGCTCAACCAACTGGGCCACCCAGGTGCCCCGAATCTCACAGCATTCTTAATAACAAAGTACATAATGGAGAAGATAGAGCTTCGTAAAATTACATTTCCTTTGAAATGTTAGGCATTATTGTCAGTTCCTCTCTTCTCTTAAACACTTGCTTTTTTTTATAAAGGAACATTTTTTCCCCCATATTAGAACTCACTAGAAGTCTCTATGGAAATCCTAGGAGAATTTGGGGATTCAGAATAATCATTTGATTCTCTCAATCCTCCGCTATGCTAGGTGGTTTTAAAAGTACAAGTAATTCTTTCACCTTAAGAATTTCCCAATCATCCTAACTCTTAACCTCCTACAGAAGCCTGGGCTCCACTAATGAACCAAAGTAGATACAAAAATAAGTGTGCAGTACAAGGGCAGTGTGGTGTACAGACAAGATCAGGCCTTGAGTCTCCTTTTGATTTTGCCACCTTCTAATGTACTTTGCAACATGATTTTATGTACCACTCACCATGTCTTGGTTTTAAACATTCCATCATTATTGATGAGACTAGAGAAAGGGTCTTTAGTTTTCCAAAGCAAACAGTTCTCCAATAGCAACTACATGTCCCACAATTCAATTCAATGCTAGTACTGACTACCTGGAATTAGCGCTGACCCCACAGCTGAAGGACTCTGTCCTATAAGACTGTCTCCACTTTAGATGCTAGTCACAAATAGGGTCCCTTAGCCTATCTGCACTTCACCCTAGACAACTATAATTTCGTGGGGTGTCCCACAATTCAATCATCAGGGTCAAAAATTTCCTAAATAACTCAACAAAACTCAGAAAAGCACTATATGTTTTATCCTTGAAAAACATGGGTTCAAACTGCATGGATTTGAATGTGGATTTTTTACAGTCTAGTACAATAAATATGAATGCTTTTTCTCTTCCTTATGATTTTCTTAACATATTCTTTTCTTTAGCTTACATTATTGTAGGAATACAGTATATAATATATATAACATACAAAATATATGTTAATCAACTATGTTATTGGCAAGACGTCCTGTCAACAGTAGGCTATTCACAGTTTAGTTTGGGGGGAATCAAAAGTTATATGCAGATTTCTGACTGCGCAAGGAGTTGGTCCCCCTAACCCCTGCAATTGTTGAAGGGTCAACTATACTTACAATTCCAGGCTACAATTCAGAAGCAGCCAAGTGGAAAAGCTGCAAAGGGGAGGGTATGAGGAAAGTGGGGGTACGCAGAGCTTCCATGTCCTGTCCAACACACCTCCCTTCCAGCACATCAATGTGTTCACCCGAAAGTTCCCTTAGCCTTGTTTTTTCAGAGTTTTTATCCAAGTTTCATTACATAGCCCTGATTGATTAAAAGTCATCTCCAACCCGTCTCCCCTCCTGGGAGGTTGGAGGTAGGCCTGAAAGTTCTAAACCTCTATTCCAGTGACTGGCTTTTCTTCTGGCAACCAACTCCATCCTGAAGCTCACTGGGTGCCTCCCAAGGGTCACCTCTTAGCATAAACTCAGACATGGTCAATAGGCGTTCCTTATGCATAACAAAACACTCTTATCACTCAGGAAATTCCAAGTGTTTTAGGAGCTCTGTACCAGGGCAAAAGACAAACACATATTTTTTTCATTGTAACTCAAAGGGCAATCAACTAGATTATTTCTATGTCCCCTTCTATGGTTCTAAACATTCTTCTATTGGTTAAGTTTTATTTATACTTCAGTTTCTCAAGTCAAGTTCTGAACCACTGAACACAAAATCACATGGGTATAGATGTCTGAGGACTATGTCTGAGACTATGTCTGATAACACAAAAACAGGATAAAAACAGGATAAAAATGGTTAGCTCTGCATTTCTTACTACCATCACAAAAAGAAAAGATTCTCCATGCTAATGAAATTTCCCAAGACTAGATAAAAAGAAAGAGAAATAGAACCAAAAATGACAATGAATCTCATCCATTCTGATTTCTCTGTATTTGATCATATCTTAAACTGCAAACAATAGCAAATGTTTTCCCCACAGACAATTCAAATAAAGAGAACAAACACATTTTCCAAGAGGATTACTTAAAATGTATCGGAGGTGATGAAACAATCAGAAATATACATGCATATTCATGAACAAAAACGTATATAATGATATGCTATTCACAACTCTTTAGTTGCAACTCCAAACACAAGTTCCCAAAGCACCACGTCAAGCTAGACTTTTATAAATCTAACATGATATTAGCCTTCAGCTCTGATAGATTTCATATACATATATATACATATACATATATATATATATATGTATATATATAATTATAGAATGCCAAATTATAGAAAAGGGAAGAAAGGAAGAAAAAAGAAACTGGCTTTAGTCCTGATGGATTTTGTGTCCTCGTGTTTTCGCCACACTGTTGTGTTTGCAGGAGTTGGAACTAGTGATTTGTCACTTCAGTACACACAGACAGCCACAGTAAGGATTTTGCTCCCTGTCTTAAGAGTAAAATAGATGTCATATTTTTCTCATTTCCTGTACATTCTGTCATGGCCAATAACAAGTGATCAGAAAGTCACTGACACTTTACTGTTAACTGGCAAGCAACCAGAGGGTTTGGCAGCTAAATTGCAATTATTCCAAAATTTACCAAAGGCACCTTGTATTTCAGGCAGTAAAGGGAAGTCACATTTTACAGCACCATCTTGTGAAAGAATAAGGAACTGGCTTGCCAAAGTAATAAGCAAAGAACAAGCCTTTCCAAGCTCATTAAAGGAGATTGTTTTAAAAATTAATTTCTTCATAGTTGTTTGCTCCTTCACAATATATATGTATGTTTCTAGGCAACTCAATTTGGAGAATTTTTCTTCTCATTTTCAGTATTTTCCTCTTGGCACAACTAAATCATTTTGATATTAATCATCAGAGCCACCTGAAACAAAAATCTATGGATTATACCTAAATATGATTTCATATTCAGGCAAAATATTTATCATCTTCTTTATCTATCTCTAAGTATTCTCTTCTTTTCAGCTCTTCTCTTGCGTCTCCATAGATACAAGGACACACAATTTTTAAAAATGAATGGAAAAAGGGGAGGCCAGAGAATTCATTTCTAATAGTTTCCCATAGCAGGGCATAAATCAGAACAACATAAATTGTGTGCATATTATCTAGTATCACAATCAATACTTGTCCTACAAATTAAAAGTGGAAAATTTATGGATGCTATGTTACTAATCTTGAAGTTGGTTTTCTGAATTTTAGGAGAAAGATTCATCAATGCTTTACTATTATATTCTGCCAAATATCATTTCTTGTTCTAATTATTTGCAATATGTACCTTTACTCAGTCCAGCAGCTTTCAGACTTTAATGTGCGTGAGAAACATCTAGAGTATTTGCTATTTGTTACCAACCAGACATCTACTCTATCCCCAGGCCCTGATTCCAGAGAACTGAAGCTAGAATCCTGCAATACGCATTTCAACCAGGCCACAATTCTAAAGTGGCTGATCTATGGCCACATTCTGAGGAACACTGGCCTGACTATACCATCTCATTTTACCATCTGAATCTGTTGGCCTCCTGTGGGACCTCTGATCTGTGCTTACACCCCACCTCCATTTGATCAGTTAATTTTCCTCTTCTATCATATTTTCCCTATAATACTTTGGCCCTGGATCTACTGTTCCTCTATTTGTATGTTGCTCAGTCTTCTAAATTCCTCAGTACAATATACATATATTACCCAGTGTCTGACTTTGGATGAGAGGACAGTCTGTTAATGTCTAGAACAAAGGGAACACTTAAAAGCATCACAATTAAGAACATCCTGACAAGATTCCTAATCGAATTTTATGTCCTATTCTCCACAGTGTTCTCATGACCTAGCATAATATCTCCCACATGATAGACAGTCAACAAATATCTACTAAAAAAATAAACACACATTGTAAAAAAAAATTTACCCTGAAACTACTATAGAAGTAGTTAGTTCCTGACATCAACCTTTATAATTATCCATGCCAACTTCCTCAATTTACAGGTAGGTGTGCAGAGGCCCCTCTAAGGCACCTGCCTTAAGCAAATCACTTATAGAAATAAGACCCAAGACTTCTGACTCCCAGTGAAATCCTTCCCCCCCCCCGCCCCCCACTACTAGAGCAGATCATCCTGGTGTTTTCTGGAAACAACCTTAGGGCAATTTAGTTGTTGTTTGCAACTAATGTTCAATTCCAACCAGACTTCTTTTTCTAAAACACTGAGGATTTCTGAGGGCTGATAGCTCTCCTCTCCTGTTCTCTGACCTTCAACCTCCAAAATCTAATTATCTCCAACTTCATAATCTCCTGGGTACAATCCTTAACAGGAAAGAACAGGCACAGCTGTACTCTAAGCACAGCCCTATTTACCACAATCATTATAACTTTTCTAATTAAGGTTCCTACAGCTGAGCATTTACAGAGTTTGTGCAGTAATTTTGTTTTCACCAAGTTCAAGGTAGGTGTATAGTCCCCATAGTTTGTGAAATAAATGTGCTGGGAGAAATATGTGTGTGTGTGTGTAAATACACATACATATAGATGTATGATGTATGTATATGTTATACATGTGTGTAAATACACAATACACATACACACATATAAAATATGAAAAGGAGGGGCGCCTGGGTGGCTCAGTCGGTTGAGCGTCCGACTTTGGCTCAGGTCATGATCTCACGGCTTGTGAGTTCGAGCCCCACATTGGGCTCTGTGCTGACACCTCAGAGCCGGGAGTCTGCGTCAGATTCTGTGTCTCCCTCTCTCTCTGCCCTTCCCCTGCTCATGCTCTTTATTTCTCTCTTGAGAATAAATAAACATTTAAAAAAATTTTTTTAAAGGATTTTAAAATATGAAAAGGAAGCCACACGATATGGCACCCAGAACTTTACAGTGTGTATGGGGCAACATGAATCTAGGCCTTGATTCTGCCACCAGTTTTTGCAATGTTCCCTTCCTTCCCTGGGTCCAGTCTCAATCTTCCAAATCAGAGGTTAGAATCTGGGAGTCTAGGGAAGTCTAAGATTCCTTACAGGTGCAGTATCTTGGATCTTAAAGTCCCAGAGTAGGAAACTCACTCGCTTTCTAAATCTTAAAGCTAGAAAGAGATTTGTACACAAGGAAAGATTAGACCATAATTCTACTCCCAGACCATCATGAGTCTGCATTGACAGGTTCTGTCCTGGCAAAGGAAGGTTGGAATGAGGCAGTGGCTTCTGCCATTACTCACTCAGCCAAGCGGGTCCCTCTCCTCTCCCACACTCATTCTCAGCCCAAGTTGCCATATCTGAGGGTTGTTTGCATGTTTCCAGAGCTGATCTAGTTCACACACACCAGTGTTATGACTACTCCTGCTCAATTCCCAACAGAGACCCATCCTCCTGCCTTCAAGAACTCAGCATGGAAACCTTTTACAAAACCTTGTTCTGCAGTCCTGCAGCTGAACTGCCAAAGGTTCACGAGACAGTTAAAAAGATACAGCTGGATGAAGAATCCTCCCTCTGCTGCTTACAATCTCTGAGACCTTGAACAAGCCCTGTAATTGTATTGAGCCTCCATAAAAGAAGACTGGACCGCGCACCTCACCAAACTGGTGTCCGTCTCAAAGATGATAATGTGCAAAGTATCACTCCCAGAGCCTGGCCCATCACAAGTGCCAAAAAAGCAGTTAAAATGCCCAAGAGGCCCCTTCCATTCCTCAAATTTCAAATATATGTGTGAGAAATAAATCCGTATTTTTTACACGATTTGAAGTCTGTAAAAATATAATGTTATTGTCATTCTTTGGGAAAAAAGTTCAGTGCTGTGCAAAGAACACATCGGAAGCTGCCCACGCACATCCTGTCACTGTCACATAGGAGGCAGTTTTAATTCCACAAAATAATGCAAAGAGATGAAACTGCGCAGCTGTACCTGATTTCTACCTGAGTTCTGACTTGATATGGGGGTAAATCGCTTGCCCTCTTTGGGTGTCGGACCCCTTCTGTGCAGTGCGGGGGTGGAGCTGGGCGACCTCTAATTGTCCTTGCCGTTCAGCGACTGCGGCGGTGCAGCCCAAAGGAGGCTGTGCCCTCGCAGCCCTGCGCCTGGGCGGGCCAGGCGCCAGCAGGACTCCCTCCTCCCGGGGCAGGGCTTCCCTCGCCCGCTGTGGGAGGGAGTGGGGGCGGCTCTCCCGCAGCTCCCGGGAGACCAGGCGGCGCTGTCCTCCCACCATCAATAACGCGGTCTTTTGTCAGCAATAAATTCCCTCCAAAATTAATGAAACAGCCCTTTTAAATTCTCATGTCACTGCATCGTACAGCAGGAGCTGGACGAGGCTTCCTGTTCTCTAAATAAATATAAAAGCCATATAAATTGTCTGGAGGCGATATCTAGCTCGCTGGGCCACAATCTAATCTCCTCGACCGCCTACAGAAACAAGGAGAAAGATGGAAACCCAGGATCAATGTTTGATCTCTATTGCAGAAGGCACTCACTCTATCACTCTGGCAGGAGCCCCCACACACGGGGCAGCGCTTCCCTGGCAGCCCTCTCCCAGGTCACTGCAGGTCTGCAGTAGTCTGTACTGTGACCTAGAGTGTACTGTGTAGGAATATGAGAGGCCAAGGACATCTTCTTTTACACCTGAAGAAACCAAAGCCCAGACGAAGAATAAAGGGCCACAATCTACACTCTAGTGTCCAAGGGTCCTAAATCAGTGCTTCTTCAATTTTAATGTGCAGTAGATTGAGTAGGTCTGAGGCGGGGCCTGAGAATGTGTATTTCTAAAAAGTCCCCAGGTGCTGCCCGGCTGCTGGCGGTGTAAGCATTACTAGTAGCAAGGGTCTAGAAGAACTTTAGCTCCATTGATGCAGAGCCAGACTTATTTTTTACTATGTTCCCACACCTAACATATCAGTGCAGTAGGTTTTTAATAAAGGTTTACGGGAATAACTAATTGGTACATAAATAAGACAGCATTGCATACTGGTTAGAAATTTGGACCCTGGAGCTATTCTAGCTCTGCTCACATCCTGGCAATGCCACCAACAAGTTATGTGCCTTGGGCAGGTTACTTAACTTCTCTGTACCTCAATTTTCTCAACTGTAAAATTGCATTATGAACAACATATGTCTTACAAGGTTGTTGAGACAGAGGGAAATGAGCTAATATATATAAAGTGCTTAGAACAGTATCTGGCAAGTGGTAAATAACACAAAAAAGTGACTTGCTCAAGGTCACAGAGCTATGTAGAAGACCTAGACCACCACTTATGTCCCTTGACATTTTAGTTCAGTATCATCATGTAATACCTACCAGAGGAACATTCTATTTATTTAGTTACAAAGGATGACATTTCCACCCAACAAACCCTCTGAGTTATGAAATGTGAATGCAAATCCCATGAAACGATATTCCCTGATGGAAGGTGGCAGACAATTAAACGTACAGATTTAAGCCAACAAGAAACTCAAACACACATAACTTCATAAGGAGAAAGAAGCCAAACCTGGTAGTGACACAGATCTGAGTTTAAATCCCAGGTCACCCACGAAGAATCAGTAGGAAGGTGAGCCAGTTATTGTCTCAAAACAACAATCAGCACATGAATAAAATAAATATTTCTCTAACTTAGAGGGTTGATTTGCAGAATAAATAAGATAATGTGTGTAAGGCATATAATGCCACTTTATACATGGTGACAACTCCAGAAATAATAGTCTGCAATGGTTGGTATTAGTAAAGCCATAAAACATTTATAAGAGGCACAGACTGGAAAAGCAGCTGACTGTTTTCCAAATGGTGGAAAAACTCCTTAAGTCTCCTAAAGCAATATGGACTGGACGACTGTTCAGGCTTCCTCCAGTTCGGATGGGATATAACACCATATTATGACTCCTAAACAATAGAAAGTTGTCATTTGCAACGTGTGGACTGGACGTTGTTCCAGGTCAGCAGAAAGCCTCATGGTGAGGGACCAGGATAGGGCCTGTCTATATCTGAAAGGTCTAGGCAGAACCAGACACTAGAGAGAAAAAATGCATTGTCATGTGACTTTAAATCCTAAGAGAATTTTGAATGTGAAGATTTAATATGTAAGCCAGTAGTGCCCTTAAAGATAGTGTATTGCAACTCTCTTCTTAACTTAATTGTTTTCCCTCTGATAACAATTTAAACATGAATGTATCAGTAACCTGAATCACTGGCATAATCTGAAGCCCATGTTCACTCTCAAATAGCAACCCCATTACCCTATGCCCAAAAGTTCAAAGACTATATATATATCATCATTGGAGAACTTCTGGTATCAGCTTTGACATGTAAAGCCTTTACAAGTTGTCAACAAGAAAAAAGATGGACTAACTGAAAATCAATGACTTTTCTTGAATTTATCAGATAACTGAGGCTGCAGGGCAAAGTGCTACCCCTAAAATCTGGAGTGACAAACAAATCCATAAGGTAGAGCAACCAAGATCTGCTTACTTTGAACCCAAGCCTCTGGACCCTAAGCTGGTAGGAACATGTAAATGATCATTTTGATGAGCTTCTGAAGGCTGACTGGGGACTAGCATAAAAGCGACAATATCTGAGGAATGCAGTCTTATGAAAGGCTCCACATTTTCTTAGGCTTTTCCTCCAGAAGCCCCAGAAAGTTTTCACTGTGAGGATCCCAGAAAATATCAGGTTCTGGCAGAAGAAAGGGAGAGGAACCACCATAAACAATGGTACAGCCACTTTGTAAGACAGTTTGACAGTTTCTTACAAAGCTAAATATAGTCTTAACATATTATTCATCAATTTCACACTTAAGCACCTACCCAACAGATTTAAAAACTTATGCACACACAAAGATCTGCACACAAATGTTTACAGAAGCTTTATTAATAATTTCCAAGAACTGGAAGCAACCAAGATATCCTTCAAAAGGTGAATAATAAACAAACTGTGGTATGTCCATACAATGGAATACTATTCAGTGATAAAATAGAAATGACCTATCAAGCCAGGCAAAAACATGGATGAATTTTAAATCCCTATTTCTAAATGGAAGAAGTCAGTCTGAAAAGACTACATTCTGTATGATTCTAATTCTATGACATTCTGGAAAAAGCAAAACTATGGAGACATTTGTAAAAAGATTGGTGGTTGACAGGGGTTTAGAAGAAGACTTAGAAGTCTTCTTAGAAGAAGATTGAGTAGGTGGAGCAAAAATGATTTTTTAGGGTGATAAAAATATTCTGTATGGTACTGTAATGGTGGTTACATGGCATTATGCATTTGTCAAAACCCAAGAAATTTACAGTATAAAGTGTGAAGCAATGTATGACATTTAAGGAAAAGCATTTATGAGGTTGAAGAATCCCAAGACAGAGTACAGACTGACTGAAATCTAACTGTACTACAAATTTATGAAATCACTGAAGGAACTGGGGGAAAGGTGCTGACCTGAATAACTTTGAAAATGAGCGTGCTCCGTAAGAGTAAGTCAAAAGGAACTGTACATAAGCACTGTACTCTATTTCAAAAGTCATTTCTCACATGGATGAGTTAATAGTTCAGAAACCACTATGCATATATACTGCAATTTAACAGTTAAATAAATACGTGATGGATGGTGGGAGCCAAGTGTCTTACTCTCATAGTGGGAAGTTACAGATAACCAGGATTAGGAAGTAGAATGATCCACGTGATGACAATAGAGTTGGAGACAATGCTATGAACTCACATTCAGCTTTATACAGACACAGATGATTACATAAAGTAATAGTTATAAATAAGTACCTGTACAGGTTAGCATATACATACATATTTTCTGGCTCTGTCAGGTGAGAGAGCCTAGAACCAATGATATGCCAGTAGCAATAAGCACAATTAGTACACAGATCCCAGTTTTCAATATCAAGTTTTAAAGAATTTAAATGGTTTTAAATACTATTTAAATGGCAAAATTTAAGTGGTTTTAAATTCCATTTTTAAGTGCCATTTTCCAATAAAAGATACCAGGGCTCCTTTATGAAATCATTCATTCTAGGACTAGGGAGGGAAATACATTAAGATGAACTTGGAGCATCTGGTTTTGCCAGAAAATAAATGGACACAGAAGCCAACTGAAAGAACTCCCCAGTGGCCAATGCTGGAACAGTTTGAACAACAAAATACGTATAGTTCAATTATCCCCCATGAGTCCACACTAATAGAAATAAATGATATAATGAATGAATGAATGAATGAATGAATAGCAAATCTGCTGTGCAGAAGAATTCCGAATAATTTCTGCTGAGACTCTACCTGAAGGGAAATGAAGCATACACCTACTTACTTCAACATGGACTGCATATAGTGACTTACTTGCAAACAGGACTGCATGGAAACAAAGAGGAATGACACAGCGGAGAAACCTGGTAAACACTCCTTTAGCTACATGATCAAGTTTAACGTCAATGGTGATGTCAGATTAAAGATAGATAGATAGATAGATAGATATAGATATAGATAGACAGATAGATATCCTTGCTGTGATGTGATGAGGATAGCACTTTACCTTTGCAATCTTTCTCCCAAAACCCATCACTTCAGTCTAATCATGAGAAAAACATCATGACAAACACCAATTGAGAAATGTTTTAAAAAGCACCTGACTACTGATCTTCAAAACTGTTAGAGTCCTCAAAAACAAAGTTTGAGAAACTATCTTAGTCAAAGGGAACCTAAGAAGACATGACAAATAAATGCAGCATATTATCCTGGATGAGAATTCTGGAACAGAAAATGAGCAATGGGTAAAAACTAAGCAAATCTGAATAAAGTATAGACTTCATTTGACAATAACGTATCAGTATTGATTCATTAACTGTGATAACTGCACTACACCAATGGAAGATGTTAATGATAAAGGAAATTGGGTGTGGAATGTATGAGAACTCTCCATTATCTTCACAATGTTTCTGTACATCTAAAACTTTTCTAAAATAAAAAATTTATTAGACAAAATCTGAGGGTCTCTCAAACATCTGTGAAAATACAAATGCTTCCTACAAAGAAGCTTATAGTTATCAGTCACTTATATCTAAGTCGCTTAAATCTAAACAGAGAGGAGCGTGATCAAATTCTGGAATGAAAATAAAATAAAATATAGAGATCTGTGGGTCTTCAATGTAAATACATAAAAAGAAGAAGTAAGGTGTATGGGATACGCAAGGTGGATGAGAATACTTTTTAATTTTATGTCCTTGTAATAGAAAAGGCAGATACCATGAGTGCCAAGATGTTCTGGTATAGAGTGGGAAGAGCAGCATGACCCTTCCTGTACTATTTTTGTCAAGTCATCTGCTATCTTTGAGTCTCAGTTTTTCCATATAGTTAATCAAGAGATTAGATTTTAACACCTAAAGAGTCACTCATCTCTGGCCTTCTATGATGCTGTAGTATGGTTCTATCAAGGGCTAAATGGCAAAGGAAATTAACAAGAAGCAGAAAGCTTTAGTTACATTAATTTACTTTAACTTTTGTGAGTGTCAAATTCATAATCAAGGAAAATGGCCTATTGCATATTCATACTTTATACATTATTTACTACTTTTTAAAAAATGTTTATTTATTTTTTGGGGGGGGGGGGAGAGAGTGAGTGGGAGGGGCAGAGAGAGAGAGAGAGAGAAAAGAGGATTTGAAGCTGGCTCTGAGCTGACAGCAGACAGCCAGATGCACGGCTCAAACTCATGAACCATGAAATCATGACCTGAGCTGAAATGGGATGCTTAACTGACTGAGCCACCCAGGTGCCCCTATTTCCTACTTTTTTTTTAATTTTTAAAAAATGTTTATTTATTTTTATTTTATTTTTTTTTTTGAGAGAGAGAGAGAGAGAGAGCAAGCGAGCAAGCACAAGCAGGGGAGGGGCAGAGAGAGAGAGACACACAGAATCTGAAGCAGGCTGCAGGTTCTGAGCTGTCAGCACAGAGCTGATGCGGGGCTCAAACTCACAAACTGTTGAGATCATGACCTGAGCCAAAGTCGGAGGCCTAACCAACTCAGCCACCTAGGCGTCCCCACTATTTCCTACTTTAAAAAAAAAAAAGGAACCAAATGAAATCCAATGGCATTTCATTCATCTTTTGATAATAGAAAATTTGCCTTTTAAACAGGAAATTTACATTTGACCAGAGAAAGGCAATCTAGAGTTGGCTCATTCCTTTAGCTTGGTGACACTTCACAAAAACAGGCTATAGGTTAATATCTGTTTGTCACAGATGCCAGTAAATTATTTATGGCATAAAAGAATAGAAGCATATGTCTATTTAGATAAAACAGCATAAAAAATGCATTCTTCACTTCCTACACTGATTGCCATTTCATGAAATCTCTCAGATGTGACATCATCAAACTCATGTTGCATTGCCAAAATTCTACAGAGAACAAATAGAGAAAAAATTAGACATTTTTAGAGACAGATTAATGATATAAAAGTTAATGGTACGGGCATGTTTTATTTACTGGAGAAAGCACAAATGATGAAGGAATAAACAATCTAGCAAAAATGAGGAACTGTTTCAACACAATTTATAGTTTTACAGAAGAATGCCTACTCAGAATTTAACCTGTAATAGACAAAACCAATAGAAAGAGAAAATTCATTTACAGCAATTTAATTTTAAATTTTTATTATATTTCCCTGATAGTACCAGTATTTGAAGCTTGCACACTGAGTCATTATGATTGATGAGGGGACTGCTTTTCTGAATAATTAACAATGGACTCTCACAAGCCCTGATGAGGCAGCTCCAGCACACAGCTGCCTGGTTCTGGGTCTTCTTTCTGTGAGTAAAGCAGCACTGAAATGGGAATCTCATGACCTGGGCTTTTGCTGTGGCTCTGGCCTAAGTTTCCTGTGTGACTTCAGGTTAGCTACTTCAGGTCTCTCAAGTTTCAAGCTTGTAAAACATGATGGGTGAATTGAGGATCTCCCAGATGCATTATGGCTGTAGCAGTCAAAGGTCTATGGCAGCGTTTCCCTATCTCAGTACTAGTGACAGCTCGGACTGGATCATTCTGTGTTGGGAGTTGGGGGGTGTCCTGTGCCTTGAGAGAAGTTTAGCAGCGTCTCTGCCCTCAACTCACTAGATGCCACAGTGTCTCCCTCCCCTGCTCACCAAAAATGTCTAGACATTGCCAAAAGTCTAAGAATAAAGTACAAACTCAAAAATTGATTTGGAGATCATCTTTTAGGTAATTGTTAAATCATATAACAGTGTAAATCTCCCAGAAACATGTTTAAAGTTAAAAAAAATATATAAGGAGCCAAATTCAATAGATGAGTTAGAACTTATTCTGTTATAAATGATGGTTACCTAACTCAAACTAAAGAAATAAAGAAATTTATGACACCTCTAGAAATGAGATCCTGTTAACACCAACATTTAAGGGGCCAGAAAATTATATACTCATGAAAAAGGCAAAGGAATAGGCAACACTGTAAAAAGAAACCCAGGAAAAAGTGGTATAATAAAAGCCAAGATTCATTACCTTTTCTTACTCAACCCTGCTGGGCTTCCCTGTCTTTAAGACTCAGTTCAGCTCTCTCATTTTCTTTGAAGTCATTAATCTTGATCATTACTATCATTCTTGTCTCTGATTCCTTTTCTTAGCAACTATACTAAATAAGCTTGCAATTAAGTGAATTCTTTTCAGCAGTATTTGTTGCTATTTTGTGAATTCTGTTCTTCCAACTAGATGCCCATTTCTGGGAGGATAAGGACCTCCTATGCTGTAATAGCCCTCCAGAGCCTTTGATGGTGCTCAATGTACTTAGAAAGTCAGTAGATATTTCAGTTATTAGCCATTGATTGACTCCATCATTTTAGTAAACATTAGTGGCCAACTGTCATGTGCCATGTTTTGTTCTGAATACCATAAGAAAAATAAAGACACACATGTGGTCAGAAAATATCAGCCTAATACTCCCCACCAGAGCCCCTTGTTTCCATTATCTGGCAATGTACTAATTACCACCCATCTAAAAGGGAGATAAACTTGATTACATTTTCTCCTCAAATCAAACTTAGTTTTCCCATTTAAACGCTCCAAAACATGCTTCCAATTGTTTTTCTTTAATCCAATCTGTGTTTCCAACAAGAATATTGTATGTTACTTAGAAATCATTAGAAATTGGGAATAGGAAGACTTATTTCTATTCTTACATTACCACTAACTTTTATTATGAAATTTCACGGAAGTATTGCCCTTCCTGGTCCTCAGTTTCCCACACAATAAAGTAAGGTGGTTTGATAAATGATTCCTGGTGCCCTTCTAATTCTGACATAGGATTTAGTGATTTAGTCGAGTAAGTCATTCTACCTAATGTTTTCAGCATCTGTGAAGTCATATAGATTGCAGAAGATAGCAATACACACATATATTTTGATGATTAGAAAAAGCTAATTTAGTAAAAGCACCAAATGAGTATGCAATTTCATAAGTCATGCCAACTGACAATATCTCCTTTTTCTCAGCAAACCAATCTAGCTCATCCTGGCAATAAGATAAGAGGTGGGTAGACCTATGAATACTATTACAATGAATTCTGCTTCCAGCTACCTTGAGAGAATGCTGAGGTTGGCAAGACAGTGAGGTGGGCAATAAATTGCTTTTCAGAGAGATGGATATATTTTACTTTCTATCACAAGACTGCCTAATAAGTGAGTCCCTTGAGCACAAGTTAGCTTTTATGAAATGTTATTTAGTCTTTGCATTTCATTTCTTTAATTTAAATAATAACCCATATTTTACTTTTTCTGCAGATAGTCAAGCTTTGTCATCACAATGTCTTGCTGAAAAACCAGTCCTTCCTATCAGATGGTTACCTATTAGATGAGCTTTTGCTGTGGGTAGGAACACCTTGCACATATAATTTATGCCTCCTTTCAAATGCTAATAATTATGAGAAAGGAAAAGACAGCTGACTGTCTTTGTTTGCAGATTCCTAGAAATTAAAAACTGTGCACAATGACCACCAAGTTTAACGTGCAAGTTATTTCTATTTTAAGCTATGTATATGTACCTCAAACCCTCATATTTGCAAAGTAAAACCATCCACAAATTACTTTCATGCATTGCTAACTATTGCTCACATAATAATAATCAAAAAAGAAGAAGAATTAACTGGAATGCTTCTATCCTAATATCGCCTATTAATAAATTTTGTTATGGTTGGTATGGTTGGTATTTCTTTCCAGCCTTTGCTCATGTACCAACATAATTTACAAAGCTGAAGTCGCAGCTCAGATATAATTTTACATTTGGCTTTTTTACACTGCATAATAGGAAACATTTCTCATTCTGCCTCATAGTCATTATAATGTAAAATGGCCGCTTAACATTCAATTTCTCATGCTCAAACGAAGCCAAATGGTACTTATTCACCATTTCCTATACCAAGGCCGTGATCTGGGGTCTTAGAACCTTTGCATGTGCTATTCCTATGGCTTAAAATGTAGGACTATCTTCGCATATTCAAATACTACACATCCTTAAAGGTTGAGTTCTAAAAGTATGACTTCAGTGAGTTTTCCTAATCATCTCGTCTCCTGCCCTCTCCCAGATGGGGATCACATCCCCTTTCTCTCAATTTCTTTTTTTTTTTTTAATTAAAAATTTTTTTTAATGTTTATTTATTTTTGAGAGAGACAGAGACAGAATGTGAGTGGGTTGGGGCAGAGAGAGAGGGAGGCACAGAATCTGAAGCAGGCTCCGAGCTGTCAGCACAGAGCCCGACATGGGTCTCCAACTCAAGAGCTGTGAGATCATGACCTGAGCCTTTGGACAGATGCTCAACAGACTGAGCCACCCAGGCACCCCTGCCCTTTCTCTGAATTTCTAATGAGCTTTCATTTGCTATCTTTTCATATGCTAATTTCTCCCCTTGAATCACAGTTTTGCATACTATGCACCGAGTCAGCCTAACTAAAGATCCTTGAGGATGTCCAATCCTTCACTGTGTTCTCTACAGCATCTAGTACATATTGGAGCTAAGTAAGTGCTCATAGAATGAGTGATATATATATGCTGCATTCTTTTTCTATAGCTGCCTTTTCAATTACAAAACAAAACAAAACAAAAAACAAAACTGGTGGCCTAAAACATAAATGTATTATTCTACAGATCTATAGATTGGAAGTCTAACCTGGGTTTCACTGGGCTAAAACCTAGGGGTCAGCAGAGTTGTATTCTTTTCAGGAGGCTCTAGGAGAAGATCCATGTCCTTCCCTGTGTCTTTCTTCCACAATCCTGCTTTCTCACTCTGACTCAGCTGGGAAAGGTGCTCTGATTTTAAGGACCCATGTGATTAGATTGAGTTCATCCAGATAATCACAGACAACATCCCCATCTCAAAGTCTTTAATACATCTGTAAAGTTATTTTTACCATATAAGGTACATAGTCACAGAATCTGTGGATTAAGACACGGATATCTCTGGGGCACCATTCAACTACCTAGCACAGATGCTCACATTACAGTTATAATGCAAGAACTCTAAGCATTCTAGAAATGATTGCAAATATCCACTCCTTAAGCAGTTAAAGCAAAAGGACAAACAAACAAACCAAACTCTGATATTCAGAAAGAACAAAAATCATGGGGCACCTGGGTGGCTCAGCTGGTTCAGCGTCCAACTTCGGCTCAGGTCATGACCTCACAGTTAGGGAATTCGAGCCCCACATCTGGCTCTGTGTTGACAGCTCAGAGCCTGGAGCCTGCTTCAGATTCCGTGTCTCTCTCTCTCTACCCCTCCCCCACTTGCACTCTGTCTCTCTCTCTCTCAAAAATAAATAAATGTTAAAAATTAAAAAAAGAAAGAAAGAAAGAAAGAAAGAAAGAAAGAAAGAAAGAATATCTTGCCCAAAGTCCCAGAGTAAATAGCAAGCTTAGATCCTGACTCACTGTGCTGCAATCTTCCCATTTAGTTAACTCTGCCCCCATACCACAGGTCCTTATGAGGAACAGAAAATAATTTGAGACATTGTACAAGGTTCACAGAGGTACATATATTTGCTCAAAATTTTGCAGACAGAGAGAAAAAGAGTGCCTCCTTTGATGAATTCTATTCTAGTGCTTTCCCTTACATCACTCACATTACCACCCCAATAAGTTCAATAAGCAGACACTGGAAAAATCCAAATGATAATTCATAGTAACAAACATGAATTTCCCTTAAAACTTCTCAACAAGTCCCAAAGGTTTATTAATGAATCTAAGTTATCTAGGTTCACTTGTGGGTTGAGAGTGAGGGGTTTGAACTGCCACCACAGGAGTATATTCTGCCCAAGACAGTGTGGATAATAAGGTTATACATTCCTTTCAAAGGGCCATAAAGTAAATCCTTCTTTGAGTGTCCCAGGGCAGGCCAAACCCACCAATTCTATGGATGAGAGGAGTGAGGATTCTACTTGTCACCACTGCTGTACCCACAAAGGGTAAGAATCCCATGGTGTTCAGGAAGAAGAAAGCATCCAGAGAAAACAAATTCTGAAATTAGACTATTTTATAGAATGAAAGCTAACAGTTCTATAACCTAATGGAGTTTACATATGACTTGCCCATCTGTCCAGTTATTCTTACAATACCTTCTGAGGAAGGAGTTTTTCTTATCCTCAATTTATAGATTGGAAAATTGAGGCTCTGATCATCTTATAGAGCTTGTGCAAGATCTTCTCAAACATAGTTCCTTTGACCAAATGTTTCCCATGATGTCAATTGCTACAGAGAAATATCTTCATATAAATATATATTCAGATGTTACAATATTTATCAAGAGATTATGAAAAAGGCAACAAATGAATATAACTAATTTTTGACTGGCCTTTTTCCGTACCTCCCCTTTCCTAATTATGTCTTCAGGGAGATCTCATGAACAAACTGTTCATCTCCCACATAAATCCCACCATTTATTTTCCATCTTGTAAACTAATTTTTCTTTTCTGGGAACTCTTGTTACCTATTGAACACACTCATTTCCAATGGGTGCTACCATTTTTCCCAGGCATGAATTGCTTTCAGTTGATGCTATAGCTCTTTCTGGGCACCACCACTTTCACTGGATCCACATCTGCTGCTTCTTGGTACCTCCATGGACACTGTATATAGTAGCTGTTTCTAGTACATTCTGTCATGTTCCAGTTATCCTTATGGACTGTGATATCCACCAAATCCCACAATCTCCATTAGACCCTGTTGCCAATATTACTAAGTATTGTTAAAGTCCTGGAGATTTTACTTTGGGGCAGAGTTCTATAAATATTCCTTTTACTTTTTTTTAAATTTTATTCAGTTATCCACATATCAAATTATCAAAGGAATAATCCCCTGTACCATAACTGCCTTAAAGAAACTGTCATAAAAATAACTACCTTAGATCTTACTTATTCATATCCTTTCTAGGAGCTAGATGAATTCTATAGAAGACTCTTTGACAATGAAAACCTCATTGCTCAAACATTCCTGACCTATTCTCTCTTCCCTTAGACCTTCTCTCCAAAGGCTCCTCACTCTCTCAGGCAGACTTCTCAAAGGCTCATTTCCTCATGCTCCAGAGATGAATTGGTCTAAGATATGGCATGACTTTGAACAATTAATGGACTATAAGAAAACAGAGCTCATTGGCTTTGACTTGCAGAAAATTCTCTTGAAAGTGACTCAGATTTAACGTTTTAGGATTACATTTCATTTTCTGTACCTATCTAATTACATAACTTGGTTCTGCAGTGATTTATATTTACATAATCCTAATAATGTAAACATCATGGGGGCTTATTTTTCACATTTGTAAATAAAGCATAGAGTTCTCAAGTGTATAAACCATAAAAATTATGGTAAGATTCTAAGAAAATGGGAGATAGAAGAAAAGAAGACAGAGATAGGTACAGTTTATGCATGAGCAAACTGCATCTTTTGGTTTTGGAATCAACTGCCACTGTTAAAAGTTGATGAATCAAGAGATAGAGTTATTATGTTTATTTCTTATGGTTATGAGTGGATACCAAATATCCACCAGAAAAATGTAAGTTAAAGAAAGGTAAAAGACATTGTCTCTTGCAGTGGATCTTTAGTGAGGAGGTGTGGGGTGGGGGGGGAACTTTTATTTTTATTTTATGCTCTGCCAAAGTATGAGAATATTTGGGGGATCAAACCCTTGTATTTACTTGAATAAATTTCTTTTTTTTAACATTCCCATGGAATTCACTTATGGTAGATGATATGTATGAACTACTAGTTGAAGAGCACTAGCCTATCACGAGAGGGATCCCCAAAGTTTTATCACTCCAGCTTTCTTCCAGACAAAAAGGACAATCACTTTCACCATGAGGTGTCCTAAAATCCCAAAGAAACAAATCTTTGTCTGACTCTGACTTGTCTGCCACTGCTGCCCTCTGCCTCTGTAAGCCACGCTATAGGCCAGAGCCTAATGCCAGGTCCAATGAAGATGGCCTGCTGTTATTTCTAAACACTAAAGTTTCTCAATTATTTATGAATATGCTTTCATGAAATGAAGGCAAAATCCCATACTCTCCACAAAAGAAAATTGTGTAATTCAGGTCAGTTGAAATACATTGCAAGCACCATGAGGAAACGTGCAAACATCACGTATGAGGAAAGGGTGTTGCTTTCAGCCATTTTCTGCTGACTGCCCTTCAGTCCTGTACTACCTGATCCCTGCCTGGGAACTGCCTTGTCACTCAGAGGACCCACGTGCCCCACACCAGCACTTTGGAGCAGCTGTGCACATGCTAATAAACAGTGTAAGAGAAAACTTGTTGTCTTCCCAAATCGTAAGGCAAATGTTTGTTAACCAAAGAGCAGATGTAAAGTTTTCATAACACAATACCTTGCAGGCCCTGAAAAACCTTTTGTTGAAAACAGAAATTATACATATATGGTAAAAAATGGTAAACTGAAGCACCATAGAGATTTTTTTTTTAACCAAGATCACACAAAATGAGGATTGAAAAAGAAACTATGGGTCCAATTGCTCATCAGGCTCTTACCATCCTCTCTGGAAGGCAGAAATATAGAAAATATCTTTTCTATATCCAAATTATAGTCTACTTGTGATGCCTATTAGGAAATAGGACATTTTTGTGTATCATAAATAATTAGTCATAAATCCTTTAAGTCTATAACTGAATGTTATTTTTCCCTGTTGGAAAATTTTCAAAATTATCTGGACCATCTAAAGCCTGTAAAGCACCAAAGTGTTCTTTTTCTTGTTTCTTTCATCCTGTGAAATAATTCTCCCAGCAGTTAGATAGCACCTGGGTACACCTCTGATTTGTAGCTTGCAATGATTATATATATATATATATATATATATATATAACCATAAACACTAAACTTTGGATGGCCCATCTAGGGCATGATACTGATTATAAGACAGCAAGGGATTAAGTCAATTTCAAAACTGCAACTCTCCAGAAAAGGCCCAGAGATTATATTGACTCACACATGTTTAAACTGCAGAGTCACTCAAGAAAAAAATTGCTACCATAACTCCAAGCCTGGAAGTGATTCCTGATCATCTCTGACATTTTCAAAAACAGAAAATTATTTGGCTTTATTTTAAATGTCACTCCTCTGCAGGTGAAGAACTTATTCATTTAGGAGAGTGCAGAATGGAACAAACTGTGCTGATGCACGCTGGCTACAAGTTTAATAGAATTGACTAAATTCTTGTGAAATAGAATCTGAATATTTGCTGAGTCACGTGGAGGAAATGATCAAAAAAACAAACAAAACAAAACAAAACAAAACAAAAAACAAGCTCTTACTTAATCTTCAGAAGGAGTAGGGCCTGCAGGGAAGTTTCCTGGTCTAAGAATTAGAAGGCAGTCCCAACTGCCTAGTTGATGAGTCCCAACTTTATCAATTACTAGCTTGGAGTCTTTGGGGGAGTCAACCATCTCCATAGATCTCTGCTTCCGCATCTGCAACAGAAAAGATAGGACTAGCTGTTTGGTCTCCTCAAAAGCCTTTGATTCCTCAGAAAGCCATTTAATATCTCTTTCTGTCTCTCATATGAAAAAAAAAGGGGGGCTAAAATTCCATGCCCTGATGATCTCAGAAACTATAAGAATGCAATTGAGCATATGGATATGAATCTACTTTGAAACCATAAAAGGCTACCAAAATAGAAAATATTTGTTTTAATTCATATAGTTACAAAATAATAATATATTTAAAAAAAACTGTTGCCTTCATTAGCCTAAAATAGTATTTTTTAATTCTAACCAAGTGTTAGAAGTTATGACTACAACCTAATCTGCTTGGATTAATTGGCTATTTCTTATTTCTTTACCCACATGGACATGTTATCTCTCAGAAACAGATAATGGAATTTTCTTTCTGGACAAGAACATGAATAGTTGAGAATTTAGACCAGTCATCCTCTAAGTCTGTATCTAAAGCCTGCAGTATGGCCACTGAAATAAAGGGAAAGTGGCAAGATGCAATTTTAGTCATCAGAATCTATGCCTTTCTATTTTCCTTTGGAGCAGTGTCACCTTAGCGTCTTCTAAAAAATGCAGTGGTTATTTCCACTGCAAAGTTCATGGCCATTCTGAAACAACTTCATGTTTTCTTAGGTGGGGTTCTTCATTGTTCTGCCCTTCTGCCGTTGTTCATGGTTATAGATTTGGCATTGCTAGAAAGAATTTCTATGACGAATATTCTTTGTAAAAACGTGTCTTTGTAAAAGACATTTCTCTTGCCAGGCAAAACTCTTCCCTACCCAATCAAACTGAATTCCTCAGTATTCACTTTTTGCCCCTTACTTTCCTACTTCTGTTCATGCTGTTCCTCCACTTCAGGATCCTTTCCCTCAATAGTTGCATGGTGAAATCTCCACCCTTCAAAGTCCATTATAAATGCCACATACTGGATGAAGCCTTCTTTGCTGTTCTTGAAGGCTTGAATGTCTCCATTCTCTGGAATTACATAGCCTTTTATTCACATCTTAGTAGGGACTTATGACTTTTCTTCGTGATGCTTACCCACCTTTTTTTGTCTGCCCTTTTATATTCCAGTGGCTTGAGAGAAAGATGTGGTCATTATAGTATTTCTCAAAAAAAATCTGGCACATACTAATTAGTATGTTAAGTGAACGGGTATAGATTATTAAATTTAAATGCTATCAACTGTCTCAGCTTTCACCATGCTGCTAGTAAAACCAAGATCCTATTACATTAATAACTGAATCTTATTAGTTATGAGTCTCTAATATTTACAGGCAATTCAACCTCTGGCAGAGACAGTCCTTTTCACCTCAATATTCCTGAGAATTACCCAAGAAGTCTGCTCATGTTTTGCTTAGGATTGTTTGTAATGTGCTATCTTATTCAGCTGATGAAACCTCATGATGCTTCAATGAAAGTACAATTGTTCTAGCCAAGGATATCTTCTTCACTTTACTAGAATTCCATTGTAATGGAACACATCCCTGAATGTTTTATTCCTGCATCTTTATGCACACTCTTCTCTCTGCTGGTTCTCATGCCTTTCTTCCCTGCATGTCAACATCCTAGCCATCCTTAAAAAGCCACATCAGATGACCCAAAGGATGCCATCCCTTATCTTAGAAGATTTGATTCTACCTTTTTTTTGAACTTTGATTAGCATTTTATATTAACTTTCCCCAGCAATAGAGTTAACCTCATCTCTACTACTATCGCCACCTCTTCTTCTCTAACCCTCTGCCACATCTCTACCTCCTTCAACCCTCCACACACACAATACCTCCTCTCTTTTTTCAACAACAAAAGGCAAGTATGTTTCATCTCTGTAGTTTTCATGTTACCTGATACATTACCAAATACACAGTTGTGGATCCCGAAACAGTGATAGATCTAAAGCACATCAAATGCAGAGAACGTATTCAATGGAATTTCTGCATTTGTCTTCCAATTGTTCTATTATGATTGGGCAAAGTGTCTGGTAGCAGTAGACAGAAGTAGAGTATAGAAGCTAAGAACTCAAGAATCCTAGCCCAGGAACTTACTAGGTATGGCTGTATTTTAGCCTCAACATTCTAAGCTGCAAACATTAAATAATAGGGCTGGCTACATAGTCTGGAAGGCTGGTAGAAGATGCAAATGCAGGACCCTCAGGATGGAGGGAAGGGCTGATTAATCTCTACTTCCTATGGCTTGCCACTCAACCTATGGTGAATGGGTTATCCCAAAAGAATTGAAACTTTCACACTGGAAATACATTTGAGGGGGCCTGCCCAATGCTCTATGGGCAGAGAGAAATGGTGGAACACAGCTGTCTAAGCAGCCTGGTCACCACCCTGGGCCAGAGGCAGCAGTGTGTCTCAGGGAAGAACGAAGTGGCCAAGAACCTGTCCCAGGGAGGTTAGAGAGGGGGGGGAAAGCAGGGCAATGCATGTGCCCAGGCCCCAATCCCATTGCATAGGTTGCACTGTCCTATTAGGCTTAGCAAAAAAATAAATAAATAAATAATAAATTCAAATATCAAATTATTAAGAATTTCAAAGCAGGAACCAACTTCAGAACATGAAACACTAAATGCAGGGCTTTCTGCATGCAGGGCCCCAGGAAGCTGTACTAGTTGTGGGCTCATGAAGCCCCACTAAAAATAGTAATAATAGTAATAAATACCTAGAGTTGATGTAAGAGCTACATTTGCATGTGCTGAATAGTGAAAGGCCATTTAAAACTTCCAGATTTAATTTGCTGTTTATATTGAATCACTGGACATCAAACTAGGGAATATGGAGCTAGCCTTAACTTGAATATTCCTTCCTAAGAAACGGAGGAAAGGAGAGGGAGAGAGGGAGGGAAGAGGAAGGAAAGGAAGAGTAAAAGAAGGGAAGGAGGGAAAAGAAAAGAAAGATAAAGGGGGAAAGGAGAGAGGAAGGAAGAAATCAAGCAAATCCCATATTTCATTTAACTAGGACACAGAAAAAATGGACAAATTCAAAAATATAGTGTAAAGCAGCTGAAATCGGCCTTAGCTCCATGGGACATAGTGGCATAAGGAGCAGTGGTGCATTATGGAGAAAGCAAGTCTCCAGATGGGCTGAAAAGTAGCAGAGAGAGCCAGAATAAAATGCATTTCCTGGTGGTCAGAAGCCTAGGAGAACGATTTGGAGAGGTAAGTATTTTAAGCAAGGGTGAGATGAGATGGATCAGATGGAACCCACATATGGGGTGAAATGCAGTGATAAAGTAGAAAAAATGGCAAGGGGTGAGACAGTTCAGCCTTCATAAATTCAGAAAGATCCACAAAAACACAGCTTCTGACAGCAGGAGGATCAGTCATATCTCTTGGACAAGAACTGTGTCCCCTGGTTGCATTAACCAGCAAGGAAGCTGGGGAGCCCAGGACAAGAAGAAGCCCTCCTCGGCCTCACAGTTTGGTTGAGAGAAGTCAAGGAGGTATATCCTCACAGCAAAATCACAGTAGGACTCTATTTGAAGAAAACAGGCGGTATCCTTTGCAGGAGAGGACAGAGATTTTGAGAGACAAATCCCAGAAGGCTACAGTATCCCTTGTCTCCTCTTCCCCCTTCCCAAACTTTTGCAAAGAGCTATGCCAGGAAATTTCAACTCATTCAGCCATATATCCTAAGAAGAGGACCCAGCACAGCCTCGATGAAAGATACTATGAGAAAAGTGAAAAAGAGAAACAAAACTTCCTGTCAGAAAAAAAAAGAAGATACACAGAAAGTATATTGTCATATAACATAAAAATTATAACTAAAAATCTATCAAATTCAAAATTAAAAAAAATGTTTAATGTTTATTTATTTTTGAGAGAGAGAGAGACAGAGTGTGAGCAGGGGAAGGGCAGAGAGAGAGGAAGACACAGAATCTGAGGCAGGCTCCAGGCTCTAAGCTGTCAGCACAGAACCCTACGTGGGGCTCGAACCCACAAAACCATGAAATCATGACCTGAGCCAAAGTCAGATGCTTAACTGATTGAGCCACCCAGGTGCCCCAAAATTCAAAATTTTTATAACACAATCCTGGCTACAAAGGAAGATCATGAAATGGAAAAACAAGAATTAAGGGAAGAGGCAAGATAGGAGGAAGAAGGGAAATATAAGCTTCCAGACTGGAAGAAGTATAAGAAAGAATGGACATTGTGGAAAATTTCCCAAAGTAGGGAAATTGAGAATAGAAATAAACAAATTAAATAAAGAAATGGAATTAAAATAATGAGGGGCACCTGGGTGGCTCAGTTGGCTAAGGATCTGACTCTTGATTTTGGTTCAGGTTGTGATCTCATAGTTGATGGGATGGAATCCCTGCTTTGGATTCTCTCCCTCCCTTTCTGCCCCTCCCCTACTCACGGGGCAGGGGGGAGGGGTGTGTGCTCTCTCTCTCTCTCAAAATAAATAAATAAATATTGAAAAACAAATAAATCAAATAATGAGTGAAAAATGATAGCTATGAAATGGGATGAAAATGGAATAAAGGAACATAAAATAGAGTGAAAATAACAGATTTAGAAGCCTGGCAAAGCAAATAAAATATAAAAATAATTTAGTCTCTTCAGAAAAAAATTGAAACAATGATACAGAACAAATATTTTAAAATATAACTGAAGGAAATTTTCCTCGCTTAAAAAAAGGCTTAAATTTACATATTAAATCATGTACCAGGGAAAAGTGACTCAGTCGACACTGAGCTATTTCCTAAAGAAATTATTTGACTTAAACATGTGGGCAGTCAGGCAAAAAGCTCAAATCACTAATAAAGAGAAAAAGCCACGTTGGTCTCAGATTACCCTATAGTAACACTCAACCGCAGAAGATGAAGAAACAGCTCTTATTCACAGAAATAAAATGTGATCCAAGGAATTTCAATCCATCAGACCAAACTGAGCTTCAGGTATAAAGGAATCAGACTAACGGCTGATCTCAAAGGTCTTCCTTTGGGAAATAGGAACAAAACAAAACAAAACAAAACAAGGGAAAACTCCAGGCAACCAAGAGCCAAATAGAGAAATGTAAAAGGAATGGCAGTGAAAATGGAAGACGTTTGACTGCAAAACAAAGACTTTTTTTTTATGTTAGGAGTAGGTAGCAGAATATAATTATAAAAGCTGATCATATAGAAAAGATGCAATGATATAACTTGAGAGGGGGAGGTGGGAAGGAAAATAGAATTTGAGCAAAGCTAGGAGGTGGCCTCTCCAGCAGCTGGTGGGACTTGAGGGATAACATCTGAAGTGAGAAGAAAAGCAAGAGAGGAAAAGGCATCTTTTCAATACAAAGGTAAATATTAAGAAGTTAACAGTATTGACTACAATTGGGACAAAGAGAATACAAACTATAAGAAACTTTGTAGAGGCTTAGAGAAGTACAAGTGTATACAGTATATAGTGATAAAGGTAATTATGAGAAAAGTAATCACAACCATCTTAAGAATTACAAATAAAACAGTTGAGAATACTTAAAAATATGTAACAGAAAATATAATATAAAATTATTACAGAACTAAAACCAAATACACCTACAATACCAATGAATGCAAATAAACTTATTCACCTATTCAAATAAAAAGATTTAGGGGCGCCTGGGTGGCTCAGGTCATGATCTCACAGTTCATGAGTTCAACCTGTGCGCTGGGCTCTGCACCGATAGCATGGAGCCTGCTTAGGATTCTTTCTCTCTCTCTCTCTCTGCCCCTGCCGCCCCCCTCGCATGTTCTTTCTCTCTCTCTCTCTCTCAAAATAAGTAAATAAACTTAAAGGAAAAAAAGAAAGATTTCTCATTGTAGCATAAAGTAATATATGAGCACATGCACATACAAAATCAAACCTAAAGAGAGTGATTCAGAAAAGTTTCAAGAAATGAATGGGCAAAGGTATATTAAACATAAGCAGAGCAGAAAAACATGGGTTTACATCAGGCAAAGGTGACTTTAGGCCAAAGAGTAGAAAACTTGTCAAAGAAGAACAGTTTGGGACACTTAAGAGGGAAAATTATTGGGGTGCCTGGGTGGCTCAGTCAGTTAAGCATCTGACTTCGGCTCAGGTCATGATCTCATGGTTTGTGGGTTCGAACCCCACGTCAGGCTCTGTGCTGACAGCTCAGAGCCTGAAGCCTGCTTTGGATTCTGTCTCCCTGTCTCTCTCTGCTCTTCCCCCATTCATGCTCTGTCCCTGTCTCTCTCTCTCTCTCAAAAATAAATAAACATTAAAAAAGTAAAAATTACTATGAATTCAGTTATGAATATCCATATGCCAAATAATATTTTCATAAAGTGAAAATTTCAGAGAAAACAGAACTGGACTAAAACACACTAAAAGTAGGAGGCTTTAATTTACTTCTTTTAATCTAAGACAGATCAATATCAAATACCTAAATAACATAATCAAAAAGGTATCTGATTAATATATATGAAATTATGTTTCTAAAAAATAAAGAATAAACTTTATCTTTAATTGTTCAGATTATATTAAAATAAATAATAAAACATATACAAAATCTCAATAATTCCCCAAAGTGGAAATAATACAAAATATATTTTCTAATTTCAACACAATAATTGTAGACAACAGCAAAAAAGAAGCTTCTTTAAATTATCTATCTGTATATTAAAAAATGTAATGTGTCATTATCAAATAGGGTTTATTCCAGAAATGCAAAGATGCTTAATTATCAATTATCATAATATCATGTTGATAGATCTAAAATACCAGTTGATGATACTCAGTTAAACATTTGAACAAATTCATTTAAAAAACTAAACAAAATATAAACTGGTGGATACTAATATAATAAAATATAATATAATATAATGTCAGGTGTCATAAGGTAAGATAACATAACTATAGTTATGAGGGATGCAGATTTCAGAACAAAACCCAGCATCATGCTTAAGAGTGACACATAAAAGGAATTTACATTAAACGCAAGGCAAAACAAACATCCCTGCTACAGGCATTTTCACTTAACATTATAATAACACAAAAAAGAAAAATAAATTATAAGACTGAAAACTGGAAATGAGAATACATGTTGGTTTGCAAACCAGCCCCATACTCACAGGGCACGGAGAGGCTGAACAAAGAGGCAAGCCACTCCAGATTGGTAGTGACAGGTTTAACAAGCGAGGGAGGAACTTACATACCAGGCTTGTCTTCTGAGCCATGTGACATAAATCTCCACATCCACAGCCAGAATCTTACAAGTTGACATAGAGGCCTTAATGGGGTTCAATCACATGCATGGTTCAGAGGCTCTCAAAAACACTCCCTCTCTCATGGCTGTGGCCTTCTAACAGTTTCCACTGTGAGAATGGGGGTTAGACCATACATTCCAAGGACAGAGGAGTGAGCGAAGCCTCTAGTTCCCCTGGGGCCAGCTTGAGGGTCAGCCAATGGTCATGCCCTCTCAATGACTTCCTCCACCAACATACATGACACTTGCAAATGATATGATTATATTCCTTGACCCAAGTAACTAAAGTCAGAGAATTCAGTAATGTAGCTGGTTACCAAGCTGTAAATCAGAAATCAAAAGAATCCGTAGACACAGAAAACAAGCTAGACGATTAAATGGAGGAAAAACGCATTTATAATAGCAGCAAATAAACAAATAATATATAATTCTTGTGAAAAACTTAAGAACTTTTCACATCTTACACAAGGAAAACTTTAGAAGGCTACTGAAGGTTTCAAAAGAGCTAAACAAATTAAAAGACATTTCTTCTTAAATAGGAAGAACGAATATCAGAAAGATGTCAATTCCCAGGGCGCCTGGGTGGTTTAGTCAGGTAAGAATCCAACTTCAGCTCAGGTCATGATCTCATAGTTTGTGAGTTCGAGCCCTGCATCAGGTTCTGTGCTGACAGCTCAGAGCCTGGAGCCTGCTTCGAATTCTGTCTCTCTGTGTCCCTCCCTGCTCACACTGTCTTTTCTCTCTCTCTTAAAAACAAACATTAAACAAAATTAGAAAAAAAAACATGTCAATTCCCCTAAGTTTATTTATATTGTAATGTGATATTTCAAAAAATAACTAACAGGCTTTTGTTGTGTTTTTGTGATGATGGTATCTTATTTTTATTGTGTGTTTTTGTTTGTGTACTGGACTACAAAGCTAATTTTAAAGTCCATAAACAAACAAGAGACAGAAAGAACTCTTTAAAAAAATGTAAGAAAGCGTGTCTCTGTTGACAGATATTAAAATACCTTATATAGCTTCTATATTTAAAATGGTATGCTTGGTTCCTCATGAAACAGACCAACAGTATAGGATTGAAAGTCAAGAAAGAAAGCCAAATATATTAGGAAGTTTACTATATAATGAAAATAACATTTGAAGACAGTGGAGAAAAGTTGAAATTTGTGGTGAAGGATTCTGGTCCCATTAGCTAGCTGTCTAAAAGAAAAAAGAAAGCTGGATCCATACTTCATATTTCTGTTAAGAAAACACTAAATAGATTAAAGATATAAAGGCAAAAATTGAAGTGTAATGGTGAATGAACACAGAATAAACACAGGAGAATTATTTTATTGCCTAGGAGTGGAAAAGACCTTTCTATGACTCTAATCTAGAAGACATAAAAGTAGCAATAGATTAATACACCTACATAAAATTACAGGCTCTTGCCTGGAGGGGAAAACATAAGCAAAGTCAAAAGGCATGAAAACAGAAAACAAATTTTGCAGCTCATATCCATACAGGGCTAATCTCCCCGATATAAAAGGAGCTCTTAGAATGGGAAAAGGGTGGGGGGAAGAAACAACAACAAAAAATGGTCATGGATACAAACAAATGGTTCACTGAGTAGGTTTATTAATGGTCCTCAAACATTTGGAACAATGCTATATGCTCATTCATTTTTTTTTTTTTTTGCATTTTAACAGTTTTATTGAGATATAATTCACATAACACACAATTCATCCATTTAAAGCATATGATTCAATAGTTTTTAACATATTCATAGATATGACAACCATCACTTCAGTTAATTTTAGAATATTTTCATCATCTCAAAGAGGAACTCCATATGCTTTAGCTATCACCCTCTATTCCCCAATCTGGCAACACCCTCCCTAGCCCTAAGCAACCACTAATCTACTTTTGGACTCTGTAAATTTAGCCACTCTGGACTTTCAAATGAATGGAATCATATAATACATGTTATACTATATACCATAATAAGTCTTTTGTGACTGGCTTCCTTCTCTTAGCATAGTATCTTCAAGGTTCATCCATGTTGTAACATATATTTCATTTTTATGACCAAATAATATTCTTTTGTATGGATATATCACTAGTTGTTTCTTTTGTTCACTGATAGATACTGAGTGTTTCTATGTTTTGCCTATTATGAATAATTGTAGTATGAACATTTGCATTTGTATGTTTTTATTCTCTTGAGTATGTACCTAAAAGTAGAATGCTGGGTCATATGACAACATTATGATTAATCATTTGAGGAACAGCCACTCTGTTTTCCAAAGTGGCTGCACTATTTCACATTCCCACAAGCAGCATGTAAAGGTTCCAATTTTTCCATATCTCTGCCAATATTGTTATTATGTGACTTTTGATACTAACTATCCTAGTAAGTATGAAGTAGTATATCACTGTGGTTTTGATTTTCATTTCCCTGATGACTAATGCATATTTTCATGTACTAATAAGTACATATTTGTATAGCTTCCTTGGAGAAACATCTATTCAGAATACTCGTCCATTTTGTAATTGGGTTATTTGCCGTTTTGTTATTGAGTTTTTAAGAGTCATTAAAGATACAAGTCCCTTATCAGATAGATGATTTCTACATATTTTTTTCCCATTCTATGGGTTGTCTTTTCACTTTATTAATGGCGTCCTTTGAAGCATCTTTTTAAGTAAAAAATAAAAGCTTTTAATTTTGATAAAATCCAAATTATTTTTTTCTTATTGCTTTTGTTTCTGGTGTCCTATCTAAGAATCCTTTGACAAATCCAAAGTCATGAAGATATCCATGTATGTTTTCTTCTAAGAGTTTATACTTTTAGCTCTCATATTTATGCCTTCAATCCACTTCAAGTTAATTTTTGTATATAGTTTAAGGCAGGTGCCCAACTTCATTCTTTTGCATATGAAATCCATTTGTCTCAGTCTTCAGTCTTTCGTTGAAAAGAAACATATTGTACAGCCTTGGCATACTTGTAGATCAACTGACCATAGATGCATTCATTTATTGATTTTCAATTCTATTCCATCTTAACAATGTTAAGCCTTCCAATACATGAACATGGGAATTTTTCCACTTTTTAGATATTTAATTTCTCTCAACAATGTTCTATAGTTTTCAGAGTATGATTCTCTCATTTCTTTTGTTATTCCTTAGTATTTTATTCTTTTTGATGTAACTGTGAATGGAATCATTTTCTTAATTCATTTTGGACTGCTCATTGTAAATATATAGAAATAAAATTGATTTTTATGTATTGATTTTATGTCCTGAAACTTTGCTGAAATCACTTATTAGTTCTAATAGCTCTTTAGTGGATTCTTTAGGATTTCCTATATATAAGATCATGTCATCTGCAAATGGAGATAGCTTTACTTGTTCCATTTCAATCTGGATGCCATTCATTTCTTTCTTTCTTTCTTTCTTTTTCTTTTCTTTTCTTTTTTTTTTTTTTTTTTTTTTTTTTTGCCTAACTGCCCTAGTTAAAACCTCCAATACAATGTTGTATGGAAGTGGTAACAGCAGACATCCTTGCCATGGTTCTTAGGAGAAAAAGAATCAGTCTTTAACTATTAACTATGACTTTAGATGCAGGCTTTTCACAGAGGATTTTTACAAGATTTAGGAAATTCCCTTTTACTCCTAGTTTGTTGGGTGTTTTTTTTTTTTTATCATGAAAGGATTCTGTATTTTTGTCAAATGATTTTCCGTGTTTATTGAGATGATCATACCATTTTTGGTTTTTATTCTACTGATATGATAAATTACATTAATTGACTTTCAGATGTTAAATCAATCTTGCATTCTTGGAATAAATCTAGTTGGTCATGTTGTTTAATTTTGTTGTTGTTGTTACTGTGTTCCAGTTTGCCAGTATATTTTGGAGGATCTTTAATCTGTAGACCAAAAGAGATATCAATCTGTAGTTCTCTTGTGAGATCTTTGTTTGGTTTTGGTATCAGGATAATACTGACCTCATAAAGTGGGCTGGAAAGTAGCCCCCTTTGATTTTTTGAGAAGAGTTTGTGAAAAACGGGTATGAATTCTTCTTTAAAGTTTGGTAGAGTTCAGCAATAAAGCCATTTGGGCTTCAGCCTTTCTTTGTGAGTAGTTTTTTTTTTTTTAATTATTAATTCAATCTCTTTGTTTTTATGGGTCTACACAGATTGTCTATTTCTTCTTGAATCAGTTTCAATAGGCTTGTGTCATTCTAGAGATTTGTTCATTTCATCTAAGTTTATCCAACTTGTTGGCATACAATTACTCATAGTATTATTTTATTATCTGTTTTATTTTTGTAAGGCCTAAAGTAATGCCTTCTCCATTTTCTGATTCTAGTAATTTTAATCTTCTCTCTTGGTAAATCTAGCTAAAGGTTTCTAAATTTTACTGATTTTTTTCAAAGAGTCAGCATTAGCTTCCATTGATTTTCTGTATTGTTTTTCTATTCTCTATTTCATTAATTTCCACTCTAATATTTATTATTATCTTCCTTTTGCTTGCATTAGGTTTAGTTTGCTCTTCTTTTTACAGTGTCTTAGGATTAAGAGTTAGGCTATTAATTTGAGACATCTTTTTTAATGTAAGCATTAACAACTACAAATATCCCTCTAAGCAATGTTTTACCTGTATCCCCTAAGTTTTTGCATGTGTGTCTTTATTTTCATTCATTTCAAATTATTGTCTAAATTCTTTTTAGATTTCTTCTTTGCCCTTATATTAGCAAAGTTTCTCCAGGCAGGGAGGGAGAGAGAGAAAGAGAGAAAGAGAGAGAGAGGGATTTATTTTAAAGGACTGACTCACGTGACTGTGGGGGCTGGCATGTTTGTTTGTTTTTTTTTATTTTTTTTTAACGTTTATTTATTTTTTGAGACAGAGAGAGACAGAGCATGAATGGGGGATGGCAGAGAGAGAGGGAGACACAGAATCTGAAACAGGCTCCAGGCTCTGAGCCATCAGCCCAGAACCCGATGTGGGGCTCGAACTCACGGACCGCGATATCGTGACCTGAGCTGAAGTCAGACGCTTAACCGACTGAGCCACCCAGGCGCCCCATGGGGCTGGCATGTTTAAAATCCATACAACAGGCTATCAGGGCAGAAACTTAGGTAAGATTTGATGTTCCGATATTGAATTTGAATAATCCAGGGCAGCAGGTTGGAAACTTTTCTGTTCTTTGCATGCTACACAGTTTTTTATCAGAAATTGAACATTTTAAATATATATTATAGCAACTCTGAGTACTGGTCCCTCTTTTCTGAGGCTTATTTGATAAGCAACTGACTGGGTTATTTTGCTGAGGTCTATTCCCTATCCCCCTCCCTCTCCCTCACATCACTGAGCCCCTGATGATGCTCCTCAGGGAGGCACAGCTTTGCGTATGCCCACAGTCACCCTGGCAGACAGTGGTATTAGTAGGACTCTCTTCTTCTCTCCCTCACCATACCCAGCTCTTATACTCCATCAATGCCCTGTTGCTCCACCTGTTGCTCTATTGTTTTCAATAATGTCCTGGTGCATAAATTACTTTGCAAACTAATCCAATGAAAATGTGATTCCTTTGAAGGAATAGTTTCTGAGGTTAGTGCTTGTTATTTGTTTTGACCCCAGGAGATTTCCTCCCCTCTGTCTTATTCCTTGTTTCTCTCCTACAAAGTACCCAGCCTCCAGTCTAGGTTGTATCTTCATTAAATTCACATATCTCCTCCCAGTTGCCTTTCACCATACCCTCTACTGTTCTTGAGAGTGCCCTTAGGCTTGCCCATAGAACTTCTCCATGCTCTATTGCAAATGAAGTCAGTTCCATTGGGAATTGACTAGGAACTATCTGTTTTATGACCTGCTTCTCCTACTTGGCATAATCTCTGTGTCCCGGATCTGGAGCTGGAGGTAGGCAGTTTCTCTCTGAAAGAAAACCCCACAATAGGAACTGAGCCCCTGGTGGGTAAGTAAGGGGGCAGCCAGCAGCCTGAAATCTCTTGGCTTGCCTCTTCTGGCACATAACCACTGCCTCACAAGCCAGGACAAGGGCAATCAAGGGCTCTAACATTAGCACAATGCACCCAGGACAGTGCCTCCTTTTGACAAGTGGGGACCAAACATAAAATGAGAATCCCTACTTCTCAACTGTACTTGCCCAGGATTTAGCTTCAGCAATTGGTATCAAGGCAGAATGAGAACTGATGAAGTCCTGCTCCTTCTAGGAAGAAAGTTCTCTTACTGGGAGCAGTGGGGAGAGGGTGCCCTGTGTTCTTGGCTGCAGCAGTCTGAAGTAAATTCTCCACCTCACTAAGCTGGGAGGGTAGAGAGAGGGAGTTCAAATACCACAGAGTCTAGCTGTTCTTATCTATTTTTGTAGATTTTCTTGAATAGATTTGTCATTTGCTGCTTGTCCTTAAGACTACTTCCAAAGCTTTAAATGACTGCTTTTTATAATTTCTAGTTTCACTAGGAAACAGGGCAACAGGATTCCTCACACTAACATGACAGAAGTCATTATGCTAAACATTTACTTTTTAAATTTTGTTTTCTGTTTATTTATTTTTGAGAGAGACAGAGTGTGAGCAGAGGAGGAGACACAATCCGAGGCAGGCTCCAGGCTCTGAGCTGTCAGCACAGAGACCAATGCAGGGCTCGAATTCACAGACTGAAGTGTGAGACCATGACCCAAGCCAAAGTCGGATGCTCAACCAACTGAGCCACCCAGGCACCCCTGCTCAACATTTATTTTTAGTAAGAAAATTCAAATGGAAAACTGTACCAAGATGTCATTTTTGATCTATCAGATTAGCAAAATCTAAATGTGTTTCAACATACTCTGTTAGCAATACTATGAAGAAGCAGGCCCTCCTACCAAATTCCGGTTAAGTATAAATTTGTATGATCCCTAGACAAGGCAGTCCTGAAAAGTACAAACTACAAAAGTTTTACCCTTTGACCTGGAAGTTCTACTTCTGGAATTTATCTTGCATATCATTATTTCTAAGAGCAAAGTACTAGAAATAATGGAATACAAGAGGTTAAATAAAGAATGAAGAAGTGATCTACATAGTGATATGAAAAGCGCCCCACAATATATTCAGTGAAAAACAAAGGTTTACACTAACTTCTATGTGAGAAATTGGGAGGATGAATATATATTTACTTAAATTCCCGTAAACTATGGAAATAAATCAAAGTAATCAATGAAAGTGGAGATCAGTACACAACATGATAGATATGGGCAGGGGTAATAATGAGATTTCACACTATTCCTCTGACACTATTTTGCACTTTGAACCACGCAAATGTATTTTTGTATTAATAAATTACATTTAAAACATAACCAAAATGTAGAATTTCTAGTCAGATAAAGTTACTGGGCACAAAGTGACCTTTGTTATCATCATATTAAAATCCTTGAATTTATAGAAGAAGAAATAAAGGTCAAGTCCCCAAGGAAAAGGGACTTACCACAACAAGAGCCCTCCTTAATACCATCACCCATTTAGCCCATCCCCTGCACACCTCCCTTTCAGCAATCCTTGGTTTATTCTCTATAGTTGAGAGTCTTTTTTGTTTTAAGTTTATTTATTTTTGAGAGAGAGAAACAGAGTGTGAGCGAGGGAGGGGCAGAGAGAGAGGGAGACACAGAATCTGAAGCAGGCTGTGTGGGCTATGAGCTGTCAGCACAGGGCCCCCCATCAGGCTCCAACCCATGAACCAAGAGATCATGACCTGAGCCAAAGTCAGACACCTAACCAACTGAGCCACCCAGGTGCCCCAAGAGTCTTTTTTTATGGTTTGTCTCTGTGATAAGCACTGGGCATTGTATGTAAATGACGAATCACTAAATTCTATACCTGAAACTAATATTACTCTGTATGTTAACTAACTGGAATTTAAATAAAAACTTGAAGGAAAAGGGACGTGCTCTAGGATACATGCCAAGTTCTTGGCAGAACTAACACTGGCAGTCCTAACACTGATGTTAGAACTCAAGTGTTCCAATTCTAAATCAGCTCTCTGACCACTTCTGCACAACCACTTTTGAAATTAGGGAATTCTGCATTTGACTTTTACTATGTATTACGGGAAGGAAGTCTCATACTGAAAACTGAGCCCTTTCTGATCTGTGGTACCCTAGAGCCACCTGGAACGTGTGGCCTACTTGGCAGCAGCCTCCACATCACCCTTAATGAAGGCATGAAGGCTCTAAGTGCTGGGAGCCCTTTATTAAAAAATCACAAAAGCAGGCCTCCAGTGGCCACTTTCTGCAGCACTTTCCTCTTGAAACCACTTTATTGCTTGTATTGTTTCCCAAAAGGCCATCTTAGAAATACTCTCTATGCATCTGTCCACCTTACTGATAGGGTGGACACCCTAACCTTATTCTCATCCTCGGTAACGCTGCAAAACAACCTGTTCCAGAGATAATAGGAATGGTGTCTACGTTATTGATTAATAAATCAGAGATGAAAGCTAGAGAGAACAAGACTCCACTGAGGCAGATTTAAGAACTTTCTACAAATATTTCTTAATACATTGGTCCTGGCTACTTCTAAAAATGTTGAAGTGGGCATAATTTTTCTCTGCATAGTCTCTCCTTAAGAATTTCTCCTTCTGGGCACCTGAGTGGCTCAGTGAGTTGAGCACCTGACTTCGGTTCAGGTCATGGTCTCAAGGTTCGTGAGTTCAAACCCTGTGTTGTGCACTGCACTAACAGTCTGGAGCCTGGAGCCTGCTTTGAATTTTGTGTCTCCCTTTCTCTCTGCCTGTTCCTTGCCTGTGCTCTTTCTCTCTCAAAAATAACATTTAAGTAAACAAATAAATAGATAGATTGATAGATAGATACTATCTTAAAAAAAAAAAAGAATCTCTCCTCCCACCTATTCTCACTCTCTCAAGTTCAAATATTGATGAGTACACCAGCTATAGGATTGAGCATGTGATCCAGACATGACCAAGCAGAATACCCTATCCCCCACCACAGTGCTTCAATTCCTGATAGGCACCTAACAGCCTAAGCCAATGACTGCATGTGGACTTTGCTGGACTATCAAGAAAAGCCCCACCTTTCTCTTGGGGCTGCTAAACTGAAAGAATGTAAGTCTAGAGATTCCCGTAGTCAATTTTACTGTCACACCAAAGAAGTCCAAATGCAAACCAACATAGAGAAACTAGAATCTGAAAGACTCCTAAAAACAGTGTTTAAGTACCTAAATCCAGCTATGCCTGAAAATTAATCCACTGAACTTCACAGTTCTATGAAAAGGGAAAAAAATAAGATTCTGTTTTTGGCGGTAATTTAGGCTACATGTATGTATCTATTTCTTGCATCTCAAAAATGCTAACAAAGAAATTATATTATTTAATTATGGGATATAGAAACATTTTCTTAGTTTTAATGCTCTCCAAAGTACAGGTGTATTATTTATTCTAACATAATCCCCATGAAAATTAAAAGATTATGCTAGGAAGCAGATATTCAACATGATATGTCCCCTACTTTAATCCTAAATTCTCTGGAGCACTTAGATGTTTTTTGATAAAAGAATAATATTCTGGAGAGAAAAAAATAAACATAAGGGATAATGATTCTTATAACCTTTCTTACAAGCTATAAAGCAATGTCATAATGCTAACAAATTCATCCTCCTGCCCCTATAACAAGCTTTTTAAAGTGGACAGTGTGTTAACAATCTCATTTTGAAAATGAATACGACAAAGTTCCAAAAGTCATCATTTATCCAAAATCACAGAGATAAGGAAGGGAACAGGCATTGAACACAAGGATCCCAATTTGTTCTCTTTATGTCTAAAACGCCACGTTGACTTAGATAAGGACCCACAAAATCTGACTGTTAAATTGAAGGATTTAATCTAAACTGCAACTTTTCATTTTCACTTGGGTTCTGGAAATCATAAGGATTTCCTTGTACGTGTGCAAAGCAATAAGTCGTTCTGCTTCAGTTTTCCTCTACCAGCCCTGTTCAGGAAAACCTGTGTTCACATTATACAGAGATATTGATTTTTCTCATCAATTTAAAAGAAATAACTTTTAAAGTATATTTATGACGAGTGTAGGGGAAAACCTCTTTCGCTCATAAGAGGAATGTAAACAATTCTTACAGAGCTGCTTGGGGCTGCTTTAACATAATTTTTAATTTGACTCAAAAACCATTTACAGAGTGGATGTACTTGTAAACACTGGGAACAGGTACTATGTTGTTATGGTAGATAAAGACGAGAAAAACTGGTCAAGAAGAGTAAGACAAAGCTGCTACACTGGGTAACAAAGGGTGCAGCACAGGGGGTAAGGGAATAGGGTGTGTTGGTCAGGATTTAGAACTGCAAACCACAAAATTCCTTCTGTTTAGGAAGAAAAAAAAAAAAGAATGTGCTTTGCACATTAGGTGGCTCAAAAGATATCTGAGGTCAAGACAGAGTCAGAGTTAAATGTGTACAAGCAAGAGCAAGTCCAGGGACTGCTTGTGCAGACCCCACCATCACTACCCATGGAGAGACCTACTGCGGCTATCATGGACACCAGATGTCAGAACCTCAAACACTGCGCCTCCAAAGGCCAGACAGCCTTGGCCACTAGGCTTGCCTCAAAACAACTCCCATGGGGGTAACTGCTTTCTTGCATTGCTGTCTTGTAGGCAGTCTGTGGTTGGGAGAGTCTAGACCACATGCCTATGTCCCTGCTGTGAGGAATGCTCCAAGGACAAATTTCTGTATCCTGAATTGAGAACAGTGACATGCAATTAAGTCGAGGGAAATTCCTCAAACACAGGAAGCATATTAAGGGCCTCTGACATTTTCTAAGCATAGACATGTCTACAAAATAGATTAGAGGAAATACAAAGGAGATTTATAAGCCAGAAATACTATATAATGATTTACAGGAAATATTCTTCTGTTGGAAAAAGTAACAGAGAGACTGACAATGACTTTGAGAAACACAGGACTGGAGGCAGAGATTAGGCAGCAAAGGTGTGCCCCCAGCCCCCTAATTATTTTAATCCCCTTACAAAAGTCTTGTGCATCCCTTTGCGCTCTACTCCTTATATATTTCAGATGAAGTCATTGTGCACCAAAGATTTTAGAAGCTTTCAAGATAGTTTTATAGAGACAATAATACTAAATGTAAATTGTCCCACCTTGGTCTCAAACATCAGACTCATAGATGCCAAATTCTAAGTTGAAACCAGGTATACTGAAATAGCTTGGTAAATGTACAAAACAAAAATTCCAAAATGTAAGATTAACATCTAAAAGTCTAATGATGAAGCATGTGGATCCACATTTTGAAGGGATCCCCAAAGTACTGAATCACGAAAGCCCTGGCTCTAAAGAAAGCTTTCATCCCTGCTTGAAACACATGACAAGCAGAGTTTTACAAAAACAAGTCAGATTCTACCAAAAGAGAGGCTGGTTTAATGATTACAATGTCCTCTGGGGAGGTGCATGATACCAGGCCACAGGACACAAATCCTGAGCCGTGCTAACACTCAGGCCTGTGCCTTCCAAAAGGAATGACTAATTTCCAGGTGCACTATTCACCCAGCCTGCTCCTAGTGCATTTAAACTTCTATATATTTGGGTTTAAAAGAGACAATAGGAAAACAGACCATACTCTTGCTTTCTGGATATCAAACACACATATTTATTTACATGATTACTTTGTTATTTCCTGAAATGTATTCAGTTGAAAAGAATGTCAGGTTTCAGTTTTTAGTAATTTTTTAAAGTTTATTTATTTATTTTTGAGAGTGAGACAGAGAGAGCAAATGGGGGAGGGGCAGAGAGAGGGGGCATAGAATCCCAAGCAGGCTCCATGCTGACAGCACAGAGCCTGACACGGGGCTCAAACACATGAACTGTGAGATCATGACCTGAGCAGAAACCAAGAGTCAGTCGCTTAACCAATTGAGCCGCACAGGTGCCCCAAGAATATCAGGTATTATTATTTAAAATGGAATACTATGTAATGATTATTTTTAAATTATTTAAATATGAATACTTAACACAAATAATATAAAGTAAATATCAATACTTAAATATGATTATTTAAAATGAATACTATATGGGACACCTGGCTGGCTCAGTCAGGAAAGCATGCAACTCTTGGTGTCCAGGTTGTGAGTTCGAGCCCCATGCTGGGTGTAGCAATTACTGAAAAATAAAATCTTTTAAAAATAAGTAAATAAATAAATAAAATGAATACTATGTAATATCTACAGAGAAATGTAGGATACTAAATATCTTTAATGTATCAGTTATATTTTTTAATGTGTAGGAAAAAAATTTAAGGATATGCCAAATTTTAACAGTGATTGTATTTAAGTGTTTGGATTTTTTTTTAATTTTTTAAATTTTCATTTATTTTTTTAGAGAGAGAGAGACAGAAACAGAGCATGAGCAGGGGGGAGGTGCAGAGAAAGGGAGACACAGAATCCAGAGCAGGTACCAGGCTCTGAGCTGTCAGCACAGTGCCCAACTTGGGGCTCAAGCTCACAAACCACGAGATCATGCCCTGAGCCGAAGTTGGACCTTAACCGACTGAGCCACCCTGGCATCCCAAGTATTTGGAATTAATTTTTATTTGATTTTTACTGTTTCTTTATACCGCCCTGGATGTTCTAAATCATCTATGATGCATATATATTACATTACTAATCAGAAAGTAATAGTGAAGGCTTAGCTTAGAGTGTCAAAGTCACAACTGTTTGATACATGATAAAATAACATGATAATTTATTAATGTCTTGAATATCTGTAGTTTCTAGAAACTTATTTTCTAAATAATATTTTAATTAACTTTTAAGGAACCTGGACTTTCTAAACTGGACTGCTTCCTTCTTGAAAAAGACCTAGCGGGGCCCCTGGGTGGCTCAGTTGGTTAAGTGTCCGACTTTAGCACAGGTAATGATCTCATGGTTCGTGGGTTCAAGCCCCGTGTAGAGCTTTGTGCAGACAGCCCAGAGCCTGGAGCCTGTTTCAGATTCTGTGTCTCCCTCTCTCTTTGCCCCTCCCCCACTTGTGCATACGTTTTCTCTCTCTCTCTCAAAAATAAACATTAAAAATAAAATTTAAAAAGAAACGAAAAAGACCTAGCAAGATTAAGAAACACTAGGTAACTCAAAGCGTTAACTCAACACCATGAACACCCACTGCTACTACAAAGGGGCCTCACATGGTTTCCCGCCACACGTAATGTCTCTTTTAGCTGCATATTATCTGCTGCTCTGTGTGGCTGTGTCCCTTGCTCTGCAATGCTAGCAGGGCTTTCTCTTGCCCCTCTTCTCTCCTTGTTGGTAGTGCACTTGAGTTCATATGTGGGCATTTACCAGTGTTCATGGTCTAGCCTTTTAATATGTCAAAACTTCTCTGTAAAGTTTTCTTCTTCTTCATCTGTACAGTTTCTTCATCTGTAAAGTGGGCATAGGGACAAACAACAGTACCCAACAATCCAAATAGTATATCATATCCAACAATACCCAACAAGAAAAGTATCCAACAAGAATCTGGATATGTTGGAAAATTAAATTATCTGGGGCATGGGAACACGGTTTTAAAATTATGAAGCAATATACAAAGATTTTATTCTTTTCAATTCTAAAGTTGTTCCTTTTAATAAGATATGGGTTTGAAAATCAAATAAATACACTAAGCATAATAAAGGATGAAAATAAAACCTAAAAAATGAGGTTTAGTGTTACCAGGGGTCTGAACTGAACTAGAGATATTAAGTTTCATCTAGTCAAAGACATACATGTCTTTCCACAGTCAACATTTCTAAATCTGAGGTGTGTCCTAAACTGGCAGGACCTTATAATGCTGCTACCAGGAGCATTGGGGATGTCTCACTGTCTTCCCAAGTGCAAGCATCGAAAGCACTGTATTCAACCCTTGCAAAACAGGTGTGTGCAGCTCTGAACAAAGTCCTAGAGTAAAGGGTGAAGTACCTTGAAATGCAGTGTCATCAACTCTAATGGTACAGAGGTTGATACTGTGAGAAATGTCACAGATGTGGATGACTGTGAGTCCAAACAGGATCCAGATAAGTCAGACTCCAAATATGGAGAAGCTTCAGGAAAACTTAACCAATCATCCTATCTACATTTTCATTTTTTAGATATGTATACAAAAGGATATACAAGTTTATAAACTGCCACAAAAGACTTTAAAAACTCCCTAAGTAAGTATAAGATAAAATGCAAAGTGGTACGAAGGCATTTATTACTTTTATTGGCAGTATTTTTCTCTGTTGGTTATTAAATGATGTGGGTCTTACAATCAATGGTGTCTGGATACAACTAAATCGGGTGAATACCCCATTGTTATGATTTTGTTTTTGTTTTCATTCTTCTGTTACCTGAATACTTAAGCATGCTCTCTTAGGAATAAGGATGTCCTCTTATAAAATTGTGGCACTATTACTGCATCTCAGAAAATGAACAATACTTCCATAATGCCATCTAAAATCTAGTGCATATTCAAACTTCTCCAATTGTCCAACAATGTCCTATTGATTTTTTAAAAAATTTTTAATGTTTTTATTTATTTTTTAGATAGAAACAAAACGAATTGGAGAGGAGCAGAGAGAGAGAGAGAGGAAGACACAGAATTTGAAGCAGGTTCCAGGCCCTGAGCTGTCAGCACAGAGCCCAACATGGGGCTCGAACTCACGAACCGTGAGATCATGACCTAAGCCAAAGTCGGATGCTCAACCGAGCCACCCATGCACCCCAGTCTTATTGTTCTTTTCAGACCATCATTCAATGAAATGTCATGCCTTGCATTTGACTAAAATTATTGTTATTATTAGCACCGTATACCAACTACTCAGTAAGGACAAATTTATTCTGTTTTAACCCCCATTCTCACCCCGCATCTTTTAAGGCATTGCTGTTCATTTGGTTTCATCCTGTTTTTATCTTATGGAACTCTTTGAAGATATGAAATACTTAGAAGTCTTATCAAAAGACTTGCCTACCTGGAATCTGTATTAATTTCTTTCACTGAGTTTCTTAATCTTTCAGAGGTAAGAATAAATAGAAGGTCAATTCTGAACTTAACTTCTGAATTGCAGCAGAACAAGGCTGCTCTCAGGAACTAAGTGAATTGTTCTCTGGAGCAATGCATGCACACACCAGAACTTCCAGGTACCTTCAGAACCATTGCCTTTTGAAAGTTCAGTGTAATGTTCCGGGAGTGATTTAACTTTGGCTAATTGTGTAAACTCCTTATTTTGACAAAATATTCCAACCTTCTTGTTGCCACATTGAAAACAGCTCCCTTCAAATTTTCTTTAGAGGGGAATTAGTACATTGAACATGATGTTCACATTTTGGAAAAACAATTTCTTAATGAACTAAATTTTTTCTCAACAAAGAACTTGCTTTTTCTATTACTGAATAAAATGATTTAGTGTTCATAATGAAAAAATAAATAAATAAAGAGTTGAGGGAAGTGTAAAGACTAAAGAACAAAACAAATTGAATGTTTAGGATAGTAGGAAATGAGTACATACATTTGTTACTATGCTTTTCATTTATATTGAAGCACAAAAAAAAAAAGAGACGGGGGTGGATAAGACAACCAAGAGCCACATAATCTAATACTCAAATCTAAAGTACAGTGGGAATGATCAAATTTACCATGCTACTTACTATTGGCTGAATAATTTTCTACCAAGTGTGCCAGAATATTTCATTAAAATTATCTGGCAACAGTAGTACTAAAAATATGTTGAACAGACTTCCACAGAAGACACTGGATGGCCAACAGGCACATGCAAAGATGTTCAACATCACTCATTGTAAGAGAAATGCAAATCAAAACCACAGTGAAATATCACCTCACACAAGTTGTATATTTCTTTTTTTTATTAGGTCTATTAATCATTTTGAGAGAGACAGAGACAGCACAAGTTGTGGAGTGGTAGACAGAGAGAGGGAGAGAGAGAGAATCCCAAGCAGGTTCCACACTGCCAGTGCAGAGCCCAATGCGGGGCTCACACCCACAAAGCCTCAAGATCATGACCTGAGCCAAAACAAAGAGTCAAATGCTTAACTGACTAGCCACCCAAGTGCCCCCAGTTGTATATTTCCATTTTAAGTTGTTTGGAATGAATATTTTTGTCTGCTTCTAGCTCTCAGTAGGGTTTCCATAAGACATCTAGACAGTAGAATTATGAGTAGAGTTTTTCTGCATATAAAAATTATTCCTTATTCAGCTGATAATAAACAATAAGCTAACCCAGAAAGGTGGAAGAGGCAGTGATGTCTAAACATTGAGTTAGCATAATGCCTCTATTAGACTATTATACAGATTTACTATGTTAAATAATTTCACAACTCAACTGATATGTTATTAAATAAATGGATAAATTCCATCAAGAAATGTTCCCTTTTCTTCTGCTTCTACTTTGCTCCCAAAATGATAATTAAAAAATTCAAATATGTGATCCTGGAGAGGAAGCTTCTACAATTATACCTCTAAGAGCCATTCTTACTACATAAGCACTAGGACATCTCAGTGGGCAAATAAAGTCAAGGCCATTTCTATTTTTTTGAGGTTCTCAGTTGCAGAATAAAGAAATGTCAAAATATGGCTACAAGGTGTATTTATATTAAAGGCTTACATTTAACAAATTAATCATATTTATGCTCTGGAAAACTCAATCATTATACATGTGATGTCTTGGAGATAGCATTAAAAATATGTTTTTGAGGCCCATCATTATAAGAGACCATGGACTCTCCAGTCACTCTTCAACTGCCAGTGTCTCAAAAATCCTGTCAGACACACATTCACTCCATTAACATAGACTTTTGACTCCCCTATCATCTTCACCTCCTGTATAAACTGTTCTCAACTACTTACTGTATATGATCTTTTTTCAATTTCTATGAAACCACGCACCACAGTAAAATACCAAACATAATAATATCCACGGGAATTAAAAAAATCATTGGAATGTTTGCATCAGTATCTTGTTCCACACAATGTTTGATAGGACAAATAATTTTATATCTTTAGTATACCATTTCTATTTTGTGGAGACCATCACAATTCATGGGAAAATAAACTAGAGTTTGAAAATCCATAGAAATATTGACGTTTCATCATTTTTTTTAATTCACAAAAAGAAATGTCTCTTACTTCTCAAGGTATAGGTCATGATTCAATTTTCTGCTTTTAGCCCATCCTTGTCCATCTATAAACTGTTGATCCCCACTTGCTCTTATCATCTCTATTCAGCCTTGCCAGAAAGTTTATCTTATATCAAGTGTAAATATAATCCTTCAAACTGTGCCTTAAATCTTACTCTCCTTCCTTAGAAACCTCACATCTTCTTTCTGTTCTGCACCCTCAACAGCTCTCTCTGCTATTTTATATACAGAAATAAGTATAAATCTCTCTCTCCTATTATTCAAAAATAAATGTTCTGTCTAATTTTCGGGTTTTATAGCCATGCTCTGATCACCCTGATTTCCTCCATAACCAACTTCTTAATAAGTGGCTGACATTTTCTCCTTCCCATGCTGCCCTCACCCCATGGCTAGATGAGCCTGTCATTGTCTCTCCAGGGAAACTTTTCTCACAGAGGTGATCAGTGACCCCACTATTCCTAATAAAAGGAACACATTTCAGCCTTGGTCTTACTTTATTTCTCTGAGGTATGTAGAAGTCTGGACAAAAGTTTTATTGAAATTTTCTTGTCTATTATTCCATCCACATCTGTAGCCACTTCTCAACCTCCTGCCAGGATTGATTTCTCTCAGCTACCCCTTAAAAGACAGTGTTTCTCAGAGTTCCACCTTTTTTCTTTTCCTCTTACAGTATTTGACCCTCCTGGGTGACCCCATCTACTCTTTTGATTTTAATTTGACATTGTGTTGATGAAGCTCAGATCTCTGAGCTTTATGTCTCTGCAAGGTACCTGGCCCCACCAGATGTCCTTGGTACTTCTCTATATACTTATCCAAGGATCATGTTAGGTCCCACAGGGTCACTCCATAGTTTTGATCATCTGTCCAAACCCTTTCTCTTTTTTAATCAATAGAACCAACCCCTTGCCTAATCCAAAACACAAGAATTATGCTTGATACTTCCCTCTTCCCTATTCACCTTCCAAGGTCACCAAGTCCTGTTAAGTCTCTCCACAAATGGTCTCCCAGTCCTGTCACATGCTATTCCCCTGCACAGTTCCGGATGCTTCAGGACTTTGCCAATTACATTACCTTTCTACCTCTTCTCCCTGCCCCCATTTTATTTACCTTTACTATTTCTACCACAACTTCCAGGATGATCTTTCTAAAATGCAGAGCTGGTCAAGCTATATCCCATCTCCAATATTGCTTAAAACAGCTCATTGGCTTCCTACAGTCTTTAAAATAAAATAACATATCCCCGGCATGGCCTTCCACAGTCTGTCACTGCCAATCTCTATAGCCTTGTCTTTTACCACATTTGCCTTGCAGCCTACATTTTAGTCCTGCTGAAATGTACATACCAAATACCGGTATTTCAATCATATTGAAATAAATGCTCTGAATGAATCCCTGGAAAAAACCATGTTCTTTCAAACATTTGCTCCTTGCACATCCTTCTCTCCTGACTCAGCTTGAGCATCACCCAGGAAGCTTTATTCTCTCCTAAAGGACTGGGGAAATTCTCCTATTGTGTATTCTCATAGCTCACTGAACCAATCTCGGCTGCAAGTTTGTCTTTACCAGATGTGTTTAACAGTGTACTCTCTAGGTGGGTGGATTCAGTGTACCTCAAGGGCATGGATCCTGTCTTCCTCATATCTCCACTGTTTTCCTCAATGACTGGCACATGCTATATATCCATCATTGTTGAATGAATTAATATAAGCACTATTTGCTAATACTCCTTTTTGGGTAGTCATATGATAAATACATATGATCTAACTAACCGTATAAATACTTTACTTCACATAGATGTATAGATAGATGTATAAATAAAAAATAAATCAGGAATTTGTAGACTTGTCTTTCCTACTGTAGACATTAACATCTTTGTCCATAACTTTATGTGTACCCATACACAGACACATATGCAGAAAAGTTTCTTATTCTGCAGAAATACAAAATATTATTTTAGGAAGCACTGACTAACAAAATTACTAAAATGCTTCATGAATGTTAAAGACAATTATTGTCTTTAGGCACATGTAATTGGAACATGCAGTTAAAAAAGTCTTATGTAAGTAAAAGGTATTCCACTGACATATTTGAGATTACAATTCCTTTTTAAACAATATTCTTATAAATATATTACATATATGTCTCTTTAAAACATTATTTTAAAAAACCAAATACATCTTTGAGACTGCAAAGGACATTAGAATTAATATTGAGGCTCAGCGAAAAAAATATCTTGAATAAAATCATACAGCTTGTAAATGGAAAAGTCATAAGAATTTTAAAATTTAATATATTTAAAATTATATCTCATTCCTTTATTGGGAACAATAGGTTTAACTTAATATATTGTAGTCTCTAGGGTCTTTTCTGTAATTTTAAAGCCTCACGTAGACCTGTAAGACAAAAATAAAAAGAATAAGGATTCTATGTGGTACCCACTCATGATGAGACTTTTTTATGTGAGTGTAAGGGGTACCACAGGGGCAGTTTATACTTCATCTGCTTCTACCATTAAACTCCTGTCAAGCAGAATCCAAGGGAATACAACTTATGTGCCATTAAACCATCAGGGTCCCTTAATAAAGTAGAAACCTATAGTGAGATAATGCCAGCCACAGCTTAGCCATTATAAGGAGAACTAACCAACCAGGTCACAAGAAAAAGCACCCAGAAAAACAAAGGCTCCCCTTTCACATCCAACTCCATCACTATCAGGGAGTTTTACTCCCATTAACCTGGTGACACCACATCTGACACACAGAAGCTAGGCCAAGAGATGGTAAGAAGATGACACTGATGTGTCTATAGTAAGACTACTGACCCCTACCATGCCATACTACATTATAGCTTCATTTGCTCATTTCAATTCAATGCATACATTAATTTCAGATCTCGCTTTACATAAAAAATGAGACAGCCTATAAATAGTCATCCAAAAAATATTTTAGATTAAGTTCCCTGACTCAGGTCACTAAGTGTTGTTCTTCTTTATTTCTCAGAAATGTTTCATACTCCAAGAGAAATTTGGTGCTCATAATTAGACACAATTTTACATGCTAAGGATTCATATTATTTATGATAATAAAAACAACGTCTATGACTTAACTAATGCAATATACAATTCATAAAGTTCTCTCCTATATGTTTCAATGATCTCCACAGTCACATAGGGTTTTTTTGTTTTTTTTTTTTTTTTTTTTTTAGAGTTGTATTCGGGTAAGCGATATCACATTAATTTGAAAGCTCACATACAAACTAACTGGTAGATCCTAAAATTGATCCCATGACTTTGGACACCAAGTCCAGTGTTCTAGCCACTACTTAATTGTGCAAAGTTGTTGAAGACACAGTATTAGAAAGACACTAATGTATTTTTTTTTCCTTCAACAAAGTCATTCAGAGTAACTATTCCAATTTAGGGTTTTAATTGTATTTACCTTGTCAAGATATGCTTCCATTCCAAGAAGAGAACCCAAACTTTTGGTTCTTTATATAAGTAGAAACCACTATTAAAGGATAAATAAGTTGAAGAGATGAAGGAAGAAAGAAGGAAAGAGAAAGAGAAAGAGGAAGCCAGGAAGGAAGGAAGGAAGGAAGGAAGGAAGGAAGGAAGGAAGGATAAAAGGGAGGGACGGAAGAAGGGAGGAAGGGAAGACCAGGTATTTCATTTTCAAGAAAAGAAATGGTGCACTAGATACCTAAAACAATCTACTTTTAAAAAGCTTTTTACTCTGCTTGGCAAATTCCAGATAAGATTCTTTGTATGTAAATATGTATGATTTTCTGGGGAAAAGAATGTAAGGCTTTCATCCATTCAGTCCACCATAGAATCATCAGATGAGTACATCCCTTTAAATAAGAAACTATTTGTGTAAAAGACAGAAAATAAAAGGGAAAAATATTCTAGGAGTAGGAAGACACAACTGAATAAAGCAAAAGGAATCTTGGAAGAGTTTACGGAACTCATGGAATCTGCACTGGGTCTTGAAAGATAGGTTGAATTTTGTTTGACAGGAGGGGAGGGAAAAGAGAGGGCATTCCCAGTTAAGAGAAAGGTAGGAGTGAAGACACACATACACGCACACACAAATGCACATGTTTGGGAGAACGCAGATGCTGCTACTTGAGTAGAAGAATTATTGTACGTAAGGGTTCAGGAGAGTCCAAGTGCTAAATGAGAGGGCACCAAGCAGAAAGCAAATCCATTTTCTCCTTCCGAAAGCAGTTTTTGTTATCTTTAGTAAGAAGAGCAACACCAGAATGTGTAAGCTACAAAAGATCATTTGTTTTCCCATCTTTATTTTACAGAGGAGAAACTTAAGTCCTTGTGATACTATATGCTTCCTGCCTCACTGTCATACATGATTTGGCCATTTCTACCACTGAAGAAATTCAATACAATCTCCTAAATGAATAGCTAGAGCATACCTCAAAGCATATCTGCTTTTCATTTAGTGTGGGTTTTAATTATAACTCTTTGAACAGGTTAATGTTTCTCTCAGAGTGTCTTTTATTCATTCATTACTGAAACATTTTCAATGCATGCAGTTCAAGAAAACTGAGTCAGTGAAGTCACTTGTGTCAACAGTAAATTTTTTTTTATCTTTTTTCCTTAGTGTCTTAGTCTAGCACTAGAATCTTTAAGGAAAGAATTGACTATTGTGTAGAAATAACTTTAGAAACTTAAGGTTCATTGATTAGATGAGATCTGAAGTCCTTCTCTAAAAATTCTATTTTATGTTCTCAAATTTTTCTTTAGAGGAAAATAATTTTTTATGTATTTTGGTTCTTTTTAAATTGCCTTAATATGTTTGTAACTGTATCCTAGATTATTAGATGCTACACAGTTTCACCTTCTCTAGGGACTGACTAAATTCTGAAATGTGCACAGAAGGTAAAAATCCCAAGGCACCTGGATGGCTCAGTCAATTAAATCTCTGACTCTGCATTTTGACCTAGGCTATGATCTCAAGTTTCTTGAGATTGAGCCCCAACTCGAGCTCTGTGCTGATAGCAGACAGCCTGTTTGGGATTCTCTCTTTCCTTCTCTCTCTGCCCCTCCCCTGCTTGCGTTCTCTCTTTCTAAATAAATATATAAACATTAAAAAAGTTTTTAAGGGGCGCCTGGGTGGCTCAGTCGGTTGAGCATCTGACTTCAACTCAGGTCATGATCTCGCGATCCGTGAGTTCGAGCCCCGCGTCGGGCTCTGTGCTGACAGCTCGGAGCCTGGAGCTTGCTTTGATTTTTCTGTCTCCCTCTCTCTCTGCCCCTCCCCAGTTCATGCTCTCTCTCACTTTCAAAAATGAATAAATGTTTTTTAAAAAAAAAGTTTTTAAAAAGGTAAAAATTCCAAATCCCTAATCACCCTATATGTGCATATGTGTTATTTATCATATTATGGTAATTTAAAAGTGCCTACCAAAGACACAGAGTGACAGAAATTCATGAATTAAGGAATGAAAAATATATAGAGTTTAAAATGAGTAATTTAGGGGCACCTGGGTGGCTCAGTTGGTTAAGCATCTGACTCTTGATTTTGGCTCAGGTCATGATCTCACAGTTTGTGAGTTCGAGCCCTGAATCAGCTTTAGCACTGACAGTAAGGAGCCTGCTTGGGATTCTCTCCCTTGCTCTCTGCCCTTCCCCCGCTCTCTCTCTCCGTCTCTTAGTAAACTTAAAAATATAAAATAAAATAAAATTAGTAATTGAAAATGCCATTTGATGAAGCTTTTGATATATTTAATTACAGAGCCCTGAAGTGATGGTAGTACATCAATAGGGAGATAGTACACTGAGAAATTACTTCCTTTGTATTAAAATTTATTGCGATCACACTGATTAGTTATCCATCTGCTCATACTCCAAATTGATTCTATATCCTGAGATGCTAGGGCTTAAAATATGCAAACAATACTTCCTAGAACCCCAGTGCCAGCTGGCTGACTGAGAAGTCTGCCAATAGGCAGCACTGAGTGGTACTGGAAGTGGGGGCAGGTGGAGAGAGAACTTCCTGTCTCAACTCCAAACCTGGCCCCATTAGCTGTTGTAGCAGTAACACTTGGTCAAGTCTGCAGTTTCTTTCTGCATTCCGCAAGCCAGCCACACTGGGGCCCTTATCTTTACTGTTTCCTCTTTATCCTAGGCTCTTGCTGTAGCTGGGTTTCTAGGTCACCAGGGCTCCCTTTTTGCTCTCTCAACTCTTCAATGACTGTAATGATATGCCGAATCAAATCTATTCCATTTTTAAATGACTAATGTGGTTTCCATTTCCCACCAGGATTCTGACTGATGCTATAAAGTGATGCCAATGGAATGCCAGTCTGTAAATGCCATCTCCTACAATGACCACAGAATGGATATGATGAGAAGAGTCAAAGCCAATGACAGTGCCTTGCCCTTTGCAGCAAGAAAACAGTACAGACACAAATACGTGCCGAATCCAGTGAGCAAAAAGCTATATTCTCTGAAGCTATCCCAGGGAAAAACAAAATTCCCTACACGTCAGTCACTCAGAATAGAGGAAGTGAAAGGGCAGCAATTTTATAAGAGCTTTCCACTAGAAACTGGGCCAAAAAAAAAAAAAAAAAAAAGGAAGGGGGCATTAAGGAATAATTTTATCTTCACTTGGAGAGTTTCAACATTAGTTTATGCTTTTCAGCTTCAACAATTGCCTTGTTCATTAAAGTTTTATGAGTAATTTAGATATTTTCTGCAAAAAGATACAGAATATACAATGAGTTTCTGAGTTCAGGGGTTTTCTCCATTAGCAGCCAATTTCTGATTCCTCTCAAAAGGCCTCCCAGAAATGTTGGTCTCTTTCAGCTACTCACACTCTCATTTAGCAAAGAATTAAATGAAAACTGAACACAATTATTTTAATGTTACCTTAAGGATAAAGGCAATGCTATTTTAAATGTTAAATATTTTAGTTCTGGAAAACAGCATGGTGCTTAAATGTCTTTTAGAAAGAAGGAAATAAATAGTACTAATGGGACACCCAGTAAGGTATACTTGAGACATAATTTTATGGCTACACTCATTTTAAGCCTTTGATATGTGAATCCTAAAAGAATTGCTCTAAGGATACCAATCAGCACAGTCACATTGAAACCCCACTGAGTGTTGCCAGCGGAAGTAACATATCCTCAAGACCTCTGAAAAGGGGCGGGGGGCACGTGTAGCCCCTCAGGTATTAAGAACCTTCACAGGGTGTCCCTACTCATCTGTGAGTGTTCCAGTATAACTAGTAGTTCATTATATTGATGTTTCTAGAGGAGGATTATCCTAGCAAAATAATTTTGCCCCTGCTCATTCCAGTCTTCTGAAAATACAATAATGCCATTTCAGTTACAGAAGAATGTATGAATCCTTTTCACATTTCATATCTAATCTGATACACACAGAAGCATCACTCTGACTTAACAAATGAAAAACACGAATGCTCATGGAGGTGGGGCCTTAGGCCTGATCACACAGATATTGAGCAAAGAATCAGGACTAAGTGGTCAGAAATATCACAAAGCTGGGAAATGTGGTCCTCAATATTCCCAAACACAGAGAGCACACTCAGGGTTTAAATTCCATTCTTTTCAAAGGAAAAAGAAAATAAGTTGTTTTGTTTCAGATCTGTTCCAGAGATGTCAGAGGATAAATTATTTCAGCCAAGCAAGATTTTGTCCTGTATCTACAGGAAAATAAAACCAAATTATTGAGTTACATGCATTCCTTTGGGGCTACAGTCTTTGTTTTGAAAGTCTAAAAAATGAAAACTTCTAACATGAACTAGAACCATCCTGAGATTACTCGTGTGTGTATAACAATACAAAAGATAAGTGTGATGGCACTCCACAAGCTAGAAAGCTATATAAACTTCTAGCACATAACTACAGTAAATGAGTTTCCAAAAGTTTCCAAAACCTCAGCATAGTCTACAGCAGTAGTTCTCAAAATATGATCCCTGGACGAACAGTGTCAACATCACCTGAGAATCTGTTAGAAAAGCAATTCTTGGGCCCCACTGGATCATAAAATCTATGGGTGGCATCCAGAAAACTGCCTTTTACAAATGCCTCCGGGTAATTCTAATGCATGCTGAAATTCCAGAACCTCAGAGCTAATGGCAGAATTAAATTTAAGGCCAAATTTGACCTTGTAAACAGATTCAGCTGTCCACTGTGTAGACACAGTATTTTCCAACAAATTCCTAAGTGTATTTTCCAACAAAATGAAACTATTGCCTCCTTGCTGTGAAATAATCATAAGTCAGTGCTCTCATGCTGAAAAATCAGCCTTGACAAACCCTAATAAGAGAATAGAACCAAACAACCATTCCACAAGGAAGTTACTACTAAAATAAAATTCCATGGACACCTGCTTCACCTTGAGCAATGCTTGGATCATTAAAATTTTAAAAACCACAGAGGTTGCCACAGACTCCACATGGAGAAGACCATTCTGTAAGAATGCTGAGCATGGTTTATGCATTGAGGCAGAACTCAGTCCTCATCCATATTGCATTACCCCTTGGAAAGGTGTACCAGATTTCAGGCCATAAATAATTTACCTAAATACCCATAGATCTTCCAAGTATTAGGGTTGTCCTCTTAAACGGGCCAAACCCTGTGATAATTTGCCAAAGAAAAACAGCCATGCCCAGCAGCAAAAGCTGTTCTCTAGTGAGAGCCAGTAATGGAATGGGAGACATTCCAGGACTAATCTCATCCCTGGAAATGGGGGATTTTCTTATTCTCTTCCCACTGCATCTGGAGGACCTTGGAACTTCACCATGGGTCTTCCGAATTGCTTCCAGAACAGATCTAATCTAGATAGTGTCTAGCTTTACAAATCTAACTTTTCAGAACCTCATGATACAAGTTCAACTGGTCACCCTGATCCCACAGGGTTGGGATTAAGTTTTTGGTTTTTTTTTTTTTCTTATCACAGTGGGGATAGGGAACACAGATACTTTTTCTAGACTGGGGACCTCCTGGCTTGATGCCTCCCAAGAGAAGGGATCTTCTCCTCTTCTAAGAAGATTCCAGTGAGTTTCCCAATTATAAACACTCTTTCATTGAGAGATTTCTAAACTTAAGACTGCCCTCTCTAACCCTTAAAGGACTTGGGGCTACAGAACCTAGCTGTAGTATTCCCAAAGCCTCCAGAATCTGGATATCTACTTGGTAGCTTCTCAGACCATCTCTGAAAAGCTCCAAAGTTATGGAATTCCAGATAATGTGTAACCCTTAGAGAAACAAGAACTGTTTCTGTAGCTCACAGGAGGTGTACGAACACCCAATGATTACCCTAGACCCTTCTGTGGAAGCCAGGTTAGCCAAGAATCCTAGGAATTCCCTCCATGATTCCACAATATTGTATGTTCCTCTGTAGGCGGATCTTAGCACATAAAGTACTTCCAGGTTCAGTGGAGATGCCCAGGCTGCCCCTTGAGCTATGTCCTGGTAACCCCCAGAAATGTTTTCCTGACCTTCTCATGAAGCAAACTCCCAGTAAGTACATGGCCCTAAAGGCCACTGGGAGTTTTGGAATCCAAGATAAAGAGCTCAAGGACTCTCCTAGATTTTCTAGAGCATGCTGGGGATGTCACTTATCCTCTCAACTTAGAGCAAAAGCCAGCACTCATTAGTGAGTATTCCCATGGAAGTTCTAGATGCAGCCTGTCGAAAACCCACCAGAGCTGACTGTGAAGGTCTCAAAGTGAGCATCAGGAACCACCAGTCAACTCTGATGAGACTGATGTCATCAAGAACTGGGATTAAATCTACCATTAGAGATCATGCTGTGGCTACAGCCGAAGAACCTCAATTCTGAGATCCCTGAAACTTATCCTAAGTTTGGACAGGTGAACTTGACCAGATCCTTGGGGAATGTCAACTTGGTGTTGAAGAGACATGCTATGACTGTTTTTATTCAGAAGTTTTTACTACTAAAAAAAAATCTCAGGCTAATCCAAGTATTTAGGGGTTTTAGTTGCTGGGGAAGTATGACAGTTACTGGGAAATCTCATTCTCCTGGAAGTGGGACACCCATTGAAGAAATAATTCTGCAAGGCACAGAAAACCCATAATAGTACCAATGGCTTCATTAAGTGAGACCCAAATGTCCTCTAATAACTTGGGACTCTGCTGAGCCATCCTGTGGTTAGTTTCACAGATCATTACCTTTGGGTCAGATTTAGCATTAACTGATACTGTTATTTCTTTAACAAAGTTCCTGAAACCAACTACTTTTTAAAATAAAACTCAAAAGTAATACATGTTTGCTATAACAATATAAAGGAAATTACAAGAGCTTATAAAGCAAAATTAAGTTTTTTCCCCTTCCAGTTTTTCCAGAACCATCTGGTATATATATACTCAACTCTCTCCTACTATATATATATATATATATATATATATATATATATAGAGAGAGAGAGAGAGAGAGAGAAGCTATATAAATATATATAGTAGCTATATATATAGTTATATAAATATATATAGCTATATAAATATATATACAGTAGCCATATATATATATATATAGTTAAATCCTTCTTGTGAAACTAACAACTTGAAATATAGCTATAACAGATGCAAGATAAATAATAAGCAGCCAGAGGATTTTGTACTGGGCCACACACCTGACATTATCATCAAGTTGATTTTCCAAGTATTAAGTAAATGATATTGATGAGATGCTGCTGTACCAGAGGTACAAATAGCAAGGTATGTGGAACTGTGGAGAATCCAAGGCTGATGCTTCCAATAGCTCACCTTTGTTCATTGTTACCACATATCTTGAGTATGTAATGACTTGGGGACTTCACAAGGTGTGCCTAATTGTCAAAAGACTCTACTATATTGGTGTTGTGCAAGATTTGTGCTTGTCTTTAATTTAAACTGTCATTAAGTGAAATGAACCTGGTGCTTAGTAAAGCCTATTCTTTCCCTCATGAGTTTACCAAGCCAAACCTAAGATTCATGCCACTGGTCAAGCAAAGTGGACACTGCAGTATTAATTTGCATTTTCCTGATCACCATTAGGTTCCCCATCTGCCTATTTAAACATTGTTCAATGTTTAAATTTTTTACACTTTTTCTATGGGTTGTGTTTTCCTTATTACTTTTTTGGAAGACTTTATATATTAACTTTCATAGCTAATTTATACAAAAACAAGTTTAATTTCTTCTCGCAATTATATTTTACATTTATTACAAATGTATTTGTTTTTATTTTTCATTTAGACTGCAATGTACCATTGTATCCTGTATACCTTTCTTGATTTCTTTCAAAGCAAAGTCAGTTACCCCATTACCATTTAGTATATAATCCATGCTTTGCCTTTTCTCCCTGAACTAAAATGTCTATTCAGATACTAAGAAATTATACATTTACATTCACATTTAATTCTATTCCCACTCTTTATGCTGATCTACTGATATATTTGTTCCCGTTGTTTCTTTTTAAAATAATAATAGCATTATAGTAACTTTTACTATCTGGTATGCAGGTTTTCCTCCATTTTTGTCAAACCCATCTTCAGTCTGTTTTGGATAACACAGGGTTTACAAGAATATAATTTTGAGCACATCATTTTCCCTCTCTGGAACTCACTCAGAAAATCAGATGCGTAGTTCTCCATGTTCTATGGCAGTTCATGGTCTTACATTCTTGTTTCCAGTTCTCTCCTTAGTGTTCCTGGAGATTTCCTGCTCCATAATTGGTGTCCTCTAGAAACCTCAGCTGTGCTTTCAATAGAGTATCTATTATATGGCATCCAGTATTCCAGGTAGCTGTGCGCATGCGTGTGTGAGCATGCATGCGTGAATGCCTGCCAGCGCATGCGGGTGAGTGCGTGCTTGCGTGCGTGCTGTGGGCGGAGGTTTTTGGTCATGCTGGTAAGTGGAACAGAAGGTCCCATACCACTAAGTTTCTAATAAGTACAGAAGTTGAGCCAAATTTTGCTTTTTAGTGTGCTCCCTCGAGCAGCATCAGGGGCATCCCTTGGGAGAGTATTGTAAGCGCAGAACCTAGGTCCTCACCGGAGACCTGCATTTTTTACCAGACCTTTATGTGATTCATTTGCACATAGGAGTTTGAAAAGCACTGAACTAGGTGTTGTCTTATATCCCCGCAACTCGAGCATTACAGAAGTCAATGATTAAGTGGTAATCCTGGTTTTCCTGATTCTTCCTATGTATCTGAGTTAAATCTGGGAGCATTCTCCAAGGTTTAAGACTTTTCTAAAGAAATTAGTAAGAGGGAAGGAGAAAAACAGTGAACAGTTTGTCTTATAATTTTCCTAGTCCATGATAAATATAGATAGCCTGCCTCAGTTGCATGATTATATATCTTCTTCCTGGTCTTCCTGCTTCCAGTCCTTTTTCCTTTCTACTCTTTCTGCAAATTTCTACTCCCCCATTCAGAAATCTTTAGGTGCTTCTTGTCATACTGCTCCGACAGCCTTGCTGGAACCTGTATACCCACACTGTATCTATTTTATATAGCCTTTGCTTCTAAGACTTTATTTGAAGATGGGTTCCCTGTTTAAAAAAGAAAAAGAATGGGGCACCTGGATGGCTCAGTAGGTTAAGCATCTGACTCTGGATTTTGGCTCAGATCATGATCTTATAGTGGAGAGAGGTAGAACCGTAAGGAACCCCACTTGGGGCTCCATGCTGGGTATGGAGCCTGCTTAAGATTCTCTCTCTCCCTCCGCCCCTCCCCCGATTTCAGGAAAGCGCTCTCTCTCTCTCTCTCTCTCTCTCTCTCTCTCTCTCTCTAAAACAACAACAAAGAAAACAAGAGCTCATTCATCTGTGGCATTTTCCTATTTTAGTATTAGAAAATGTAAGTTGGTTTACAGCATAAACATAAATAAGCATAGGAAAAAGGGTTACTGTCTCTAGTAAGGAATTGTGACTTAGAACTGATAGTATTTTTCAGCTATCAAGTTAACAAGATTCAAAATAATGTCCAGAGTTATGCAGGATAAAGGTGTCTCTAAAGTGGAGTGTACAGCATTGTCCCATTCAGAAGGAAGAAATATTTATCAAAATTCTTTTTAAAATGCACAGTAATTATATTTTCAGGAGTTTGTCCTAAGAAAATATTTAATAATGTACACAGAGATTTAGCTACAGGGATAGTCATCAAAGTGTTGTCTCTGATTAGGAGAGAGGGAAAAAAAAAAAAAAACTTGAAATGACATAAATATGAACTAGCTTAAATTGCTTATGGCAAAATCATATAAATGGAACATTTACATGGAGAGATATTCACAAAATTTAATTTTAAAGGATGTGTTAGAAAATAATATGATCACATTTTAGTGAAATAAATATGTGCATTTAGGTGTATATTTGGTTTGAGAAGAATGTAGATAACTTTTCATGTTTTACTCTGGAATTACAAGACATTTTCCCCCTCTTTTGTTTTCTTTCCTGTATTTCTAATTTATATTTTTGTGGCTTTTAACTAGAAGAATTAAAAAGTGTTATCTTTCAAAAAGACAGGGTCTTTCTCCTAAGGTGGATGATGGAAGAGATAGAGGTAAAGCCTAAAGAAAAAGTCACCTTGCCTCTTTCAGTTCTATATTTTCTGTTGTTTTTAGATGAAAACTCCAAGTTAGCAAATTGCCATTTCATGCATAATGACTGCCCTGTTGTGGGCAAGCTCAGTTATTTGGGAACTGATTATTCATTAAACAAATATGTAACTACTCATGTCCCTTATATAAAGACAGAATATAGGGCCTTTGTTTGTTTAGAGTTTCCCTGTGCCTCACTTGTTCTTTCTGGCACTTTATAGACCCTTCGTCAATGGGTTTAAGGCAACTGTATATATAATTTATCCATACCACTCAGTTTGTCCATTTTTATCAGCTACAGTTAAAATTCAAGTGTTAAAGTAGTTGAGAACTATTGGCCACGTTTGAAAAAAGAACAGGTTTTTTTTTTTCCCCTTTTTTCCCCATGTCAACAACTAAGGAAAACCAAAGTATAAGGAAAACCACTTGAATTTGCAAGTATAATAATCTTTGTTTTCTCATTTTAATAAATAATACATTTGAACAAATTAAGAAAAAATAGACCAGCAAAAGGAAAATATATTAAAATTACCTATAATCCCATTGCTAGGGAATAACTATCCTTAACATTTATAAGCTTATTGTTCCAGGCTATTTTTATTCTAAAATATGCATGTATACATAGCTTATATAACTTGAATCACAGTGTGCCTGTTTTTTGATGAGCCTTTATCTCATTCAAAAGTGAGTCACGAAGACCTTTCATGGATTACTATCGTATAGCATAAATATAATGGCAGCAGGATGATCAATGTGCCAAGCTGACAAAATTTATTGTTTTTATTGTTTTTATTTTTTTTTAATGTTTATTTTTATTTTTGAGACAGAGAGAGACAGAGCATGAACAGGGGAGGGTCAGAGAGAGAGAGGGAGACACAGAATCCGAAGCAGGCTCCAGGCTCTGAGCTGTCAGCACAGAGCCCGATGCGGGGTTCGAACTCATGGACCGTGAGATCATGACCTGAGCCGAAGTCAGACGTTTAACCGACTGAGCCACCCAGGCGCCCCTTGTTTTTATTTTTTATTTTGAAAATTTAGACTCACAGAATGGTTGCAGTAATAGTACAAAGAAAGCCTAAAATCCTTTCACCTAAATTCTGTAAATGTTAACTTTTTACTGCGCATGTCTCTCTGTTTGTGTATGTTTCTCTTTTAGCCATTCTCTGTTTATGTGTGTGTATTATACTTTTATTTTTTAAACCATTTAAAAGTAGGCTGCAGACAATACAGTGCCCCCTTTACCTCTAAATTGACTGCAACTTTCTAAAACAAAGGGCGTTTTTACATAAGACAGTACAGTTACTAAAATCAGGAAATTAACATTGATGGGCTATCTCTCCTGATACAGACTGTATACTTTCTCAAATTTTTCTAATTATACCATTAATTTCCTTTATAGGAATATTCTTTTTCTATCCAGGACCCATTCAAGGATCACACATTGCATTGGTGAATTGGGGAAGAGTCAGATCACAGTGGACATTCAAATGTAGGTTTATTCTCCCTCCAGAAATTTTAAAGTCCTTTTCTATTCATTTTTAAGGGCAGTGAGGAGGTCTGGTAAACTGCATTTCAGAAATGCTGTCATAATGGGTTTTAACACCTTTTACTGTTCTTACTGGTGCTATTTTGTAGAATAAGGAACAATATTGACAGGGCTTATGGGAGGTATTTTCATACACTTCTTTAAAAAAATCTCAGACTTCCATTTTTATATTCTAACGTTTTCATAATTTTTTCTTTTTTTTTTTGTAACTGGAGCCATGTAATATGTATAAGGGAAATGTTTGCTTTGTTTCAAGAGTTTTGCTAATTTTTAGGCAGAAAGATAACAGTTGCCTAGAGTTTACCTTATGTTGAACTAAAATCAGTATTTATTGGGGCACCTGGGTGGCTTAGTTGGCTGGACATCCAACTCTTGATTTCAGCTCAAGTCATGATCCCAGGGTTGTGGGATCAAGCCCCGTATAAGGTTCTGTGCTGAGCATGGAGCCTGCTTAAGATTCTTTCTCTTTCTTCCTCTGCCCCACTCACGCTTTCTCTCTGTCTCTCTAAAATAAGTAAATAAATATCAGTATTTCTCTTTAAAAAAAAAAGGGTGTCAGTCAATTAAGAATTTCTTACCTAATTCTTAAAAAAAAAAAAAAAAGACATTGGGGGTTTTAAGCAGGAGGTAAGATTCTCAGATTTTGTTTTGTTTGTTTTAAAAGTCATTTCCCTGGCATTACAGATAATGGTTTTGAAGAAGCTGTTTTAATAAATTCTTAGAATAGTGGAAGATGAGAGGACAAGGCAGAGACTGGTGATGGGGAGGAGAGAAAATAACATAGATCAAAGCCCAGTATGCAAAGTCGCCCCTGCTCCAATACTCCACTGTAGGAATAGAATGGTTTAAATTTGTGACGCCAGACCTCTTACCACTAATATGAAAATTCACGTATAAGAAAGAGGACACGAAACGTTCCCCACCTTCAACTTATGTTTGCAAAGAATGTTTTAATTGAGTCTTATTTCTTAGTGAAAGATGATAGCTCAGTCTCACGTCTTCCGCTTTCATTTCTAAAAGTCTTTTTATACTGCCACAGTCCCCTAGTGCTATACATCAAATTAAGCAGGCCTTAAGTGTCAGCCCCAAAGGCTTTACTTTAATATTTAGTGTAATGTTAGAGATCATTCCTAGTCTTGTACATGATTCAAATAACTGTTTCTTTAGTCACATACAGTGCTAAACTTTTGTCATCTAACAAGATAAATTAAAGAATAAGCAACAGCCTATTGAGTTGAAAAAAAAAAAAAACATACGCACAATGTATTATTTTACAATCCCATGAAGGCTAAAGAGCTTACCCTAACAAAATATATCCATCAATTAAATTTTAAAGTCTTGCCTGAAAATTTACTATGCTACACATTTCAATTTGCACCTGAATCTTCTGGAACTAATTTAAAATGCAGATTCTGATTCCATGGGTTTGGGATAATGTCTAAGATTCTTATCTTTAACATTCTGCCCAGGGTATCCATTCTGCTCATTCTCAGACCACATTCTAAAGAAGAATATAGAAATTATCTATTACTTCTCACTGTATTGTAGGTTTTTACTTGAAAACAGAGGTTGGAACTGCAAGTTAGAAAGAACACACACAGGGTTGGAGTCAAGACAAGGAGTCTAAGACCTGTTTGCCATCAACAAACCAGGTGACCCGGGGTAGATCCTGTGATCGTTGTGGGCCTCAGTTTCCACAATGTGGCCATCTGCAACAGAAAAGAGAGCTGTTTTTCTATGACATAAGGTATGTTTTTAATAAAAATTTAACAAAAATCCAACCTTCAGAATGAACAAGCTTGAGTTGGTTTAATTGCAGTAAACATATTTATTTAAAAATGTTAAATGTTTTCCTTCTGAGAGTGCAATGCCAAATAGCTACCATATGATTATAAAGAAAATGAAAAACAAAATTACCTTCCTGAGAAAGTGACCCTTTCTCTTTATGAAGTCACAGGCCGAATGAGACAGTAAACAGAGAATGTGGCCAAAGAGTCATGATTCAGGAGATTAAAATATCCCTTCTCAGAAATGGATACACTACTTTTCTGCCTCAGGCACAACTTTCAGAAAAATATATTCTTTGAATTTGGAATGAAGCAATTTTTCATTTCATTTCAACATCTGGCTCTGAAATGAAGGGAGGCAAAGAAACATTGCACCATCTCTTGCTTGAAGAATCATTCAGATTCATAGTGGCAGAGTTCCCCAAGAAATAAATGGGATCCAACTGGAACGTCCCAAATCCAATATATATAGACACTGTACAGAAGATTATATCTTAAAATCTGTAAGTGGTAAGCTGAAAAAGATGAATGTTTAAAAATGAGAGAGAGAGAGAGAGAGAGAGGTGACAGGGCATTTAACTCTCCAGAGCCTCATCCGTTCACTCTCAGTCTTTGGGGTCAGCTGTGCTTTTGGAGAAGCCGCGTTTCCAGGGGTCCTTTTGCCAGCTGCCTGAGTCCTGTTGCTTTTGATCACTCTCTCTGACGGATGTGATGTGATTCTTTTTGCCAGCTCGTTCCTCTGAGTCTGCTAACTCGGCACACGCTGCTCTCACCTCACTAGCAGGACTGCCTCTCTCTCAGCAAGAGCTCTTAGTCCTGCCAAAGGCCAACACCCCTTGGAAGGGCAGGCCCCCCGCACCTCCTGACAGCCCAGCTCCCTGGCAGATGAAGCTCTCCCTCTAGTCCCCGTGTCAGATTCAAAGTCCTGACCAGCTTCCATCAGCAGAAGCTGCCTCTTAATTGCTGTAGATCAAAAAGCATTGAACATGTCAATTAAAATAGAGTGGAAGAGGGCAGACAAAGGTAGGGAAGATCTGGCATTTACCAAAATAACCCATTTCCTGGTGGGCTGATGGCTTTCTTTATGCCTCATGGTTCTACTTGATTAATGGGCAGGTCGTTTCTCCAGCAACACCACGAACACAGCAATCGATTTCAGGGTCTGTCTGATTTACCTGACTCTCTGGCTTTTTTCTTTCCTATAATCCATTCCATTCTATAGCAAAAGGGTTTGTCCCTAGAACTACACATATTTCCATTAGAAGAGAACCCCCTCAAGCCACATGCAGATGTGAAGGAAGTAGCCTCATTGCTTTTGACTCACCTCTTATCAGTCCTTTGTACTTTCCTATTATATTCCATCAACATGGCTAAAATATAATTTTCAGAGCTAGAACAGGGCTTCACTACATAGTCTAACAGATGAGTCAAGTGAGGCTCAGAGAGGTGAACTGACTTGCCCAAGGCTACACAGAAACTGTACTTACTAACTCACTTTCTAGTCGATGCCTGCTTCCATTTCACAGCTATGTAGCTACCCTAGCCCTATTTCAAGAACCCGATCTAAGACCTAGAGTAGCAATCGCCAGGAAACGTGCTGGTTAGAAGCCAAGCCTACTATGCCACATTGCCCCTGCCAATTACTGGCTTCCTCCTCTGCAGAGTGGGTAGTTCATAGTCATCATGGAATTGCTGCAAACATTAAGATTGTTAGTGTCGACAAATCTCTCTTGTCCTCACAATAGCAAGTCTAGTTTATGGACTGCTTCTTAAGTGTTCAAAGAAAGTTGATGGGTTCAGGAAACACTACCCCCAAATGTGGCACCTTGGCACATTGAATGTCTTAAGCTGCAGGAGTTTGAGAAAATGGCAGGATTGGGAAGTTCTCTCTGACCTCCCTCTTGCCTTTCTTCCCTGAGACAGGGACCTCTGAAAGGTACTGTCCCTACATCAGGAGGAACGGGGAGTCTCTTATGCATGATGGGAGTTTGGGATCAAGAAATCTTTACCAACAAACCTTGTTAAACTAACCCTTATGTTCCTAGTTACCTCTTCCCCATTTATTATTCCTAACCCAGCCTCCTCTGCTTCATAAGTTCTTCACAGATCTATTCTTTCTTTGTCTAAAAGGTATAAAAGCCCCTGCTCTGGTCATTTCTTAAGGTCTTTATACTTTTGTGGGGGCTCCCAGGTACATGTAAAAATTCAGTAAAATTTGTATGCTTTTCTCCCGCTAAATCTATCATTTCAGACCCAGCAAGGGATCCTAAGAAGGTCAAAGATAACTTTTCCTTCCTTAAAAAGTAAAATATGTATTGTTCATTAGATTTATGTAATGTAGCTATAGAAGTTACAGAACAATGGTCCCTAATTTGGTAGATCAGCAGATTGCCAAGTTTTATTTTCCAAGTAAGCAAATAAAAAAAAAAATCCACTTACTAGCACATCTATCTTGTAAACTAAAGAACACTAAAATTCACAGTAGAAAAGGTATAATTTGAAAAGTAAAAATCCTCCTCAAAAAGGAATAATACTTTTGCTTCTGATGAAAAAAGTGTTGTCATGGGCCAGTGTCAGTACAAACACTGCAGTTTGGTTTGCAAGCCCACTGTCTCCCACTCATCTTCAAGGAGGAAGCACGCTGCCAGAGGCTGTGTGGCCCCTTCCCTCCAGCCTTCCCACGTGAGCCGGGAGATGTAAGGCCTCCGGGGCCTTAACTGTGAACATAATTTCCAAGTTCCTAAATGAAGCAGCTGCCAGTCACCCAAGCCTTAGCCAGTGTTCTTCAAATCTGCACATAGATCCAATTTTCCAGAGTCAGGATCTCCCCAAATCATCAAAGGTAGACCATGGACAAACATACAAAATGAATGTAACCTGGAAAAAGAGCAAGCCCTGCCCTTTGTTGCAAAATTCATCCACATTTCTGGGGAAGTTCATAAGAGTGGTGCACGAGAAAGCAGATGGAAGGCTTAACAGAAGGTCTGTGGGTTCTAATTGCATGAAGTAAACATCCGAACCTTGTATGGCGATGGCCCTACTCAGTTTTGTGGAATTCAGACCATGCCTGGAGGTGAGGTACCAGTAGGGACAGAGACAGATGAAAATAGGCAAAGAGGCAATTAGAAGTGCAAAGGCCCTGGGGCATGTTGTAAAAGGACACTGTCAGACTAGGGGTGTCTTAGAGGAGTGGAACATCAGGGGAGATAGTCACTGTCTTTAAATGTCTGAAGAGCTGTCAGGTAGAAGAGAAAATAGAATTGGCCAGAGGGCATAAGAAAGTCAAATGATTGGAAACAAAGAAAAACAGACTTATGCTACATAAAGGAAAACTTTTTAACTCTTAAAGGTGCCAAAAGAAAAAAAAAAAAAACAGGAAAAAAAAAGAAGAAAGGGAAGAAAAGAGCAGTTCTTTTTTGTTTTGATTTTTTGTTTTTCGTGTTTTTTTTTTTACTTTTTTTTAACGTTAATTTATTTTTGAGACAGAGAGAGAGCATGAACAGGGGAGGGTCAGAGAAAGAGGGAGACACAGAATCTGAAACAGGCTCCAGGCTCTGAGCTGTCAGCACAGAGCCCGATGCAGGGCTCGAACCCACGGACCTCGAGATCATGACCTGAGCTGAAGTCGGATGCTTAACCCACTGAGCCACCCAGGCGCCCTGGTTTTTGTTTTTGTTTTTTTTTTGTTTGTTTTTTTGTTTTTCATGAACAGTGGTGATTTCCGCATACTGAGAAATATTCAAGAGAAACCAGGTAAAGGGTCTTCAGTAAGTGAGAAGGACTTAGGCCAGATATCTGACAAAAGGAAAGGAGATGATACTATAGATTCTGGCTAGGAATTGAAGATCCTGATAACCCTACCAAGTGATCTTGACCATCCCCTGGTTTCTTTCTCTGTTTCTTTGCCCACGATTGAAGCTTGATACATGGTGTGTATTATAAATTCGGAGCATCCTTCTAGTTTGAGTACATTCTGGGTTCTATCAAACACACCTGGTTTTTCTTAGGTTTGATTATGGTAACTGTCATTTATTGAATATTTTCTATGAAAAAGGCACTACAAAATTTTGAAGTAGATTATATCATTATCCCCATTTTATAGATAGGGAAATTAAGTTTCAGAGCTGATATGTACTTTGACCAAGCCACACAGCTAGGAAGAGTCAAAAACCTATTTCTAACCACCATCATCTGCTGCTGTTAAGCCTCACAGTGCATGGCCTGAAAACGTCCAAATTTACTCTCTCAAAAGTATTTGCATTTTGCTCCAGCAGCCTTTGCTTCATCGCCAAGTCCCATGCCTAGAAACTGACACAAATTCCTGGTAACCCAAGGATTACCTTGGAGATCAGCATCATGAGATTGTTGTCCTTCTCAACTCTATTTTTTTGTTTCGTTTTTTGTTTTGTTTGTTTTGCTATTAAAGTAAGCCTCCATGACAGCTCCTACTTTCACATTCTGGGACTCAGTACCTATGTAAATAACACTTTAGACAACCTAGGCTCCCATGTCCTTGACCCCAAACTACAGTCCTCTTTCTCTGTAGCCCACTTCAATCAATTACCCCTTGGGCTTACGTCCTTTACTATATCTAAGGTATCCTCCTTTTTTAAAATTTATTTTTAAGAGACAGAGAAGGGGAAGGGCCAGAGAGAGAGGGAAAGAGAGAGAATCTCAAGCAGGCTACCCACTGTCAGTGTGGAGCCCGTCAGGGGCTCAAACCCAGACTGCGAGATCATGACCTGAGCAGAAATCAAGAGTCACTTGCTTAACCATCTGAGCCACCCAGGTGCCCCTAAGCTATCCTCCTTCTGGCCAAAACAGTTCATCCTTTACACTCCTTCATTTTCTGACCCCGACTCTATGATCCTCATAGGATCTTGGAGCACTCTTCCCTCTTCTCACAGACCCACTTCCCTGCTCCAGGCTCATCCCAAGATCTCAGGCTGCCCCCACCTCAAGCCCTTTCTTTCCTTCCAGTCCTTTGACACTGCTGCACATGTGCACCTACACCTCCAACCAGCCCTGTCTTCTGCTTCCACATGTGGGCCACTGGTGCAGCCGCCACAAACCAAGAGGCCATGAAGACTGACGCCATCATGAGCGTGTAGAACTCAGTCACAGCTGCTGCTCAGTCTACACTGCTCAGTGATTCCTAGTCAGTCCCTCCATACTGTCTCAGGCATTTTTCCAGACCCTCACATTTTCCATAAGCTTCTAAATCCCATTGTCTGGTGTAGACTAGATCTTCCATCTTATTTCACATGCTCAAGCTTCCAACCTTGCTTCCTCATTCTCAGCACAGAGAATCAGTTCCCTTCTACTACACAGAAGGAAGAGATTACAGAAACCCTATCCACTTCACACCTCTAGATCTAGGTTATCTGTCCACACTTTCCTCCTGCCATCATGTCATACGTGGCCATGTATGAATAGGTCATGTAGAATAGGCTATTCTATGATGTGATCTATAAGGCCAACTCCTTCTCTAGGTACGCCTGTTACACAAATAGCACATGTATGACCATGTCTCTGGTTCCTGTCTTCCTCAGGAACTTTATCAGTAGTCAATTTCTCTCCATGTTCTTCAAGCTCTTCTAATTTATCATTCCCATCAGCTTTTAAACATGCTCAAAGATCCCTGAACCCTTTCATATGACTGCAATTACATGGAATTAAATCCTACTTACAGTGAAGGGCTTGGAACAGAATGTGGTGAAAGGGTTTGTAATTGGGTTTCAGTGGGTCTACGGGTGATGCATTAACTGATTTGGATTGTACATATCAATTTTTAAAAGTTTCTATAATTATAATCTAATACCTTTATAGGTAAAGTGTTATTTTGTAAAAGTACGATTTTTCCTAACTGAAACAGTGTGTTGGTTTTTATATCCAGCCAGTCTAGTTGAAAGAGTGCCAAGTCTGTGAGTACAGCAAAGTCTAGGCTGTCTTGCCAGCTCTGAGCGCCCTCTGCTGGCGAAAGTGGGTACAACAGTCAAAGAAACCATTCAGTTTGGTGACCGTTAAAAAACACTTCGTATTTATCACAATGCAGTTTATGTTTTCTTTCATTTCCAATATTGTGTAAGGGCTAGTTAACATGTTACAAGTAGGACTCTTGCTGACTCCATTTGTTCTCTGTATAATAATTCTGTGTTGCCTAAAACAGCAGCCATTAGCCACAGGTGACTCCTGGGCACTTGAAATATATGTCGTTTGAAATGACAGGCCTTGTAAGTGTAAAATACATACCATAGTTCAAGAGTTATTACAGGAAAAATTATTTAAAACATCTAATTAAAAATTATATTGATTACATGTTGAAACGATAATATTTTGGATATAATGGGTTAAAATATCTTACAAAAACTGATTTCACCTCTTCATTTTTCACCTTTTTATATATGGTTACTAGAAATTTTAAAATTATGTATTTGGTTTGCATTGCATTTCTACTTTACAACATGCTATAGATGCTTCATTCCAAAGTTAAAGTACCATGCATAAACATCAAAGTAGGTCCCTAAAAAATGGTTCGTGACTCATGAAATCCTCACACATATATACTGAGGGCATAAAAAGACTTGGAAAATAAAGATGGGAAAACGGGTTGCTGAGTTTTCTATCAATTTTGGAGAGAGCTATTGGTGTGTTAAGTACTGAGGACCGCCAGCCAGCTCTTCTCCCTCAGACAGGGGAGACAGTGGGACGTACTGATGCCCCATTTCAAGCCTATCGAGAGGCGTCAATGGCACCACTGAGAGCTTACCTAGATGCTGGCCACGGGCTGGCAAGGGAAGCAGAGTAAGAAGTCTGTGATTAGGAAAGCAGCCACACTTCCAAACTTGGTCAGAGTTAAAAATGCCTCTTTCCCCAGGTCAGGTGTGGATGAGTGTGTCAGCGCCAGAGTGTGTGATTTAAGCCTCTCCAAGAGGGCCTCAGGGCAGTGAGAGAGTTGGAGGTGGGCTTCTGAATGGGAATTCAATTTGAGTGGAGGGCAGTGATGGGGTGAAGGAATAGGGGAGCACACATGCTGTGTGACCCTCACTCCCCTTCAGAGAGGGCCCGACTCACTGCCTTAGCAAAAACTGCAAAAAGATCTGAGACTTCTTTCACACACGTCTGAACCTGAGCTGTGTGGCACTCATTTGAAGTATTAATTTCTGCAAACATAATCTATAAACAACTGGTAAGTCAAAAACACACCACCTGTTTCCAGGTGGCCTCTCTGATCCTTAATGCTAGAACCTTCCTAACATTAGCTCATTCATTAGATCTTGAGTAAAACACTTGCTGAAATAACTTTCTAGACCCCAAATGGAGCTGCTCCTGCCTGGGGTGCCACATCAGCAAACCAAGAGGTAGAGGACTTTCACGTCCCTGTACATGCTCCACTTGACCAGAAACACAGTATATCCACTCAGCCAATCCCCAAACGCCGAGCCAACTATGCACACACGCTATACTCATTTACTTGTTCTTTCTCACCACAAATAATGTTGACTATGTGGCCCCAGCCAGTCAGGTATTTCCTATTTTTCGTTTCCTCGTTCTTTATTCTTAATCCTATAAAGCTCCCTGCCTTCCTCCCCATTGTGTACTTTTCCAAAAGAAGGCTCTCTGCTTCACGAATTGTTCAGGTTTGTTTGTACTACCTGAACTGTCTTCATTAATCGTTTTTTAAACACTTTGCATAGTAGATGGGGATCCAAGTTGTCAAGGTTAGAGAAGGCTTTAGGAGCCCTCTTTTCTTGCCATCCATTAATTTATTCAATGTAAAAATGTCTACATTCGGGGCGCCTGGGTGGCTCAGTCAGTTGAGGATCCGACTATGGCTCAGGTCATGATCTCACACTCCGTGGGTTCGAGCCCCGCGTCAGGCTCTGTGCTGTCAGCTCAGAGCCTGGAGCCTGCTTCCGATTCTGTGTCTCCCTCTCTCTCTGCCCCTCTCCCACTAGTGCGCTGCCTCTCTCTGTCTCAAAAAAAAAAAAAAAATTTTTTTAATTAAAAAAAAAAGTCTATATTCAACTCCTATTATGTGTCAGGCACTATGCTAGTCAGTAACAATATGATACAGTCTTAGCCAAGGCTGAATTCGGTGGGAAATCACCATTTCCTAGTGCAGCCAACTCCACTTTGAGAAAATTCTCGTATTAGAAAGATTTTGTTTGTGTCTATGCATAGAATTATAGAAGAGCCTAATGTTTGGAGAAGGTGGGTTTCGAGTGGTTGGCGCCCCGTGTGGTGGATAACTTGCTAACACTCCCTGAGGTAGTCCAGCCTAGATAGCTTCGGCTGGTAGAAAAGTTCATTTGTCTACTTTGTCTAAATCATCCTGGTGACATCAAGTGTTGACATTTACAAAGCGCTTCTCTTTTTTCTCTGGCAATGTTTTTTATTACAGTTTGCCTTTCCTGATTTTTATCACTTTTTTTCTTTATTTTTTCTTTATTTTTATTCTTTTGGTCACTATTTCCATGGAACATTTTTCTCATCCTTCTACTTTCAATCTTTCTGTATCATAGGTTTTAAGTATTTCTCTTTAAAAGCGTATCATTGAGGGGGCACCTGGGTTTGTTGATCATCCGACTTAGCTCAGGTCATCTCACGGTTCGTGAGTTCAAGCCCCACATCTGGCTCTGTGTTGACAGCTCAGAGCCTGGAGCCTGCTTCAAGTTCTGTCTCCCTCTCTCTCTGCCCCTCCCCCGCTCACTTTCACTGTGTCTCTCTCAAAAATAAACATTAAAAATTTTTTTTTAAAAAGGGTATCATTGGGATTCATCAATCTGACAGTCTACTGATGACAAAAGGTGTTATTTAATTGGAACATTTAACCTATAAACATTTAATATAACGACTGAAATATCCAGGTTTGAATTTACCATCTATGTACTGGTGTGTACATGCTCTACCTTGTCTGTGCTCCTTTCACATTGATTATATTTTATTATTCTGTTTCCCTCATATTATCTTGGCAGTTTCACATTTTACTACTCTTTTTTGTTCTTATAATGAAGATTACATCAAGCATATTCGACATATCAAGGTCTAATAAAAGTCTTTTTACCTCTTCCAAGATACTGGAGAAACTTAACTTTGCTACTTAATGGGTTCTAGACCAGCAGCATAAAAATCACCTAGGTGATTGTTAAACATGACAAATCTCCAGCACCAAGCCAGACCTTTTGATCAAAATCTACAATTTAACAAGATGATTCATATGTTAAAAGTTTAAGGAATACTGCTGTACAACATTGTTAGTTCCACTTAAATTTTTATAATTTATATACCATTTTGTGCATTTACATCTTAAACCCCTATCATGTTTTGCACAATGCTCATTTATTCATTTATATTTACCAACAAATATATTTTTTTTAATTTTCTAAAAATGTTTATTTTTGAGAGAAAGATAGAGACAGAGTGCAAGTGGGGGAGGGGTAGAGAGAGGGAGACACAGAATCCGAAGCAGGCTCCAGGCTCTGAGATGTCAGCACAGAGCCCAAAGTGGGGCTTGAACCCATGAACAGTGAGATCATGACCTGAGCCAAAGTTGGACACTTAACTGACCAAGCCACCCAAGTACCCCCATACTTTTCATTTATATTCATTCTTTTTTGTATTTCTGACCTTTCATCCAAGATCATTTTTCTTTGGCCTAAAGCACACATACATATTTACTTTAGACTGTGACTATCCATACTTTTAGTTTGAAGGTTTATTTCCCAATCATTTAAAAAACCTTTATTATGGACATTTTCAAACATATGTGAGTAGAGAGAACAGTGTAATAAACCTGATTTACCCATTGCCAATTATTGATATATGGCTAATCTTTCCTTTCTTATATCTTATTCACTTTCTACTCCCTGACATCAGATCATTTCATCAGTGTTTATCTCTGAAGCATAGGGACTCTTTTTGTTTACAACCTGATCCCAGCATCATCAGGTGATGATCAACACCAAATACTCAATATCATCTCATGTCTAGCCAGTCTTCATATCTCCCCATCACCTTATGAATTGTGTTTTCAGTCTATTTGCAACTAGTTAAAATGTCACTTGCGTCTTATATCCCTCCCTCTGTCCAGTTTCCTCACAAGTATATTTCATTTTGAAGAATTTTTTGTTTTATAAAGTTTCTCACAGTCTGCTTTTGAAGATTTCAACCTTATTTGATATTTAAAATGTTCTTTAATGCCCTATGCTTCCTACAGATTAGTAGATAAATCCAGAAACTTGGTAATTTTGTTGTATTGTTTCTTCCATTTAAAGGCATATATCAAATTCTTCCTCCTTTTATGGTACCAAATGTTGGTGATCATTACCTAAATCTGTTAATTCTTTGAGGGTTGCAAAATGATCAAAATCTCATTCTATCATTTTTTTATTTGACTACCAGTTAAAATGTTCTGTAAAGGGAAATGTATTCTCATCCACTATTCATTTATTCACCAATAAGGTATAGATCTTATTAAAATAACAGGCAGGATAAATGCTCAATTATTCCCCTTATTCACCAGTTTTCAAAGACCATGGGTTGGCCCATAGCATCTGCCATAGGTAAGCAGTAAGGGTTACTTTAAGAGGATAAAGATGCTTATAAAGATGTGGATTTAAACATATTTGATGTGTTTCTATTCATTTCCATTACTATTTTTATTGATGCACAGCCTCCTATCTCTGGTTGGTTGGAAGCAGTTGACATAACTCCGGTAGTCTTTGATAGCTTCTTTGCTATCTAGTAATATAAAGACGTTCCAGGTTTATATTGTAAATTTAAACCATACCTAAAAATAACCATATCTCTATGCAAGTCTGTTTTCTTTGGGTAGGAAATATTATTTCAAAGACCACAATTTGAGTATGAAAAATGTTGCTTCTTGCCCATAGTTTCTAGGTCTCTTCAGTCAAAAAAAATGGTGGAAAATACTTCTAAAAATATGTAGGTGTGTATGGAAAAGCGGGGGGAAGATAAATTCATATATAGATAAAATCATTGAAAATAGTTCCCTTCTGTGTGATTATGTACCAACTGGGTATGGTTAGTTAAGTCCATTGCTTCATTTTATTCTGACTTTTAAAGTTTCCATTTACAAAATTTTGTTTCAAAATTATTTAAAATAAGTTATCTAACATCAGATCTACGAAATTAAGTATATACCATTATGTCTAGCTTCTACATCTCCGCAACACATGTATTTCTCCTCCCTCTCTAGAGCTAACTTCAAGAAATGTTGCCACTCCATTTTTGTGGTTGTTATAAAAATGCATACATATTAGCATTTCCCCCACCCCACCCCCTTTTCCAGATAAGTGGTAGAAAACCTTAATACTTTCTCTGCTCTGCTTTTCTCATTTAAAAATATGGGGCACCTGGGTGGCTCAGTTAGTTAAGCATCTGACTTCTGCTCAGCTAATGATCTCACAGTTCATGGGTTCAAGCCCCACCTCGGGCTCTGTGCTGACTGCTTAGAACCTGGAGCCTGCTTCAGATTCTGTGTCTTTCTCTTTCTGTCCCTCCCCTGTTTGTGCTCTGTTTCTGTCTCTCAAAAATAAATAAATGTTGAAAAAAAATATAAAATGAATGATCTTGGAGAAGTATATTCATGATTTAGAAAAATATTCATAGTGTATTCATGATGTAGAAATATGTTCATGAGACTTTGCTGAGTTCTTAAAAGGCAAATAAAAAAATGCACTGTATTTAAAAAATTTTTTTAAATAAATAAAAATATATCCTGGAGGGTGCCTGGGTGGTTCAGTCGGTTAAGTGTCCAACTTCAGTTCAGGTCATGATCTTGCAGTTTGTGGGTTTGAGCCCTGGAGCCTGCTTCAGATTCTGTATCTCCCTCTCTCTCTGTCCCTCTGTTGCTTGTGCTTTATCTCTCTCTCAAAGATAAATAAACATTATATCTGTATTATATATAGATAGATAGATCTATCTATATTATAGATATATATATGGCTGAGATTTCCTTTATTCCTTTTGACAGCTAACTAGTACTGCATAGTTCACTAGTCCCTAGTACTTAGGAAAAGTAAAATGAGATAAACTTGTGAACATTAATCAATAAAATGACTCAGTTTGTTTTTTAAGAAATTTGCCAAGAGTGACATCAGCAAGGTAACCAAGTAGACAGCTCCAACCTCCCATACCCCCACAGAAATCTCACAAACAAGCAGAAACTTTCAGAAGCAACATTGCCAGAACTCTGGAAATTAGTCAAAGGTTTATAGTAACGAAGTGAACATAGATTCAAGAAAATTTAACTTACAAACAGGAGAAAAGTGTTCTACTCTGGCATCCTTGAAGGCAACAGTCTTGAAGACAGCAGCCTGCATTCCCAGATGGGAGACTCTATTCCAAATTATTGGGTATGTCTGTTCTAATCTGACTGGGCTAGCTGAAGGAGTGGTTCAAAGTGCTCATCTCTGTTTTCCCTAACAATTCACTGAGGCCAGAAAGGCAGGGAGTATTATTTGAAAATATTACAAAAGTAGATGGACTGTTTGCAGACACCCGAGGTAAGAGTTTACAGTTGAGACATACAACAGACAGCTTAAGTCTTAGGAGGAAACGCTGGAGAAAGTTTCTTTGTGAAATGGGAGCAGTCACCCTTATTTATGGGGGAATTTAGAAAGCCATACTCATGTCCACAGCAAAATGAATGCTCAGAAAAGACCTCAGAAGACCTGAAGTTTTGAACTCAGAGGGAACTTAGGCTCAGTGAAAATCCAGCTAAGTGTGAAAGGAAAGCTTCAGGACAGAGCCAATCTGTAAACACTTTTAAAAGAGATTTTTCTTTTTTTCTTACCTCTAGAGTTCAAGAAAATCTACATCAAATATAAGATAAACAAAAGCTAAGAAACAGACACTGTAGAGATCACAAATGAAAGGAATACAATCTCTGCAAAAAAAAAAAAACAATTTGGAAAAGTCACTAGACAAATTAACTACTGCAACCTTCACCAATCAAAATGAAGAATAAAAACAAAAACCCTGGGGAAAAGGAAGAACTTGATACCCAGGGCTATCATGTTATAAAATTCAAATGTCCAGTTTTCATAAGACAAAGAAACTATATGCTATCTACAGGAAACTTAATGCAAATATAATGGCATAAATAGGTAAAAGTGAAAGTATGGTGAAAAGTGAGCTGAGTGACTACACTAATACCAGAAAAAAAATACTTTAAGTCAAAACTGTTACAAGAGACAAAAAGGACATTATATAAGAGGGTCAATTTCATCAAGAAAACATTACAGTTATAAACACGTGCACCAAACAGCGCCTCAGAATAAATACAGAAACATTAAGAGAATTGAAAGAGAAACAGTTGTACAATTGTAGTTGGGAAACTTAAATTCACCACTTTTAATGATGAATACAACACCTAGATGGGAGATCAATAAGGAAATAGTACACTTGCACAATGCTGTAAACCAATCAGACCTAACAAACATATAGAGTACTCAATCCAACAACAACCAAATACATGTTCTTCTCAAGTATATATGGAATGTTTTCCAAGAGACTATATGTTAGACCATCACAGTCAAAATAAATTTTAAAAGATTGAAATCATACAAAGTATTTTCTCTGATCACAATGTAATAAAGCTGAAAATCAAGAGAAGTGAAAATGTTTACAAATGTGTGAAAACTAAACACATTTTTAGATAACCAATAATCGATAGGTCAAAAAACAAAAATCAAAAAAGAAATTAGAATATACTTAGAAAAGAAAAAAACACAACATATCAAAACTTATGATATGCAACAAAGGTGATACTCAGAGGGAAATTTCTAACTGTACTTGCACTATTAAAAAGATCTCAAATCAATAACCTAACTTTACATCTTATGGAGCTAGAAAAAAAAGAAGACACTACACTGAAAATTATTAGAAAGAAGAAAATAAAATAATAAAGATTAGAATGATGATAAATGAACCAGAGAATAGAAAGACAATAGAATCAACAAAACCAAAATTGGTTTTTGGAAAAGATCAACAAAATTGACAAAAGACTGGCAAAGAAATAAAGAAAAGAAGCAAATAACTAAAATCAGAAATAAAAGTGTGGGGGGGCGGTGCCTAGGTGGCTCAGTCGGTTGAGCATCCGACTTCAGCCCAGGTCGTGATCTTGAGGTTCACCAGTTCAAGCCCCACATCAGGCTCTGTGCTGACAGCTCAGAACCTGAAGCCTGTTTTGGATTCTGTGTCTCCCTCTCTCTCTGTCCCTCCCTTGCTCACACTCTGTCTCTCTCTCTCAAAAATAAATAAAAACATTAAAATGAGTGTGAACATCACTACCAACCTTATAGAAATAAAAAGGAGCATTATAGAATACCATGAACTACATGAAAAAATTAGGTAGCCTAAATGAAAAGAACAAATTCTTGGAAACACACAAATTACCTAATCAAGAAGAAATTGATCATCTCAACAGACCTATAAGTAAAGACTGAATCAGTAAATAGACTCCCAAAAAAGAAAAGCCCAGGACCAGATGGCATCACTATTAAATTCTACCAAATATTTAAAGAATGAACACTAATTGTTCTCAACTTTTCCAAAAAACAAAAGAGGAGGTAACAATTTCTAACTCCTTATATGAAGCCAGTTTACTCTGATACCAAAGCTAGATAAAGATATCACAAGAAAATAAAATTACAGACCAATATTCCTTATGAATATAGATGTAAAAGTCATCAATCAACAAAATGCTAGAAAAAAGAACCCCCCCCCCAAAAAAAAAGAAAAAAAGAAAAAAGAACCCAGCAGCATGTTATAAGGATTGTACCATAACCAAATGGAACTTATCCCAGGAATGTAAGGATAGTTCAACTTAAGAAAATCAATCAGTGTTATATGTCACATTAATAAAGGAAACACACATAAGCAGATACCCACCTACACCCGCACACAATCATCTCAACTGACAAAGAAAAGGTATCTGACAAAGTCCAATGCCCTTTTATGATAAACACTAAAAACTGTAGGAATATAAAAGAATTTCCATGACAGGATAAAAGGTATTTACAAAAATCCAATAGCAAACATATACTCAATTGTAAAAGACTAAAAGCTTTTCACCTAAGATAAAAATAAAACAAGAATTCCCACTTTCACTGCTGTCATTCAACATTGTGCTATTAGTTCTAGCCAGAGCAATTAGACATGAAAAGAAATAAAAAGAACCTAAGTTGGAACAAAGTAAAACTATCTTTGTTTTCTTATGACATGATCCTATGTATCAAAAATCCCAGAGAATCCACAAGACAACTACTAGAGTTTAAAAATGAAGTCAGAAAAATTGCAGATCAACACATGAAAATCAACTGTGTTTCTATACACCAGCAAAAAAAAAAAAAAAAAAGTGCCCCCCCACCACCACCAAGCCTCTGTCTTAATTGACCTAAATACACCAATTAGAAGATAGATACGACAGAATGAATTTAAAAATATCCAACTACATACTTTCTACAGGAGATTCACTTCAAATGTAATGGAATAGGTAGGTTGAAATTTAAAAAACCTAAAAAAGACATATTGTGTAAACATTTATCAAAGAGGCACAAGTGGCTATATCAACATCAGAGAAAGTATATTTCAAAGCAAAGAAAATTACCAGAGACAGAGAGGGGCATTATATAATGATAAAATGGTCACTCCATGAAGAAGACACAGCAATCCTAAATGTGTATGCATCAAACAAGACCGCAAAACACATGAAGCAACAATATTAATAGAACTGAAATGAAAAACAGACAAATTATAATTATAGTTGGAGACATTACACCCCTCTTTTGACAAATGGTAAAACAACTAGACAGAAAATCAGTCTAGATGTAGAACTTAACACCATTAACCAACAGGATCTAATCAACATTTATTGAAGTCTCCACTCAAAATCAAAATACACATTCTTTTCATGGAACATATACTCAGAAAATATCCAGGGACCTAAAACAAACCTCAACAAATTTAACAGAAATGAAATCACGCACTGTGTGTCCTCTAACCACAAGAGAACCAAACTAGAAGTGAAACAAATATACAAGGAAAATCTCCAAAAACATGGAAAAAAATCAGACATAACATTTCTAAATTATGCACGCATCAAGGAACAAGTCTCCAGGGAGATTTTTTTTAAATACATTGAACAAAACAAAGTGAAAACACAACATATAATAATTTGTGGCAGAGCTAAAACAATGCAATTTAACAAAATAGAATTTATATCACTAAATGTTTTACTTAGGAATATTTTTTTTTTAGGAATGAAATAGAGCTACAAACCCAGCAGTCATCAATGAGACAAGGGAATACAACAAAAATTCTACACACATGAATTTCAGTATCTTGGATAAAATGGCCAATTCCTTAAAAAACACCAACTCAATCGGAAATGCATAATTTGAATAGGCCTGTAACTATTAATGGAACTGAATTTTTAATTTAAAATTGCCTCTCAAAAAGGATACATCCAGGCACACATGGTTTTTTCTACTGGAGAATTTTTTATAAAACTTTTACTAAAAAGAGTAGCAATTCTACACAATCTTATTGAGAAAACAGAAAAGACAAAAACCTGTATTTTTAGGAATGCACTAATATAAAATCCGATCAAAGACAGTGTAGTTACAGATCAATATTCCTCACAATAAATGCAAAACTCCTTTAAAAATATTAGCAATTCATCAATATATGAAAAGGATTATACAAATCAATGTATTTCCATATACTAGCAAGGAATATGTAGAAACAAAAATATCAATAATTGCACAAAAATAAATACTTTGGAGTAAATCTAACAAAACATACACACAGCACATATGGTGAAATGCTGGTTAAAGAAATCAAAGATTTAAATAACTGGAGAGACATACTTGTAGTCTTTTTTTGAAAGACTCAACACAGTAAAGATGTCATTTCTCCCCAGAAGTTTCATGCAATTCCTTTCAAAATCCCAGCAATATTTCTCATAGATATAAACAAGACTATTCTAAAATTTATATGCTAAGGCAAAAGAACTAGAATAGCTAAAAGAATTTGGAAAAATAGGGTGCAAAAAATCAGTCTACCCAATTTCAAGGCTTACTGTGTAGCTACAGTTATCAACACTTGGAATACTAGCAAAGGGAGGGGCACAGATCAATGAACAGAATAGAGAACTCCAAAATAGACATACACAAAATATACTCAACTGATTATTGAAAAAATTGTAAAAGCAACTCAATGGAGGATAGATGGCCTCCAGCAAACGGTGCTGGAGCAGTTGGATATCTACACAAAAATAAGTAATAAACCTTGACCTAAACTTCACCCTTTATGTAAAAACTAACTGAAGGGTCACCTGGGTGGCTCAAGTTGGTTGAGCATCCGAATCTAGCACTGGTCATGATCTGGCTCGTGAGTTCGAGCCCCTCATCAGGCTCGCTGCTGTCAGCCTGTCAACACAGAACCCTCTTTGGATTCTCTGCCCCCCTCTCTCTCTGCCCTTTCCCCACTTGTGCACTGTCTCTCAAAATATAAATAAAACATTTAAAAAACTAACTCAAAAATGAGTAAAGGACTCTAATGTAAAACGTGAAACTATGAAACAGAAATATACATACATATGCACACACACACACACACACACACACACACACACACACACACACCAGAAAATCTTGAGGATGAGACAGAGTTGTAAAGACATGACGCCAAAGCATGATCCATAAAAGGAAAAATTTATATACACCACTTGGTACTCACCTCTCCAGGCCAGAGAAGTTCATTGTCATTTATACATACGCTGTTTAGAGCTACTGTCAGCTATACCTGCAGACACACATACTCACATACAAACACATGCCTCTAGTTCTGTGTGAGAGCCCGAGGCCGGGTGAAGGGTATGAGGGCAGAGGTTGGCAGGTGAGTCGAAGAGGCTTCCCGAGGTCAGGCAGGCAGTGACTGCACTGCTCATGAGGGCCCAGATTAGGTCCGTAATGACACCAGATAATTAAGTGTGGCAGGTGTAATTAACGGTATGTCATGATTAACATGACCAAAACCAAATCTGTGTAGTTAAGTTCAGGAATTGGTAACAAAAGTGTGTTTTGAGAGTATGAAAAGCAAGTTATGACAATGGGATGTACAAAAGCTCACAAGAACATCCAAAGACTATTTGGTAAAGGAGGCTCATGAAGCTTGGGAGTAATAAAAATAGAGATAGACAAATTTTGGTTAGCAGTAGGAGAGTACAACCAAGAACACATGATCAGCAAAAGGACATAAACTTTCAATTGCAAGTTTTGGGGATCTAATATACAGCATGATGACTATGATTAATAATAATATACTGTATATTTGCAATTTGCTGAGCGTTCTCAAGCATTATCTCTCTCTCTCTCTCTCTCTCTCTCTCTCTCTCTCTCACACACACACACACACACACACACACACACACACACACACACATACACACACATACAAAAGCTAACTGTGGGAGATGACAGCTGTGTTAGTTTCATTGTGGTAATCATTTCACAAGTTATACATATCAAAACATCACATTGTTCACAATACAAATTTTGTCAAAAATAAACAAAAAAATTTAAAAAGAACACATGATCAGGATTAAGGCCTTTCAGCTGAGTGTCTAGAAGTCTTTGTGACTTTCCAGGCCCCCAGTCCTATGAGCCTACTCGTTTTCTGGGGCATCTTAAAGGAACCTAGCAGCCACTGACAGCAGGAATTCCAGAATGCTAGACCCAAAGGAGCAATTAGAGATCACCAACTCTCATTGTAATGTGCTTATTAGTGTATGTAAAAGAACAGAGTTACAGAGACTACGTGGTGACCCAAGGTCCTGAAGCAAGTTCAAAGCCAGGACTAGCACACAGGTCTCTTTTTCCTGTTGATTTCTATATTGTACACTATGTTGGAGGTTTTGTTTAAGCACATAACCCAAATATAATGGGGAGCTAATAAGTTTTCAAACCCCTGCCCCTGCCCTGTGACTTGCAGTAATCCAAAGCTTTCTTAAAGGTTTCACCCAATTTCCAAGGTGTAGGAGGTGAACGTTCTCCTGGCTGCTTTTAAAGGGCTTTGTAGTGTGCTGCACCCTACCACACTACATGGCCACAGCTTAACACTCACTCAGCCACAGAACACAAAATCCACCCAATCATACCGGGTACCTCCTACCACAAATTAAAGGGGGCTACTTTAATCACATATTTAATTTTTTTTAATTGGCCTCTAGATATGTCAACTTTTTTCACTGTCAACTTTGATTAATTCTTCAGAAAAGGCAGGCTGATATCAACCAACTTTCTTTAACAACACCTGCACATGACTGGTGTTCCTTATGCATATGGATATATTACAGAGAGCATGTAGATTTCCTGTATTTGCCAAAGAAGAAACTAAGGCCTAGGGAATGCATTTCAGGGAAGCTAGATACCTCTTTACAAATCCTTTAGTAGTCATGAAAAATAGTATCTTATTTTTAAGTTACCTCCTAATTTCTGCAGCATCGGTTTCCATGGCATGTATATTCCATGGCATGGTTTACTCTATCAAACCAAAGAAGAAACAAACCTTATAAAGATAAAATGTTAAGTGGTAGTTGTTACTAAATCTGTTTTCTCAAAATCCATGGAATACCAGGTATAGTGCAGACAGAGCTGTTGCATTCATGAAGTCTTGCAGCATTCAGATTATTATGTGAACACCCACTTACCTGTTTTTCTCCCAGAGACATCAAACTAAGCCACCAACCACCACACACAGAACAAAGCCACTTCTCTAACCAAATTTAGATGTGGGAGTATTTGTGGAGGCCTTCAATGTACTAGGTATCAGTATGAGATTTGGGAGCATTTGTTGACAGTTTTGATGTACTGGATATCATCATCAGTGCTATTCACGGCTATAGTGGATGGAACTGGAATAACGGAAGACCCTATTCTTAAACAAAGATATATTAGGGTTACTTCGTAAAGAAAAAAAAGTAATACTCCTTACCCCAAAACTTCCCAAGTCCTTGATTGCAGTAAAGAAAACATGAGACCATTGACTTAACAAATGGATGATTTTATTAAGAGAGGAGGACAAGATTGGTGTTTGCCTCAAACATCCAGGAAAACAAGCACACAGACATATACATACTTTGGTTTAAAAATTATTCATAATATTAATGTTAAACCTGATATTTAAAGAATCAAATGGGACAGAAGTATTGAAAATAAACCATAAAAACACAAGCTTGCATAGATGAATTAATGTAGATGTACAACTGGCATTTAAGGGAGGCCTGAGCACTGGAGAGTGCTGAATGACATTACCACCTCAACCTCCCAAGACACTTCAAAGTCACCAGCACCATGTGTCTCATTGTCCTCAATGAGGTCATGAGCAGGAGCAACTTGTGCTGTATGAAGGTGAACTGAAATAGACTGTTTCCATCAGCCTAGTCCAGATGGGTATGTACATACCCACCCAGTACTCAACACCAGTCACCTTTAAGGCATCCACAGAGTGTCCCTCACAGTTTCATTTAATCTCTAAATAGGCATGTGGTTTGAGGTGGCCTCTTTGCTTTCTGTCCTCAGACAGACAACTATTTTCCATTAAGGTTCTGCTCATTTCCATGAAGTAGCTATTTCAAAACTGCCTTTCCTTCTGGGCGTGGCTACAAATTGGTAAGCACTTGGGTTAAGATCTCACTCAGTTTTTAAACATATCTACATTCCAGATGCCAAAGGGCTTACCAAAAACTCTGAGACTGTCTGGGCATTGTGCAGACAATGGCACATTGGGCATTTCCCTCGGGAAAGCACTTTTCCAAATTATATGACAAATGACAGCACCACCTGTAATTTCCTGAGCAACTTGATTTATATGAGCATACTCTTGTACTTTATAATTCAGCACCTTTTCAAAATATAATATTGTGCTGGGATGTATTCTTTTTAAGGGAAACCCCATTACAGAGAATTCTCATTGTGGAACACCATTTTTATATGCTATCTTCCCACTCTATCTCCTCATTATTTATAACACTTCATGAAATAAATAGTGGGCTGCCTTTAAGAGGCAGGTGAAAAATATAGTTATTTCTGAAAAAAGGGCATTTGGCTTTCGGTTTATAGCAAGAGCTCAAGTTATAGCCTATGGTGATTTCAAGGGCTAATTCAATCAGAAATTAAAAAAAAAATTCTGACATCAAAAACCCTCTCACTAAATTTAATAGCTAGAAACTATTTTACCAATTATGATCTGAAATTTAGTGCAACAAAAACATACCCTAAGTATGCAATGTGTAATAGTATATTTCTTAACTGTCTTTTTACTGCTCTTAATCCTTGCTTTTTGGTAAAGGACATGTCACTCAAAAACCCTGTCTTTCAATTCTATTCTTTGTATGTGAACCTCAACAATGAACAATGGAGCACTAACTAAGATGCACAATTAATTCCGTCCTTATCTGAAATGTGGAAACCAGCACAGTGCTGGCTCACTAGGCTAAGAAGTTATTCAAAAAGAAAAAATATTTTCTAGCTTGCTGAGAACACACCACAGCATATTAAATGTATTAGGAATGTGTTCCTAGGCAGTATTCACAAATATATAAGGGAAGAAGATGGTTTTTAGGACTAGGTATTTCCACAAATCAACATGATTGCTTACATGATTCTGTTAGTCTATGGCATCAAATACAACTTTATAAAAACACTCTGGTGTCTTCCTTACCATAGTAAAAGTTTTCCTGGTTAATTTTCTCCTAAAAGTAATAAAATAGAAACACTCTTCACATCAACAGTTCTCTCATTTCAACTAAATGTCTCTGTTTTGGTTTTCTCCCTTTTTTTGTCAATGGTATTAAAAACACAAGAGTGTTGGGTTTAATTTTTACAAAACAATAATAAGTGACTTGACTACATAATACAACCTTTGGAAATATCTTCTACGTAGTCACTATAGAAAAGACAGTCAACTCTCAGTTACTCAGGAAGTGATAACCTAAAGAATCTGGCCAAGAAATTCTCACTCTCCTTCCACCAGCCTTTTTGGTCATGCCACTGCTCATTCACAGATTGAGAGGCAACTCAATGAAGTGATAGATCTATCAGTGTATACATCAGCCATAGCTCAGTGGGAGGAAGTCCAAAGTTTCTGACAGCAAGGATGTTTTGGGATCACCTGTGAATTTTATATCTCAGTGGAGAGTTGATAGTCATTCACATATAGGAAATACAGTACACTGACCTCAGTCAGAATCAAACTAATTTAAGGCAATACAGCTCCTCAAGACATTGCTGGCAAAAAGTGCAAGTCTCATCAGAAAAGTGACTCTGTAAGACATGAAATCTGCCAGTTTGCCCCTTCCTTTTTGACTTCTCTGGAATTAAATTTCAGCATTTCTAACCACAATTAAAGGGCAGGAGCAACAACAGCCTGGACTCTTCCCTTTCATAATCCTAAGTGTCATCAGGGACAAAGGAGATTCTCTGAAGAGGAATTTGGATGACACCTTGCCCCATACAGCATTATCAGGACAGTCTCCAGTTTATTCCTTGCTGATCATATTACCTGTTATAAGCTAAGGAGAAAAACAGGATTCTATCAACGGTAAGATAAGCAGCTATGGCTTTAAGAGGCACGGCGCCACCAGATAGGAGGAGAAAATGGGAGGGACCACTTTATCTAGTCGCTTCTCTGACTATGAGCAGTAAGTAAAGGACAAAGTACTTTGAAAATCTGTTTTTTCCTTTTGGCTGAAAAAACAGGTTTTGGTTATTTTATGATTGTTTCTAAAAAGCCGGTGTTCTAAGAATATGGCACAATATATCCAGTGAAATCTAACTGAACCGTGTTCCCTTTCACATTAACATTCCCTACCCAAATACTGTTTTCCTAAGAGGGAAAAAAAGTCTTTCAGTGCAAGCAAGTTCTATTCTGTTCTCAGTCCCTCAGAAAGCTGATCACACAAGGGTCTCATTCCTTTATTTACAGGGAAGATCTTACAGCCAGTCACCATAATTATCTTTCAAGAAAATCATCACTGAATAAATGAATAATCTTGATATTCCCCAAAGTGATTTTTATACAAGGCAACACTCGTTAAAAATCAAGGCCCTAAAACGTTAACCACTGATGTGGTAAACTGAATGCACCATATTATATAGCAGGTGTTCCCAAAGAACAATTTGGCACAAGACAAAAACTGGAGAATATTTGACAGTATTGAAGAAAAATAATTCTCCGTTAAAAGTTAATTATTTTTATACTGAAAAGTCCTGACATGGATGGAAAAGTGTGGACAAGGTTAGCAATGAATTTATGCATCATCCAGTTCAGCTGCAGACCACAGAAGAGAAGAAAAGGGGAAAATGGGTCCGGTTCACAATTTTCTAGAGTTCAGTAGACCACAAGGCCCAAGGTCACACACCTTGGCATATGCTGATCTACATCCAAGTGGCCACTGAAAATCTGAAAAGGTTTTCCTCCTGGGAAACATCTATCCATATCATTCTTTTCTAATTTAGATGTTTCTCTATGATCAAAACCTGTAAGTCTTTTTGGTCGTCCATTAGTCTGTTGCTGCTTGTTGTAAAGTCACTTGAGAAAAAGTAGCTCAAAGTTATGCAAAGTCTCTTTCTAAAAATCTCAATATTCTTTTAAAGCATATGTAGCAACTGTCCAGTCCCCCATAAAGTAATCATGTCTAACAATGGTTTCACACTACAAACTTTTTCAGCTCTGAACATTTAATCTGACCCTTATCTGACCTTGCTTCTAGGCAATGAGTTACAAAAAGCTAGTTGGGGGGCAGAAGGTATACACATTCAGTAGCCTTATGATAAGGCTCCATACTGTGCTCATTCAGCAGTATTAGTGTTAATGGCGCCTCCAGAGAAAGGTATAGAAACAAAGATTTTCCAAGGCCAGAGCATTAGTTTACATCATAACATTAGAGCATAATACACTGTGGGCCTAAAAATTCAATTGTCTGTCTTCCAGCAGTAGAAAGAGGAACAAAAGAAATGTTTCCACATTTTTATAAAAATAACAACGTGAAAAGCAGAGAACACAGTGAGGAATGTTTGGCAGTTCCTTTAAACAGAGTTGTTAGTTAACTTCTATAGTCTTAAAAATAATAATTATCATCTTTGAATGACAGTAAGAGAATTAAACCAATAAAAGGAACGGAATTACTCTGATACTCTTTAAAACTGTTTGCTTTACAAAAAAAAATAAAATTAAAATATTTTAAAATTCTTAATTTTTAAAAACCTAGAAAAAAAAGGAACACATTTTCAATACAGATGTTGAATTGGGTGTCACAGGGATCTATGACCTCTGGCCACTCACTAAGACAGCTAAAACACTAATATCCAGGGGTTAAATGGCCTGACATTTTTTGAATGAATATGTCTCCAGACAGCATTTTACAATAATAAATATGATTGGATAAAGTACATGAGAGGTAAGATAAATGCAGAATTTTTAAAGTAAAACTGGTCATTGTATGAGATAGAAAAATAAACATTTATGAAATAAAAATAATTTGTTTAACTATCAAAGAAAAATACATTGTGTTTTTTTCTTTAAAGTTACCAGAGAAAACTTTTTAAAACATGAAGCAAAATCACAGGGCAGACAAAGAAAAATACAGCATTACTTTAAGCCAACAAGGCCTCAGCTTTGGATACTGAAACCGCCCTCTAGAATTTGGCTAAGGCTCAGTCCTCCATTTTGTCTGCCCTTGCCTATTTCAATGAAGATTCTGCCTCATCAATTTCATCATGGTCATTCAAAGTCCTGTTTTTTTCTCTTTCCCCATTTCTCGAAAATGACTACATCTCTTAGGGTTTGTTTCTTCCTAGATCATCATTTTCCTAAAAGTTGGCTCTTTTACCCAAGTTTCTACAAAAACTTTATGAACTAATAAAGATCTTTCTCAAAACAGAAGGACCCAAATCCACTCTGAGAAACTATCCTAAACAGCTTCCTAAATTCTGCCTGACTTGAAAGACTATCTGGAAAGATAAGGCAAAAAAGGCAGTTCCAAGTGGGAAAAGAATGGATTAACAGCCTTTCCTCTAGTCACCTAGGTATCTCTTTCCTAAGCAAACACCATACTTGAATGCCAAAACGTCAGATTCATACAATGAAAAATAACACAAAGTCAAGCTGAAAGGAAATTATTTATATATGTCACATGATTGCCATTTATGCGAACTAACTAGAATGGGAAAATAAGTATTCCCACAAGGTTAGAAGCTAGACAGAGACTAGATTTCTCAAAGAGGGCTTTAAAGGTCCTGTACAATGGAATCTGATGCCATGTATCACTGACAAATGCGTCGAACCAAATACCTGAATAAAGAACCATTTTATCTACTTCAACTTCATGTCGAATTAATCTGATTATTAACAGATACACAAAATATTTTTTGAGTGGCTGCCAACAAAACCTGCTGTTTTTTAAGCAGGAGGAAAACTTCAATCTGTGTCCAGAGAGAAAGATGGCATCATCGCTCATATGAATGAACATCTTCCCAACTCCAGCCACTGCCCTTGGCTCTCTACGTACAATGTAAAACAAGAGAAGGGATACAAAAGTTTTTCACTTTTCCATGTTCAATGGACTTTGCACAGCCCTGAGTTGAAATTTCATAGAATTAAACTTTTGCCAATAAATAGTAATAAATAGCCCAATACCCCAAGGCCTCAGAAAGCCTTGCTATAGAAAGCAACAGCAGAGAGAGTGTCTGGGAATGCCATCTGAGCCAATTCTCCCAAGAGGGCTTAGAAGGATATGGAAAACCGCTAGAGTCCTGGTGGCCAAAATAACATGTTTCAACTGTTCCAGATTTGTTTGTTTTTTTTAACACTTTATGGTTCTGATTTTTAATATTTCCCTGGAGAATACAAAACCAAAAGATTCTTTCTTCAATATACCATACACTAATGCACGAAAAAAGCTATTTGTTATATTCTTTTATTCTGCATTACACCCAAACATTGTATTTTACTCTGATCATTATCTCCACAAAATTCTAATTGCTAGCTAAATAAAGCCTAGTCTCTAGATACCAGTACTCCATACCTAACAAAAATGGCATTTTACAGAGCTTTTAGATACTATATCCCACGAAGCATTTGCAGCATAGAGGTGGCCAACATTCAGAAGCTAGATTTTCTTATACTGCCCAAGTGACCAGGAATAACCAAAACATTCTGAATGAATTAAGATTATTTATGGTCTGAAAAACACTTGAAGGTAAATCCCAGGAATACAAACAGAGGAAGGAAGAAAAAATTGAGCGTGGAATGCATTCTGTATCATCCAGAAATATTTGCTACAGTGAGTCCGTTTTCAAGGCAGATTCCTAGGTTTTTACTGCTTATAATGGAAACCTTGGAAAGAAGAAAAAGAGAAGAAACACCATTAAGAAAAAACCTTTAAAACTCTGTTTTCTCCCTTCTCGGGCAAAATAATTTATCTTTATCTCTATGCATTTCAAATGATTCATGTTTTCTTTGTTCCTGATTATAAAATATATACAGAATCAATGTGTTATTTTCAATTATGTATCAAATGTATGTCAAAGACAGGAAGGCATCCCCTAAGAAGTAATGCATGTACATAAACTGAGAAAAAAAATCATGAGCTACTTTCAGTTAATCCAGTGATGATAAAAAAGCCAACAACTGATAGAAATTGTAGTGTACAGGGTTGTTTTGATAACGTTCAAACAATTCCATCTTTTTAAAAAAAGTGTTTATTTATTTATCTTGAGAGAGAAAGTACAAGCACGGAGGGGCAGAGAGAGAGGAAGAGGGAGAGAATCCCAAGCAGGCTCCCCGCTGTCAGTGCAAAGCCTGACACTGAGCTTGATCTCACAAACCGTGATATCGTGACCTGACCTGACCTAAAACCAAGAGTCAGATGCTTAAATGACTGAGCCACCCAGGCGCCCCCAATTCCATCTTTTAAATAATGTCTTTTGTGTTACTATCAACTCTGGATGCCAGAGTGGAAAGGGATGGGGTAAGGAGAGCTGTTTACAAAATACAAAACTTTTTAAAAAATTAAAGATTTGGTCCAAAAAAAAATAAATAAAATAAAGATTTGGTCTAACTTAGACCTTATATTCTTTCTTCATTTCCTTTGTCTCCATTTTCTTTTGTGTGACAGAAGTTTTCAGTGGTGTATATGTGTGTACTTTATTTTTTAAATTTTATTTCTCTTTTTTAAGTTTTTATTTTAATTCCAGTTAGTTAACATACAGTGTAATATTAGCTTCAGGTATACAATACAGTGATTCAACATTTCCCTACATCTCCAGGGCTCATCACAAGTACACTCCTTAATCGCCATCATCTATTTAACCCACCCCGTCATCTCCCTTCTGGTAACCATCAGTGCGTTCTCTATAGTTACCAGTCTGTTTTCTTGGCTTGTCTGTCTGTTTCTCGCTCTCTTTTCTTTTGCCCTTGCTCATTTGTTTTGTTTACAGGCACGCTTTAACAACATGATGAAAGCTATAAATTCTCTCTGGAGGAAAATGCACATACATTGACAATCTTGTACTCACTTTAAGGTGTTATGTTTTCTGTTTTACCTTTTTTGTTTTTAACAAATGAAGAATACTATAATGAGCTTCGAAAAAGGAAGGATAATTTATTTTACCACTCCAGTGACATATAAGACACAATTTGATTTTTCCACCATAGCATGAGCATTATAAAAAAAAAAAATCCTAACCTTGACCACATCTATTTTTCGTACCTTTATGAGAGGATTCTGATTTTGAGAAATGACGTGTGGAATTATGCTGGTTTGTAACATGAGTGTAATCCAAATCCTCAGCTTCTGTCATGGTAGGCGGTGGTGGCCTGAAGGGAAGTCAGAATTTAAAGAGACAGTCTAAGTAGTGGTGACTACAGAGCCACCTCCCAATGAACTGCAGGATAAAAACTTTTTTTTTTTTTTTTTTTTTGGTAGAAATGCAAAGCCACAGGGTAGCAGAATTCTCATCTTAGTTCCTGGCCTGTTGCATAACCTTGGGAGTAAATTATTTTAGCTTACTGTAACCTTTGATGCACATAACTCAATAAAAACAAATATTTACTGAACACCTAATATGTGTGGGGCACTGTGCTAAGGGCTAGGGAAGCAAAGATTATTGAGATGTGTGACTGCTGCTGTTAATGAGAAATTTACTTTGTTTTGGCAAGCTTTATGAAGAAAAAGAGGGCGAAAGGAAAGAGCAGAAGGGAAGTAATAAAGAAAGTTAAGGAAAGAAAAAAAAAAAAGGGAGGACAGGTGTCACGTAAGGCGGGAGGAGAGCGAAGTAGGAGTGGGCAGGGAGAGGACAAGGGTCAGCATATGAAATTTAGAGCAAAGTTCCTAATTCCACTAGGGGGCAAAGCAGAGCTTACAGAAGGAAAGGACAGTCACACATTGGCAATTTTTCATGTCAAAAGAAGACAAAATATAAAAAAAAACAAAGGGAAATTTTTCCTACTCTAAAATTTTCTTTTTAATTTTTTTTTTAACGTTTATTTATTTTTGAGACAGAGAGAGACAGAGCATGAACAGGGGAGGGTCAGAGAGGGAGGGAGACACAGAATCTGAAACAGGCTCCAGGCTCTGAGCAGTCAGCACAGAGCTCGACGCGGGGCTCGAACTCCCGGACCGCGAGATCGTGACCTGAGCCGAAGTCGGACGCTTAACCGACTGAGCCACCCAGGCGCCCCTCCTACTCTAAAATTTTTATTATTCTAAAACTAAACATAGTTTAGTTTGACATTGATGAAGATGAAGAACAAAATCTCTCCTTTTTTTGGTTGTTGCTTCTCAAAGGTACACTTAAATGTTGTGTTAAAGCATGGAACCAGATAGGTAACATAATGTGTCAAATATCTAACCATGTTGTACGATGCTTTTTGTAGCTGGAAGGCATAAGTATACTGCAATTCAGAAAGTTATGGTAACCTTGGTACAAAGTCTCTTTCATAGAAGAATATAGACACGTGATTTCAAATTTCTCACTCTGTCCCTAAGCAATAGGTCTCTCCTTGGGTATTCAGTGTCTGCAACAGGTCACCACAGGATACAAACTTGTGTATATACTGAGGACTGTGGTATGGGTTCTACTCAGATGATGTCAATTAACTTTCAGGACAAGCTGCATGGTAACTGTCATACACATATTTTAGAGTTAAATTAGGTGAGATGAAGTAAGTTATCTGTCCAAGCACACACCGTTGTTAAGTGGCAGGGCTGGGACTCAAACTCACCTGGACTTCAAAATTTGTGCTATTTACTATGCTATGGTCTGCTACATAGATGTGTATTTTTATCAGCAGTAGTATCTGCATCCAAGACTATACACACATATGCATATGTGTGTACATGTGTGTGTGGATATATATATATCCATATATATACACACATATGTATATATGTATACATATATATGTATACATATGTATATATATGTATATATGTATACATATGTGTGTATATATGCACATATATGTGTGTATATATACATTTATGTACATATATACACGTATACATATACACAGATGCACATATATGTACACATATACACACATACATATGTATATATATACATATATATATAGTCTGTATATTATACTTTTAAATGGTATTTGGCTTATATTTTAATACTTTCATGCATTTATTATACACATACAATTAATGTAAGCATAATAAATGATATGGTATTTTTCATTTTTCTTATTTTTCACTTTGAACTATGTGTTTAACAAATATTAAATATTAAATAGTGTTTTTCTTTTGTTATCGACTGACATAACATTTACCTTAAAAAGCAGTGTTATAAGTTGGCAGGAAGAGTTGAGACAAACAATCTGAACTAGAATTAAGAAACTCAACTTCAAAAAACAGGTGGTTAAAGAAGTAACTTAGACCCAAGAAAAAGGGATTGGGAATCAGGGAGCAGAGCCTCATCTCTACATTTTTGCAAACTCTTATATCAAATGATCAAAACCCAGAAAAACAAAAGCCAAATGGGACTCCTAAAAATAAACAAACAAACAATATTACTACCTCACGATCAATTCCTCATCAAGGAAAAGGATGTCAACATGTGCAACACTGCACAGAACTCCCACACATCCACTAGGGTAAAACAAGTCAATCTAGAATGCCCTCAGTTCTCTTTGCATGCTGTTCTCCTTAGTTTCTGATTATACAGAGGACAAATCTTGGCTTATGGCATTCAGTGATGCCTATCAAACAGATTCACTGCACTGGAGATAGTTGTTTTAAAGTGAAGGGTATTCACATCCAAAATTAGAAAAATCCTGTTAACCAACATTTTATAGTTTTGTATGTATTGGGAATACCTGTTTCCTGTTGTTCTCATGAAATGACATACATGTTTAAGTTAGCAATACAGGCAAAATACCTTTCAGAATTTACTCAGAAGTCATTGAAGAAGCCCTCCTAGATACCAGACTAGGCTGTTTCCTTCTTTTCTTATGATACCATGCACTTTTCATCCAAAGCATTCAACATAATGGTTATTTGTATAATTGCTTAGATGATAAATTTCATGAGAACAGGAAGCAGTTCTTTCTTGGTAACTGCTGCTTACTCTAAGATAAAGTTTTCTCTTTTCTAAGAGAAAAATGTAAATAAAACACCAGGTAGTAGTATCAGTATAAAATACTGTACTTAAAAGATTTTAGAACTTGGTTGAAACTTTTTCCAGTTACAAAGAGTTGAAGTTAATTCAGATTGCCAGCTGATACTCCCATTTCCTTAGATAGAGTAATGGACAAAGAAACTGATTCTTGACCATGAATGTCATAAGCTGCTCCCAATAACTTGTCTTCCCTCTACTACTATTATCACTGCACTGAAGTAAACTTCTAGACCTAGGAAGCTCCATGTTTTTCAATCCCTGAAACCATCTCTTTCTGTACAAATAGCTAACTAAATCTACTATAATTAAATGTGAAGGAGAAAGAAAAAGGGGAAAAAATGTGAAAGAGGAAACCATAGACTCTAATCAGAAAGCATATATTCCAGTATTAGTTGTATAAGGCAACCATAATACTAGGCTTAATTTCTAACTATGAAAATAGAGATTTCGTAAAATTCTAATTTTTTTTTGTTACCTGTATCTATATCTGTATCTACACAAAAAATCTTTCTGTAACTGATACTTAAAGACAAATGTTTCTCTCCAGTCAGTTCTACCAGTCATAGGTCACTTTCATTCATTTATAATAGCCATTTTTAATACAGGATCATTTGATTATCCATTCTTTCAATATGCCAAATATTTTTAAAAGTACGTATTATATTTCAAAAACTTGTTTTCAACTTTAATACATCTTTTTAAATAGCCATTACAGATTGTTCTATCATATCTGATATGAAAATTATTAGTGTTCTAAAGAGCCCACAAGTTTTGAAGATTGCAGAGTAAGCCTAAAGATTTTAATTCAGCTGACTAAAGAAAGCATAATAAACCACACCTATTAACCTACTGAGAACAGATGAGTTACTCCTTTTTTAACTTGGATATTGCAGGGATGAAAATAAAAGTACATAATTATAAAGTATGCCATAAAGAAACCTCTGGCATGTGCTTAACTAAAAGATACAAGAAGAACCAAGTTTATACAATTGACAGAATATACTAGTGTTGCCCTAAGAGCTTTACAAACCTGATGTAGTTTTCCGAAGGATATTTACTTTCTGAAAGCCCGTGAGTTTAAAAATAGACTATGGCTTTTTAAAGACACTAAATATATTCACTTTAAGAAAACAAGTCTAGCAGCTTAAGTGTGGGCAATGAGTGGCAACAACATTATATGTTTTTCAGTGTGATAAAATTTATGTTTTAGAATTAAAACAGATATTAATAATTAGGATGAAAATTCAAGGTTTTAACAGAGTTTTCAAAGTGTCAGACTCAGTGTTACTTTTGTCTTTTTGTATATAATATTCTCTCTTCCTAGTCCAATTATGTTGTTTTGTTTTGAAAAGCAACAAAAATCAATAAAGGACCAAAGAAAAAAAAAAAAAAAAAAAAAAAAAAAAAGGTTGCTTTCTGCTTCCCCAGAGACTTAAATGTTGTCTACACTTAGGTAGAAAGACAGCAATTGGTCCATTAACTGAAACCCAAGGCTGTTTGAGAGAAGTCAGAAAGTACATACACCACAGCCACAGCTACTTGATCTAGTGGGATCCAGAATAGACTGCCATGACTCAAACTAAGTGTTTGCCAAGGCTTTGAGATTCATGCAGAAATGAATTTAAGCATGTGTAAATATCATGCGCATACCAATGTGACCATAAAACTTAGTAAAACTTTAAAACCTGGGATTTTACTGGGAAAAACATCAATCTCATCCCTTCTTAGCTGAGGGTATCAGTTCAGTGAATCCAAAGACAGGAACTGGTCCTACCAAAAAACACATCATTCTTTATAAACCCTAGTTTCCAGTAAAATGATCATTTTCCTGATTTGGCTTGTTCAACCCAATTTAAGAACAAACTGAAGGTTACTGGAGGGGTTGTGGGGGGGATGGGCTAAATGGGTAAGGGGCACTAAGGAATCTACTCGTGAAATCATTGTTGCACTATATACTAACTAATTTGGATGTAAATTTTAACAAATAAAAAATAAAATTGAAAAGAAAAAAAGAGAATGCAAACAAAATTTGAGAATACTCCCACAAGACTTGATACCGTCTCACAGCTGCCGATTTCTGGATCTCCTCTCCAGAGAATACTCTTCTCAGACAATCCACAACTCCTTACTCACCCCAAAGTCAAGTTCCTCACTCCCCTCTTCAAGTGTCATCTTACCTTGCTGGCCTGTCATTCTTAGAACGGTGAGGGTCATCACTTTCTTTTGACTTTGAGTGTGCCGATTTAGTTGTTTTTGACTATGGACAGAAAAAGAAGGAAAAAAAATGACAGAAAAGAAAAGCCCACATATAGAAAACAAAAGTAAAATTATTAGGTTTAGAAAATATCTAAATCATGCCAAACTCTAGTAATTTCAAGTTACTTACATTCAGTCGAACAACATGAAATATTTTTACATATGGCCACTCAGAGATTTAAAAAAAATTACAGTCACAAAAGTATGCTGGAAGCTGTCAATGCAGCCAGATGAATGGGCGACACACACATGAACATGCTCCCCCACAGGAATACACCTGGACACCCATTATTAACATAGCTGGGTTAACAAAGAATCTGAGTAACTTCTGGGCAATTATTTGTAGCTTAAATTTGTATAAGCAGAAGCATTTGGGAGCCCTTCTTCTAAAATAAAATACATCAGGAAAAATCCTGAATTACTAGGAGGGTGAAAGAAGGAGATACCTATAAATAATTAACATGGAAAAAATACTTTCATTTGTTTTTCGACCGACAACTGAATAACTGAGCAATAGGAAATAGCAGAGCAATACGATTATCATGGTTTCTATGTCTTCTTTTTCCTCCTGATCAATGCTGAGACTCAGACCGAACCAGAGATCCAAGGCAGGAATTTGTTTGAGAGAGAAGAGAAAGAGAGAACAGCGCTAAACATCAACTATGCGTAGATACACACCCTAGCTGAGACCTCCCAGGCCCAGTACAAACTCCCTCTGAAAAGCCTCTACTATAGGAATTCTTGGCCCCAGCAACTCCTCTGTTCTTCTACTATGCTTTTTTCAGCCAATTCAACCCTGTATTTGTTACCTGTCTAGTTTGTCTTCCTCCTACGTTATATATTATTATGAGGAAAATATATCTTTGTCTTTCCCTGCAAGTCCACAGTGGTGCAGTGCACACAGTAACTAATGAGTGCAGTCTGTTAAACTGAACTTGCACCCACCTCGTACAAAAATTAGACTATAGAAGAATAAACTGTGGTCAGTAACCATTTTGTCTAGTGTTCCTGATTAATGAGTGGAAGACAACAGTCCCAGCTCATGCTAGGCAGTTCCTATACTCTGACATGAGATGGCTGCTGGTGGTATGTGTCAGCCTGCCACGGATCTAGTTATGTCAGAGGAAAGAGAAACAGTGGGTACATGATCACGGATGGACAGAGAGAAAGTAGAGAGAGAGAGAAAAGGCCACTGGGGAAACATGAAAGCATGTGAAAATACTACATTCTCCTGTAAGGTAATAATATTTACCTATTTTACTAATATGTAAAACTTAGATTACTCATGACCAGTGGCATGTGCAACTTAATTGGTATTAGAATGAATAGAATGAGTTTTTCAATCTTAGCGGTTACTTTCTCATGATTACTTTGAAGAATTATGATTTTTTGTAATGAAATTACATTTACGAGTCAGATTTGCATATGCAATACAAGTAATTTGTGTATGCCAAATACACTGGTAGAACTTACCCTAAAAGCAGAGTCCCCTTTATAATTAATTAATAAATAAGATAAGATAAAAACAATAAACAGAACTTACCTTCCAATCAGGGTCATGCTTTCTTTTGTCCAAAGATGATTTCTCCCTCTCCTTGGCTTTCTTGTAAGCTTTCTTTTCTTCAGCCATGAGGAGTCTAGCAATTTCCTAAACAAAATCCAGTCAGTACCACTGATTGCAGAGTTATGGGCAGAAAATTACTGGGCTACTTCTGAAGAGTATTAGTTCAAAAACTTATTAACTAATAAGAACTCACCTCATCCTGGGCTACTTGAGCTGCTCTCATGTCTACCTGGGTAGCCTATGGTACAAAAAAATACAAAAAAAAAAAAAAAAGGGTAATTTAATTAGAATCTGTGTTGTCCATTTTTAAAAATCTTACATAGAAACACACGAGTATTTCAAACCAGCTGTAAGTAACATCCTTGAAGTTTAACTGGTATACTTTCACCAGCCACCAGCCAGAGCAGGACTGTTTTATCATGTTCCACAGCAGATAGGGATATGGAATTATGATGGTAATGCTTACTCAGTAAGTAAAACTGGACACTCTATTCCCATTAGCTTGATTTTCCACCCATACTCAACTCATAGAGGATCACAATGCCTATCACATAATTTCAATTTTATTCAAGAAAACTTAGTGATTATCACCTAAACTTTTGCATGAAAATTTCTCACCAAAATTTCTTCTTCTTGCAGTTTTCTGGCAATTTCAGCATCATACCACTCCTGATCCCTGTGAGCCACTCGTGACGGGGTAGAGACCGCCTCTTTCATTCCTCTTGGCTTCATTCCTAGAAAACTCAATATAATAAGGCGACTGCATTTGCTTTCTGAAAAGTTGCAAAGTTTAAGAAGTTATTTTTTGTATCTAATATTGACAATATTGGCACCACTACAGAATTCACAGTAGAGTGCACCAGAAATAATTTTTTCCCAGAGGCACAGAAGTCGTAGTGCAGATTATCCACACATTTAAACAGTTACCCACCCAAAAGTGCCCAGGAAAAATTCCCCTTTCACATACTTTCTTCAACAGCAGGAAATCATACAGTGAACTGTAAGTGAGGCTTTTGCAAAATAGCAAGTGAAAAAAAAAAAAAAAAAGGTTAAGATACTAAAATTAAAAAAAAAAAATCAAGAAGGTTACAGAGTCAGAGTTATAAAGAAGCTGTCAAGACTGGAGGAAGTAAGAGTCTTCCTTCTATTTAACTCAGCCTTGCGTACTTTACTTCAGAAACAGCATCACCTCAGAGTTACATGACAGTCCCTATTAGCCAACCAGTGGCCCTACTGTGGCTTCTGCTCTGACGGTGAACAAACCCACCTGCTCTGGATCTTTCCTGTAGTTTCCATCAGCTCAATGCTGTTGCTAAATTTTAGGGAAGATGTAACATAAGGGAAATACCAGAGAACATAATGACCTTAGATGTCTACTCCTCTGAGAAAAAAGTAACATGGGGTATGGGTGGGGAATTTTTCCCCTACTTTGAAGTTTTATAAGCAGCATATATTCTTTTTATAACTTTTAGTCAAGTGGTAATTGCTGATGTTTATTTCAACACTGCAGATATTCCCCTCTGTGTATCCTTTATAAATTATAATTATTGGGGCACCTGGGTGGCTCAGTCAGTTAAGCATCCGACTTCAGTTCAGGTCATGATCTCACGGCTCGTGAGTTCAAGCCCCGTGTTGGGCTCTGTGCTGACAGCTCAGAGACTGGAGCCTGCTTAGGATTCTGTGTCTCCATCTCTCTCTGCCCCTCCTCTGCTCATGCTCTGTCTCTCTCTCAAAAATAAATAAACATTAAAAATAAATAAATAAATTATAGTTATTCAACAATGTGAATGTATTATATTGAGAAGTAATATTTTTAATGCCACGAGCAAGAGTGATCATCTGGAATAGTGACTTTCAGTAAATGGATTATTGAAGGTAAAAAGAAAATTTACTCCTAATTACCTATTTCTTTGCATCAGTCTCAGCCCTACTTATATATTAAAACCACTTGAGGTGCTTTAAATAAACATACAAATCTTTGACTCAAACCTGAAGGACTAATTTAAATAACCTGAATGAGATCTGGCCTTTGGTAGTTCGGGTTGATTGTTTTAAATCTTAACAGTTGATTCTTACTTGAAAATGGCATTGAAGCTATTAGTTTACTGTATTATGTCCATCAAAATAACCATACATTAAAATAAATTTTTATCAAAATACTTCAATACACTTGATTCACTTGCTTTAAACAAAAAAGAAAAAGAATACAACTAAATTATGGGCACATGAAGAAATTTAAATTATCTGGTGAAGCCTTTGTAGAGCTTTGAACTTAGCTCTGTGGTAAATCCAAAAGCCATGGACTCATCTCTCTTTCCCACAAACATAGACTATTAAACCTGGCTCTCTTAGCTTCAGGCCGTTAGCGTCTGTGTACCTAGAATACCAAATCCACTTCAACTTCCCATCATCTCTAGAACTACTGAATCTTATATTGCTGGGCTGGGCAGGGCTAGCTTTAGTCAGATTTCTGAGTGGTTTGTGACAGTCAGGAAACAGAGGGATACTCATAAGAGTGGATCATATTTAAATGAAATATAAACCTCCCTAAGTTATGATTAGTTTGTTCATAACTAGAAAACAGTATTTCAGGGAAAAGACATGAAATTAGGGAAGCTGACATTGGACAAAGTTGGTGGAAAAGAGGTTGTGATACTATACTCCTACCTACAGAAAAAGGACACTTCAACAAATGCTCAACGCCTTGTTGAGTCTGACAGGGAAAATCACACTTATGCCTTACTCCTTCCATTTTGCCACCAGTGAAAGAAACAACAGAGTGGGATGTGTTCAGATTTGAACACACTAAACCTTCTCCCTTCTTATGCCTCCGCCTGTGCACCAAATTCACTGAGAAAATATTTTAATATATATCAAAGACATTTGGAGGACATTCAAATGAAATAGTCAAATAAACAGACTTATTTGATTTGACAGAGTGATAAGATTGTCACCTCCAGTCAGTTTAAAAGAGAATGACACAGGGGCACCTGGGTGGCTCGGTCAGTTAAGCGTCCGACTTCAGCTCAGGTCATGAGCTCACAGTCCATGAGTTCGAGCCCCACGTCGGGCTCTGTGCTGACAGCTCAGAGCCTGGAGCCTGCTTCAGATTCTGTGTCTCCCTCTCCCTCTGCCCCTCCCCTGCTCATGCTCTGTCTCTGTCTCAAAAATAAACAAAAACATTAAAAAAAATTTTTAAGAGAATAACACATAGATCAATGGAATAAAATAGAGCCCAGGAATAAATCTGTGTATATATGCTCAATTAATCTATGACAAAGAAGCCAAGAATATATAGTGGGGAAAAGATAGTCTCTTCAGAAATGGTATTGGAAAACTAGACAGCTACATGCAAAAGAAAGAAACTAAACCATTTTCATATACTATATATGAAAATTAACTCAAATGGATTATAGACTTGAACATAAGACCTGAAACCATAAAACTCCTAGAAGAAAACATAAGCTCTTAGAAATGTTTTTTTTTTTTTGATGTGACATAAAAGTAAAGGTGACAAAAGCAAAAATAAACAAGTGGGACTACATCAAACTAAAATGCTTCTGCACAGCAAAGGAAACCATTAACAAAATGAAAAAGTAACCTACGGAATGGGAGAAAATATTTGCAAATCTGATATGAGGTGACTACCCAAAATACATAAAGAACTCATACAACACAACAGCAAAATACAATCTGATTTAAAAATGGGCAGAGTGGGGCACCTGGGTGGCTCAGTCGGTTAAGTGTCTGACTTCGGCTCAGGTCATGATCTCACTGTTCGTGAGTTTGAGCCCTGCGTCAGGCTCTGTGCTGACAGTTCAGAGCCTGGAGCCTGCTTCGGATTCTGTGTCTCCCTCTCCCTCTGTCCTTTTCCCGCTCATACTGTCTCTCTCTGCCTCTAAAAAAACAAATAAATGCTAAAAAAAAATTTTTTTTAAGTAAAAAAAAATAAAAATGGGCAGAGTGCCTGGGTGGCTCAGTTAGTTAAACGTCTGACTTTGGTTCAGGTCATGATCTCATGGTTTGTGAGTTCGAGACCCGCATCGGGCTCACTGCTCTCAGCACAGAGCCCACTTTGGATCCTCCTTCCCCTGTCTCTCTGCCCCTCCGCCACTCATTCTCTCATTCTCTCCCTCTCTCTCAAAAATAAATAAACTTTAAAAAAATGGGCAGAGGAACTGAATACACATTTTTCTAAAGAAGACATACAAATGGCTAACAGGTACCTGAAAAGGTGTTCAACATCACTAATCATGAGAAAAATGCAAATCAAAACCACAACAAAATATCACTTCACACCTGTTAGAATGACTATTATCAAAAAGACAAGAAATAATAACTGTTGGTGAGGATGTGGAGAAAAGGTAATGAACCCTCATGCACTGTTAGTGAGAACATAAACTGGAAACAGCCACTATGGAAAACAGTATGGAGGTTCCTCAAAAAATAAAAAAAATAAGACTACCATGTGACCCAGCAATTCCACTTTTGATTATTTATCTGAAAGAAGCAAAAAGCACTAATTCAAGAAGATATCTGCATCCCCATGTTCACTGCAGCATTATTTACAGAAGCTAAGACATGGAAACGACCTAAGTGTCATTCAACATATGAATGGATAGAGAAAACTGTGGTGTATATACAATTAATATTATCCAGCCATAAAAAATAAGGACATCTTGCCATCTGCAACAACATGGACAGACCTTGATGGCATTATGCTAAGTGAAATGAGTCAGAGAAAGACAAATACCATATGATCTCAATTATATAGAGAATCATAAAAAAAAAAAAAAAAAAAAAGTGCTCACAGATACAGAGAACTGACTGGGAGTTGCCAGAGGCAGAGGGTAAGGAGTGAGTAAAATGGGTGAAAGGGATCAAAAGGTACACACTTCCAGTTATAAAATAAATAAGCCTGATGACTACAGTTAGTAATATTGTATTACATATCTGAAAGATGCTAAGAGAGTACATCTTAAAAGTTCTCATCATAAGAAAAAAAAAAACCTTGTGCCTATACATGGTGATGAACGTTAACTAGACTTATTGTGAACATTTTGTAATATACACAAATATGGAATCATTATGTTGTACACCTTCAACTAATATAATGTTATACATTAACTATATCTCAATATAAATGAATGAATGAATAAATGGTTAACTAATAAGTATCTGAAATAATATCTAAGTCCCAAATATCTAGTGGGTAAAGAGTTTATTTGAACTACTGATATATCACTGTAATTCACATGTCTCATAAGCAGAAAATCTCCATCATAAAATACTAGATTTCTGGACTGGCAGGACTGCCCACTAAATAGTAGTATGCTGTGTACCAGAGGTAAAAAGAGCTTATGTGAGTATGTAAGAAGGAACTTCAGATACTACAATGTAAGGCTGTACATTTCATTATAGAAAACAGAGATGCCTTAAATTTTTTTTCAAATGCAGTTAGTTGAAAGAAATTGAAGGAATGGCTGCTCTCATCATGGTAGCCTCAACAATCCAAAAACCAGCTTTCAAAAGATCAGGTGAGCCATACTTAACAGTTTCACATTCAATTCTTAATCTAATCCTTGTCTCCTGTTCATCATTCTCCAGTTTAAGGACACAAGGACCTCCCCCAACAAACACAAATACAGCTTACTTTTAAATTCTCACAGAATAAAACTGTTAAAAGTTTGCTTTTAAACTGTAGAAAAATTAATATGCTGTTATGATTTAATAGCCCATTAGAGAAGTTACCCTCAAAGATGTTACGGTTTTACTGTCCTTTAGAAAGTTAACCAATCTTATATTTAATTTTAACAATTGTATTTTGCATTCCTTTTTCAACTAACTATAAAAAAGCCTGCCCTCAAATTCTCTCATTAGCTCTTTGTCACTCTGCTAGTTTCTTAATTAATAAGTTAATAAAATTTTGGCCTATGCCAACAACTTTAAGAACTATGCTTTTACAAAAACAAGAATATACACCAGTATTTAGTAATTGCATTTTAATGTAACCTTCTATTCGTGGGGTCACAAAATCAAATTCCTGTAGTAGCTAGGAAGATAGAATTTCTAACGTTGAATATCAAGACCAGCAGCTCTGTTGTAGCCATTTGAGTACCTGCCTAGCCACATTTTTTTTTAAGCCATTGTGTTGGGTCCTTGGGCGAGTTTACCCGCAATTCCAGTAATAGAGTTGTGAGTTAGTATTTCATTTCATATTAGTTTTACCCTTCCTAAGCCTTTTTAAGAAAACCTCAAGAATAACTAAAAGCCGTAAAGATTAACCGGTCCTCAGAGCACTCTTAAAAGATCAGAATCACAGAATCAGAAATGCAGAGGCGGGGGCAACTCTCTCCCATATTAGGACTCCAAGTCTTTCTACATCTGGATATAGTATAACTTACTATAGACAGATGATATCAGTTCTCCTCTACTCCTCCAGAGCTCTTTGTTCAAAATATACCTAATTTATGACTGTTTACTTTCACTCCATCTTTTTGGCTTGACTTATTAAAACCTTCTGAGGCTCAGATCCAAGCATATATCCCCAAACATAAAGCCTGAGGCGAGAATATTTCCAGTAGATACTTAATATGGTTGCTGAACTGAATTTTCATTTTCTTTATGACCAAGTCTTTTAATAACTTAAATGACTAACATGATAGGAAAAGATAACACAATAGGAGAAACAAACTAAATCAACCTGAATCTGCAACCTAACCAGTTTCCAGACCCAAAAGTAGAGGTTGGCTGGGCAACAGTTAGGAAGAAAATAAGTAGAGATGCCTCGTTGGTACTCTCCAATAAGCCTTACATCGCTGCAAAACTTCAATAAGAGTACAATAGAACCAGGGAGAGGAGTATGATCTAATTATGACTTACAGTGGTAGAACCACAAGGAAAACATCACCACACAGCAGTTTCCAGATAAGAAGAGAGAGAACCATTACTGGGTCAATGAAGGACTTCAGAGGTAAACTCCAGACATGCCAGGACATTCACCTTATTCCTAAACAAATGCCAAGAACTTACCGGATACCGGCATTTCAGAACACCAACTGTAGCATTAGAGTCGTTGATGGTTAGAGCCTAGAAAGTAACTTAAGGAAATGATCTTCAAACTTTAAGTGCAGAAAAATAACCTCAGGTCTAAAATGAGTCCCAAACTGCCAGGAGAAACTATAGAAATTATAATATGTGTGAGATCCAGAAAACTGCTTCTTTAGGAAGCAGCTCAGCTGATTCTGACAAAAATAGACCAAGGCCCACAATTTGAAATATGCTGTTATTAGAGAATGCCTATCTGATCTCTCACTTTACACATGGCAAAGATGAGACCAAGAGAAGCTAGAAATTCCAGCCTTGATTTTCTAGTTAGGCAAATAATACGAAGACAGCGTCACAAGATCTGACTTACACCCAGAAATTCAGGAGCTATGATTTGGTATCTGATTCTCTGGTATATGGTCTTGACAAATGAAGAACTGTGTCTGGGATGGGCACGTCCACTGCAATCTGGGGCTGGAAGAACTTTGTAAGGAATTGGTGAATTTTCTTGGAAGGTAGTAGTATAAATGTACAAATATGTTTCTTCTTCCTATACACTTGGTATTAAGTAGATACCTTTTATAATATTTGGCTCCAGGATTTATTTCAAAGCCATGAGTACAAACTACAGAGAAAGAATACGTTGCTGAAGATGCTTATTAAATACATTTGCTTGTATGTATATACATGATACCAGGATTTTCAACATGACCGTCCTTTATTACCTGTGTCATGGAGTTGGAGCCATTTCTCACTCTCTGAGAAGGGAGGAGTCCTGGGCCTGTGCTTCCTTTCTCTGTGCTCACCTTGCCCATGGTCCCTCCCATACACAGCTTCCTTGTAATGAAGCCCTGATTTCTGTGAAGACTTGGGTGAAAGTCGGTCTTGGTGTCTGGACTTTTTTTCCCAATTCTGAGTTCGATGGCTACTGTTAGCCTCCCAGTCATCAAATCCAGTACTCAAAAACACCTCACCACTGATCTTGGGAAGTGGAGGTCTCCGAAGTCTCTCATGATCAGACCGCTTCCTTTCACGCTGCTCAGAGTCAATTTGGGGACTGCCCCTCACTTTGCTCGAGCTACAGGATGACAGAAGTTTCCCTGATGAACAGTAATCTTCTAGCTCTTCCAAGTTCTCCATTGGATGTTTGGGTTTCTCTTTCCTTTGCTTCACAGTGTTTCCATCACTTTGGAGTCTACAAGACCTTGAGACTCCAGAACCCAATTCCCTTGCCCTCCTTGACTGTGGCTGGTCTGAGTGGAAGTGGAGGGATGTGAAAAATAGAAATGTAGGTTAACTTAATGAGCATATGAACTCACCACACAGGAAAGACAGGGCCCATATTTTAAAATGGAGAAGACTGGTTTTTCAACAAACTGCAAAGAGGGGATGGGCATTTATTGGATTGGTCCAGGCATAGATGAAGGATTCTGGGTACACGGTCAAAAATTTAAAAGACTAAAATTATGTGAAATAACTTAAATCTGAAAGAAGAGCTTGATTATGATTATGGAGACTTAATACAGTACTTTAATATTTGCCAATAACAAAAGCCATGGCCATTAAATGTTAAATTCTATTTATAAAACCAATTTGGAAGTATTATGGGGGGAAAGTAGGGATTGAGGGAGTCTCATAAAACAGAAAACAACCAAGCTTTGTGATAATTAAGGTTTCTAGGAAGAGGCTTTCAAATATTCTTATTGGAAATGATAATAAATCTCTATCAGAATGTTGCTAGTTTCCATTAGAGTCTGAGAAATGACCCAGTTTTTAGTATTCCCCTACTCTCTCTCCTTAGGTGGCCAAAACAAGTATTCCCAGCCATGCAGTTCAATGTGGAAGAGGATGGGGTAGAGAATTTTAAGTGAGTAAATGACCCTGTTATCTTTGGGTAACTCTGCTCCCAAACTTAACTTAAATTTTACAGAGGAAAATATTAAAAATGGATGCCATAATAGAATACAGGAAAAGGAGTCCCTTCCATCCCTACATTCACTTCAAAAAATATGATATTGTATTCTTTCTATAAAAAGACAATATGTGCTAAATATACAAATCCCTAATGTAACACAGGGATTTCAGTAACAAATTTCAGTAACAGCACATAGAGGTGTGCTTTTGTCCAGTCTCATTCGGGCACAAGCCTATTGTGAAAATGAAGGAAGGGAATTACTATGCACTTTGCAGGGCATATTTAACATTGTCTAAGACCCTTAGTACATTTTGTAATAAAAATAAATCACACGGCACGAGGGTGGCTTAGTTGATTAAAGCATCCAAACTCTTGATTTCTGCTCAGGTCACAATCTCACAGTTTGTGAGTTCGAGCCCTGCACTAAGCTCTGCACTGACAGTGTGGAGACTGCTTGGGATATTCTCTCTCTCTCTCTCTCTCTCTCTCTCTCTCTCTCTCTCTCCCCCCCCCCCCACCTTGAGCTTGCTCTCTCTCTCCCCCACTCTGTGCACTTTCTCTCTCAAAATAAATGAACTGAAAAAAAAAAAAAAAGAAGAAGAAAAGAAACCCTAGTTCCAAGAAAACTACTAAATTATCTAAGATTTGTTCCCTGCTGAAATTACTCACTTGCTGAATTGCATCTGAAACAGCTACCCCAATTTGATGGGATGTAGAGGAAATAAAGGACTATACATTTTCTTAGTTTTTAGGGTTTTTCTTTCATTTTGTTTTTGTTGTCTTAGCTTTTTTATTGTTAATCTAATAAAGGAACTGAGAAAGGGGAAATTTGTGCTAAATGTATCACTGACGCCATAACGCTTCTCAAAACCTTCAAATTGTTTCCTCTTGAACTTTTCAGAAGAAAAGGAGATTTGCTTCAAAGATGATATCCAAATTAAAATCAGTCTTCTAAAATCATCTGAAGAACTTTTGATTACATTTATTTTTTGCATAAAAGCAAAACTGAAACAGAACAATTACTCTCTATGGTAAAAAAGTATCTATAATTTTAGCAAACTATCATTTTAAGTGTGTCTTGACAACTGAGAATCAATTGACTACTGCTATCAATTATTAATATAAATTGACTCGCTACTTAAATGATAACCATATCCAGGGAACAATGGTTCAGTGTTAATACCAATGTTCCCACAAAGGGCTGCATGAATGAAGTCTACCTTCTAGCTCCCAAAAAACAAGGGTTCTGTTTTTGACATGGATATGTGAGGCTATGATTGTTCTTTTGGTGGTGGTTTTAATCCTTTCTGAAAAGTTAACTGATAATCAGTTTTACTTTAGTTGAATGTGTTTCAAGAGTTAGAACAGAGCTGTCACTATATTTTCACAGAGTTGATAGGAAAAAATATCTATTGTCTACTTCACTTGTGTTATCTTCAAACCTGGGAAAGAAAAAAGACTAGGGTGGGGACTGGGACTTGTATTTTTCTTGTGACCAAGTTATTTGGCAAATATAATTAAGTTCCTTACAGCCAACACGTATGCATTTATATATACACATACATATGTATATGTGTATACACACACACTTTATTTGTGTGCTTCCATGTTTGTCTTTCAAGATAAGATGATTTTTGTTTAGAAATGGAAGATACTGTCATACACACATAACACTGATACATGTATGAACAACAGTACTTTGGAGTTTAAGTCCTCACCAAAATTATATTATTTGATCTTCTCAACACCCATGTGAAGCATGTATTTTTAAACTCTCCATCTTACAGATGAGAGAAAGGCTTAATGTGATTACAGTAGATAACTTCTCAACATTACAAATGCTCTAAGGAAGGAATGAAACTTGAACCAAGGTCTTATGACTCCAAAGACCATGACTTAAAAAAGACTAATATGCCTGTAATACAGGTCAGTGGCTTTGAAAGAAAAACATGGATTCACAAATGAATAAGACATGCCATTTTAGTTGATATAAATCTGACAGATGTTTTAGATAATTTCAGATTTGTAGAAAATGTTTAAGTGATCATTTTTAAGATTTATACTGAAGCAAAATAAAAGCTGAAAAGAGGACCACTTCCATAATGATCTATTATAATTATTATATAAGTATGGCAAAAATCAAAGTACACATAAAGATAGAGAAGTACAATTAAAGAATATCCCTATGTGTTGGGAAAAGACAACTGCAAAGAACCTAAGAATTACTTTGAGCATATGAGCCAAATTATGACGGGGTTTCTGTGGAACTCAACTCGGTCTAACTCAAAGGCAAGTGAATGAGGATCACACATGTTCAGCAACATATAAACTCTCAACAACACAACTGAAAAGGAATTCCAATATTCACATACATATGCTCAGGAGGTGAAGACTTCATGATTTTTGTAAATGTTCCTGAAAAACTACTGAATTCTTAACATAGGTAGTCCCCTGCCCTCCAGGATGATAGCACTCTGATCAAAACAACCAGATTTGAGTCCCAATTCAAATTAGTGTAAAGTTTTAACAGAGGGAGGCTAAAATTAATACTTTAGTATACTTAATTACTTGCCATCCTAATGCTTTTCTAGACTTAATAGTTTTATTTTAAATAGTGACTTTTATTTGCAGTGAATATGATTCCAGAGCAGAATTAAAAATAAATAAAAAACACAGGAGCACATTTCTAAGGCTGTAACTGAATATGAAGAATAAACTCTTCACATTCTGGTTTCCAGCACAAAACTATAAGGCAATACTGTTTGTTTGTTTTTTAATTATGTGATACATGATTTCATTAGAAAAACAAGCATAATGAAAATGGTTATCAAGAAAGAGCTGAGCACTTTACTTATGGAAGGAGAGCACATCAAGCAATAGAGAGAGAATCAACCTGCCTATGCCACAGAGCCGAGCTCTACTGGTAACAAATGTAGAACAATGTGACTGGGCAAGATTGTCCTCAACGGTAATAATCCTAACATCTGCATATGCATTCCTTTCATTCCACTCATCAAACACAAACACCTACTTACCTTTTACAATGAAATCACAGAGAAGTAATTGATAATTAGTTCACAAGAGACTTCAGTAACATGGACCTTAATGTCTTTACTTTCTAGAATCTGCTTTAGGTTTTCCTTACTTGTTATCCTAAGTGTGGTCTCCCAGCTGAACTGCAATCAATACGGACGCTAGAATTAGAGGAAATGTCTTTCCTTTGACAGATCTTTAAAAAGGATGGGACAATACTTGCAAATGCTCATTTCCCAACACACTAGTAAGAGAAAGAATCACCAGCACCACAACCGCCACCACAAAGCACCAGCACCACACTGCAAAAGCAGGCACTAGAGAAGAGAAATTCTGAAGGGACTTTTCACCCTCAGGATTTTTTTCTTTATAGTAATCAAACAGCAAGAAAGCAAAATAGCAAGGACAAATAATGATCATGGAATCTTAAATTTTAATTTTGTCATCAACATACATACTCAGCGGCCTATGTTTAAAACACAAGAGCTTTGTTACCCAACTGATGTGCTGTGTACCATCTTCATTATTCATGGCACTTTGCTGCCTCGGACACTGTGCCCAGACTTCCTTGAGAAAGATCAAGCCCAGAGCCTCACCCCATTTTCCACACCCCAATTTATGTGCTTAGAATGTAGTACAGCATTCCAAGTGGCTGCAGCACGAAAGAATGCATGCCAAATCTTACAAAATGCCAGTTGTTTTAACAGCCATGAAAATGGCTCTGGTCATCCAACTAAGGAACAGACGAATTCAGATTCACATAGAACTTGGCCATAAATCCATATGGACCCTGAGGTCACTTTACAGACAAATTTAAAGGAGTGTCCTATGGTTGAGTCTAAGGATAGAGTAAGTCATAATGTAGTCATTGTTACCTCCATTTTCATAGTAGTAATTATCTCCATAAGCACTGGATCCAGAGGACTCTGGAAAGTGTTTCTTTCGCTTTTTCTCTTCCTGTAACTCCTTTTCTTGCAAAAGGCGAGCTATGTCCTGCAAATAAAGAGAGAATGCTAACAAATATTACCAGAGAACAAACAAACCTTTTACAATGCAACAAACTCCATCCAGTGGCCCTAAAGTCAATGGTTTGACACTCCACTGCCAATCTCTTATGGACTCCATCCATAGCTTTCCAGACTTCATGGCATTAAGCTCATGCTATTCAAATACTCAGTGGAGTAGCACATGATCCAGATGAACAAGAAAGACTTTTTGGTTAATTGAAATTTAAACCTAACTCAATCTGGGACATACAAACCTAGTATTTCTAAAGCTGATTAAACAACAGAATTTTTAAAATTCTTATTTGTGGGCCCTTCTTCCAAGACGATGATTCACTAAGCCTGGATGGAAAAGAGTGCAGTAATCTATAAAACATTAAAATTGTATATACAATTTAATTTTGAAACTTTGAAAAAAATTATTTGGCTGATTTAGCTTTGCATTAGAGCACCACTGAAAAAGACAAAATGGTCTCCCTCCTATCTCCCCCTTGCTTCTTTGCCAGGCAAGTTTTTACAGTTACTGAGTGATGAATAACATTCTGACCCTGCCCCCCCAGCCTATGATGGCAAAGGTATATGCAAATAACTAAAATACAATTAAATCATGAATGCCTCAATAAAAGAGTAAAAATGTCAATGTGAGTATAAAAGAGGCAAATCTTATTTCTGCTTACATGAATTAGTACAAGTCTTTGCATTTGGAATTACTGTTTCATAAAACATAATTTGAGAAAACAAACCTAAAAGAACTCATAAACCCTTCTGAAGTCATTTTCAATTATTTTTTAATTAATCATATTAATCAAGTTGGCTTACTTTGGGTTAATGTGTAAAAAAAACAAAAAACAAAAACAAAAACAAAAAAAAACCCTCCATAATTAAAAGACCTTCTGGTAACTACATTCATTTGAATGAAAATTCACCATTATATTTCATCTTTCCCTTTTCTGTCATTCAAGCTCACCCACCTCTTGAAAATTTGAAACAATGAGCATAAGACAGAACACAGTTAAAGATCTCTAGATGCTAGAAAAAAGTAATTTTAATAAAAACATGTATTTACTGATTGCCTTCAAGGAACCAAACATTCTCCTAGAGTCCTCTGTAGAAAAACAGGATATATGATCAATATCTTCAAAGCCTTACCTATTAAGTTTTAGAAGCAAAACCATTAGCACGATTTAAGACCCTGTGAAAGGGGAGTGCTCTAAGAGAGGCATTATCACAAACCAGGTGCAATGGGGCCCAAAGGAGCCTAGCACATCTTCCCCAAGCACATGACAAATTACTAAACTATTGTGTTGAATTCCTTATGCTACTTTTTTGGTTTATACGATTTTATATCAGGGTTACTTCTCCCTGAAAGTTTCCACTTCTATTCCTCAATGGTGGGAAATGAGGAAATTTCAAAATGAGGAAATCTTCAGCACAAAATCAAGGAAATCTAAAAGTGTGACTGTCAAATGACTATCAGAAAGAAAAAAAAAAAGAAGGAAAGACATTCCATTAGATTGCTACACTTCTTTATCAACCAGTAATTAACATCTAATTCAGTAGGGAACTCTCAAGAGGTATCATCTCCAGAGGGGTATAAGACCAGAAAACAATATACCAGTTCTATGGATGCAAAAAACATCAATATAACTAAGATAAGAAGAAAGAAGAATTTTCTCAACCAGGCACCTTCCACTCCCTCCCCCTTTCTGGCCATACATGTATAATCTTATTTTTAAAGTGCCAAAACATAGGAAATTTTTTTAGTAGCTAAAATGTACTGCTATTTGAGCTATGCTCTAAATATTACCAACTTATATAAATACTTTTTTAGAACATGAAATTCTAATCACTTTCACACTAAATTAATTTTTAATGTAAACTGGTTACTAAGTTTATCCCTGAACAGTTCATATTATAAATGGCTTCAAACTATTGGATTAGTGCCACAGACTTTTCATAAAATGGTGATGCTAATGTTTACTTAAGCAAAAAAAAAAAAAAAGGTTTGCCCTAAAATAGTTGGCACATTCACATATATTTGGACCTAGGTTCAGAGACACACATATACCTATAGATATTCACACACATACACATACACACATGCTTAAGAATTTCATTTAAAAATAAGTTAAATCAACTAAACACACATTCCTTAGCCTTATTAAATAACACTGACAAATGTTTATGCTATGACTAAAGAAAATGATCCCAATGGAATTAGTCCATTTTAATTACTTACAAACTCACACAGTCCAGTATTCCCAAAGGCTACAACCCTTTCTTCAACAGAGGCTTAGAGAGAAATGCAACTACTATAGTCACACTATGTAAAACAAGTTTTTTTTAAAAAAGGAAGAAAGGAATGAAGGGAGGGAAGGAGGAGGGAGGACAGAAGAATAAAAGAAAAAAGAGAAAGAGAAAGAGGAAGAGGAAGGGAGGGAAGAGGACTGGGGAGAGGAGGAAGGGGAAAGCTACAATGCTGGTAAGACTATCTCTCTCCTTCTGTAAACTTTTTTTTTTGTTGGTTTAACTTTCCTATATCTGTCTCCCTGAATGGAAATGCTACTTTCCTTACATATGTGCTCTGTTAAAAAGCACAATAAAATTATACCATAACAAAGTCAGAAATGCTAATTAACCCACACAGAGTTGTGTAACTCTACTCTTCATGTACAATGTTGTTCAGGAAAAATACTCTGTCCCAATAGGAAAGAGACCTTGGATTCTACATCTGGTTGTTTGGGGAGTTAGAAACAACCAAAGAAGAACTGACCCCAAAAATCTCTTAAAGAGATCTGGGTGAAAATCCAGAGAGGAATTTTCCACAGCCCTGCTGTCCAATAAGAACATACTAGCTAAGCAGACTCCATAAGAAAATAGAAGAGCACAGAGAGAGAGAAGAGAAGGGAGGAAAAAAAAAAAAAAAAGAATTAGGTCAGTTCACGAGTAACAGGCAATGATGTTTTTTTCAAAAGTTGGCCAGAAAAATTCCCACTATTATCTCATCTCAGTGTCCTCTGTGAGGCACCGTGGACTAAAATAAACAAATATGTATTATCATACATTCTTCAATGACAAACTTTACTAATGCAAATTTTGTGCATTTAATATTAATACCATACCAGTCAGCTGAGAGCCCTATCTTCAGATAAGAAAACACCTCTGCACGGTAGGCATATTCTGATCTAAAGCATCAGCTGAAAAGTCAAGAGTCTGAATGGAGCTTTTAAGGCTAGTCTCACTAAATCTCCACAGCTGCACTTCTCATTCAGTCTCTGACAGCACTGGGGAATGGGACCATTTCTGTAGGTCAAACAACAGAGGAGGGCAAGGTAGCTGGGAGATGTGTAAAAGCAAGAAAACTCTTGGCTCAGATCACACAAGACTGGAATACACTTGAGCCTGTTTATTTTTCCCCCTTTCTAATTTAGCACACATCTCTTTCTGTATAGAAATCAGAGCTGTTATAAGGGGCAGAATGGTGGGGAAACACTAGGCAAGAAAGCAAAAAGAAAAGAAATTAACTTAGTATGTAAGAAGCTAAGTTAATATGCACCAAAGGCATTAAACCTCACAACAGCCCTCTAGTGTATGTGCAATTATCATGACTTCTCCATTTCGGAACCTAAGGTTCTACCTGGGTAAGTAAAATGCTGAAAGCCACAGCTAGACATTAAAGAGCTAATATTCAAACTCAGAGCAGCCTAACTCGAAAATCTCCATGTTTTGTTGTATCACAGGACATCCGTGTCAGAAGCAGTCAGTCAGGGAACCTGAACTGTACAGATATTTCTTGGTCATCTTATTATAGCTGGAGACCAGTCACTGACTTCCTCAAGTCTTAATTTCTTCATCTGAAGAACAGAGTCAATCACTACACTGCTCACTTTATACAGTATTACCACGAGACTATTTATTGTGATTGCTGTTTAGATTCTACACGCCTAAATAAAGTGCTTTGGTTTCTCTTTCTATCCTGTTTTTCTTGAATGGGGGGGGATCACAGGACACCAGTAGCATTTATAAGAAGCCAACTTCATTACTCTGTTATTTTTTAAAATAGAAGCTTTCCTGTTCAGAAAATATAATCACTTCTTTCAGTTCCCAATTTCATCCCCAAAGCTAAGTCTTGACTACACAGAGTAACACATCCTGCAGGAAGAAAGAGTTCCTGTGTTGATAACAGGAAGGATAAAAAGCAAATCCTAATGCTTACTTGCAGTTCTGATTATCACATGATCATGGTTTGTTTCTTAAAGAAAAGCTAAATACACACATAGCAGATGTCTCCCGCTCACCTGGCACTGAACAAGGAGTCTTAGAGGGACAAGGATGGCTCAGTGGGAGCAGCAGTATATGCAGGCTGCTTGACTGATGGTCCTCATCCCATCTATTTAACAGGGTGATTCCGTGTGCTGGTTTACCCAAGGCAGGCCCAGCTTATGTAATTATTAATAGTCCCCCCATGAACCTAGAAGAATATGTGAGTATACATACAATAAATCATATGGCCATCCTCCTATTAAAATTCTAAATCATTTTCTTCAGTCTGTGGCCAAGAACAGCACAGCTGGTTTGAAAGAAGAAAAGAATCAGTACATGCTGAAAAGGAACTGTTTGTAAGAAAGGCTAAAAGTATAAAACAAAGGAAATAGTTAAATGCAAATTCAAGTCTCCTTACCAAAAAACACTACTGCTACTTGTAGTCATTTTCAACTTTAAAAACAATACAATTTAAAAATATATACAGAATTAAACTGATTAGTTCCTTGAGGCAGCACATCACAGGAGAGTCAAGCCATGAACAGCAAAGAGTGAGAGCACTGGTGGCCCCTGGCCTCTCACGATTGACACGCCCTGACTTGTGTTCAGACCACACACAGGTCTGCTCTCCCTCTCTCAAGACTGCACGAATAACCCACAAACAAACACCCTGTATGGTTTGAATAGTGTCCCCCAAAAAGTAATTTCTACTAAGAACCTCAGAATATGACCTTATTCAAAAATAGGGTCTTTACAGATGTAATTAGTTAAGAGAAAATCATACTAGATGAGGGTGGGTCCCCAATCCAATGACTGGTTTCCTTTTAAGAAAACAAGAGGACACAAAGACACGGGAAGAAGGCCATCCGACCACAGAGGCAGAGACTGAAGTGATCCAGTGACACTCTAAGAAATGCCAATGATTGTCAGGAGCCAGCAGAAGATAGGGAGAGGCAAAGAAGCATCTTTCCTAATAGGCAGCAGGACCCACCAAAACCTTGATTTTGGATTCCTGGCCTCCAGAACTGTGAGAGACTCTATTTCTACTGTTTTAACCACATCAAGTCTGTGGTAATTGTTAAGGCAGCCCAAGGAAACTAATTCACCTCTTACGTTGAAATAGCATCATCTTTAAGAAGAGTTCACTTAGGTTATCGAGGGGCAATAAACAGTGGTCCATGGAGGGCAACACTTGGACTGTGCACCACCAAAGAGGAGAGTTCTGCTGCCCATCCGGCAACCCTGCATTGAGTCCATGAATACAGAAGGCAGCCCTTCCTCAAGGCTGGGGTGGAGGGGCATTATCTTAGTTGTACCTCATCTTTCTTCTCCTGAATGCGTCGTCTCTCGGCCTCAATAGCCAGCTTCTCCTGGATTTCCTGAGCAATTTCACAGTCTTGTTGTTCACTAAAAAACAAAGGTGAAAGTAGTATGAATAAATAGTAAATAAATTTTCTTAAAAATACAATTTACTGAATACTATGAACCCGTGCTAATCTTTATCTCACTTAATCCTCACAATAATGATGCAAAGAGGTGGATATTGTCACACGTTACAGATAAAAAAGCTGGGGTCCAGAGTAGTGACAGCATTTCCCTAAGAGCACAGAGAACACAAGTGGCAGAACCAGAATCTGATCCCCAGACACTACAATGGAAAGTCCCAGGCCTTTTCTAAATTTTCTTATCACCTCACCATACTGGGGCCACTCTACAGACAGGCATGCTTTCTCAAGATCTTGCAAAGGAAACGTAAACTATCAGATTAATGTCCACAAATATACAAATCACTAGATGTCACTCTGGTCTCCTAGAAGTGATGGTATGACTTTAAAATGATTTTTATAAGCGTTTAAATTAGATGTATTTTTCAGTTTCACTAATACTTAAAATACCGTGCAGCTTCAGTTCCCAGTAGACACCTCTCTGGCTGGTGCCAGTTTTCTTAAAACTCAGATCCCTGAGAAACAAGAATGCTGCAATACTGCTGCTACCATAGTTTGCCTTGTTTTGGCATTTATGTACTGAACAGGGACTTAAATTTAACACCTGCTATAGTACAGACACCATGCTCAGACACTGAGGATACAAACATGAGTAAATCTTCACTTTGCAGTCAAGGCTCACAATCCTTTTTGGAAGAAGAACCAAGAGGATGATTTTGGTGGGCAAAACAGATCACCTCTAAAACAGCAATGCAAACAAAAAAGAAGAACTGGATCTCTCAGAGATGGGTACAAGTGCATGTCTTCTAGATTCAGGTCAAGAAAAGTCAATAGGCAGCTTCAAACTCCAGAACCTGATACCTCTGGAAAGCCAAACTTTACACACAACTGTTAGCTAGGAAGGATGACCATAAACATGCTTAGGGTTTATGACTTAAGAAGAGGTTGGAATGAAATTACAGTTGTGACTTACAGAGGGAGTTTTCTTGCTAAACAAACATTCTCATTCTCCCTCTAATTCTCTCTCTACCGAGTGAACTTAAAACTCTCAATGAATCTCATTCTTGGTTGCCTATTCCATGTTTAACAAACAGTATTTGGAAACTGGAAAGTGTTGGGGAGGGCAATAATCTGAACTGTGATTAAGAAATTAAAGCCCATACTCTCTCTTCCAACAAAACTGAGAGGCAGAAATTATTCTCATTTGTATACAGAAACGGTCACTTCCAACATGCTTGGAGACAGGCAGGTACAGGTGGACAGAGACGCGGCCGTGTATGCACGTGTTATGCCGATACAAAACAGAAAGGAAGGAAGAGGAAGTGAGAGAGCACAGGTAAGGGATGGCAAGACTCTCCTAGAATCAGCAGGAAAAACACTGGACAAGGTAGCTGCAGACCTGATTTCTGGTCCTGCCACTGAGAGTCAGTGAGCCATGCCCTCTCTTGTCAATTTATCAGCTATAAAAGTATTTGGACTTAGTGACTTCATCTTATAGGTCTAGTATTTTAGAACTCTTAACCACTCAAACCAAAGAATTGAAAAGAAACAAAATCTACTCAAAACAATTTTTATTTATATATCCTCTTTTCATTCACTTACTTCTAATAATTAAGAATCATACACAAAATTATGTTCCTAGTTTTCAAAGACTTCTCTAGTTGGATCTCTCAAACTCAGGTAAAATCTGTACAGGAGTTAGCAAATATTAATTACATGCAAGATAATAATAGATGGGAAAAAGAAGAAGCCCAGCAGAGAAGGCAAATCCAAATGAAATGTTAAAGGTTACAAGTGACACAGATGTCCTCTCTAGTACAGAAAATAAAGTGAGGTTTAAGCTGAGGATAATCACTTCCAATCATATTTCCATGAAGGACAAGATCGAGTTCACTCAGACAATTACACAAAATCCCGAGGAAGCAAAATCACGTGAGAAATGGGTAGTCAACAATGGGCAAGCCTGATAGTGGACGGGGGCCCCAGGATGCAGAGTGAGTAAGAGCTTCCAGTTCATTAATATTCACAGCATTTCATCCAGCCAGTGAGGTGCAACTGTCAAAACTGCTAGCGTGTGACAATCAGAAAAACTTCCTTTCTAACCACTTATTTCAGCTAGGAGTACCTCCAAAAGCCTGAAGTCCCAGGCAGAAATAGAATATCTGGCTCTCCTCTAATTTAAGACCTATAATCCATTACTTTCTGAATCCTCATTTATATTTAGAGTTTTATCTCAATAATCTCTGAATAATCTCATTATACTATCATTACCCTAATTCAGGGTCTTAAACTTTTGCACCAGCCTCAGAACTGCCCTTGATAGCAAAGCACTGTGAATAATGTAAAAGGCAATGATTTAGAACTCTAGAATACTGTAGCTCTGGCTCTTATCTTTTTGTTTTGTTTTTTGGGGGTGTTTTGTTTTGTTTATTTATTTTGAGAGAGACAGAGAGAACAGAGGAGGGAGAGAGAGAGCGGGGGAAAGAGAGAATCCCAAGCAGGCTCCACACTGTCAGTGCAGAGGCTGACGTGGGGCTCGAATTTACAAACCGGTGAGATCATGACCTACCTGAAATGAAATCAAGAGCTGGATGGATGAGCCACCCAGGTGCCCCTCTGGCTCTCATCTTAACTCTGGCTATGACCCCAAACCTCCACACCTCTCAAATCTCTCCTTATTCCATGAGCATTACCCTCCAATCAAGCCTTGTCATCTCTTAATTTGACCACTTCAAAGCTGTCTTCAATCTTGTCCCCTACAATCCTTTATCTACCCATCCCCCAGAGTAGATCCCAAAATGAAAATCTAAAACTCTTTCAATGGCTCTCTGTTGTTTATAATATAACATCTACAAAATCTAAATTCCTAAAAGCATAACTTTTGGTCCAGTTTTTGACTACTTTTCTGTCCTCATGCCCTAACCCATGCCCTTAATCACACACTACACTCCAGCAATACTGAACATCGTGTAGCTACCATGAGATTCCAGGTTATTTAACCTCTTCCCTTCCCTATTACTCCCTCTGGCTAGAATGGTTTCCTCCAGCTAGCACTATGAACTTCTAATTTAACCATCGAGGCTCAGATTAAATACATCACCTATGTTAGAATGGTTTTCCCAGTCTCTCCTTTCTTCATTGTCATTAAATGTATTATTTAATTCTCTGTGGCTTACACCAGTCTCTGTAGATTTCAAAAGCCTCAGAGTTTTATTCTGAGGCTCTTAAAGGCAACAGCTATATTTTATTCCTATCTGTGGTCTCCAGTGCCTTTCATGGTGACAGGTATAGCAAGAGTCAGTAAGAGTGTTTATTTACAAAATAAGGAAGCTGAACAAAAGGATGACTAAAGTTCTCTCTACAAATAATAAACCAGAAAGGCAAACCCTTCCTCAAAGACAGCAAAAATGATAGGCTTTCCTGTTTATTTGAACATGAACTACAGTAAACTGTGGGGGCCCTTTACTTCTCCCTCTACCCTTTCCCCTCAAAACAATACCTTGTGGTTAAATCCACCATTTAGATATAGGGGATTACACAGAGATTTAGATACAGGGGTCACTCTTAAATAAGAAATGCACCCTCTGAGCTTTTAAAACAGTGGAAAAAAGTAAGTCATTGTGCTGGAAGAGACCTTGGATATGATCTTTCCATTTACCGAACTATTACAGGAGGAGACTGAGGAAAGAATGTCTGTCAGATGCTGAAGTTATAAAGAGAACTGAGTGTGTATTTCAGAGCTTTCCAGAAGATCCTGCCTCTCCCTGAAAAGCAAAAGAAGTTCAAGGAAAATAAAGGCAGCAAACATCAACCACGCAAGAGTAAAGGAATCCAATACAACTCATAAAGTTCTTTGATATCCAGTATTTCACTGGATCCCCCAACCAACCTACGAGGCAAAGGGAACAGAGATTATTTTCCACGTGCTATAGGGAAGGAATACAGACTCAGAGAGGTGGATCGAAATGCTCAAAGTCCAACAGTTAAACGTGCTGAGAGTCATACCAGAATCCACTTGTCCCCAAACCTACGAAGTATTCCAACAACAACAAAAATTTCAGACCAAAGAAAACTGTGGGCTAGCCACTATAGGATTTGTAATCTAACAGTGACAGGCATGAATGGAACAGACACACAGTCTTCTTCCCTGCCCTGGTTGCTGGCTCCACAGAGAAAACCAGTTCCAGCATGCCTCCCGCCCGCCCCCAAATCCTCACAGGTCTTTGTAGCGCTTCTGGAGCTGAGCCTGAGCTTTCAGATCTTCCTCCTGAAGCTGCTTAGCCACCTGGAGATCATGCTGGACCAAACGGTTCCGCTGAATATTCGAGGCCAAATGATGTTCAACTGGACGGAGAGATTGAAGAGAGGAATCGCAATGTTTCATCTGGTTAATAATACGCCTCAGGATAACTTAAGAAGGGTTTTTCCATTAAAAAGAGCTTCACATCCATGACTTCATTTTATGCTTTCAATAATGCTATATAACAGGCAGCAAAGGAATTATTCCTCTTCTCTTTCCATTAAGTAAAATGAGAATCAGAAAGGTTAAGTAACTTGCCCCTGGTCACATGGCAAAACAGCGGCAGTGACAGGATTTCCACACCAATACTCTAAAACCAAGGCCAGGGCTCCTTCTGCTCCACAAGATGTCACTCTATTTATAAACATTTTCAATACTTACTTTTTATATTGACACATGAATTAATGATTCCCAAATTACATATTTGCAAATACGTACTTCTGTGTAACACACATAACTTAGGTTTAGTTTCCATAATTACCTACATAAATATTGAGAAAAGGCCACAACCTAGATACTTCCAATGTCTGCAAAGATGTTCAGACCCCTCTTCTAGGGGAAGAACAGATGCGAGATAGTATCTCCCTCCTAACAATACTAAGGCAAGGGAAAGGTTCACGCCCCGCTTTTCCTCCCATATACCCAAAATCTCCTAATCCCTGGCAGCTGTCACACCTTAAAATACCCAGAACTTCATTTTCCACCCAGGTGGCACTTGCCTAGATAAATCCCTCAGGACTGATGGAAAGTAGGCCTGGTGACTCTGTTCTCTCTCCCTGCCTCACCCAAAGAAACCTGCCTCAAGCTACTACTAAAAAAGAAAACAGAAGGAACATAATGAGGGCCATTACTCACTCTCTTGTTCTTGCAGGCTGTGGGCCAGGGTGTGGTCCTCTAAAACAGCAAAATCTCGGCACACTGCAGAGGATGAAGGAGGAAAAGCAGACAAGAAGGTTCAATGGTAGTATTTTAATATGTTAAAAAAAAGAATTTTGTTTACTTCAAAAATCAATTCTACTATTTTAGGATTATCAGCTTTATAACATGCAGTGCAAAATAGTGACTAGTTAATACAAAGTCTTCATTCACAAACATCAACAGTACCTGCCCAGTGCCAAGCACAGGGTATCACAAAGTAATGGTTAGCTCTGGTCTCTGGCCTAAGGATATTAACCACAGAATCAGAACTCATGAGTCCAGAAATTCTTTTTTTTTTATTTATTTATTTATGGGAGAGTGCAAGCGGGGGAGGGGAGGCAGAGGATCCAAAGCAGGCTCTGTGCTGACAGGCTGACGGCATCAAGCCCAATGTGGGGCTCGAACTCACGAACCACAAGATCATGACCTGAGCCAAAGTCAGACATTCAAACAACTGAGCCACCCAGGTGCCCCATAGGTCCAGAAATTCTAATCCACATCTAAAAAGAGAGGGCAAGTATTGTGGCCATAATACAAGAGACAAGAACTTTCTGCATACTGTTAGCTAAGAGAAAGCTGAGTTCTTGCATAGTCAGAGGAATTAAAAGAAATCCAGCCTTTGCCTCAACCATCTAGGGTTGAGGGAATCCTCTCCCAGAGACTTACATCTATCCTGCTGCCCCTAAGGAAAAACACACCTTTATTAGTCCCTCAGGTAGGAACAGATTTCTACTTCAGGATAATCACTTCTTTAATGGGACCACACCCTCAGACAGGAGTTAGAACTACCTCCCCTAGGTCTCCGTAAATGTAGAGCTTCCTAAAAAGAATCTGCATACCAAAAGGATATGGGAAGCTTAGAGGATACAGGAACCTGCCCCTACTGTCACCTCGATTTGGAGATTCAGGCAAGAACATTCACTGGCCTATCTTTTTAGGAGCAAATGGGAAGAGATGGTCTCCAAGGTCCACCCCAAACTGCAATTTAAACTCCTGTTTCTTAAAACAAACATACACAAAACAATACTCATAAAGAACTCTTATCATGAAATGTGCCTTTTGTTTGTATGAAGGACATGTAATTTAGGTGATATGTTCTTACTCTATTTCAAACATGTAACTCACATGAAAAAGGAAAATTCCCTAAAGCCACAAACTACTACAACATGTAGGACTCATGAAACTGTCCTGTAAAGTTAACAGAGTTTATAGATTTCTTTCTGCAGCTTTGAATTTGCCTATGATGACATTTAACTGAAATGGAATAAAGAAACAATCCTTTGCCATTCTTAGCACTTATATATGCTCACATACATATACATTGACATAGCCAGCCCTGTCCCTGAGAAATAACACAATAAAAAAGTAGGTAGATCTTAGAGACATTAAGGTTACTCTGAAATGGTTTTACAATTGGGGAATCATTTCTGCCCAAGAACCATTTAAACAACATATGGTCTGCTTACTTCTTGCAACTGCAAAACTTGTAATTCCAGGAGAAAGTCCTGTTCTTTTACATCTGATATATTCTCAGCAAATTCTAACAACTTTGTGGCCCAGGTCCTAGCTACCCTATGTTTCACAGAATGAAACTGCTTTCAAGATGAGCTAATTAACTCATTCGATTAATAGGTGAGGAAAATGAGGGCCAGACGGAAGAAAAGAGTTATCAAGGCTATATACAGTTTGTTGGTGACAAGGTTAGAAGTCAGTATCTGAGCCAGCAAGAGCTCTTTCCTTTCCTGACACCATGACAGCCCTCCGGGATTCCAGGCAAACCAAGAGGTCACAACAGACTGAAAGGAGATATTCTATACTGACTAACATGCACTCCCTAACATGCCTAGTGAATTCATATTAATTGATCAAATGGCTAAGACATGTATGGATTTAGTTCACAGAAAACAAATATTCAGAATGAATTAGACAAAATGAATGTAATCAAATCTTGTGCAGAAGAATGCTATTTTATTAGGCTGCTTTCTTATTTGAAGCACTTTTATTATACTGCGAAGGCTTATGTCTGTATACTAATGTCCCGTATTAATTTTAGATAAGATTAGATTAATTATTGAGATTAATATTTTTCAAATCATGGATGGCAACCTATTATTAGGTCATAAAATCAATTTATTAAGTCTAGAAATGAATAGGCTAGAAAACAGAGTAAAACACACAGTCGAGGAAACCATGGAATGGAGAAACTTTTTCAGTTTTACTCACACAAAACTCACACATACGTGTACACACACAGACACACACACAGCTGTATATATGTATTAGGTCACACTGTAAAACATACAACATCCTGCAGATTATGGTCAAAAAACCTTAAAAGCCACTTCAATTTATGTTACCAAGGCAGAAAGTTATGCCAAACAATATATTTTATACATGTTTAAGGTCATACTGAATAAAAGATTATAAAATTATTGCAGGTTTCCATGTGGATAACCATGTGAAGAACTGCAACAATTTTATATTTTTGTTTTAGTCAGTGCAACATTAAAACATAATGTTTATGGATGCATACACCTGTAATAAAAATATGTTTTTAATATACAGCACTGACACAAACTGAATTTAGAATTGAATCGTGCTCATCTACAAAGAGAGTCAAAGAGCAGGAGTGCCTTTGCTATATCAGATGTTCTATTGATTTACAAACAAAACAGAGAAGACTAAAGCAAATAAGGCAAATATTAACATCTATTAAATTTGGGTGTCAGGATCATGGGTTTATGTATTTCTTTTTTTTTTTTACATTTTTTTAATGTTTATTTATTTTTGAGACAGAAAGAGACAGAGCATGAGCAGGAGAGGGGCAGAGAGAGGGAGACACAGAATCCGAAGCAGGCTCCAGGCTCTGAGCTGTCAGCACAGAGCCTGATGCAGGGCTCGAAATCAGGAGCTGTGAGATCATGACCTGAGCCAAAGTCAGACGCTCAACTGACTGAGCCACCCAGGCACCCTGGGTTTTCTGTATTTCTTTTGTTTTTTGTAATTTTTTACACACTGCATTTTAAAATTCTACAACACAAACTTTTTCTTTTTAAATCCACATCTTTAATTCCATCAATAGCATATGCTGCTAAACCGTAAACATAAAGACAGTTGCCGTATCATAGCAGGTGCAAGGAGTTTATGAATTACTGGTTACCATAACAATGACTCTTCTCAATGACTTCTTAGTATTTAACCAGCAAGAATGAAGTATCATTGTTATTTGATCCTAAATCTTCTTACAGCGCATATGGGTTAGGGTTTGAGCGAGAAGAGAATCTAGAAGATCTTCAATGACTAAAGGAAGTGCACACACTCATACACAGAATTGTATTGTCAATACACCAAGTTAGCATTTCAGAGTTTACTGAGAACTTCCAAATGCATGATCTCATTTATGCCAAGTATTATGTGTTCACTCCAGTTTCTTCTGCATCCACTCTAGTTCCTTTCTAGATGTGCCTCTGTACACTCTGCATCATGACTCAACACAAGCTGGAAAACAACCACACATCCAGCCACCTTTGTAAATCAGTAACCAGACTGGGAATTACAGAAAACATTTCACAGCCAGGCCAAATTCAGAGCCTGGATCTTTGCTCCTTCCCTAATCTACTCTACTTTGAAGTAAACAGTATAAGCAGTATAGGAGGATAAACAGCATCAATTCATCTCACCACCTTTCCCTGCAGGCACACTTAAGCTGTATCATTGGACCCTGAATGCCTACCCTCCCACTTCTCAGACTTCTTCCCTCCCATGTTCACTTTCACTCACTCAAATTTCAAGCTGATCTTGCCATTAGAGCCATTCCATCATTCCTCTCCATTCCCATCCAAACTTCAATGGTCCTGTAAACCTCCTCCCTCTGACCCCAAACATTTTCCCCAAAATTAAGGCATGGTAGCTAAGTCTGTTTTGAAAACTAATCATGCAACTCTACCTCCTTGCTTTTGAAGAGCATCAACAGAAAGAAACACATTTTATCCTTCAACGCAAATAGACAGCTGTCTCCGTGACCAGTTGCAAACTCTTCAGGGCAGGGACCCTGTGGGACTAATCTCTGTACCTTCCACACAATTCTATATGCACTGGATGTAGCATGTAATGAGACTTCAATAGATATTCATTAATTGAAAAAGAAATGAAGAAACACTGGCCAATAAAGTCAAAAAACAGTGAAAGATCCATAGCCAAAAGACGAAAACAATTTTATAAATAGAATTAAGTTCTGTTGTTACAACAGCATTACAGAGACTTGTAAAACTTTCAGATATCATTTAAATAAAAACTAGAAACCTTCTCCATTCCCACTAAATGAAATAGTTTTAGTGTTTTTTAATCCATATATATACATATTAAGTATACAATGATTTAGTTTACATTAAACCAAGCAAATTTCAGAAACAGGAAGTAGGATATATATTTGAAAAATATATATATGTGTGTGTGTATGTGTACACACACACACACACATATTCTCCCCCCATCCATTTTCCTTGAAGAAAAAGGTGATTTTCATTCATTTGTGGATCCCCCTAAATACACAAATGACATAGTATGTACCTAGTAAACGCATTCATTCAACAAACATTTGCTGAGCTCTCTTGCGATAAATAAGTCATTCCCAAGCCATCACGAAAGTAGAGATGACAGAAAGGTACATAAACATAATATAATTTGATAAATGCTATAAAGAACTACAGCAAACTCTTTGAAGGCATAAATAATGGAGGAAATGTGCTTGCTATGAACTGGAGGTGGTTGTAAGTAATAGCAGTGACTCAGAGATATCAAGAAACCTTAAAGTAGCTAACATACAGAATGAATTTCAAAAGAAGGTTAAAATTTCTATGGGCAGAGGAAGCAGGCATTCTAGGTGGGGAGGCAATTAACTCTCACAAACCAGAAGAGTGAAGAAGTCATTCCCCTTCTGTCCTTCTTGTACTCACACCCCAAACTTTCTGAAAATACAATTCCTATGACTCAGTCTTTACAAGCTTCCACCCACATACAAATGCCTGGATTAATAATACATTCACTAGCAACTATTTCTTTCAACTGTGTCTGTACTGCCTTTTATGTCCTGGTATAATTTGTGAATTATTCTATTTTTGTGTGAATGCTATTAGCAACAGATGGAATACATACTCATTGATTTGAGAACAGGGATGATACTTGTTTTCCTTTGTTCTGTACACATGAAAACAGCCTCTATGAATGAGGATGATGTTCCAGACACATATTCTATGTTGAAAAGTTTGGTAATGACAGGCAGCCACAGTTGACATTGATATAGCACTTTATTGATTACAATGCACTTTCATATACATTCCTCCTAATTACCTGAAGGTAAAGGTTTTACCAATATTCTCATTTTATTTATGAGAAAACTAAGGCTCAGAGAAATAAAGTGACTTGACCAAGATTGCCCAACAAATGAACAAATGAATTGGAAACCAAACCTGGAAGAAGTAATGAGTCTATATTTCACTACGTAAGAAGAGTTGATATTATTAAATAGTAAATAAAATAAAACAAATATGCATTAGGTTGTTTGAAATTGTGGATACAACAGAATTTAGGTAAGGATGGCACATGTGCTCAGAAGGTGGGTTCCAGGGCCCAAAATAGAGCAATGAAATGGGGGATACTGTTTATTTTGTCTCACTGTCTCCCAAGAATAAGTCTCTGGCAATCACAGTCAGCCTGTATTCAATTCTGAAAAACAAGGGCAATAAAAAGTTCTTTTCATTTCACAGTGTTTCCTGGGTGATGTGCAAGAAAAACCCTAAGCCGTGTGTGACAATGGTGGAAAATTCCAAGGAAAATTTCCCTTTGGGATCTAACCAGCTTGCCCCATCTCCCCTACTCTCCATCCAGTATCAATGAGATTTTCTCCATTTGCAAAGAGAGTATTAATAAATTTCAGAATAATGTGTCCAAGAGATGTTAAAGACAATTTGTACAAAGAAATAACGTATGTAAACCCCTATGCCTTTGTTTGTTGCCCCTCAAAAGGAATGTCTCCCTAATTTATTAAAGAAGGGTCTCTTTTCTTTATTTAAAGCTCTAATAAAACTGCCTGAGTAAAAGAGAACAGAATGCAGGAAAAACTATGAACAGCTATCATCCTAATGCCAAGTCCTTGACATTTTCATCCCCAACAAATTTTACGTATATAGGGACCAAGAGGATATCAATATCACCATCACTAATAACAACACCAAAACCAACCCTCACCCCCCACTACTACCACCATCAGCTCAGGAGCTTCTTAGGTATGCTCAGTTATGGACTATGGACACTCTCGTAACCATCTGCCCCAATTATGAGTCCTAAAATAGCATACATAGCTTTGAATCACTGACCACTCTGACAACTGAAACTTCCCATTCAGGCAGGAAATTGAAACGATGGGAATAAGATCTCAGTAATGTCTGAACAATTAATTTACTAGGGAATAAAGGGTAACTGAAACTTTTGCTCCTTCTCTGACTTTTAATGTCCTAGATGTCCATCCTGTTGAAATTAACAAAATCCAAGTATAGTATGACAGAAGAAGGAGAGTGGCACCTAATTTGGGCTGACAAAACACTAGTAAATGGCCTTCCATTTACTAGTTACATAAACAGGCCTTCCATCCTCATTTACTTTGTTCCTAGTCGAAGTATTCAATGGCAGGGCTATTATCCTGATCAAGTCTCCAAATCCCCTGTTCTATCCCATATACTATGGTTATTCCATCTGTCTGGAAGATAGAGGATCCTTCTGATAAGAAACACATAATATCATTAAATCAGATCCACGTTTCTGGAATATTTATCTTTAGTAGAATTATTACCACCCCCCCTTACTAAACTACCTGAAAAATGCACACAGGCTTCTACAATTCCTTTTTGAAAGACAAACACTTTCATCCACACTTTGTACAAGTGATTGAGTCAAGTATCATTAACCAATGTTTCAACTATTTGGGGATTTTTATGGTTACTGGGTTTTGTTTATGTTTTAGTTGGTTGCTGTGGGTATGGGACACAGAGAATGGGAGCATCCTCCAAGTTGAAGGAAGCTTAGTCACCGTTACACACACTGGGGGCAGGGCACAAACCTGTTCTATCTACCTGAGGCACCTCTCCACTATCTAAAAAAATCATAATCAGTCTTCAAACCCTCATTCTAATGTCATTTCTCTACTAATCCAATCTTATAGAATAAAACCAAAACCATCACAATGGACTCTTACACACCCAGCAGATTTACCTATGCTATATTTCCCCCAGTGATTTCACAGCATATAGTAAATATAGTATGGTAGCACTAATCATATTATAATGAATTTACCCATCTGTTTCCCCAGCATACATTCAAGATCCTTGAAAGGCAGGAAAAATATTATGGATCATTTTCTCTCCAACATTTATCCCAGTGCCTGAGATAATGATTTTCAAATAAATGTAGAAATGAGGGCTCCTAAGAAAAATGGTGATTAATACAAATGACATACCATGAAAAGTTGCATTTTTTGCAGGTGTGAGCCATCCTCACCTTCCAGCACACCTGAAAAAGGCTAAGGAGCTGCATGTCTACCTACATTACCTAAAATGACAGTAAAGGGTTTCTGCTTCCATCCCCCAAATTTTGGATATATTATAATATATGTATAGTAATGGATAGAAGCTGAAAGAATCCTAGAATATCTATAAAGGTGGTCCATTCAGGCAGGTGGTCAACTGTTGGTCGCTTGACACCACAATTAAACATTATCACTCAATTTCTAAAGAAAAGATGGCTTGGAGAGTTGGAATAACAATGCCAAGGATCACATAGTCAAAGAAGTGGTACTTCCAAGATGAGACCCAAGGCTATGAAAAATGACAATATAGATGAGGTTATACGTGTTAAGCTAAATAACCCAGCAGGATGCATAAGACGAATGTGGCATTTTGAAGCAGAGAATGCAATGTATGCTAAGGTGCCGATAGGAATTTTCAGAATCTTGGAGTTAGTGTCCTGAGTCATTTGAGAATGAAAGTTTTTTGTTATTGTTATTAAGGGAAAAAGTATGCTAGCAAAAATAAAGTCCATATAAGTCCCCAAATTTGTATATGATCTTCCTGAGAACCAAAGCAAGCAGGGAAATATGAAAAGTTGCTCAGTTTTCATGACCTAAAAAAAGAAATAACACCAGTTCGTCACTGGATAGAAATGTTTTACTAGCAGCAAATATGCAACTAAACTGTTGTCACGCTGGAACTTAAATAGGAAGCACTAAGTTACATAATGGACATCATCAATAGTTCAAGTATGAGTTTTAAACGTGTGCCTACACGCACACACATCTTCAACAAAAGCACAAGACTGAGCACAGTAAGGAGACATTTTAAAAAACAAAACAATTAATATAATTCCAACATTTCACTCTGATGCAATTTATTAAAATAGGTTCCTGAGTTATTTTTTTTCTAATCCCCCAAATTCGAAGTTAAATGAAAAGCCCGGTAACCCAAACCACTAGTTTGGCAAGTAGATATATTATAGCTAACCACAGACACACTAGATTGCAGGCAAATGGGTTCTGAAAATGCTGAGATAATGTAAGTCACCAAATCAGAAGTACTACTTTAATATCACAAACCATCTACATCATTATCAGAGACCACAGAGTAACTGGGTAACTTATTGGAAAAGTGAAAATGGCTGAGTCAGGAATTTCCATTTGACAGAGCAAAAGATTGAGGGTGAGAGGAATAGTGAAAACATGGGTGGGGGGAGGGGGGAGGTGGCAGGGCAGAAACAGGACAGTATTGACTCATCCTGGTAGAACTGTCACATAAAGCTTTCCATAAGGAAGTATCTGACTCAAGTTACCATAAAGGATAAAAACCCCACAAACACAATCTCACAAGTTTTCTGGGTTTGCAGGCATCAACTTTGTGGATTGGTACTCTGAAGCCAAACTTTTCTGTGTTGGCAATAACAAAAAAAGTTGCTCTAGAAAAGTGACAACTCAGACTTTATCTATTTTCAGAAAATGCAGATCTAGATACCAACGCAAATCCCTGAAACTGAGCTTCTTTCTTCTCCAGAAGCATCCCTTAATCTCAAAATGAGCTCAACCTAGAGGTCACTTCATCTGAGTTCCCAACAAACTGGCACTTGGGTTCTTTCTGTCCTTGCAGTCCTACCAAGTGACCACGAGTAAGACCCTTCAAAACCCCATATGATGTACATCTACAACATCCAATATGAGAACAGATGTTAGAAAAGATTGCCTTAAATTAGACCAAATTTGTATGTTCTATTGATTCATCATTATTATTCCATCCACCAGGGTCACAATTTGTTTTTCCCCACAATATAAATGGTAGCCATTACTCACATGTAGCAATTTCTTCAAATTAACTAAAATTAAATTTTGAAAATTCAGTTCCTCAGTCTCACAAGCCACATTTTCAGGGCTAAATAGCCATATGGGGTTGATGCCTACCATTTTGGACAGTGTGGAATATAGAACATTTCCACCATCAGACAAGTTCTATTGGACAGCACTGCTCTAAACAATAATCACAGTGTGATAGATAGGTTACTGACAATTTAGACAACTAGACTACTCAGTAGCATTTAAAGCCATTTCAATCATTTGTGTATGTGTGTATGAGCACACACAGGCACACACACATAGTATTTTAGGCCAACAGATGTAACTTACTTTACCAGTATGGACAAGAAAGGGTTTTGAATATATTATTGGTTTTGTGTTAACCACTGATTTATCTTCAAAATTCCTGTATGGTATTTCACCTGTTTCTTTTTCTTTAGTCCTAAAGCGATGGTAGTTTTGCTAACTTCACCAGAGTGAAAGAATCAAAAGTTGCTCTACAGCAACTGTGCACATATAGTCACAGAAACAAAGGAGCAAAGCTCCACTTAGAAAGGCAAGTGAACTGATTTTAAATACAGTTAAAGCAATTAAATTCTGGGAAATATACCTGCTACTGAATAAACCCACCAGATCGCTAATACTTACTTACCAAACACTTACTGAAGAACTCTGCATTCTGATTAGCCAATGTGTACCTGTGAATCTCAAATGACCTTGAAAATAAAACTGATCAAAAATGGAGACGATTCTCCTAAGTTTACTATCTTTGGTGAATTCCTTAAAGAACAATTGCATTTTACATGGGTGCTCCACTTCAGAACAATTCAGGAATATATGAATTTACACAGCAGCTAAATAAATAATTACTTTTGATATCATAAAAATGATTTAAAAGAAATAACTCCTGCTTTAAAATGATTCAGTTTACTTTTTAAATGGATTTATAAAATTTCATATTTGACCATAAAAAGACTAGCAAAATCACACTTAGAAAACGATGAAACTCTTTACACAGTGTTTTCTCCAATACACTACACAGAACACTGGTACTCAGTGAATACTCACTGCATAAGGATACTGTATGGTGTAACTAAGAGTACTCTCACTTTGATTACAGTCCTGGCTCTAACACTCACTAGATGAATAATCCTGAACAAAGTAATATAACTTACGTTTGCTCACCTGAAATGACAGAGTGATAACGACCACTGTTAAGGACTTGAGTACTGCAGGAAATGTATATATTTAAAAATTACATATTCACAAATTATTTTGATGGAGATAGTCAGACTTTCTATGTAGAAAACAAAAGACCCTTGATAACCACAAACAGTCCTCAAAATACCCAAAATACTTAAATACCCTTAGATAAACAGTAGCAGACAGGATTTTTTTTTTTCAAAGCCAATTTCCAGTAAGAATATCCAGACTGTAAGAATTTATTGCTTTTATTTTGATTGCACGTATCCCTAAAGAAACTCCGACCTTCTCTTGTTGCAATATTTGAATGGCACTTTTCCTGGCACTTAAACAAGCCCTCAGATGGTTTGGCAGCCCTCAAATGGTGTTGGTTTCTCTGTTTGCCTTAGCCTAGAAAGAAAAGCCACCCATCTCCTTAAACCCCTGTAGGATAAACCCAGTCATGCCCATTAAAACCCAAAAGATCACATCCAACCCAGCTTAAGTACAAGTTTACACCAAGGAAAGAAAACCATTTTGGTTTATTGGCTTCATATGACAAGAAGAGTTTCCTTAAGTACTAGCTACTGCACATTCTGTTTACCCTTGAGTCAGATATTTCCACTTTCAACTTCTCTTCTGCAAGTAGATACTTTAGCATTTTTTTCCTATTAGGATTAGTAAACACATTTCAATTTCAAGAAATCAAGAGTAATACTCAAAATTGCCCCCCAAAACTTTATTTCAAGTAGTGGTCATGGGATTAAGTAGACATGGTAAAAAGATTCTCTTAGAATCTTGCTCCCTTAAAGCAAATTGTACTACTCACACTTTCACTCTGGTAACCATCTGCCAGAAGTCTACAACATTTCCAGTAATCTTGGATTATATAAATCTAAAAGTATGAATAAAAAACAAATGGGTAAATCTTGAGATTTTTGGAATTCTACTCTGATATGCTGCCATATGCTCAATAATTGGTCATGTTTACCCACTAGAAATGTGTTTTTCTATAAGATATCTTGAGATCATGGGTACTTTCTTAGAATCTAGGAGAATGCCTCCCCAGAAGTTGAGGAGATTTATCTTCCTAATTATAATATAAGTAAGCTTACATTAAAATCAGATTTCCTAGAAATACAGTCTACACAGAAGAAGGAAGCAATCCACCAGTAAACTAGAAGAAGTTAGCCTGTATTTCAAAGCACACATGGAGAACCCCTATGTTGACAGCAGGGAGTTGTGCAAGGAGTTTAAGAAGTGACTCTGTCAACCACTTTGGCTCTCTATGAAGTTCATCATACAGGTTATTTTTTTTGTTTTATTTTTGTTATTATTTTAATCTTTTTTTAATGTTTATTTGTTTTTGAGAGAGAGAGAGACAGAGACAGAGACAGAGCACGAGTGAGTGAGGGGCAGAGAGAGGGGGGGAGACACAGAATCCGAAGCAGGCTCCAGGCTCTGACCTGTCAGCACAGAGCCCAATATGGGGCTGGAACCCACGAACCATGAGATCATGACCTGAGCTGAGCCTGGCGCTTAACTGACTGAGCCACCCAGACGCCCCTATTTTTTTCTTTTTTTTTTTGAGAAAAATTTCTATTCACTTAAGTGGTATTTAAGTTAGATGTGAACTTTGGATGGTTCTCTATTCCAAAGAAAGCTGGAAACTCAGCTAGTGGTGCAGGACGAAAGAAGCACAAACCAAAGCTTGGAGGCAAATAAGGAGGAAGCTGAGATGTCTTCAATAATTACAAAAATAAACAGGGTATATGAAGTGACAACATTATCCGGCTTTGGATTTGTCCTACTATTTAAAAAGTGTTTCAGAGAGAGAAAAAAAACAAACAAACAAACAGGAGCTATATATATCAGGATTCAAATATTGCTTGCTTAACAGCTACAAGACTTTGGGCAAGTTATTTAATCTCTGAGCTTCAGGTTCCTCCCTGTAAAATGAGAATGGATTTCTTGAGAAATAAATTAGATAAGTGAAGGGTCAAGGAATACATCTGTCACTCAATAAAAGGAAATTCAAGAAGTGGAACCTATTATTATTGGCATCATCAGAATTAATGAATTATTACAATTAGTTATGTTCTACTAAGTATTTCTTCTAGTCAGGTACCCTAACTAAGTCACTGATTAACACAGATCTAGTCACTTGTCTAGTATAGAATCCATAACAGAATATGCAAACACTACTTCCTCTTCTTCTATCAAAGAATTAAAATGTAATCAACAGTTACTACATTTCTTTTTTGTTAACAGTTACTACATTTCTATAGCTCTTTCTAACCTCTTATGTCCAACTGAGGGAGAATATGTTTCCTATACATATTGTGGACCTAAGTTAAAGGAAAATCAGTATGTCTAAAATGTTTAATAAGCTCCATCACTTCAAACTTTTCTTTTCAACTGAATGTCCAGAGTTAGAAAGCAAAGTAGAATTATATGAGAAAGTCATGTAATTACAGTTTAATCAACATCAAGAATGATAGGAGGGTAGACCACTGAATAGAAGTATAGCCAGTCAAAATATAAACACCTTCACACGTAGATTACAGTGAATGCCTAAAACTAGACGGATTTTCCTAATTTCTATTCTTTGAGTTGCTCTAGTGAAAGCTTTCTGCCAAATCCACATGCCATTTTGGTATCTTTCCTATAAGAAATGTGGATATTTCTTGCCCAATTTATAGAAATATGGCTTTACTGTAGCATATAAGGCACACGCAAATTAAAGTACAAAGAGCTCTGTTCTTAATTCCAGATACCTGTCAGAATTTTAGTTCTGGTTTTGTCACCCACTCACCAAATGACCTCTGACAAGTCACTTTCCAAATCAGAACCTCAATGTCCTGACCTGTAAGGAAACAGTACAAATTATCTCTAAGAATGCATCCAACTTAAGACATAGGGTTGCATAAAATATAGTTGATTCAGGGTAACTCATATACATTTGTATCTTGGACACCAACACATCATCTAAAATGTGAAAATCACAGCCTGTAAAAAAGACTACCCTATAGGATGACTGTTGTGTTCTCTCCTGCACCAAATACTGCTTTCTTCAACGTTGCTGATTGTTTATTTCTACCATACAAAATGGCAAACATTTGCTTTTATTCATCTGTATAGTAGCTTCAACCACCAATAAATCTTAAAATAACCTTCCATTCAATCTGGTGCCTTATAAAAAAAAAAGTAGTCTTTTCCTGTTTTAACTAGCAGTTCTCTCAGAGCCTTTAGTATCAGGGTAAAATGAGACCATGTTATCAGTCACTTACTGTCCAATGAATACAAATGTGAACTGTGTCATTTACTAAAAGGCTTAAGTGAGGCCAGATGACCACAGTACAGCCTGGAAAAGTGAGCATGCTCCATATTCTGAAGGCTTGTTAAAGATCACCAAATGTTTCAGGGGCACCTGGGTGGCTCAGTCAGTTAAGCATCCAACTTCGGCTCAGGTCATGAACTCATAGATTGTGAGTTTGAGCCCCACATTGGGCTCAGTGTAACAGCTCAATGCCTGGGGCCTGCTTTGGATCCTGTGTCTCCTTCCCTCTCTGTTGCTCCCCCACTTGCTCTCTCTCTCTCTCTCTCTTTCAAAAATAAATCAAGATTAAAAATTTTTTTAAAAAATCACCAAATGTTTTAAGTTCAACTAGAATGTGTTTCTAAATGCCTTGGATTTCTCTCAGCAATGCTACTGAAACTAGCTTCAGGACCTTCTACATGCAATTCCCCTGCAGAGAACTGAAAGAAAATCAGGGACAGCCTGCACCTGTGAACAGGAAAACAAGTTATCCAAATCCTTTCCATTCTAGAGGATTCACTTGCCTCAGTGGGTTTTTAAGAAGTCAAAATTATTTGGGCGATTTTTTAAACATTTGAAAAAATGGCTGCCTACAAGTATAAATTTATTTTTTGCAGCACTGCCTATTTTTAAAGCAGTGTTAACTCCTATGTACCATATGAAACTGAAAGAGACTAAACAGTGTGCCCTAAGTTAGAAAACAATTCCAAAATAAGTACAATAGAGTATATCCATGCCCAAAGCAGAACACTCTTGAGTTGACTCTTGCTCATGCTTTTCTACCCTCTTTTGATCATAAACCATTTCAAGTTTGCATCCATCTTAGTCTCCAACTCAAAACTTTCAGATTCTTCACAATTATCTCCCCTTATAATCAAGGACTTTAAAAATACATTCTATGTTTGCTCTGTTTAGGTAAAGCTTCATAAGACCCTTGCTCCCTTTATATCAAAATAAATCTAGAGAGAAAATAGTAAACATAAAAATTCTGAACAGAACCCAACACTTCTAGTAACAGTGACAAAATGACACTATATAACATTCCTGGAAAATGTGCACACATTAGCATAGTCTTACATAACTAAAATTAATTCATAAATAGGTAAGATCACTGCCTCCGAAGGAGACTATTGTATGTTCAGGCCTTGACTTAACCTTAACACCAACCTACAAAAATTTGAGAAATGGGGGGAAAAAAATCATACAACAAAAAGTAAAACTGACTTATTCCTAGTCCTCTATTCCTACCTCAGTGAATGAATGCAAATAATCATAGCTCTTACTCTAGTGTCATTAGTCCAGTTAGGTCAGTTTGCCCCCTGGGCACAAGCTGTCAGATAGTCTGACAAGTTTTCTGGAGTATCTCCTATGTGTAAGGATCCCCCCAAAATACTGAGATCAATCAGTCAGCCACCAGTCTTTTCCTGAGAGAAAATGAGTAAATTAACACAGAGAATGAAACATTTTGCTTAAGGAAATAAGTAGCTCAAAGTGGGTTGAAGAAATCACAGAAATGAAGTAGGGTAGACTCAAGAGAGAATGAGTACTTGACCTAGGCCTGGTGGGGGTGGGGGGTGTAAAAACCACACTATATTTGGATAGCGTAGAAGGAACCTCTAGGCAGAGGGATAAGGACTCACAGGAACAACGGTCTGGAAGAAGGTTAAAAGTAAAAGTATTACAGGGCAACTTGAACAATAATATTATCAAGAGCTTGAATGTATACCACTGCATTTCACAGAATGTTTTCATATCCATTTCTTCAGTTAACCGTAATCACAAACCCAGTAAATATTTTCTCCAAAAAACAAGTAAGGCAACTAAAACTTAGAGACACAATGTTATCTCTGAGTCCTTACACCTAATGGGTGGTAAACAGGAGATGTGAAACCAGGTCTTACAAGTCTAGGTTCAAGGTATTTTCCTTTATAAAGAAGACAGTCTGATTAAGATTAAATTAAATTGTATACTACAAGTCTGATTTCAATTGGGATGAATTATTTAATGTATCAGTAAACTAGATCAAATACTACAAAATAATTCTAGGAGGAGCTCAACTACTAAAAAGATGCATAGCAGAAGTATATAGAGTAAAAAATGTCACCTTGCCCACTCCATTTAAAAGAAAGAAGAAAATGATAAGTATGTTACATATTGCCAAGTAAAAAGGAATCAAATGTCTGTATTTCTTACCTCCTCTGAATTGGCACAAATCTTTCCAATATCTGTTCCACATTTTGGGAGGAATATACAGACAGAACCCATAAAGAGGGAACAGAAAGAAAACTAACTAAATAAAAATAAAATTTCAATAAACCCAAATATGAACAGCTAAATGACACCCTCATGATTTCTATTCTATAATCTATAGAGCTGATTTCATGTTTTACTTAGTAATCAATTAGAAAACAGAAAACAAATTAAGAGTAAGACAGTCTACGACAGACAGGTACCCTTTAGGTTTTAAGTGCCAATGAAAACTTCACATACTCAGAAGAGGTCTTGTGACAAAGACCTCACTCAGTAATCACATCCAACTGCTCAGGGCATTTCAGCAATGTCTCCTTTAGTTATGTGATCACTAGTATATATCTATTCCGTAAAATTAACAGAATTGCACTTTTTAATCACAAAGTATCTGGGTTAGGCCTACAAATTATTTGGCTATACTGTCTTTAAGTTTAGTAATTATCCTAGTTTGGGGAGCTCGAGAAACCACTGAAACCATGTTCCGGAACTTCAGGGGTGTCCACAGTAAAAGCATGGTAAACTGGCATCTATCCATAGCTCCCTAACCATTTTCTAAACCTCTAGTTTCTCCCCTCCAACATACACATAGCTAAAATGACCTTGGAAGATAAGCTCTGTGAGGCTTTAATCGGGTAACTATAAAAATTTTAGAAAAGAAGAAATGCTCTGCGGGTACACTAAAGCCCAATCTGAAATAATAACGTGGGACCATGGAAACCTGAGAAAACAATAGAAGCAATCATGTCAAGTTAGAATCCAGCAATCAAAGATAGGAAAATGGAACTTTTGTAGGCAACGCCAGAAAGTGATCTGTAAATACAAACACCGAGAATGAACAGTTCTTTTCAAATAGCTGTTGGCCCAAATGTTAGAGCAAACTCAACAAGTGCAGATGGGGGGAACAAAGACCTTAATCAAGTCTCTTTCTTCTCTTTATCTACTTCAGGTCTCCCATGTAGACAATAAGGACTTTTTGACAGTATTTGCCAATCCTAGCATTCTATATTGTAAAGACGTAAAGAAAACCAACTAACATTTTAAAGCATTTGATGTAAAGGTGCTACTCAAATGCTGGCAAATGTAATAAAGTAAATCATGGACTTCTCTATATAGCCCAGTTTAAAAAAAAAAAAAAAAGTCATTGATGGGGAGGCAGTGAGGAGGGAAAGACAGACACCCTTATAAACCACTCACACTTTTACTATATACAGTTAAAAGTCCTGGAGTAAAGTTAATGGAAAGTGACTCAGCCTCTATGACTCATTAGAAAAATGAAAGCCAAAAAAAGTCCAGTGGAGACTCCCCTAGTATTTGGTAACTGAGAAGCAGTATCGAGACTAGAAATGTTCATCACACATTAAGCCTTCAAAGCTTAGTGGTAAATCAACCTAGGTACTTCTGATACAAGTTTCTAAGAAGACAAAGTAACACTTCCTTCATGCAGATGTCAGTTAACACATTTTGAAAAAAGCCAGTATAAGTAAAAAGCTAAAAATCATAAGCCAACTTTTTTAAAAAGTTCAATCTGTTTACTCATGCCCTCTACTCATGAAAGCTCACAGATCCTTCCTCAGAGCTGGCATATGACATACTCTTATTTTGCATAAGGCTTCTATCTATACAATCAATTTTGAAATACCCAGAAGTATATATGGAGTGTACATTTTTTCTTCCTAAAAGAATAAAGAAAAAATCAGGATATAAGTCTAAGTTTTTAAAAGTCACTACAAATATAAAATACACTATCCTAAGAGTTCCATCAGCCACAGTCCCCAACAGCACCAACATAGTAAAGTTATAATTGATGCTCATGGTGATAACTGAAGTATCAAGAAAAGGTTAAATAAGGAAGTTTTTTAAATTTTCATCAAAAACGGTTCAAAAGAAACCACCATTTTTTCCTATACAGTACCTGATAGTAAAAATTTTAAGCTTTGCTGTTAATATGGTCTCTGCCACGATTACTCATCTCACCTTTAAAGTGTGAAAGCAGCCACAGACAATATGTAAACAATGAATACAGCTTTGTTCCAACAAAACTTTACCTATAGGAACTGAAATATGAACTTCATATCATTTTCATATTTCACCAATCTTTCTTCCTCTTTTTTTTTTTCAATCATTAAAAAATATAAAACCTATTCTCAGCTTACCTATTGTATGAAATCAAGTGGTGGGTAGGCTGGATTGGCCCATGGGCCACAGTGTGCAGATCCCTACCTTAGAGGAACAAATTTCAATTACTAGAGGGGGAAAAGATGATGCTCATTCTTGAACACTGACAGAGAAATGTGCTGCCAATACAAAAATGTGAGAGGTTGGAGCAGGGAGGATTCCTTCACTAGGGTGGCCAGAGAATTCTCAGTATATTACAAATGTCCATTATGTAAGTCCAAGAGTATAATATAATCTGGGTATAAGAACTACAGATTGCTGGAACTGTCTCCAAGAAACTCAGTTGATATCTAGGAGGACCAGGAATGTGTTTATGGTAAAACTCCCAACATGAACATCTTATGTTGCACCAATGTTTAAAAACCATCGACATTTGCAAAATATCTGACATTAAGACACGAAGCTACAATATATAAAGAATTCTCAAAATTCAATTACAAGAAAACGGTCTGATTTTTTCTAAAGGGGCAAAAGCTTAGAACATATACTTCAACAAACATGTAAGAATAGCAAATAAGACTAAAGAGACTTAACATTATTAGCCATTAGAGAAATGCAAACTAAAAACCACATGTGGTATTATACAGTTATTAAAACAGCTAAAAGTTAAAAAAAAAAAAAATACCCTGACAATACGAACTGTGGGGAAAGGTGCAGAGTTACTGGAGCTCACATTCACTGCTGGTGGGAATGCAAAATGGTACAGCCACTTCGAAGAATAGTTTGGCAGTTTCTTATAAAACTAAACATACACTCACCATATGACCCAGCAATCCCATCATAGGTGCTTTCCCAAAGAAATCCTATATGCAAATATTTATGGTGTCTTTATTTATAACCACCAAAAGTGGTTAACAACTCAAATGTTCAACAAGTCAATGGATAAGCATGCGGTGGTACAGCCAAACACTGGAACTCAGCAATAAAAAGAAACAGAATTACTAATACATACAATACGGTATCAGATATATTATGCCAAGTGAAAGAAGCCAAACTCAAAAGACTACTTACTGTATGATCTAAATTATACAATATTTTTGAAAAGGCAAAACTATAGTGGCAGAAAATAAATCAAAGGCTAGTGGGAGACAGGTAAAAGGGTAGAGAAGTTTGGGAGTTATGTAACTGTTCTGATCTTAATTGTTCCAATAATTATAAGACCATATTTGTCAAAACTCAGAACTGTAAATTAAGGATGAATTTTTACTGTATATAAACTATACCTCAATGAATTTGACTAAAAAGAAAAAAAATACTGATATATAAATAACAGATTACACCTAGTTCTGGTTTATAAGAAACTTTTCACTGTTTTTATATCAGTGTATGTTTACCAACTACCATACGTATACATACATACATGAATGTATGTGGGGGTTTTTTGTAAATGAAATGATAGGAAAATAAATGGTTGTTTTTGTGTGTGTGCATTTGTCCTTTTTCTTTTTATTCTTAAGTTTACTTATTTATTTTGAGAGAGAGAGAGTGCAAGCAGGGGAGGGACAGAGAGGGAGAGAGAATTCCAAGCAGGCTCCACACCGTTAGTGCAGAGCCTGATGAGGGGCTCAAACTCACAAACCGTGAGCTCATGACCTGAGCAGAAATCAAGAGTCAGACACTTAACCGACTGAGCCACCCAGGCACCCATCCATCGTGTCTTCTAAACATAATATCTGGGAACCCTTATGCACTGGTTTCTAAATTCAAACATCTGGGAATAAATGGTGTAACTAATCCCCCAAGGTCCTCCTGAATATAAAAACCAATTATCCTTTGTAGGTCTTATGCAAGATCTAGGGTATCCTAATTTTACATTTTGAAGCACAGGACACCTTTAACTCGGTCATCAGTTAAAAATATTAATTCAATTGACCATCCACTAGCTACTTCTGAAACTGCAAATACAGCTGTGACAGGTTTGTTCTTCCCCCCAAAGGTCACAGTGGTTCATTTTAGAAATATGCTCCTGTACTTAGAAAACTAGGATTTCAAACAGAGGTTAATAAGGTTTTGTGGTATCTATAAATGCTTTCTTTATGAACAGAATATCACATAGCTTTTTGTCACAGAGGAAAATTCATTTATCTCAATAAAAACTCCTGAACCCCTGACAAGGACTGTGGAAACAACGTGGCCTGTGGCTTTCTTTGAGTTTATTTCCCTAATAAGTTTAAAGTGTCCAAGCCTCTAAATGTTATAGCCCTGTTGGGCTGATGATAGCAGAGAAGACATGCAATTTTTTGATAGAATATTGAGGCAGGACTGTGACCTCCTACAGTTCCCTCAGTAATTCATTTAACAAATAAAAAATAAAACCAAAAAAAAAGTTTTAACTAAAACAATAAAGCCTATGTTAGCTCATTAACATTCATATCAAACATTATCCCTAAAATAATTTCAAAACATCTCTGAAATTTTTGTCATTGTTTTCATTCTGTTTTAAATATAAGACAGTATTAAGGAACACATTAGAAAATAATCTTATGTATCTACAGAATAAAAGAAAAAGATGACAATGGGGAGGGGAAAACAAAGAGAAAGTCAGGGAGAAAATGGGAGAGGAAGGAGAGGGTGGGAAAGGAGAAAATGTTCAGTTTTAAATGTTTCAAATTCTAGTCCCCAGTGTGCCAATTCCTACCTAACCTCAGCACTTGGGTACAATTCATTTCCCTGTCCTGGCCCTCAGATTTTCATCTGGAAAATGAGAAGGCTGGCTTAGATCAGTGGTTTTTAATGCTTTCTACTCTGAGATCCTTTGATTAAATATCAATTAACTTTACAGTGTCACACATGGAAGAAATTGTCCTTTAAGAACCGATACTTAAAAAAAAAAAAGTTAGTGCTTAAAAACTGCTTATGAAAAAACTCTTTATTTTACAAATGACAGCTATATCCATTTAAAAAAAAATCATTCATTTAAGAAAGGATTGCATTTTTGCATACAGCAACTAACTGGAAGATTCTTTTTTTCCCTTTATGTGAGAGGCATTTTGGGTGCAATATGCATTTAGAGGGTTCTTTACAACAACACCGTAAACTCTACACAACTGCTTGTTCACCACAGTGAAGACCACGTGCATCACTACAGGGCATGTTTTATTGTGAAACTACCTTGCACAATAGGTAGTACATAGTAAACATTTTTTTTAAATATGTGTCAAAGATTCTTTCCAGCTTACAAATTGTGAAATGTTGCTTTGCACGTAAGGAAAAAATTAAAACTATTACTCAAATAAAAATCAAACCCACAAAAGAGCATTTGTTAGAGGTGTTTTCACTGAAATTTTATTCTTAATAATGATTATCTCCAAGGATAGAAGTGCACAGAATTCCTTTTTTCTTTTTTTTTTCTTTTTAGGTTATACATATCTTTTGGGGATGAATTCTATTTTTAAGATGCACCTATGAAAAAATAAACGTTACAAAAATAAAGATTAGGGGTACCTGGGTGGCTCAGCAGAGTAAGTGTTCAACTCCTGATTTCACCTTAGGTCACGGTCTCGTAATGGTAAGTTCAAGCCCCTCATTGGGCTCTGTGCTGACAGCAAAGAGCCTGCTGGGGATTCCCAGTCTCCCCCTCTCTCTGCCCCTAACCCGTGTGTGTGTGTGTGTGTGTGTGTGTGTGTGTGTGTGTGTGCGCGCGCGCTCTCTCTCTCTCTCTCTCTCAAAATAAATAAACTTAAAAAAGAGGAGCACCTGGGTGGCTCAGTCAGTTGAGCATCTGACTTCGGCCCAGGTCATGATCTCATGGTCTGTGGGTTCGAGCCCCGCGTCAGGCTCTGTGCTGACCGCTTGCTCAGAGCCTGGAGCCTGCTTTGGATTGTGTGTGTCCCTCTTTCTCTACCCCTCCCCCACTCATGCTCTGTCTGTCTCTCAAAAATGAATAAATGTTAAAAAAAATTTAAAAAAAATTTAATTCTGGCATTGTAATCTGTGATCCTCGTTGTTAAAAGGCATGATCCCTGCCCTTTCAGTGCTTATACTATGGGAAGGAATATGAAAGAATTATTATGCCAGAGATATGACTCCTGAACCAACAGGGAGTATTTAATAATACATGCACTCATTCGCTCACATATGCAAATATGTGCTGCATATTTGCTGGCTATGCCAAAGACTGGAAGCCAAAAAAGGGAAAAAAAGATAAATACCACACAAACCTCCCAACTCAAGGAGATCCAGCCATTGTCTCATTAAAAAACAGTAACAAAAAAATGTGCTGTAGCATTTTGAAGAAAAGAGAAAATCAGTTTGCCCTGAAGCCATATGCTGTACATCTCACAGACACTGCCTTCACGTTATTGCCTAGTGTGCATGTGATATGCTTTAGATCCCGGAGAAAATTTGGCTAACTTATTGCACCAGACCTAATTTTGTGTTTTTCCCCTTAAAACTCTGGATTTGTGCCATTTCTCTGATTCACCTCATTATGCCACTGGGATGTCCTGGACCTAAAATGAATCAGTGCTTTCCAGACATATTTCTGAAAATGTACCGAATTTTATCTTTCACAAAAGAAGATTTTCTCTCAGAATAGGCAGCTACCTTACTTCAAGGAGTAATTCGCTAGGTGCACTGATTTCAGATGTGCGCGCGCACACAGTTAACCAACTTTGGAGATGGTACAATTTTCCATTTCCATCTGAAGACTGGTACAAACACATAACACATAATACATTTCTTACTGCTGTAAGAGAAGAAAAAAGAAGGTTGGCACTGGGAATTGATGGGAAGTTGGTGTATAGTGCTAAATGGCTAAAAATGGGAAAACTCTAAAGGCTATAAAATTACAAAGGAGTTGGTAAAAGTTTAAAAGGGACTAGAAATGGTTTTGAATATTAGCTCTTAAACCAACACTTTATGTGTCAAAAGTTTGTTAGATAGGAGAAAGGACAAGATTATGATGGTAAATGAGCAACTCCAATTAAGTAGTGGTATGGGAAACTAACTGGAGAGAGCAAAAAGAAAGTGAGGGGTCTGGACTGTTGTTTCAGAAAGAAAATTCAGCAAAGAAGCTAAAATTGACCAAAAATCAAAGTTTGTCAACTGATGAACAACTTTCCTTTTCAGAAAAACAAACTCCCAGCTGTGATATAAACTAAGAGACCTACAGAATACTGTTGGAACCTGACTAAACCTATGTCTAATATCCACAAATTGCATGATGTATTTGAGTTACACATCTGATTTAAAAAACAATGGCTGGGAATTATTTCCAAATATTGTTGGGTAGAAGTTCAAATATTTCAGAAGAAATAAAGGACTATTCCTAAACACTGGCAACAGTATTTCCATTACAAAAAGTGTACATATGTTACAAATATGCTTTTAAACCAGAAATAATGTGTGTTGACATTTAGCTAGACTTAATTCTTTTCCCCTACATATGAACTCAGATGTGTCCCTTTGTCCCTATTTTAAGAGATTCCCAAGGTAAAAACACTGCTGTAGTCTTGTTTGTTTGTTTTTTTTATTTTTTTAAAGGTCTGTCCAATGATGGATATCTTTAGCAAGCATTGGATTTTAACCTAGAAAAGAAAAAATTTTAATATTAAAATATTCCCTGATGTCAGCTGTTACCCATGACCTCTGTTGAGATGTTCAGGACAAAGGTCACAGGGTTCCCGAACCCCTCCAAAAGAAAAGGCAATGGGAAGCAACAGGCACCCACAACATTGGAAATCAAGTCCATGACCCAAATTGTAATTGCATATAAACCTACCAGAATTTAGAATGAGAAACAAAGTGGAAGAGACAGGTTTTTCAAAACAAAGGTTAAAAACCTATGCCAGAGTATTAAACAATTTACCACTAAATTTACTTTTCAAACTGAGTTGGAAGTTTCAGTACTAAGAACAATCTCAACGTGTATGCTTTACCAAAACATGGGCACCAGCTTTATTCTCTTTAAATTAGGGTTCAAAGACATTGTTAAGGAGTTATTAGGCCATAATGAAGAGTTACATTAGAGAGAGATATACTTTATTATATTTGAATACTTCCCAGAGCAAAAAGTACAGAACTATTTAGGACGTTCCTAGCCTAACACATCATTTCCTTTGAGAATCTTGGAACCAGAAAAGTCAGATGCTTACAAAGACAACGATCTTCTCAACAATTTCTAACCACCTTCAAAATCAATCAATATTTAATTCTAACTTAATCAAAGAGCCACACCAAATTTCTTTACCACTTTCCCATGAAATGTAAACTGGATTGCCAAACACCACACTATGCAAAATGAAAGTCAATTCAAATGCGTTAAAATTCCAGGGGGTAGGAATGGAAACATCTTGCATTTTTAGATGGAAAGTGTTTGTTGAACCCCCTGAGAAAGAATGTATTAAAATAAATCATTCATGTCTTGGTTAGAAACCAGAAGACCTAAGAGTCATACAAATGCATATACAGAAAGTGAGTTTCAAGTTTGTCCCAGGTCATCAACATATACAACGGGCTGGGTAAAATCACAGCACAGTAGGATTAACACTTTACATGGAGTTGTGTTTGAACTCCAATGCTCACTCTACTCATCACCCACCCCAAGGAAGCACTATACACTACACAGGGTCACTTTTTCTTTAGAAACATCCAACACACAGACATATATACACATACACACCCACAAAACTCATACTCAAAAGACTAAAGACAACCAGACAATCTCAGAGACTAGGACTTTCAAAGTATAGCTCTGCCTTTCCTATCATTCAGGCACCAGTCGGGACAGTGCAGTGAAAATTACATTTACATGTGAATGCCTAAATCTTTACCAAAGCTTTGCAGGAAACTGAAAGGTTGAAAAATCTCCAGCCTAAACTCTAATACCCTTCAGGAACAATAGGACAGGCTAGGCCTCATTAAAAATTCTTTATAAAACCAGCGACTCTCTCTGTTTGGAACTCTCCGGGAAAGAAAGCAGTCAAGCTTACTTGGTGGGCCTGGACAATCACAAGACCATCAGAGTCAAATCAAGTTGTCAATGAAACATGCAGTTCCAAGAAAACAAAAATTCTTATTTTCAATTCCACATTCCCAAGACACCACAAGTCACAATGCTCAGATGAGATGACATTCACAACAAAGATAACCTTTGCAAGCTCAGATAACACTCTGGGATTTCCATCCTTCCTAGGGCCAAAGAATAGCCAAAGATAACTAAAGGTTAAGGTGATCCAGCACCCAAAATTTCAACAAAAAATGCTAGATCTTGGAGCAGCCGATCAAGAGCAGGGGAGGGAAGTCAAAGGGCTACCTACTGCTAACCAAACCAGTCCAGTACTAATCAGCCATAATTTTTCAGGGCATCAGTATAAAGAGCCTTTAAAAATCAAGGTCACTAGTTGGTCCCCTATTCCTCCTCGTCCCCTGCTTTTTGTAAGAAAATGCTTATAGGACCTTCCCATCCGTCCGCCCGCGCAGGGCAGTGCCAAGACTAAACTTTCAAACCTTGAGGGAGGTGGGAAAGTCAGCCAGCCAGACGCTGGACTAGGAAAAGTGGAGAGACTGAAGGAGGGAAAGACTCAAGTTTCAAAACAAAGGCTCCACAAGGAACTGAATGTCAACCCCTCCCCACTTCCTAGCCTTCACGCCAGCTAGGCTGGGCCTTGATTTTTAAGGACACAAATAAGTCAGATTTACCCAGCTCTTGAGCGTTCACCAATTTTCACAACCACTTGCTGAGGGTGGTGCTATCCTCTTTCCCCCCGTCTCGCAGAGGAGAAAGAGGGCTCAGAACGTAAGGACTTGCCCAAGGTACCACAGTAGAGCCTCAACTCAATTCTGTCCCCTACCAGGACACCAGGGCCAGGGCACCGCGGTGGGAGGAGGGACGAGGGCCGCGGGGACCGAAAGGACGACGTCCCCGCCCGGAGAGAGCGGGGCTGGGAGAGGGGAGGGGCCCCACGCGACTCGCACCCCGGCCCCTACCTTCCTTGACTCCCGGCAGCTTGGACTGGTCGATGCCAACTTCAGCCATGTTGGGCCGGGGTCCCGGCCGCCCCTCGCCGCCCGCTTCCCCGCCGCCGCCGCCGTCCCCGAGCGCGGCCCCGCGCGCAGCAGCAGCGCCCGACGCGGCGCAAAGTCCGGCCGGCAGCGCGCGCCGACCTGGGGGAGGAGCGGCCGCCTCGGAAGGGCTGGCGACAAAGGCGGCGGGAGACCGGTCGCGGCGCCCCAGGCTGGCGGCCCAGCTGCCCCGCCGCAGCCACCTGCTCCCGCGCCCCCGGCCCCGATCAATACCAAATATCCGGAGCCCGGAAATGGACCCGGGCCGTCCAGTACGGAGGGAGAGAGGAGACAGAAAGGCGGGCGGGCCTGGGTGGGGAGGGGTTGGGGGAGGGGGAGCTGCAGGTCTGTAACCGCAACTGCTAGTGGCTGGCGAGCGAAGATAGGCGCCCGCGGCCGCCTCCCTGCTGTCTCCTTTGTGCCTTGTGACGCCCCCGAGGCTGGGGCCCCCGCTGTGCCCCCGCCCCCGGGGCCCTGCCTCCCTCCCCACGGAGGGTCGCGTCTGTCGGTGGGGCCTTTGTGTCCTTCTGAAGGCCTCACCAAAAAGGCCACATGGGTCACCCAGAACGTAATCGGTATTGTCACCGGCATATACAGCATTCTGTGCTCTGGTTCCTGGGCTGAGATTTCCTGTTGCCTGGCTCTGTCTCAGGCATGCTTTGCCTCCGGATTAGACGAAAAATAACATACGGAGACGGAAAACCTCTAATACAACCTACAGAACTAGACAACAGCTGATATCTAGGCCAGTTTAGAGACGAGGGCGTTCACAACCAGCTGGGGGAACTGAGTCATCCATTCATCAAAAACGCATGAATGTCTACCAAATGTGATGTTAGGTACTGGGGGTGATGAAGTGTGTTTCAAACATTATCTCTCTTATGGCATGTCACATATTGTACTATAATTGTGACATTTTTATCTCCCAAAAATAGAAATCTGTATCTCCTGGCAACAGAATTCTCCCTCCCTTTGGGAAACCCTCCTCCGCAGTGGGCTCCTCTCCTGAGCTTGTGCAATCATAGAACCTCTCTACCACCACCACCCTTCCCCCCCCCACCCACCCACACACGTTCTTCTAAGGATGGGTGTGTGACCAATACAGGTCAAGAATACTTGCCTGGGATTATTGCCTGAAGAGGCACAGGTACTTTCCGTTTCCTATGGGGAAGCCTTACCCTCACTAATAAACAATGAAACCAAACTGTAGACTGAGCAAAGATAAAGGAGAGATAAAACGGGCTTGTTCTGATAACTACAATAGCAAACCAGGTCCCTGGAGTAGCTGGGGTTCAGGCAGTTCCTGGATTCTGGGATCTACCTCCAACATCCTCTCAAATTTAAGCTAGTAATTTTACTCTCTTCAGCTTGTAAAAATTGACTTCCTGTCATTCATAACTCAAAGAGTCCCAGTATTACAGGCCATATGGAGGTTTTATTTGGAATTGACATTTAAAAAATAGGCAGATTTAGGCTAGCAAAAATTTAGAAGACTTTTCAGCCCAGAGAGTGGGAAACTATGGCTTACAAGAGAAATCCAGCCCACTGGATTTTAATGACTGCAATTTAGATCCGTAAATGATTATATTTTAAGTGGTTACATAAATACAATGTAATACTTTAAATTTTGCCCCTTAGGTCTCAAAGTCTAAAATATTTACTATTATTGGACCCTTTCCAGGAAACATTTGCTGATCGGGTACTAGGCAGAAAGAACACTTAGTAAGTTAAATGTTTGAATAGGAAGGAGATAATATTAGAAAGTTACTTTTATGGTGATTTTTAAGTTCCCTGCCTTCTACTGACTTTTTTTTTTTAATTCTTGTGGTCATAGAAAATATTTACAGTAGATATTTTTGGTTTCCCTCTCCAAATCCATTGTCTCTACTTCTTTGATATGCTCTGCCCTGGGAGCTGACATTTTTGAATACACTACCAGGACCTCCTTGCCTTGTGCTTCCTGTTGAGTTGGACCAATGGGAGAAGCACTGGCAGAAGATCAAAAGAAGGGAAGAGAAAAATACCAGCATATGAATTACACACCCCTCCCCCTTGTACTAGGCCAAAGTTTTGGCCATACCCTGTCCTTCTGTCTACAATGCCTGTCTCAAAGCCTCTTTTCCATGGCTCCAGCTCTCATGGGTCTCTAATAATACCATTTTCTTCAACTGCCTAGGGTTGTAAAGGCTTCCCATGTTACTAGTCCTCTTAACCATACCCACAACTCTGTCATAGTCCCTTCATTATATTCTTTTCAGTTAAACCATTTTGAGTGGGGCTTCTGTTTTCTGCCTAAACTCCATATAATATGGTAAGATATGCCAAAGTGTCACTGCTTTGTTTTCCTTGAAAACATCCATATTTCTGCCATAGAGAAAAACATACACATATATACAAAGTCATGCTATTGTTTAGGAAATCAGCTGCCTGATTTTTCAACAAAGAAATGGACCAGAAACCCCTTTTAGGTGCTGGACCGGATGACCTTGCAAATCCCCCAAGAGTTAGGCTATCCTTCCCCAGCTCCACCCTTATTCTGTATCTACCCCCAACCTGAGCAGTTAGAGCTCAGGGTTACAGGATCAGCACCTTCCAACACAGGACTGAAATGTCTAAATATCTTTTAACTATTTAAAAGGAAATGAATGTATAGTGAGTTTGTGTAGCTAGTTGATGTATTTTAATGTCCTGAAATGTCAATTTTGCAGTAAAAAGAACCAAAAGATAGGCTTCCCAGAGGAGGTACAAATCCCTAATTTTAAGAATATCTCAAACAAGCAATTCAGGGCTGAATTGCAACTCAAATGCCGAAAGGAGAAATAAGGATTTACTTATAAGATAGTATCAAACCACAAATTGAGTAGATTGTTGTAAATGGAGAGTTATATGATACATTTTCTATGTGAAGAGCATTGACTTGGGAATAACAGAACAGGTGGATTGGACCGGGGAGAGTTTGGTCGTGTCAGAAAACTAAAACATTCAAAAGACAACCTCAAGTGGCACTAGTTGGTGAACTTTACGAGAGCAGGGATTTTTCACCTGTTTTATTCACTACTTTCCCTAATGCCTAGAATAGTGCCTGGAACATAAGAGGCACTCAATAGATATTTGTTAAATAAATAATGAATATAGTTATCCAATTGTATTGTCAATAAGAATCCTAAGTTAAAGGAAGGCTAAAGGAAGGGTGCCTGGGTGGCTCAGTTATATGTCCAACTCTTGATTTTGGCTCAGGTTGTGATCTCACGGTTCCTGGGTTCAAGCCCCATGTCCGGCTCTGGGCTGACAGTGCAGAGCCTATTTGGGATTCTCTCTCTCTCTCTCTCTCTCTCTCTCTCTGCCCCTCCCTCGCTCACACATTCTCTCTCTCAAAATAAATAACAATTTTTTTAAAAGATGGAATTTATCAAAAGATGGACATTATCAAAACAACCCCATACACTTTGACCTAAAATTCCATCTATTATATACTGTTTTCCCTTACCTGTTCACAACAAACCTCTTTGAAATACTTATCTATTCCAATGATCTCCTCTTGCTGCTTCCCATACTTTCTTGAACCCATTCCAACCATACTTTTTAGGCCCGTCACTCCAAAAAAAAAAAAAATTTTTATCACGTTAACAATGACATTCATGTTGCCAAATCCTCAATTCAGTTTTCAGCCCTTCACGATAAACCAGTTGTTCCTGTTTAATAGATATGATTGTACCTTCCTTCTTGAAATGTTTTTGTTCTGTTTTGTTTTGGGGGTTGTTTTTTTGTTTTGTTTTGTTTTTCTTTTCGTTTTTGTTTTTTGCTTATTTCATTATCTCCCACGGGCCTTTTCTTTCTTTTTTTTTTTTTTTGGAATTTTCACTTTATATTTATTTTTTTATTTTTTATTTTTTTTATTTTTTAATATATGAAATTTACTGTCAAATTGGTTTCCATACAACACCCAGTGCTCATCCCAAAAGGTGCCCTCCTCAATACCCATCACCCACCCTGCCCTCCCTCCCACCCTGCCCTCCCTCCCACCCCCCATCAACCCTCAGTTTGTTCTCAGTTTTTAACAGTCTCTAATGCTTTGGCTCTCTCCCACTCTAACCTCTTTTTTTTTTTTTTTTTTTTTTCCTTCCCCTCCCCCATGGGTTTCTGTTATGTTTCTCAGGATCCACATAAGAGTGAAACCATATGGTATCTGTCTTTCTCTGTATGGCTTATTTCACTTAGCATCACACTCTCCAGTTCCATCCATGTTGCTACAAAAGGCCATATTTCATTTTTTCTCATTGCCACGTAGTATTCCATTGTGTATATAAACCACAATTTCTTTATCCATTCATCAGTTGATGGACATTTAGGCTCTTTCCATAATTTGGCTATTGTTGAGAGTGCTGCTATAAACATGGGGTACAAGTGCCCCTATGCATCAGTACTCCTGTATCCCTTGGATAAATTCCTAGCAGTGCTATTGCTGGGTCATAGGGTAGGTCTATTTTTAATTTTCTGAGGAACCTCCACACTGCTTTCCAGAGCGGCTGCACCAATTTGCATTCCCACCAACAGTGCAAGAGGGTTCCTGTTTCTCCACATCCTCTCCAGCATCTATAGTCTCCTGATTTCTTCATTTTGGCCACTCTGACTGGCATCCCACGGGCCTTTTCACTTAACTGATCTCTTTTCCTGGAAAGCCCCCTACCCTTGCCCCACCCCCTGACAAATAACTGCATGATGTGCTCCTCCATTTTTATTCAGGTATCTGCTCAAGTGCCATTTTCTCAGAGAGACTTCCCTGACTTTATCTAAAATAGTCATCTAATCCCTGACATTCCATATGTTGCCCACTCTTTTCTTTTTCTCTCTCCAAGTCAGTAATTTCTGCAGATATTATATGTTTAAATGTTTGTTTATTTTGTCAGTCCAATCTACCAAGAGAATTGGAACTTTGTCTATATAAATCATTACTGTATCCTTCGTACATAGAAGAGTGTTGGCGCACAGTGTCTGCTCATAAAATGTGTATTGAATAAATTTTTGGATAAAGCAATTGGTAAAGAATTATTAATGCAGATCATGACTATGCTGATCAAGCAATATCTTTTAAAAAGTAAAATTTTTAAGAAAAAATGTGTTTTTCAGAAATGAACTTTAAGAAAAAATCTAGACCTTAATACATTGTAGACATAATTAAAAATTTGTTAGAGAAACAACCAGAACTAATCTTGCTTTGCCAAGAGGAAGCTTTAGCTTATACTATCATGTCCTGAAGCCTATTTTTTAAAGGTAATTTATTTATTAAAGATAAATATATTTCTAAGATGGAAAAAAAAAGAAAAAAAAAACAACTATGGACTGTCATTTAGGAGATGTTTCCATGACTTCCATGAGAGTGCAGGCAAGCAACAATGATGACAGTGAGTCTATATGGAACCAGGGCAACAGAATCTCACCCAGAAGACTTGGCAGGGACTAGGGTAGGATGTTGACAGTTTTCACATGCAGGGATATTAAGCATATTGCCCCAAGTACTGATGAATGCATAGCATAAGGAGAAGCATGAGCCAACAGCAAGAAAGCAAAATTCAGTAGTATGGGCTGTGGTAAAAGGTACCTAACCTCTGGGCTTAGTATACTGAAGTACAAACTCATATACATCATCAATTAAGTACAAACTGCATAAACTATAACTCTCTTATAAAGTATATTTCTAGTTTTTTAATGAACACAAGTACAGTTGTGTAAATGCATTTACAAATTGTGAAAATTAATAAAGAGAAACCTCACTAAAATGCAGTGGGAAAGTCAGAAGGGGGAACACAAAAAGGGGAGCCCCATCATTCAAATGTCAATTATAGGAAGAATTGTCAATTACAGACCCCAACAGAAGCATAGTCAACAAGAAAGAATCATCAGTTATAGGCCTGACAGAGAAAGATGTGCATTGCATTTCCCACAAGAAATTAACTACCCTTGGAACTCAGCCAATGAGAAACCATCATAACCCTAAACTCTTTTGCTTTTCTGCAATAGGCTTTCATTTAAAACAACCCCTCCCAATTTCTTGCTTCTCCATAAAACAACGTCCCTCTTTTGTATGTGGGATTTGCCTATGGCTTTACCATAGCTTGCGTGTCCTAAGTTGTAATTCTCTGCATTCCTGAGTAAACCCATTTTGCTGATAAAATAACTGGCTATTTTATTTTTAAGGTTAACAAAGTAATCACTAATATAACTTTTTTTGACTGGGTATTTTTTTTTTAACCAAAGGTTAACAACAACAACAACAAAGATTACGTTTGGAAAAAAGTCTTAATTAAAAGGAGAGCTGCAACCTGGAAAGAACTGGAATCTACCTTAATAGGATGACCCATACTGTCAGTTTTCCTGTAGGAGACCCAAAATTTAGGAAACTTTTTCTACATGTGATTCGTCCTATGATACCTGTAACCAGAAGGGCAGGACCATAAATTCTAATTGCGAGAAGGAAAAAAAAAAAAAAAATGAATCTGTCCAGCTCAAGCTGTCGACAATGTGATGGCCTTAGTAGATTCTTAGGTAAAGAAATCTAGGGAATCCCTGTCCTATACACATTTGTGAAAATCCCTCAATATTTTGCTTGGCTTTATGTGGAGAATGCTTGATGTATGAAAGGCATTCAGTGCTTCAGAGAGCTGTACAAACAGTATAAAAATACGAATGAGAAGAATACATATCAATTACAGTGACTACCCCTGAGGGAAAGAACTAGGGGATGTCAGGAAAATGTGCCATATGTTATATCTGCAAGACTGACCACAACATCCTTTCCTACCACATACACCTTCCTGCAAAATGACATTGTAATCCACCATCAGTGTGGAGTCTAATTCTCCTCCTATTGAATCTGGGCTGGACTTGTCATGACATTGATCAATAAAATGCAACAGAAGTAACATTCTGAGACTTGTAAGCCCTGGCACTAAATAGACTAGGCAACTTCTGCTTTTATTCTCTGAAAGAGGCCAGCAGACTTGTAAGAAATCTGACTGTCTTAATATCTCCATGTTGTGAGAAGCTCACTAGTTACTATGTGAAAGGGAACAGAGACTCTCAGCCAACATCTCAAGTGGAGCTCCCAACTGACAGCCAACACCAAGATGATAGCCAAGCATCTTCTTCAAAACCCAGTTGAGACATTTGAGTTAAAGGCATGTGGACCACGTCCTCACTGATCTTGCCCAGTTTTTAGAATATTAAACAAATGTGGGGCAGCTGGGTGGCTCAGTCAGTTAAGTATCTGACTTCGGCTCAGGTCATGATCTCACAGTTCAGGAGTTTGAGCCCTGCGTCGGGCTCTGTGCTGACAGCTCAGCTCTCTCTGTCTCTGCCCATCCCCCACTCATTCTCTGCCTCTCTCCCTCAAAATAAACATTAAAAAAAAAAAGGATATTAAAAAAAATGAATCTTCTTGGTTAAAGCTAATAAGCTATAGTGTGGTATATTATGTATTCAAAGATAGCCAAAAGAGTGTGCTTCAACTATATCTGTGAAGATTCAATACTTTGAGAAAAGGCCATATATCTGAGACAAATATGGAAAAATTTGACCTTGGATCTGGGTATGGTACATTGGTGACTGTATTCTTATTTGCCCCCTTTTTTTCTTTATATAAGAAATATGTATTTCATAACTCAAAATTTAAAAACCTATTTAGGCTTGCATTTCTGGTTAGGATAGAATGAACAGTTCTAAACACATCTCCTTCCATAAACAACTATACAGCTAAAGAAAACCTATGTGGCAACTTGTCAAATACTGGGCAGTAGGTAGTATGATCCCTAAGGAAAGATAGACACATGAAGTGAGGCTCCCAGTCTCCAGCCAACTCTGTATTTTGGTACAATTTTCTAACATTTATAAAGGAGGTATAATCCAAGCAGAGTCTCTCTGGGGAGGCACGGAATTGAGCACAGGGCTGCTGACATAGTTAAAACGTGTGGGGGAGGGTACTGAAGAGGTCGCTTCACATACGAGTTCCCAAGCGCTTGGCCAAAGCCTGCACATATGCAAGATGAAACTCTATGAGACCTAACAGAGAGCAGCATTCATAGAATAGAGAATGGAATGGCAAGTCAAGAGGTCACTAGATCCTGGAAATGTGTGATTAAAGACCCACTTAGCTTGAGACCTCATTAACACCTCTACTGTTCGGATAAGATACTGAAGAGGCCATAAGTTAAAAGGATAGCCTACTTGGAAAGGCTACTCTTTAGCTTATCTAACAAAGTCTGAAACCAACCCTTGACAGAAGGAAACAGAGTTTCTAGTAAATAACTGTCTGCCAGGGCAAAAGTTAACAATTGATAGAAAAAAAAAAAAGCAATCTAACCAAATTAGATTTAAAATATGTCTTTAGGGGTACCTTGGTGGCTCAGTCGGTTGAGCATCCGACTTTGGCTCAGGTCACGATCTCACGGTTTGTGGGTTCGAGCCCCATGTTGGGCTCTGTGCTGACAGGTCAGAGCCTGGAGACTGCTTCGGATTCTGTGTCTCCTTCTCTCTCTGCCCCTCTCCGGCTCACACTTTGTCTCACTCTGTTTCTCAAAAATAAATAAATGTAAAATGTGTCTTTAAAAGTGTCCAGAAAAAAATTATCTACCAAAAATGACTAGACCTGAGGGGCACCTGGGTGTCTCAGTCAGTTAAACATCTGACTTCGGCTCAGGTCATGATCCCACCGTTGGTGAGTTCGAGCTCCACGTCAGGCTTTGTGCTGACAGCTCATAGCCTGGAGACTGCTTCAGATTCTGTGTCTCCCTCTCTCTCTGTTCCTTCCCCGCTTGCACTCTGTTTCTCAAAAATAAACATTAAAAAAATAAACATTTTTTAAGTTACTAGACCTGAAAAAGAGTAGGAAAATGTTGTGAATAATTAAGAACAAAAGCCATCAGTGGTCACAGACACCAAAATGGCCCAGATATTGGAATAGGCCAGGATACAATGAAGCTCTTAGTATCAATCATTATAAGTGTTTTCAAGGATTTAAAGCAAAATGTATGGTCATAAGGAATGAATAGCTGAAGAATCTCAGGAGATAGTAGAAACTGTACAAAAATCAGTGAAAAAATGTAGAAATTTAGCAGGTAAGACCTGAAAATAAGTCAAAATTCTAAAAGTAAAATATATAATATCTGAAGTGAAAAAGAAAACACTGGATAGGCTTACTAATAGAATGAAGATAGTAGAATAAAGACTCTGAACTTGAGGACTGATCAATAGAAATGATTTAATCTGAAAAAAAACCCAGAAAATAGATTATTTTTAAGTTTATGGATTTATTTTGAGAGCCAGAGAGAGCACGAACTGGGGAGGGGCAGAGAGAGAGAGGGACAAAGAAAATTCCAAGCTAGCTCCATGCTGTCAGTGCAGAGACCCATTCGGGGCTCCATCTCACAGTTCATGAGACCATGACCTGAGCTGATATCAAGAGTCGGATGCTTAATTGAGCTTAATTTTAATGATGCTTAATTGCCCCCAGAAAATAGATTTTTATTTAAAAAAAATGTTTTTAAATATTTATTTTTGAGAGAGAGAGAGAGAGACAGAGACAGAGTACAAGATGGAGAGGGGGCAGAGAGAGAGGGAGACACAGAATCCGAAGCAGGCTCTAGGCTCTGAGCTGTCAGCACAGAGCCCAACAAGGGGCTTGAACTCATGAACCGTGAACTGTGAGATCATGATAAGCCAAAGTCAGACGCTCAACTGACTGAGCCACCCAGGTGCCCCAAAAAATAGATTTTTAGAAGAAGATCCTCAGGTACTTTGGGTATATCATTCTGTTTATAATACATGGACTTAGAGATGCAGCAGAGGGAGAATGAGAAGGAAATACTTGAGAGAATAATCAATCAAATCAGTATTCAATATGTAACAAAATAGTCCTGCAAAAATAAAAATAAAACAAAGTTATTTTCTAATAAATGAACACTCAGAAAATTTGTAACCACCAAACCTAAATTATGAGAAATACGAAAGGAAGTTCAAGAGGCTGAAGGAAAGGATAGCAAATGGAATTTCAGACTTAAAGACAGAAAAGTCTAAATATAAGGATAAGTTTTCAAATGTCTAGCTTTTTATCTTTTCACTTTATTTTCCTAAAAGATAATTTGTTTAAAATAAAAAATAAAATTGTAAGTTAGTGTTTAGAAAGTATGCAGAAGTAAAATTCATGACAACAAAAGTACAAATGGGTAGATAAATGAAATTAAATCGCTGTAAAGTTGACATGTGAAAGACACAGATAAATTAAGAAAGAACATGACCCAATTTATTTATGTGTACAGTGCAGCCCCAAATACAAAACCTGACAGAGATATGAAAAGAACAGTATAGACCAACATCCCTTATGAAAATGGATGCAAAAATCCTACACAAGATATTAGTAAATCAAAATCAGAAATATACAAAAGGAATAACACATGAACACCAATTGAAGTTATTCCTAAGACTGTGAATGCAAAATCAATTTAGCATTCAACAATCAGTCAATGGATTCAACATCTTAATCATCTCAATAGATATCAAAAAGAGTTTTGACAAAATGCAGCATTGATTTATAATAAAAAAAAAAAAAAACGACTCTCAGAAGACCAGAAATTGAAGGAATATTCCTCAATATCATAAAATGTATCACAAAAAACACGCAGATTGGTAAAATATTGTACTGTTTCCTTCCAAGATTGGGAACAATGATAGGATATGAGCTCTCTTTACTTTTATTCAACATCTTACTGTGCAATATTCCACAAGGCAATAAGAAGGAAAATTCCACAAGGCAATAAGAAGCCTAAGTGTACTTAGGCTGGAAAAGAAGTAATTTTATATGTTATATGATTGTCTAAATAGAAAACCCTAAGATATTCAAAGCAACTATTTGAAATTATAAAATTAGCAAAGATACAGAGTATAAGGTCAATACATAAAAATCTATTGCATTTCTATATATTAGCAACAATTGGAGAATACAAATTTTTAAAATCCATTTACTATAGCATCAAGATATATAAAATTCTTAGAAATGAGTTTAACAACTATATGTGAGACTTCCAGTCTGAATAGCAGAAACCATTGCTCATAGAAATGGAGGATGATCTATAGTAGAGAATGGTTCCGTGTTCATGGATTAGAAGAATTAATATATTAAGAGGCCATTTTTCTCAAAATTGATGTACAGATGTCATGAAATTCTATCTGAAATCCCAACTTTTTTTTCATAGAAATTGACAAGCTGTGTTTCTAAATCTCATATAGAAATGAAAATGGTTACACTAGTGAAAACAGTTTTGAAACTGAGCAACATTTGTGGACTCACACTTTCAAACTCTTAGTATAAAACTGCAGTAATCAAGACAGTGTAGTATTGGCATAAGGAAATAATTCAATGGAATAGAGACTACAGGAAGAAACATATATACTGTATATGCATTTAATTGATTTTTCTATAAAAATAGTTCAGTCTTCTCAACAACTGAAGGATCTGGAACTCATACATTAGTTCTGTATGAAATTTTATAAGCATTTTAGAATACTGACAGTTTTTAATGTTAAATACACAGGTAACCTATGACCCTTCACTTTCTATTAAAATGTGACATGCAAAGAAAACACCTTGTATTTGTTTTATCTTATTTCTGCTTCATTTTCCTTTTCTCTTTACTCTTGATGCCCTCACACTTCCTGAAAAAGTGTTGTATAGTAAGTTTTGTCAAAAGTTCTGTTTCCTAATGGCCCCAGGCAAACATAATGGATAGAAAAAGTGGCCTTCAAAAGCCAATCCTCTGGGATACCTCAGTGGCTCAGTCAGTTGAGCATCAGACTTGATTTCAGCCCAGGTCATGATCTCACCGTTCCTGAGATCAGGCCCGGCATCAGGCTCTATGATGACAGCATTGAACCTGCTTGGGATTCTCTCTCTCCCTCTCTCTTTCTAAATAAACAAACAAACAAACAATAAAAGAAAAGCCAATCCTCAAGATGAGATTTTTGGGGTTACATAACTCATGTTCTGGAACCAAAGCAACTTATTCCCTTGCTATTGTTAAGTGGAGTGGCAAAACTTTCTGGCCTACAATGGAATTACAATTATTCAAGCTTTTACCTTTGGTTAAGTGGAATGAAGTGTAGTTATAAGAAAAGGCATTAAGAGGTCAAGTGGCTATTACACTTCATTGGTACAGAGGCATTTCTAATTATAAAGTTGCAAGAGCTGCAAAAAAGAAGTAAATGCAGACTTGATAGGTCTCTTAAGACAAATGTAAGAAATGGGGATCCCTGAGGCCAGAAATTAGGATATTTGGGACTCTGAACCTCCTAAATTCTCTGATCTCTCAGGGCTAGCAGAAACAGTCCTCTGTTTCCAGAGGAAAACAGCATTATCTAAAGACCATGTAATAAACTATGCAAAAAAGTGACTGGGTAATATGACCACTGGTGTCCTCAGAATTCATGCCTTACCATTCCTCATGGTCTCCAGGAATGAAACCCAGAATCAGCCTTTAGTACAACCTGAGTAGGGAAGTAAAAGCATGAGAGTTTGCTGGTGTGGTTTCTTGAAGCCTGCCAATGATAATGCCTAGGTTAAATGAAGTCAAGATGCCAAAATGTCCATGCTTTATTACTGAGGAATTTCTCAGAAAGCTCAGGGAAGTGGAGATGTTGGAATGACAACACTTGAGAATTACCACGTAAAGCCCAAAGAATGCTACCTTTGTTAAGGTAATATTAAATGCACAGTTGAGAAAGGTATTGGCATCTTTGAAAAGCTCAGTGGTAACTTCCTTTGTCAGTAGGAGAGGATGCTATGAAATTAGTCTAATTAAATACACATGAAGAGAATGGGATTCTGGAATGGCCAAATGCAAAGTAAATATGCAGAAATTCTGGAGTGGTGGTAAGAGGAGCTTGACCATCAAAGAAGGATGGTGATGACTAATAGTTTATGGTTTTCCTAGGGTTAACAAAGATAGACAGTTGTTTTGTATACATAATGGAGAGATATAAAGTGGGTGGGGGATGTCTGACATCCAGTGCCACATTGGAGAATTACAGTCCTTCTTTCAGTTTCCATATCTAAGTCTACTCACAGAGCTAGGTCCTATCGAGTGAAAGAGAGTCTGGAACCCTGTAACCATACATGGTAAATGTCCTCCAATCTTCTCCATAGGGACTTGCAGCTATTTGACAAGACAACTTGTCATGGGTGATTTTTTTTAATGTTTATTTATTTATTTTTAGAGAGAGAGAGAGAGAGAGAGAAGCAGAGAGAGGGAGAGAGAGAATTCCAAGCAAGCTCCACACTGTCAGCACAGAGCCCAATGCAGAGCTCGATCTCACAAACCATGAGATCATGACCTGAATGGAAATCAAGAGTCAGATGCTTCCCTGACTGAGCCACCCAGGCACTTTGTCCCGGGTGATTTTTAAAAGACATATATGCAATTTGAACTGACTGGTAGGAAGCCTGAAATGCCATATTAGACCCCTAATGAGAGAGGGATCTTATAGAGGACAGGTGTTAAGTGCAGCTTTTTTTTTTTTTAACTTTACTTAAACATATTTAATTTTAAGTACAGTTCTGATACAAGTCTGTCTCTCAGCTGACCAACTGGGTCTATAGGCTAACCCTATGGTTATTTCCAGAGTCAACAAATGTATACTAAGGATGGATACACTTAACAGGTGACAGAACACTTACATTGATTCTCTGACCTTTGGAATAAGAGCCAACTGGAGGTGCCAACTGGAAGCGTTTGCAACTGCCCTCCCCCTACCTCAAAATGGAAAATAAGAAGCAATAGAACATTCAAAAGTAATTGAAGGGATTGGAGCCACCATCAAAGACTTAAGCTGCAAAGTTAGTTACCAGAATGTTCCTCATCAATTTATCTCTGACCTCTGTAAAACCCACTTGGATCATAGTGGATGATGGAGACTACTGTAACCTTAACCAAATTATAACTCCAAACACTACTTTTTTCTGGATGTCAAGAACTGAGATTTTACTCCACTAGCAAGCTAATAAGTTAGCCTGCCGCAGAAAACATGAGATTCCTGAGTTGGAGACTAATGAAGTTTATTACTCACAGAAATAGCAGTAGGCAGAACATCAGCACTTAACATCAGTTCCTTAGGCCCTAACTCACATAGGGTGGTGCACAGAGGGCCGGGTGGTTTTTTCACACTCAGTGGGGTGTGTTACAAGAGAGGACTCTCAAGCTTTCTGATCTTGAATCTTTTATTAAAAAAAAAAAATTTATAATGTTTTTACTTATTTTTGAAGGACAGCATGAGCAGGGGAGGAGCAGAGAGAGAGGGAGACATAGAATTTGAAGCAGGCTCCAGGCTCTAAGCTTCCAGCACAGAGCCCAGTGCGGGGCTCGAACTCACAAACTCTGAGATCATGACCTGAGCCGAAGTTGGACGCCTAACCGACTGAGCCACCCAGGCATCCTAGTAATCTTGAATCTTTTATAGTGGGAAGTGAGACTATCCTTTATTTACCTTGATGGAAAATATTATTTTTCTTATACTAGGACCTACCATTTGCTCTGAAAGGAGATGCTTTTTCTGTCCTCCTCCTCCAAAGCTATTTGGTATGAAACATACCTTGAAAGGTAGTCTAGAATGAAGAAAATCAGTGCCTCTGCTCACACAATATGCAAAAATGTGGGATGCCCACTGAGAATTGACTCTCAATAGCAGATGCATTATCTTTATTGAAGCACATTAACCAGCCACTGACATTTGGTGTGTTATTAAAAATTAGTGATCCATTTACCAGAGAGGATCAAATACAGCTTGCCTTTTCATGGCTATGTTTACTGTCCTACTTTTTTTTGCAATATCGCCCTCGGCTGTACCTCAATTCTCAGGTATCCTGACCATGGTGATCATTCTCACATTCTGCAGAATTTCCCGGTGGTCAATTCTATAGATGGCATCATTCTGATTGGTTTGATAAGCAAGAGGTGATGAGTGTGCTCAATACTCTGGTAAGACATATATGTCAGAGAATGGAAAGAAAACCCACAAAAATTTAGGGGTAATATTCTTAGGGTCTGGTGATCTGGGGCATACTAAGTCATGCCTAAAAGCAATGAGTATTAACTGGGAATGATTTTGCCTTCAAAAGACATTTGGCAATGTCTGGAGACATTTTTTGGTATTCAAAAATCGGTGAGAGAGGGTTGCATTAAATGGGCCATAAACCAGGGCTGAAGCCAGGGTGACAACAGATGTGGGTAGAGGCAAAGGAAGCAACTAAACATCCTACCAAGCACAGGAAAGCCCCCTCACAATTAGGGAATTCTCTAACCCCAAATCTTAGTAATACCAAGATTGAGAAACTCTGGTTTAAAGTAATAAATCTGATGTTGCCCTTTGCAACTTCTACATAAGAGAAAACAATATTGTACATGTTGGTCCCCCCGAATTTTAGAGCCAACATTTACAGCAACTGGTAATACTACTGAGACCCTTTAATTAAGTAACTTAGAGGCTTCACATTTTTAGTGTAGCCCTGTACAAGAGGGGGTTCCACAGTTAGGTCCGTATTGTATTGCCAGCTGCCCTGCCACTTGGAACACACCCACGTGGCTCAGCTCTGCTTCTATCCCTGGCCTAGCACTTGCTTTCCTTCTAAGCCATAGACATTTTAGCAATAGCTCTTGATATTACCATGGTGATGAGGCCCCAAATCTTTCTGTTCATCCAACCACAACAAAAACAAAAGAAGAACCTACATAATGTACTGATAGGCAAGGATAGACCAGTGCAATGGCTTATTGGTGCAATGAAGTTGAGGAGGTTCTAGCATCCCGACTGGATGCCTTGGGGCAGAGAGGGAAATAATAGAAACTGCGAGTGAGTGCAGGGGTGTTAGCCCTCTATGGGGTAGACCAAAGATGCAAGAGATGAGATGGAGGCAACAGAGAATCTCCTTGCCCTTCCAATTCACTATGGACTGTTTTAAGGTGCAGTGACTCCCCAGTGTCAGTCTAGATTTATCCAGCAGGTCTCAGCAATTAAACACATGTGTTCAGGTGAAACTATAGCAAGCACAGAAACACATTACCCTGTGTTTGGTTTCCTTCTTTCCATGCCTTGCTTTTCTTTTTCATCTTGTGATTCTTTGTGCTGTAGGGGAAGCAAAATGGTACCTCTAACCCTCTCAGGGTTTTTGACTGTGACTGAAATGTAATCAGCATAGACAGATTAATAGGAGAAAAGCAAAAAACGTATTTGACATAAGTTTTGCATGAGAGACTGCCCTCATAAGTAAATGAAGACTCAGAGAAGCAGTTAGATTTGAGTGCTTATCTACACTGAATTGGGCAAAGAGTGGTAAATTGTGAAAATATGACAACACAGATGGGCTTGGGCTTAGGGTAGTTAATTGGGTAGAGAAGTGATTAGAAAGATAAGTGTTAGTTTAACAAGGTTTGTTTTTATAGATTTATCTCAATGATAAGAATGTTTGTTTTCTCCTGATATCCAAAGGATATCTTCCATTCAGGGTTTTATCTCCTGCTTTCAGGTAGGAGGAGGAGTCACAGCATCCCTCTTGCACCTGTTGTTTTTCAAGTGTCTTTTAGCTCTAAATAATCCTTATGTCAAAATGGAATATCATGAAGTGGCATATTCCGCCACCCTTTAGTAACCTCCAGTAAAGCATCAGCATGTAATTTTGTCTCAGGGTTTCTTTTTGAAAACTTGAGCTAAAACACAGTGTATTAGAAATATGGATGGCATGTGGTACCTGGGTGGCTTTGTCTTTTGAGCGTTTGACTTTTGATCTCAGCTCAGGTCATGATCTCACAGTTCATGAGATCAAGCCTGAATCGAGCTCTGTGCTAAGCATGGAGCCTGGTTGTGATTCTCTCTCTCCCTCTCTCTCTGCCCCTCCCCTGCTCATGCTCACTCACTCTCTTTCCAAATAAAGAAATAAACTTAAAAAAAAAAAAAGGCATGGAGGGCATATGGAACTGTAGTCAGTGAGGGGACTGTAGAAGTAGGTTGAGGCCAGTCCATGGAGCACCTTCAAAGTCAAGTGAAGGATTCAAAGGAAGCTCAGGTTCCAAGAATTTAATTCTGTATTCACACAGAGTGGTAGGAACAGAATTCTGCATCAGTAAAGTGACTTAGTGCCTGTCCAGGCATTCATTAGCTAATTAAACTGAGGAGCAGAGATAGCTGATTCTTTCTAGTCACGTAATTCCTAGGAATCTCTCCTTCGTTTAATTATGTGGGGTGCACTCTGCTTCCTGTCAGCAGCCCATCCCTCATGTGCTGAGGAAGAAAGGTCTTCCAGAGGTGAACCAGAGCTTCTTTAGGGAATTAGTTAATAGGAAATCTGCAGCAACCTCAAGCATGAAAATTTCCCCTCCTTACCAGTGGAGACCAGTGCTCAAGCAGCTGAAGAACCCCCAGGCACACCTTCTGTATTATTATCAATATCTCTATGATGCTTTGGGCAATTTCTGAAGCTAATATGGAAACTGGTTGCTGTTGATATTTCTGACTTAAGTTTTTGGGGGGTAAAACAAGAATAGATATAAACTAACAAAATACATGACAAATAGATGGTTTGCAAAATGTAAAATGTGCTAGGGTTCCATCATCATTACGTCTAATTTACAAACAGTGAAATCAGTGAGTAGGTTAATTTTATCTCTGAAGTTAACTTGTACTCTTTATGTTTGGAAAGCATTGTAGTTCTTTTTCTTACAAGGTAAGTGAGGGAAAAGATAAATGCGATAAACATACCTTATGTTTGGCAAATTTCTATATTGAGGTTAAAATGAAGTGTGAAATATTATATTCATATTGTGTCCGTGGTTTTCTTAACTTTATTTCTGCTGAGGTATACCTTGAGACAAGGTTTCAAATGCAAGTAGTTTATTGGGGCAGATTTATCAGAAGATATCTGGTGAGGATACCATACCCAGTGAGGCTGGGAAAGAAAGAAAACCAAAACAGTATGGTATCAAACAAGTTACCACTGTGGGCAACTAGAGAATAATAATGGAAGAGGGGCAGAGAGAGAGGGAGACACAGAATCCAAAGCAGGCTCCAGGTTCTGAACTGCCAGCACAGAGCCAACATGGGGCTCAAACCCATGAGCCGTGAGATCATGACGTGAGCTGAAGTTGGATGTTTAACCAACTGAGCCACCCAGGCACCCCTAGATTTCCTTTTAAAGCCATCAGTCATGTCTTTCTTCTTCAATACATCCTTTTCCAGTGAAGGATCCGGTACCAACCTGCATCTAAACAAGTGTGTGCATCCTAGTCTATGTCTTGCTACAGTGAAAATTAGAACTATAATGGCTTGGGTGTGGGTCTAGGTCATGTACATAATACTCCATAGGCAACTGCTCACTGAAGTACTGAGAGGTATCATCAGCCTGAAGTACTAAAAAGAATGCTGGATGTGGAAAAAGAAAAAGAAATTGGGACTCGCCAATTGTCATGACATTCATGAGTAGTGCATCATAGATTGAATTTAGGTATTATGAATCTTATTGATGGGCCCTTTCCATTATGGAACACAGCTTCTTGAATGACTGTATCCCTCATATCACTTAGCTCACTGACAGTAATAATATTTGGGATAAACAGGTACTTGGTTATTAACTGTGAGGTTTGTTTGTTTGCTTATTTATTTTTAAGGAATGTGTTCCTAGATACTACTATCCAAATCTTGTCTTAAATTCTTCCCTCTTAAATTCCAGGGAATGGATATCTGTTCAAGGGATGTAAGTTGTGCCTGATGGAGGTATCTTATACTAAAACTATCTATGGAGCTGAATCTCAGCAGCCAACAAAATTGATTGTTTCTGTGTCTTCTGATTTCCAAGGACTCTTTTTTCCTCTCAACCCACACCTCTTCGCAAAGCTCCTAGTAGTGGCAATAAATCTGAGTTCATCCTGTTATAGTAGTTAATGGACTTAAGAACAACTGAGCTGAAAAGTCATACCCAGGCAGGAGTTACAAATTACACAAGTCAGGATAAAAGCTTCATAAATATTGACTCCACCTAATGGTTTGTGTCAGAGGAAGAAATCTCATTATGATAATAGCATCTTCTCCCTAAAGCACTGCTCTATGGACTGAAGTTCTGTAAATGTATTAATATCACCAAGAATTTAGTTAATAAAACTGAATTGTTCAATATCTATCTTCATTCATTATTTAATGTATTAATAACATTGAAGGTTTCTCAGAGTGAAATCTTGAAATATATTGTGGTGAGAAATGAAAGGAAATTTGTGGAGGGTAAGGTAGCATTGTGAATCATCTAGGACTGAGCAAAATGGATTATGCAAAGCCAAGGATGTTTGAATTACTTTGTTGTTTTCCACTCAAATGTTCAGGCCATCAGCTAGAATGAGACAAATTCTCCTGCTGGTTTGACTAAGGCTTATGTAAATTCATAAATATGTTTGGCCACCCAAAATGACTTGCTGGAATTCACCTAAAAAAAGAGGAGATGGCTCAATCCAGGAGAGAAAGGTTATTATTGTGGGTAAGCAGGAAGTCACTACTATAAATGAAAGAAAAGGAAGTGATACACTCGAATGCACACAAAAAATAGATTTACTGAGGAAAAAGAGTAGTCATTCTGAGTTAAAGCAGTGACTTTTTCATAATTCATCAATGGATTTTTTGTGAGATCTATTATCATGCTAGATACTATGTTGGGTGTGCAAATATACAAAAATCATCTTGAATTACCTTTTTTTCTTAAAAACATAATGATGGTTATACATGCTATAAATAGAGAACTATAGGTTATGAGAAAGTGTGCAGCAGAATATTGCCACAGAATATTCAGGGAGAAGAGATCACGGATGTAATTAACCTCAACATTTTCCATGAGAGCCTGAAGCCCAGAGCTTGGAAGTACCAATGTTACATTGAGAGGCAGAAGATGTCAACTTTTTTTTTTTTAAACTAGGTGACCAAAGAACATTTTGCCTGGCTAGATGTCAATGTAAATATTTCCTTATGTGCATTATTATAATAATGTTTTCTTAAAATTAATTTTCTTGGTAGAGACTATTTAAATTAGGATAATCAATGGTGGAATTACTATTCCCTTTAATCAGCATTTGCAATGCATTTGCATTTGCAATCGCAAACTGTGTTCCAGGACCCTTGCTAAATATTTCCATCTATTTTTTTCATTTAACCCCTACCACAAGCTAGAAGGTATATGTTACAAGGAGCAATAAAGTAATTATTATCCCGATGCTCAAGCAACTCAGATTTAGAGAGAGACTCTAGACACACAGACCTACTTAGTAACAAACAGAATGCAATAAGTGACATAATGCAAGTTGTATTATGCTTTCAGTATACAGAAGAAGAAGCAATTAATTCTGCCCTAAGAAGATGGAGGAATTCTTAATTGGAAAATATAATCTTGGGCCTCAGACTTTTTCTTTTTTAATGAGTTTCCCAAGTAGAATAATGAAGGATAAGTATCTTCTAGACAATGGGAATTGTGTGAACAAAAGAATGGTCTCTTGAAAGTATTCTCCTATCTCCACTACATAGTGAGGCAAGCTCTAACCAGCTCTCAGAGTACGAGAAAGGAGAAAGCTGAAATCAGGGACAGCGAGGAGCGAACAGGAAACCCAAGATTAGTTCCTAACAAGAGTAAAGTCAGGAATGTGGCCAAACACAGATGTATACCTTTATGAGTTAGATGCTACTAAGGGACAAACCTTCAATCTGCAGTTCAAATCCAAGAGTCACACACAAGGAGAAAAGGCACAGAAGTTACATTTGAAGAGATTCTCCTAGAAAAGTGTTCTTTTCTCCCATCCTCCTCTGGAAGAGCCTTGATTCAGATCTTAAATGAATCTGCAGGATGCCTGACAGTTTCCTTTTCTGACATCTCTTGGCTTCAACACTGTTCTTTCTCATAGATATTGACTTTCTTTCTCAAGCATAGCAAGCATCATTACTTCATTGCATGACCTATACAAACATTGAGGTGTTCACATATGAGTTAACTTGCCTATTAAATCAAAGTCATGTTTGGTTCCCCTTCACCTCACTTGCTCAATGCCACCTACTTCCTCTATTTGGGAGAAAAACAACAACAACAGAAGTATGACAGTCTTTGCCCTCTTTTGCCCTCTTTTCCTCTGAGCACTGAGACTCTGATTTTGGAAATCTCAGCCCTGCCTTGTTTTGGAAACATTTTGTCCTTCCATCTTCCTTGAAATATTCTGTGTCTAGAATAGTCAGGAGCCTTCTTTCCTTTAGTAGGTTGATTTGAAGTAGTCAAACTAATGGGAGGCACCCAAGCACAAACAGAACTACAAACGGACTCTTATTCTACTTACTTATTCATTTGTTTAATCATTAGACATTTTGCTGGGGATTTTTATGTACCCAGACCTTTTGTGGTTGCTGAGGATATGGTTATGAACATGGCAATAAGGACAGACTGCACAAAAACATACATAGTAATTTCTTTAGAGTTGAAACATGGGCTAGTCAGGAAATATACAGTGAAAGGCTATGACAGGCAGAACTACCTAGTGGGGAAAAATCAGAGAGATTTTTCTGAGGAAGTGACAATTTTAACTGAGGCTTAAAATGGAGTGTGTGTGTGTGTGTGTGTGTGTGTATGTAAGTGGGGAGAAGGAAGTGTGCCTCCCTGAAGGTACAAAGTCCTTGTAGCAAAAGTAGCTTGACATTTCTGAAGAACTAAAAGATCATAGTGGCTGAACTATGGTAAGGGAAAGATGAGTCTGGACAAATTGAAGGTGTAAGTAAAGGCAGATAATGCAGGACTTTATAGACTATGTCATGACATTCAATTTTTATCCTAAGTGTAACAAAAAAGGGTTGAAAGGTTTTAAGTATGAATATTACAGACTGGTATTTGCATTTCCAAAGATTAAAAGCTTTGTGGGAAATGGATTAAAGGGGAGCAAGAGTGGTACAAGGAGACTTAGTATTAATGGTATTTTAGTAGTGTAGGAATGAGATGATCGCTTCCTAGTCTAGGGAGGTGCCAACAAAGACAGATATGGAAAGATATGAAAAATACTTAAGTGGTTTAATGACAGAACTTTGCAATTTGCTGAAAAAGACGGGGAGGAAGGGAGAGCAAAGGGGTTCTTGAATGAATAACTGGGTAAACGCCATGCTGCTTAGTTAGTGAACATTAGAAGAGACATGAAACATTGGAGTGAAAATGAGGGGTTTGCTTTTGGACATGGTTGAGAACCTTGTAAAAAATCCAGGTATGGTACTCAAAAGAGAGGTAAGGAGAGAGGTATACATTTTGGAGTCACGGGCATGTAGGTAGTGATTAAAGTTATGCATTTCATAGAAGAGATTGAAGCATGATAAGGAAAGAGAATCTAGAACAAAACCCTGACAAAGTTCATCTTTCAAAAGTCACAGGAGGAGGAAATGTTAAAAGAAACTGAAAAGGAATGACCAGCAAAGTAGGAGAAAACCAGGGAGTTTTTCAATGAGAAGGCTGTGGTCAACCAAGAAGATTCTGAAAAAGATACACAGGGAGAGGACATCCAGAAACGGCTCTTGGGTTTGGCAGCAATGATGTTCTTGGAAAGGGCGATTTCGTGGAGCTGGGAACAGGAGGGTAGAAGCAAGATTGAAACAGACTGAAGTAAATATGTGGGAAAGAACCAGAGGAAGGAAATTATTTCCAGAAGTTTGGCCTTGATGGATTACTAGGGAAGTAGTTGGAAGTTGTGAATAGTCTAGTAAAGTTTATTTGTTGTTAAGATAAGAGAGAGAAAGGTTTATTTAAATGATAGTGGCCAATGGACCACTTTACAACTGATAAACCATCTTTACAACTACCATCTCCATGGTAGCTGAAGGAACAAGGTGAGGTTAGAGACATTTGTCATAGCCCAGGACCCCTGATGGCCAAGGAGTCTACCTTTTAAACTGAGGCCCAAAACCTTTTCTTGACAGTTGCTTCCTCTAGTCTCAATTCTAAGAGTCTGGTTTCCTACTGCTTTCATTTATAGGCTTAGAGAATCTTTTTTCTTACACTGGATTTTTTAATCCAGTTTTTTCTCTTTCTATTTCCGTAGACTGTGTTTTGTATGATTTCTTGCCCAGTGATTTACCTCACTTACATTTTTGAATGATGTTTTGTTTTGCATCATGTGCTACAAGGAAAGAACCATATATTTGACCCTTGATTTTAAGTCCTCAGTCTGACCAGAATCTAGTCCCCTATTTACTTCTACTCAGACACCTTCCATGCTTTTCAACAGTTATCAAAAGTGCTACTTAAAAACATTAAGCTCCCATATTACAGTGTATCTATTCTGGAAATTTCTGCTGCCTTGCCTGTCTATTGGTTTAAAGCCCTTTCTGGATGTTACTTCTTGCTGGTGTTCAATGTTAGGTGTGTATGTTTTATTACTATTACTTTCCCCTGGATTCTGCCAGAGATGTCTCTATATCTCATAGTTCTTCTTAATAAAGAAGCGACAAAATCTCAATGTTTTATTTCTATATTAAAAGATAAATAATCACATTTAACAGCTTGGGGATATTACTGCAAACCTATGGAAATAAAATGGTGTATATGGGGCGCCTGAGGGGTTCAGTCAGTTGGGCGTCTGACTTTGGCTCACGTCATGATCTCATGGCTCATGGGTTTGAGCCCCACGTTGGGCTCTGTGCTGGCAGCTCGGAGCCTGGAACCTGCTTTAGATTCTGTGTCTCCCTCTCTCTCTGCCCCTCTCCTGCTTGTACTCTGTCTATCTCTCTCAAAAATAAATAATAAACATTAAAAAAAATTTAAAAGGTGTATAAAGGAATACTATGAACAATTATATGCCAAAAATTAGATTATCTACATGAAATGGACAAATTCCTAGGAAGACACAAACTACCAAAATAAAATCAAGTAGAATAGACCTATACAAATAAGATTGAATTAGTACTTCAATAACTTCCCACAAATAAAAGGCAAAAACCAAATGATTTCACTGTTAAATTCTACAAAACATTTAAAGGAGAATAAATACCAATCCTTACAAACTCTTCAAAAAATAAAAGAGGAGAGAATCAGTTGATTCTATGATGCCAGTATTATCCTGATACCAAAGCTAGACAATGAAATAACAAGAAAATTACAGAACAATATCCCTTATAAATACAGATGCAAAAGCTTTCAATAAAATACTAGCAAACTGAATCTAGTAACATTTACTAAGGATCATACACAAAATGGGATTTATCCCAGAAATACAAGGTTTATTTAACTTATAAGTCAATCAGTGCAATACATCATGCATAAAGGACAAAATCACATGATCATCTCAATAAATGAGGAAAAAAAATTGACAAAATCCAATACCCTTTTATAATAAAAATATTCAACAAGCTACGAATTGAAGGAATTTCCTTAATCTTGTAAAGGGCATCTGCAAAAAAACATCTAGAAATAATATTGTACTTAAGGTAAAAGTTTGAAATCCATCCTCCCTCAGATCAGGAACAAGGTAAGTAGGTCTACTCTCACCATTTCTACTAAACATTGCTCTGGAGGCTATAGCCAGAACGATTGACACAAAAAAGAAATAAAAGCAACCTAGAGTGGACAGGAGAGAATAAAACTATATTTAAGGATGACATGATCTTCTATATATAAGGAATCTTAAAAAAAACAAAAACAAAAACAAACAAAAGGTTAAAGCTAATAAATGAAGTCAGGAAGGTTTCAAAAAACAAGATCAATGTACAAAAATCAATTGTATTTTCATACCCTGGCAATGAACAATGTGAAAGTTAAATTAAGAAAACAATTCCATTTATTATAGCATCAAGAAGAGAAAACATTTAGGAGTAAATTGAACAAAATTAGTGTAAGACGTGTTCCCTGAAAACTATAAGACAGCTTTGAAAGACATGAAAGACCTCAACAGTCAGAGAGACCATATGGAAGACTTAATATTTTAAAAATGGTGAAATTTCTCAAATTGATCCACCAATTCAATGTAATTCTTATCAAAATCCCAATTGCCCTTTTTATAGAAATTGGCAAGCTAATTCTAAAATTTATGTGAAAATGAAAGAGATCCAGAAAAACGACACAGTTGGAAATCTCACACTTCTTCATTTTGAAACTTACTACAAAGCTACATTAAACAAACTAATATGTGGGGGCACCTGGCTGACTCAGTTGGTTAAAGCATACAACTCTTGATCTCAGGGTTGTAAGTTTGAGCCCCTCGTTGGGTGTAGAGATTATTTAAAAATAAAATCTTACCAAAAAAAAAAGATAGTATCGTGGTGATTTAAGGTTAGAAAAACCGATCAATAGAATAAAATTGAGAGACGATAAATAAAACCACATATCAACAAATGGTGCTGGGACAACTAGGTATCTATATATATAAAAGAATAAAGTTGAACCCCTACCTCATACCATATACAAAATTTAAAGCAAAATGGGGTCAAAGGCCTACATTTTAGAGCTAAAACCATAAAACTCTAAAAGAAAACATGGGCATGAGTCTTCATGACTTTGGATTAGGCCACATTTTCTTAAATATACTAAAAATACACACACACACACACACACACACACAGAAAAAATAAACAAACTGGGCTTTATCCAAATAAAAACTGTGCTTCAAAGGACATTATCAAGAAAGTGAAAAAACAATCCACAGAAAGAGGAAATATATTTGCAAATTATATATTGGATAAGGGACTGACATCCACAACATAAAGAACTCTTAATATATAATCCTAAATAATTTATTATAATAAGAATAATAAATTAATAATGGTAATAAGTTAATAATATTGTAATAAAAAGACAACCCAATTTTAAAAGTTGCCAAGGTATTTGAATAAACATTTCTACTTTATTCTGAAAAAATAAAGACTTTCTGAACTCTTTTAAATGAAAAAAAAAAAATCCATGCACACTCTTGCCAGAATGCCAGAGCTTCTACTTTTGCCTTCTCCTTTTTGTCTGCTGCTTTTTTTCCACTCATTTAACTTCGTGTTAAAAATTCTACTAAGAGGGGCTCCTGGGTGGCATAGTCAGTTAAGCATATGACTTTGGCTCAGGTCATGATCTACAGTTCATGGGTTCCAGATCTGTGTCAGTCTCTGTGCTGACAGCTCGGAGCCTGGAGCCTTCTTCAGATTCTGTGTCTCCCTCACTCTCTGCCCCTCCCTTGCTTGAGCTCTGTCTCTCTCTGTTTCTCAAAAATAAATAAAAGTTAAAAAAAAAAAGAAAACATTAAAAAAATTCTACTAAGAAATCACAGGGTCAGAGGGAAGTCCAAATAAAATTGCTTAAATTTTTTACTTACTGGAAAAAAAGCCCAATTGTTTAATAGTCAGAAAGTAATTATTCAAATGTGTTTGAGTCACCATATGGACCTTGATTATCTGTGCTTTTCCTGTCACTCATTATGAGAAATAGTTAAGATGTAAATGATTCTTAGAGTTATCTATAAATTATAATATAATTCAACAATGTCTTCATTGACAGAATTGAAATGTTATTTAGAAGCTATAACTGAAATACAGACTAATTGATCAAAATAAAATTGCTCTTGAAAATTTGAAGCAAAATGTTGTAAGTGTCCCTTAAAATTGGGATCTCTCTTATTGGAACAACCGATCATTTTACATTTCTGTTTTCCTAATTGAGGACAAGAGACAATGTGGGTTAAGAGTGGGGCTCTGCAGTGGATTTAGGTTTCCTTTTGGCTCCATAACTTTTCCTTTGTTGTAAAAGGTGAAAAATCAAAACAACTTTATAATTTTTGAGGGACTGATGTAGGAATTAAATAAGATACTATATGTGAAACGTTTAGAATAGGGCCTGTCATGGGGTGATTACTCAGTAAGTGGCAACAATAACCTTGTTATGTATTATTATTGTGTATATACTAACAGCTCCAGAAACAAATAATCTAACTTCATTTATTTGTTTAATACAATCACTAGTGAAAATTTGTTTTTATTTGAACAATTAATTAGATTATACACTATATATATATATATATATACACACACACACACACATATATATATATATATATAATCAAAAAAAGAATTTAGTAAAATATTTTGGTCTTTGTGAGCTTTTTCCCCAAAGTAGATGGAAGGGTCATGGACAAGTCACTTATTTTTCATCACTTTGCCAACATCAGCTAAAATATGACAGAAGATTCAGGAGATTGCCTCGGATTTCCCGAAACAAATGTTTGTAGACCAAAATTAATACATAACATTTTGTTTAGAAATGAGTCATCAGTACCCAACCTTATCAGAGAAGGCAGTTAATTTGCCTCTTTTAAGTAGGCAAACCCCATAGGAATTGGGGTTCCTTGACCTGCTGTTTAACATCAAAATTTTTAAAAATCCAAAAATTTTATTTACATTTAAAAACATTTTTTTAAATTAAGGAACCATGAACTGAACATGTCTTTAATATTGACTCATATTTAACTTGCCATTTCATTTGTTATTTATTGTCGGGTCTTCATTTTGGATTATGAAATTTATTATCAATATATTATATAGGAATGATCAGGTTTATTATCAGTATATTGTATATTTTTTTACTCTTTTCTTTTTTTAAAAAAATATTTATTTATTTATTTTTGGAGAGAGAGAGAGAGAGAGAGAGAGAGAGAGAGAGGCAGGGAGAGAAGGAAACAGAGAATCCCAAGCAGGCTCCACACTGTCAGCACAGAGCTTGATGGGCTTGAACCCACGAACCATGAGATCATGACTTGAACTGAAACCAAGAGTCGGATGCTTAACTGACTGAGCCTTGCAGGTGCCTCTTTATTCTTTTCTGTAATAATTTCTTGCAATTATACTATTTTTCATCATAGTTGTATATTTTTTTGTCCATTAAGTAATACTGATTTTACGTTTTCTATACTGATGTACTTTTTTTTTTTAAAATTAGAGCTTAAAAAGCTAATCCAAATAACCTAGTAAATAAATAATGGTAAATGGCATCAAGGTATATTTGAATGACAGGTTTTGAAACACTATGGTATGAAAAACTTTAAGGATCAAGTTTCAAAGACATTGTTCTTGAATTTTTAGGCTAAAGAGAGAATAGAAACTTAAGGAGCTGCAAGTATTGTATTCTGTCACTTAGCTTTATACCTAGATATAAAGTTTAAGAGCATTATCCAATTTTGCCTTTAAATTTCCATATATTTCAGTTGCTGTTTACTCACAAATGAAATATGTTTTCACTTATTTTTCCTTTGAATCACTCCAATATTTGCAAATCAGGACAGAAACATCTATGACCATAACTGCTCTCAAAGTAGTCACAATTTAATAGTGGAGGCAGACACAAAAGACGTAACTGTAATGAAATGAAGAATGGATTTGGAGTGATGATAGATATCTAAAAAGTCTTATGAAAGTCCAAAGGAGGTAAAAACAAAACAAAACAAAACAAACAAAACAAACAAAAAACCAAAATATATGTCTGAAAGCAAAAGAGAGAGACAGACCCAAAAGACTGAATAGAGCTGGTGGCATTTGATCGGATACTTAAGGAATGAACAGGTAAAATGGCAGTGGAATGAAGGAGTCCAGGTAGATAGAAATTTGTCAGCAAACTCTGAAGTGAGGAAGTGCGAAGTGTGTTCAGGGATTGAAAACTTACTGTGACTGGTGCCCAGACATTTGGTGGAAATGAGCCTGTGAAAGAAAAACAAGGCTGAATATCAAACTAAGTAGTTGAGACTTTATTTAGGGAATTTATTAAGGCAATGGGTTAGTGAAAAGATGGGCCATTGCCCTTCTTTCACATCATCTCATGCTGCCATTTGTGCACAGGGAAAGGAGTCAGTTTTAGAGCTAATGCATCTAGAGTTCTCTTGACAGAAGAAGTAAGTGTCAAGGCCAGAGGTCATTAGCACATCTTTGGAGCCATAAAACTGGAATTGTGGATGTACTGAAAGACTTCGACTTAAAAAGAAAACCATTACAATTAAAGCAAGTATTAAAGAGTGTAATTGACGGGACATTTGCCAACTTTGAATTAATTAGATTTAGCTTTAATCTTTAGAAGTGCTGGTTGCAGCAAAATGAAACCATCCTTCTTTAGTGCAGTAAGACATTAATGTTCCCATTATGATTCATTTCCAATTTGAGCTCTTCCCAACTCAAATCTATTTGGTTGGTTAAAAATGAAGTGATGGTTGCAAATAACATGGGCTATCAGGGACATCTGGGGTGGGGGGGTGGGGGGAAAGAAGGGTGGGGGGGCTCTAATTTGGTCAAATGAAAGGCATTGTTCCCATTTGATTGTTATGAAAATTGAAACAACAGGTTCAATTGCCAATTTTCGCTCTATGCTTGTGCCTGTGTCTGAAGTGCGTGGGCATGCATAGGAATGCCTGCTTTTAGTGAAATGGGCAGGTATGAGATATATCGATTGGGTTCTTCCTGTCATTGACTGAGTAGCAAACCTGTCACTTCTCCAAGTAGTGAATCATGTTGACAGAATGCATTACATTTTATAAGTTTTTTTTCTTTGTCCAGATCATCTGTAGTTGAAGCACACTTGCCACCTTTTAAAAGTGATCTCTGCAGCATTCCAGAGCCACTGAAGTATTCATCTTGACCTGGATAGTCAGTTTCTCTGCTAGCACAAAGAAGATTTTTTAACATGAACAAGATCCTTTCAACCACTCTTTGCTTTGGACTCCTAACTTTGTTATCTGTAATGATATTTTTCGAATTGGTGCATGGAGGGCCATATCTTACCCAAGGTATGTACACATGAATCTAAAATCCTACAGATGGGTAAATAATCCTTATCTTTCTGTTTGCATTGCCTTGATTTCTCTGCCATTATCAAAATAATGTGTTAAGGCATTAGTATTATTAATCATCAAACATCTTTTCAGAAGTTGCTGTTTTAAATTACATGTAATCCGTGATGCTGTTCTTCTCAAGTAAATTAATTTTAACCAACATTGTACTAAATTTATTTTGACTACACCTAATTTTTTATCTAATCACGGGGCACCTTTTTTCTCACTTCTGTTCTATGACCAAAGATAGTGAACGTGTAAGTAGTAATACAATCAATTACCTAATATGTGCATATTTTATTTTATTTTTTAATATGTGCATATTTTAAAGTGTATCTGGGGAAAGCAAAATAATATTTTTAACCTATGAGATTATAAGTAAGTTACTAATGAAAGGAGAATGACTTAGATAAAAACACATTAGGATGGAAATTTGTGTTTGCAGAGATTTAGAAATAATAATGCATGGGGAAATCTACATAGTATTTTCAGGAAGAAGATGCTAAATCCACATTATGCATTGACTGTATTTATCAGATTTCTAACATAGAGTACTTATATTAAATGAAATAATTTAATCTATGACATCTAAAATTTGTACCATGAGGAAGTTGGAGAAAATAAATTTTTGCTCTTATAATATTGTAAATTGTATTGATCTTTCTTTAAAATTTTCAATGCATTTTGTACTGGAAATAGCTCTTCATCTGAGAATCAGTAGGGCTAAATTTAATGTTGATTTATTAGGCAAACAACCTCATTGAAACTTTTATATATTTCTTTATGTTTGGAAAATAGTAATTTAAAATAGTGCTCTCTAATTTTCCTTCCAGCTTGAAATTTTGAGATTATCTATAGTCTAACTGAACTCCTTGCTGGGAAGGAAAGAGCCTTTAACTTTGTCTTACATAGGGGAACCAAAACAGGATAGAATACATTTTATTTACATGATACTTGGTTGAGAAGAGGGATCAAGTTTCTCCCTTTGGGATCAAATTCAATTTTACTAGACCATGTTGCTTCCAATGTGGTTTTAAAAGTCAATGAGAGAGCAGTTCTTTTGGCAGTGAAAATAAAATTGTATAAATCCTTGTTATTTATTTATTGGGATTTTCCCATGAAAAATAAGTTGTCTTAGAGACCTAGATATAAGGTTGGGAATCAAAAGAGTCTGGATTTTATCCATAGCTCACATTTAGTCTTTGGCCAATCAAAATCATTGCACATGATAGGCCTCCTTTGTTCTTCCTGTGAAATGATGGTATTTTCAATGTTCTTAACACAATGTAAATGAGGAAAAATGAGACCATTCACTGAGGACTTTGCAAAATTAGGATGTTGGTGGTAAATGTAACTTCTGATTTCATGTGGATGTGGAATACAGAAAAATCAAACTCTAAAGTATTTTGCTAGGTTAAAGTTAAATAACACCTCTGACCCCAGAATACCACACAGTGATATGCATACATCACTGGCAGCATATTGGAAAGGTTTTTCTCTCTGGTACTCCCTTGGATTTATTTTATTGTATATAAACAGAGAAGATTACGTTACTAGTAGGGTTATTTTCTGATCTAAATTGTCTATGATTAGAGTGAGTCTCTCTCCATATACACGTATTTCAAAGCAGCCAAAGGTTTGACTTATGTCCTTGAACATATTGTTCAAATAAGCATTTTGGGGGGTTACCATCCCGCTCTTTCTGTGTTAGACAATGTCCAAGACAAATGACACAATCTGCCAGCTGTCATTTGGTTGGAGCTATAGAAATGCATGGTTCAATAGATAAACCTGACATGGGGCAAACTGCCTGCCACAAAATGATGAAGAGTGAATATCAAGACCAAGAATACTGGAAAATTTATTGTTTTGTATTTTATCATTTTGGGGACTTCCAGATTTCTTTCTGGTAAAATTTCTTGTCTATATGTAGTGAGAAGCTTCAAATTTGAGTGAAAAGTGAGGAGACAATGAAACCTTTAAGATTCAGTATCTTTAAAGGGTGCCTGGGTGGCTCAGTCATTGAAGCACCCAACTTTGGGTCAGGTCTTGATCTCATGGTTCATGAGTTCCAGCCCCGCATTGGGCTCTGTGCTGACAGCTCTGAGCCTGGAGCCATTTTTGGATTCTGTGTCTCCCTCTCTCTTTGCCGTTCCCCTGCTCATGCTCTCTCTCTGTCTCTCAAAAATGAATAAATATTAAAAAAATTAAAAAAAATTCAGTATCTTAAGTAGCAATGAACCAGCATTATCTGTGTATTTGCAAAAGCCTTCACTCTGTCATGTCTGGATAACTTTGTCATCCTTTGTGCTAAGGGTTCACCTACACTCAGGTATTTTTTATTCAAGCATTTCCCTTGTCATACTAACTTTTAGTTCAAAGTCAAAAGCATATTAAAAGTATGTGTAATTGTTTTCTTTTAAAGCTGTATCTGTTTTAAAACTAAAAATGAAAAAAAGAAAAAAGACTTATTTTCAATTATATTTCTAAGACAATATCTTAACTTTAGAAATATAAAAAATATTTTTAAAAAATTTCTTGAAAAAACTTTTTCTTCAGGGATTCCTGTAAACCATGGTTGTCTTTAAAGGTACTGACAAGAATTTCTGAGGAGAGTTATGCAAGTGTAACCACTGGAAACAAAAGTAGTAAAGAGAGGCAAATTGATTCAATTTCTTTTGTGAAAAATGTCCCACTTAAATATGCAGAAGTGGATTAGTAATTAAGTTCCTAAAAGCTTCAGCTCTACACTTTCCTTGTTACCTCCTTCTGGTCTTATACATTCTCTAAGTTTAAGGCAATGAATTGGTTTCTCTTATCACAGTTCTAAAATAAGTAGTCATTGTCATCTGGCTATAATATGTACCCTATTTCTTTTTCTAAGAAAAATATTTTAAAGATTGTAGATTGTAATTTAACATTTTGATGAACAACTGTAATAACAATGACGTTATTGCATGGTCACATCTTAAACTAAACTATCTCTGAGGGTCTTCGTATAACTGATGTTAAGCAAATTTCCATTGATACTGTATTAATGTTTTAATAAATCAGTAGAAAAAAATGTTACAGATAATTTCTATGTTTATGAAGTAAAGGAAATTGAAGAGCTGAGCATCCATAAACTATGTTTGGTCAATGTAGAAATGATGCTGTCACCTCTCCCACGTCATCCATTTGCTTCTTCATCAAGTCTCTCTCATTCGTTTTATTAACCTCTTAATTGTTTGAGTTAATCAATTAACATTTTGTAGACACAAAAAAGACAGATGATTAAACAGAATAATATAGTTAAATTATGGGCCATTTCTGTAGCTAAAACCACAATATTCTCACTTCTAAACTTCAGACTCAATGAATCTAGCTTCTGTTCAAGCTGTCAGCTAGAATGAGGAGCTAGCAAGTGGGAGCATGATCCCACAGAAGTTCTGGATAAAAGCTTGGCTTTTCAGGCCACATCACTAAAGTTCATTTTGTTCGTAAGATACTAGTTGTTACCTCAATTGCATTACTTGTTGATAGATATCTTGTTGAGTCTTCATGTCTTATAGCTTGAGTAAAGGTTATTATCCTGATTTCTACTCCAGAATAAAAATATTTACGAAAATTGGGTGATATTTTGCTTTTAAGGTGTTGAAAGAGTTGAGCATCTGATCAATGAATGGGCTGGGAGGCAAATTGGCAAAGATGGAAAGATGTCAACGTGGAGAAAGGAGACTTCATATCACCTTTTCCATAAGATTTCCTTGAATGGTTTAAAGGCAATCTCCAGAACACAAAATGGCTCATATTTAAATGTGCATAGCACATAGAATCTTAAAATCAAATATTGTTTATTTTTTTCTTTAGAAAATTTTTGGGGCACCTGGGTGGCTCAGTTGGTTAAGGATCCAACTCGTGATCTCGGCTCAGGTCATGATCTCACAGTTTGTGAGTTCAAGCCCCCATCAGGCTCTGCACTGACAGCATGGAGCCTGCTTGGGATTCTCTTTCTGTCTCTCTCTGCCCCTCCCCTGCCCTCTCTTTCTTCCTCTTTCTCTCAAAATAAATAAATAAACTTAAAAAAATAACTTTTATATTTTTCATATTAAACACAAGAGTAGAAAATTTCAACAACACAGATAAAAAATAAGAAATTTACCTGCGATTCTACTACCCAAATTTACCTACTACCCAAATTTAGCAGGTAAATTTTAGGGTGTCACCTTTCAGACATACTGTCTCTCCTCTTCTCTCTCCCTCTCTCATAATCTCTCTTTGCTCCTATACATTCAATGATTTTTGAAACAGCTCCTCTTTTTGGGTTACACACCTTTGTCCACAGCGCTTTTTTTGGTGAGTATATGCATTGATAGTTAGCTATAAAATGTATTTAATTAAAAGTGCTTTCGGTGACACAGATCGAAAATGGAGGCTTCATTACATTGGGATGATTATTACAGGAAATGAGTTGTTTCCAGATAAAGAAGATGCAAACCACGAAGAACTATTGCTGGCTCTACTGAATAAAAATTTTGATTTCCAAAGACCTTCTAGCATTGGTAAGTTAGGAATTTATTCTGTCTTCTGACCTGTTCTTTCTCAAGTTTAATTTGTAGTAAAGTAATAACTACTCCTTTTCATGCTGCACTGACAGCTTAAGTGTATCTTATTATTTCATATTCATGATAAAGCAATGGCATTATTAAAAAATATTAAAATCCTATTTTCTTCAATTAGAGGGTCCTAATGGGATCAGTAACCATCTATTTACAAAATAGTTATCTTTAGTCATATTCTCATCTCTGCAACTCCTCACTCATACAGTTAATATTTTCTTTTACTAAATGCTTCAAATCTGTTCCCAGGTTTTCATTAGAAATTTCACAAATTAACTGCATTTTAATGGCAGTTAAGTTAGCACATTTGCAATGAAATTCTCTCCATGTGGGAAACAATTGGAGTAGAGACCACTGGGAAATTTAGGCACACCGACTGACATTTTTTTCTTTGAAGATCAGCAGAATCTAATTTACAATTATGCATTAGAGTTTTCTCCAAGAAATGACACTGTCAGAAACTTAGCAAGTCTAGCCTAAGAGAAAATGTGAGAATATGTCAATGTGTTACACTCTCCAAAAACATCTGATCCTCTAAAAAAAAAAAATCTAGTCATGGGACAATGTGCTGACTATAACAACATCTTAATGAATACTTTAAAAATACAGGGTTTTAAAATTAGAAATAAGATATTCTCATTGAAGAAAATGTATGAAATTATAAAAAAGAAAAATTCATACTCAAACTGTAAAACCCAGAGAGAGCTAATATCAATATTCTGGGAATTTCTTTCATGAATGAATTGCATAGATGTTTGTGTCCCACTTTTTTTCACTTACTATTGTTTCATAAAATTTCCTCATGTTAGTAGAATAATTTACTTCTAAATAATAGTCCTTCTTAGAACTATGGTCTGTTTTAGAAAGCTTTGTGCTTATTACAAGAAATCAGGTATTTTCTCATGACATAACTGGTTGAAATTCAATATGTCAGGCATTGAGAAAATATTTGGGTCTTATATTAGGGATGGTGGGTGGTCTCAAATCTTATGGAAAAGACCTTTGCCTTCCACATAAGATCCCAAATGTGTGAATCGGGATGAATCTATTATTTGCCACGAAAGTTTTCATGTAACGAATGTGTCTTGCAGATACAGAACTGACTGGCAAATTGGAAGAACTTAACCAGGTGAGAGTGTGAAATACTTACATTTCATTTTTAATAATAATTAGAAGGCATTTATCTTTGGGCACAGTTTGAATTTTACAGTATGATACCTTAAAATTTTTTTATTCCTGCTAGAGAAAAAGTAAAGTAATTCATTAGAAAAAAAGTCAAATTCCACTTGGGAAAAAAAAAAACAAGAAAGAAAAGAAAACCAAAACAAAACTAAAGCTGAAATGATCTTGAGATAAAATCTGGATTCTCGTCCCAGCTCTCCAATTGTTATGAGACCAGAAACAAATTAAAATTCTCTGGATCTAAATCTCCTCACTATAAAATAGGAGGCTATACCTAGATTGGTGATTTTCAGAATGTATTATTATTTTTAAAAGTGGAAATATTTTTTCCCAAATAAATTGGATACGGTCTCATATCCAATTCATTCGGTTGCATACGAAGGTGGAGCTGTTCTGTTTAAAGCACCTGGTTGGGCGCCTGAAGGGTCACCTCTTTGAACCCGCTCTCAGCCTCCTCAGAGGGAGACCCTTAGCAGCCTTTTCCCCAACTCCTTGACATGCTGTAAAGAAAATGTGAAAATCACCAGATTCAATGATTTCAAAACTTTTTCACAAACATGCATGCAAATCCATTATTATGCAAACCATGTGGCTCTTTGGGAGAGAGAATTGTGTCCCATCATTCTAGGCGGGTCAGACATGGACACTTTCAGTAGCCAGGCTGAACTCTACTTTGGTAGAGTTAGATCTTCAGGGTGTAGACAATCAGAAAGCTTGCTAAAAATGAACATGGGTTGAATTCTGGGTAAAAACCCTAAAGCCTCAAAATACTTCTCCCTTCCTGCTGGAAAGGAGAAATATTTCAGGAAATCCAAACATTTACATAACTCTGTGGAGCTCCTTGAAAAGCACTGCTCATTATAGGTGACATGGAATCGAGTCCAGGAACACAGGCTGTGTTTCCAGGCTCCCCATTAATTAACACCCAGAGTGGACTTCCTTAACCATAAACCTGTTTTTTCCTCATGTCCTGTTGAGTCATGTACCTTTCTCAGTCAGTCTCTAAATACTAGTTTCCTTGTACTCTTCCTGTTTCTCTTTGTTTACGTTCTTCATTACTTTTTCTCCTTTTCAATTCCTTGTTTCTCCTTTCTCCCTTTCTTCTGTTTTTCTTACTCTTTTCCCTGTTTTATTCAAATACTTTCTCTTCTTCAACAGAAAATAGCATCATTCTAATTAAAGATGAATAATTTTTATGTTTGATTTTTAACAGCTGGAAAATCTAAAAGAGCAGCTCGCAGAGGCAAAAGATTCGGAGATATCCTATGCTATAGGTGGTCTATCTTCTTCCCATCCCAATAAGCGAGGTAAATTTTCATTTCAAATTTTTAAAATTGACATCTGAAAGATTAGTTTTGCAATTATTACTAAGAAGAAAGAGAGTAACTTGATATTTCTTAATCCTATGGTGGTGCTCAAAATCAAGGCTCATATCTTTATTTTTTATTTTATTTATTTTTAAACAAATTTAATGTTTATTTATTTTTGAGAGAGAGAGAGAGAGAGAGAGAGAGAGAGACAGAGACAGAACAGGAGAGGGGGAAGGGGCCGAGAGAGAGGGAGACACAGACTCTAAAGCAGGCTCCAGGTTCTGAGCTGTCAGGACAGAGTCCTACCCAGAACTTGAACCCATGAACTGTAGATCATGACCTGAGCTGAAGTTGGGTTCTCAACTAACTGAAACACCCAGGCGCCCCTATTTTATTTTATTTTATTTTTTAAGTTTATTTATTTTGAGAGAGGGAAAGCAAGAGTGGGGGAGGGGAAGAGAGAGAGGAGAATGAGAATCCCAAATAGTCAAATTCCACTTGGGAAAAAAAAAAAAAAACAAGAAAGAAAAGAAAACCAAAACTAAAGCTGAAATGATCTTGAGATAAAATCTGGATTCTCAGCACTAGCAGTGCAGAGCCTGATATGGAGCTCAAACTCACAGACGATGAGATCATGACCTAAGCCGAAGTCAGACACTTCTCCTACTGAGCCGCCCAGGCACCTCCGAGGCTCATATTTTTAAAAAAGATTCCAGTGAAAACGTTCCCATATGAATGTATCTGAGTTCTGTGGTGTTTATAGCAGTGTGTCGCAAGGTCATATGTTCTAGGTTTAAGTAAAATAGGCCCTTATTGTTTAAAATTGTGACTTACCTTTGCTGTTTTGCTTAAACACTAGAGATAGGAGAATCACAAAAGGGAACAATCAAGTTTCAAGTTAATCCAGAATTTTAGAACATCTTTATTAAAGTCATTGCTCTAACGTTTGGTTCAAGGCTTGATTCATAACATTTAATTTTAGGAGGATTTGTCTTTTGGATCCCTCTTACTATTTATAATATTTCTTGGGAAATTCTTGTTTCTTGCTGAATTAGTTCTTATATTTGAAAAACTTGTATGTATGTTTTTCCATTCATAGAGTGATGTGAGCCTTCCTAAAACTTGTTTTATTTACACTTGTCTTTCTTCCCAGATTTGTCTTTAACTTGTACAGAAACCTATGTCACAATTGCTACTAAGGGGGAAAAGGAGACACTGGTATTATTTAAACACTTAGCATATTATATTTTATATTTTCATATCTCAAAATATTGTGGTTAATACATAAGCACTAGAGCTACACTGCCTGGGTTCAAGTTAATATTGACATTTTCTACCTGCTTGAACTTGTGCAATTATCTAACTTCCTGTGCCTTATTTTCTTTGCCCCCAAATGCAAATTATAATCCTAAGTATCTTTATGAGATTGTTGGGAGGACTTGATGAGTAATATATGAAAGGAATTTAGAATAATGCCTAGCAAATAGTAAGTACTATGTAAACTTAACTTGTTTTTTATGGTTTTGATCAATGCTATAATTATTATTTTATTCTCTTCATAAACATCAGGTAGCTATTACTATGCCTATTTTATAGATGAGGAAATTACATCTCAGAGGGATTAAATTATATGCTGAAAATAACCCCACTGCTAAGTGACTCAGCCAGTGAACCTGAAGGAGATGGTAGTAGAACCTTCCGGAGTTTTAAGGACTTTGGCTTTTACTAGGTATCATGTGGGACATCACTGGAAAGTTTGAGCTCAAGAGTGATACGAGATAATTTTTAGTACAACCACTCTTGATGCTTTGTGGAGAACACACTGCAAAAGATGGGCAAAGGTAGAAGCAGAGAAAACTTTAATAAAAATAATTTAGTGGTAGCAGCTTGCATTCGGTTTGGCAATAGTGAATTGATAAGGAGGGATCTTATTCTTTGGCTATATTTTCAACAAAGAAGCCAACAAAATTTCTTGTAGGATTACACGTAGGTTGTATTAAAAAATGACGGAAGGTGTCAAGAGTGACTCCAAAGATTTTGTTCCAAGCAACTAGGAAAAAGAGGGCAAATTCTACTTATTGAACCAGAGATAGCTGGAAGAGGAGAAAGTTTGGTAGTGTAGAGGGTTGAAATAGAGATTTGTTGGGCCTTCTCATAATTAGCGTAGCTTAGGCTATGATGTGTTACCAGTTTTAATCTAAATCTCAGAGGACTATCATATAATAAAGTCCAATACATGTAGTATAACCCTCTTTGATTTTCTGACTATATCATTTGAAAGGTTGTTATAGCTTGACTGCCTCTAATATTGCCAAGACATAGGAAAGGAATAGAGGACACACCCCAGGTCTAAACTGCCTCAGTTCAGAACTTGGTTCAGTGAGAAGTGTCACTTCTGAAGTCCACTGGCTAGAATTAGTCATGTGGGCTGCCACCAAAATACTGGCAAGATAGGCTGATAAATTTTAGGAAGTACATATAATACCTGGGGACCACTGCCTCTACTACAGTCAGTCCTTTCATCTCTCCTTAACCACATAGACTATACTTATCCCATTCCCATTAGAGACAATCCCAGATCTCTTTCACTGACTGAACCCAGAACAAAGAACAGGCTTTCCAGGAGATACTAGTCTTCATTAGATACAGTGTGGCTTCTTCCTCTTCATTCACAGACCTGTTGGCTAAAAGGACAATTCCAATAATTGGCAGAGGAACAGGGACAGGATAACCACAATCAGAAATCAATCCATAAAGGAAACAAACAAGAGATACACAGAATGCTACCCTCCAGGAATTCTGAAACCCCACTGGGCAAATATTATAAAGGTCTCCTACCCTGGGGATGGAAAAAGGTGTCTTGATTGGAGCCTTTAGTATCTAGGAGGAGTCATTTGCCTATTGTAACATTTCTGGTGGCTACACTGTCTGAGATTTTTGCTTTTTCATTTTCATCCCTGGATACATCTTATGTGTTCCTTGGGGAATATTCTCTTCACTGGGATGGTACAGTTTTCTTGGGTCTTATCCCACTCTTGCAAAGTTGGAGGTCTGAGGTTTATTTTGTCTTAAAATATCAAAGATATTTTTATTTTAGGATTTATGATGTCCTTTCAAAAATTTAGAAAGCTTCTCATCTGCTTGCTACACGCAAATGCTTTTGAAGAAACAATTTTAATTATTCTGCCTTCTCAGCCCCAATTTAGTAGCAGTTGTCTTGAAAGTATGTGGAACATGGGCACCTGGGTGGCTCAATCAGTTAAGCATCTGACTTTGGCTCAGGTCATGATCTCATGGTTCGTGGGTTCAAGCCTCGTGCAGGCTCTGTGCTGACAGCTCAGAGCCTAGAGGCTGCTTCAGCTTCTGTGTCTCCCTTTCTCTCTGCCTTCGCCCACTCCTGGTCTGTCTTTCTCTCTCTCAAAAATAAATAAACATTAAAATAAAAAAAAAGCAAGTATCTGGAACATGCCTTAAAGACTAAGCACTCACTCTGACTTCTTTATTCAAATTGTTATTTATGGAGCCTCTGTCACTTGGAGTAATTTTAAATCTCATTTTATAGTGTTTTGGATCTAGAGGAAGTTAACCCTTTGAACATTTTGAGAGCTTGTGTTTCTGAACTCTTTATTCCCTTTGTATTTGCTGTCACATTGCATTTGGGGATGAATTAGGCAAACTACACTAGCAAAGTAACCTTACTATCTCAGTGATGTAACTTGCTTTAATATTTATTTTTTATTTACACGAAGCCTTGTGTATGTTGGTCACTTTCCTTTACTCTGTATCCACACTATGTGTCCCTGTAGTGGGACAGGAAAGAAATGGAGGTAAACACATTCTTATCTGCCAAAATTAGACTCATGATCTTAACCTAACTTACTGGGGTCGGGGAAGCACCTTGGAAATGTAAAAAAAGCACAAGGAATATTTGGACAGTCACATCCCTACCACAGATGTTTTGGGCTTATGCTATGCATAGCAATATCATCCCAGTATAGCAGGCCTTCTTATGTACATTTTTGGGTTTCAGTTACTTGTGGTCAACCATAGTCCAGAAGCAAATGATCTTCCTTCTGACATACCATGAGAAAGTCAATAGTACCTTCATGCTACATCACAGGGCCTACATCATTCACCTCATTTCATGTCCTCATATAGGCATTTTATCATCTTACATCATCATCATAAGAAGGGTGATTATAGTATAATAAGACATTGTGAAGAAGCCACATTCACATAACTTGTATTGTAGTATATGGTTATAATTGTTCTAGTTTATTATTTATTGTTGTTAATTTCTTTCTGTGCCTAATTTATAAACTAAACTTTATCATCAGTATGTATGTATAGGAAAAACATGTATTTATAGCATTCAGAACTATCTGCAGTTTCAGGCATCCACTGATGGTCTTGGAACACATCCCACACAGATAAGGGGGGACTTCCTGTAGTGATCTGAGTAGACCATTGAATATATAAATTCGAGGTTTAGGGAAACAGCTCATATTGGAGTTATTCATTTGACAGTTATAAACATATCAATATTGCTTGGCATTGTGATGAAACCATCTAAGGAATGGCTCTAGATATTAAAGAGAAGACAGCCAGGCCTGAAGCCTAAGTGATTCCAAGGTTAGAGATGGGGCAGATGAGAGAATCAGCAAAGGAGGCTGGGTAGGAGCAGCTACCAAGGAAGGAAGTGACAAAGAATGCCCCACTCCTTCCAGGAAGAGGTAGTGAAACTATATTTGAAGTTGGATAACTCCAACTTTCCTTCTGAACAGCAATAGAAAGATTATTAATGGCTTGGCCAAGAATTGTTTGGTGGACTTTTGTTGAAGGAGAAAATGATAAAACAATATTTTTATCATTTGTCAGGAAACACTGACAATATACATCACTTTTGAAAAATTTTGTTTTAAAGGGTAGAAAAATTGGGGTATTAGCTAGAACATTTTGGGGGAGTGTCAAAGAAACTTTTTAGTTGTATTTATGCAAGTAGATATTAAAACATATTTGTATATAGTAGGAACAAAGTAAAACATATGAAATAGATGCCCAGGTTAGGTGACAAAAACAACCCACATTATACTTAAAGTGTGGTTCTATTGCAAAAGTATGAATAACATTACATGAAAGTAAAATGGACCTAGAGACCCAGCTAATGCAATAGTAACTTATGCTTACTGGGAAATATTATAGTTTGCTTTAATAATTTATTTTATAGTTGATAGATACCTGCTAACTTCATTCAGAATTTATGATAAAATATGATAAAATACAACATCTTTCCATTTATAAAAATCCTTAACAGATTGGGTATAGAAGGAACATACTTCAACCCAATAAAGGCCATATATAACAAGCCCACAGGTAATATCATATTCAATGGAGAAAAATTGAAAGAGATTTCCCTGAGGTTGGGAACATCACTTCTATTAAATATAGTGCTAGAATTCCTAGCTATGCAATTAGGAAAGACAAAGAAATAAAAGGCATCCAAATAAGGAAGGAAGATGTAAAACTCACTTTTTGCTGATGATATAATCTTATATATACAGAATCTCAAAGAGTTAGTAAAAAACTGTTGAAATTAGTTGGTGATTTCAGTAGGTGGCAGATTAAAAAATCAGCTTACAGAAATCAGTGGCATTCCTTTATACTAATGATGAAGCATAAGAAGAAAAAACTATCCCATCACAATAGCATAAAAAATAATAAAATACTTAGGAACAATTTTTTTATTGAATTGTATTTGATGTAAAATATTATGTTAGTTTCAGGTATACAGCATAGTGACACAATAGAAAGTGATCACCAGGATAAATCTAGCCACCATCTGTTACCATATAAAGTTTTTCAATATTATTAACTATATTCCCTATGCTGTACATTGAATTCCCATGTCTGATTTATTTTATATCTGGAAGCCTGTACCTTTTAATCCCCTTCCCCTATTTTACACCCTCTCCTCTGGCAACTGCCAGATTATTCTCTGTATCTAAGAGTCTGTTTCTGTTTTGTTTGTTCATTTATTTTTTAGATTCTACATATAAGTGAAAGACTACATATAGTCTTCGTCTTATTTTATTTAGCATAATACCCTCTGGGTCCATCCATGTTGTCACAAATGGCAAAATTTAATTTTTAAATGGATATTCCATTGTGTGTGTGTGTGTGTGTGTGTGTGTGTGTAATCAATCTTCTTCATCCATTCATCTAATGATGGACACTTAGGTTGTTTCTATATCTTGGCTATTGTAGATAATGCTGCAATGAACATAGGGACACATGTATCTTTTCAAATTAAAGTTTTCATTTTCTGCAGCTAAATATCCAGAAGTAGAACTGCTGATTATTTGGTAGTTTTGTATTTAATTTTTGAGGAACCTCTGTACTGTTTTCCATAGTGGCTGCACCATTTTGCCTTCCCACCCAAAATGCATGTGGGTTCCCTTTTCTTCACATCTTTGCCCATTCTTGCTTGCTTGCTTTCTTGCTAGCTTGCTTTATTTATTTATTTATTTATTTAATAGCCATTCTTACAGGTATGGTGTGATAGCTCATTGTGGTTTGATTTGCATTTATCTGATGATTTGTGATATTTAGCATCCTTTCATGTGTCTGTTGGCCACTTGTATGTCTTTGGAGAAATGTTTACTCAGGTCTTTTACTCATTTACTTAGGAATAAATTTAACCAAGGAACTGAAAAATCTGCACAATGAAAACTATAAGTCTTTTCTGAAAGAAATCAAAAAGAAGACGCAAACAGATGGAAGAAATGTGTGTTTGTGGATTGGAACATAAACATTATAAACTTGTGTTTATAAGTATTGTTAAACAGCTGTATTCTGCATAGCTATCTACAGATTCAGTGCAATGTCAAAATACTATTACACAGAAAACACTATTTCAAAGAAACCACACAAATTTATGTTTCACATAAATAAAAGAAATAATATTAAAATTTATATGGTACCACAAAAGACCCCAAATAGCCAAAGATATCTTGAGGATAAAAGAACAACACCTTATTTTAAACTAGATTTCAAAACCATAGTAGTAAAAACAGTATAGTACTGGCACAAAAATAGACATATAGACCAATAAAACAGAAAACCCAGGATTAAATGCAGGCATATAGAGTCAACTAATATTCAACACAGGGCCAAGAACACCTGGCAGGGAAAGGATAGTCTCTTCAACAAATGATGCTGGGAAAACTGGAGGAATACATGCAGAATTGAATACATGAAATTGGACCTTTATGTCACACCACAAACAGAAATTCACTTGAAATGGATGAAAGACACATTAGACCAGATAATATAAAACACCTACAAGAAAATATAGGGTAGTAGCTTATCAATACTGGTCTTGGTAATGACTCTTCGGACATGACACCAAAAGCACAAGCAACAAAAGCAAAAATTAACAAGTGGGACCACATCAAATTTAAAAAATTCTTCACAGCAAAAGAAACAACTAACAAAATGGAATAAAATTTTTGCAAAGCATATGTTGGACAAGAGGTTAATATCAAAAAAAACCATAAAAGATAGCACTTAATAATAACAAAACCCCCAAGAGTATCTGACTTAAAACATGGGCAGAAGAACTAAATATATTTTTTTTTCTCAAAGAGGACATCAAAATAGCCAATGGGCACACAAAAGATGCTCAGCTTCACTAATTATCAGGAAAATGCAAATCAAAACCACAATGAAATATCACCTTACACTTGTTAGAATGGCTATCATTAAGATGACAAGAGACAGCAAGTGCTGGTGAGGATGTGGTGAAAGGGAACTCATACACTGTTGGTAGGAATGTAAATTAGTGCAATCACTATGGCAAACAATATGGAAATTCCTCAAAAAATTAAAAACAGATTTACCGCATGATCCAGCAATTCAACTTCTGGGTATATTACAACAGATGAGTGGATAAAAAAGAAAATGGGGTACATATACACAATGGAATATTATTCAGCCATGAGAAAGGAAGATATCCTGCCATTTATAATGACATGGGTGAACACTGAGCACATTTTGCTAAGCAAATAAGTCAAAGAAAGACAGGTGTTCTATGATATCACTCATATGTAGAATCTAAAGTCAAACCTGTGGAAGAAAGTAGCAAGTAAAACAGTGGCAACTAGGAGATTATAGAGGGAAAGGGATTGGTTCAGGTTGATGGTGTTTAAGTATATAAACTTCTACCGTGTAGAAATAAACCACATAAATCTAATACACAGTGTAATGAGTGAGGACGATAATATTGCACTATAATGATGTAATATGACAAATACTACTTCAATGGCAATCATATTTGCAATATATAAATTTATCAAAGTAACACTTTATACACCTTAAATTTAAAAACTGTACTGTGAAATTTATTAAATAAAAAAAAGAGAAGAAAAAAACTCTCCTTAGCTTTCACTCCAATCTATTCACTTAGTTGCACTCCTAATAACTTGAGCTTTGTGGGTGCATAAACTGAAGTAGGATAGAAGCAGCACATTTGAAGAAACCTGGGGTTGGGAGATGAAAAATAAATATATAGCTGCCTAGCACATAATATCCTCCTAAAAACAGGGATTACAAGAGTGAACCGGACAGAGATCAAGAAACACCAGAATACCGGCTAGAGTTTTTCTTCACCTAGATGGTAAATGATGGATAAACACTAAGGAGTTTGGCTGCTCTACGGGGAATATCTTTTATGACACTTCCTTTAATTCGGGTCCAAAAATTTTCCAACTATGCTCCATTGCATACTTCATCGAGCCACTCATGTGATGTAATTTTTGGATATATGTAGATTTATTTCCTGGAAGACTGAGATATTCAGTGATATCTGAAGGGCCGGAAAGGGCAGTGATGATAACTTTCTGAAGCACACTATAAAAAGAAGATGGGAATGGAAAATAAACTTCTTTCATAGGATTTGAATGTAGTTTCGCTTAAAGGAGGATGTGACTCCTGTAGAAATGAAAAGTAGACTCAGTGCTATCATAACACTGTGTGTGTAGGTGGTAATGAGCTTGAGGATTACAGTTTACACAGTGAGAAGAGAGGGAGGGAAACTTGGAGAGTAGATATACTTAGCATTTATTTCAAAGAGTATCTTAACAGTACTGAGTTTTTTAAAAACATTTTTCATTGTGCTCCCCATTAATCAATAGAGAATCAAAGATCCATCTTCTTGGGGTCATAATTTTAGAAACCACTTAGATGGAAGGAAATTAGAGAAATTTATAATGTGTTCTATGAAGCTACGACAAGCCTGATTGATTGGGAACAGCCTACAGAACATTTAAAAGGACTCATTTGTGCATTTGAAGATTAAAATACTGATAGAATTGGTTTGATTTTTCTGAAGCATAATTTTAATGATCAGAATGTGAAGACTCGATGTGATAATGAAATTACTTAAATAACATTTGATGGTTTTCAAAGTGAGCCTTAAACTCTCTTCCTTCATTTCCCCCCAGCAAATAGAAACATATTTATCATACTTTTTGCTTATGCTACTTCCTCTTTGGGATTTCAGTTACCCCAAATATAAAACAAAGGGGCATATCTAATAGGATGACCTACTGTATTCTCTTTATAGTATTATATACATTATAATGTAGAACAGTGCTGTCCAATAGAACTTTCTGTGATGATGTGAGCGTTCTCTAATGCATTGCCCATTATGGTAGTCACTAGATACAACTTATTACTGAGCACTAGAAATGTGGCTAGTGGGATGAAGAAGCTGAATTTTCTTTTCTTTTCTGTTTTGTTTTTTGTTTTGGTTTTCTAATTTTATTTAAGTCCAAGTTAGTTAACATAGTGTAATAATGGTTTCAGGAGTAGAATTTAGTGATTTATCACTAACATATAACAGCCAGTGCTCATCTCAACAAATGCCCTCCTTAAGGCCCATCACCCATTAATTTTAATTAATTTATAGATGCACATGAGGCTAAGAACTCCATATTGAACATTCCTTTCACAAAACTCTCTCATACTGGCACACATAAACTATTTTATTCAAATGTAATATTTCATCAAATATCCTCCTAATAAAGAATTTGTTTTGCTTTCTTTTTTAGCCTGCTTTTGGAAATACTGTGTCTGAAGGTTTTTCTCTGGATACAAAAAGATAAGAACATTAGAAAAAGATACACATCTACTCACCACTACTTAAAGATTCTAGCTATTTGAGCATAAAGAAAGGATGGCGTTTATTCTGCATACTGTATGCTTAAGGTTTAAGTTGTGAATGATGACAAATCAGTTGCACTTTTGCATGGCATGGGTTATCAAATGGCCTTGTAGTGCTAAAATTTACAGTGCTGTATCTATTGTATGCTTTCCGTAGATTCATTTTCTACATATAATTTTGCCTGGTGATGACTCTGATTTTGAGCTATCAATTAAAATATTTTAAAAAGTGGGGCACCCAGTTGGCTCAGTCGGTTGAGCCTCCGACTTCGGCTCAGGTCATGATCTTACTCACGGTTCGTGAGTTCTAGCTCTGTATGGGGCTCACTGCTGTCAGGACTGTCAGCATGGAGCCTGCTTCAGATCCTCTGTCTCCCTCTCTCTCTATCCCTACCCCGTTCGTGCTATCTCAAAAATAAATAAACACTAAGATAAAAAAATATTTTAAGGGTGCCTGGGTGGCTTAGTCAGTTAAACATCCAACTTCGGTTGAGGTTATGATTTCAGGGTTTCTGAGTTCAAGCCCCACATTGGGCTCTGTGCTGATAACTCAGAGCCTGGAACCTGCTTCAGGTTTTTTGCCTTTCTCTCTCTCTGCCTCTCCCCTCTCACGCTCTGTGTCTCTCAAAATTAAATAAACATTAAAAAATTTTTTAAAAAAGTATTTTAAAATCATCTTGGAAATTAAAGTAAATTTAATTGTATCAACTTATGGAAAAAATATGCATCATTGTCCTTTCTCTTTCTTATGATTGTGCTAACTACTATCTCTTTTCTGTTCATTTGGACAATTGTCACTGAAACTACTACAACCAAATGAATACATTACGGGGAGCAGAAATATATGGTTTATTAGACTCTGGAAGAAAGTACTATTAGATGTATCAGAGATAGAAAACTTTCTTACAAAACAATTTGCCTTTTGGTTTCTTAATTCTCATCTATGCCTCCTCCACAGCATCATGAACTATTTGAGACTCAGAATGTCTGTAAGAGATTAGCTTCGTTGTGCCAAAAGAATAAACAGAACAAAAGAACTCATTGGCTTTCTTTTGATTCTTTTTTTTTCCTTTTCACATCCATATATCAAACTTGCTCTTGCTTACATATGAACAAGCTTATTTATTTAGTCAATTCAAGGCTGGGAATTCAACTTCAATATTGTGTGTCACCTGTTCTAGCCCCAAAACATTGTCAACATAACTTAAAATAACATTAAGGACTAGACTAGATGGCAAGGCCAGCCTGCTCACATTCCCTTACTTCACAATATGGGGGAAATGCAGTTTACCTACATGATATCAATTTTGTGGTGCTTAAAGAGAAAATTATTGCAGAGTATGAACAATATTGCTTAAGTTGAAAAAACCATAAAACAAACCCAAGTTGAGTGACATATCTAAAGTGCCATATATATACTTGTTAGGAACCACTCAAATGTACATAAATATTTGTTGCTCAATCATGCCTGATTATTCCTACATATTTACACCAGTAGTAAACAGAAACATAATATTGTTATGAAGAAAGACAAAAATTCCCGCTTTCATCATCTCATGTTTATTACCTTTGGAACGGTTAAACAATATGCAGGCAGTTTGAATCTTTAGGAGTAAGGTCACACAGAAAGGTTTTTTGCTACTTCTTCCTTTTAGGAGAATCCATTAAGTTATATTTTAATAGTTTGCTTTAAGAAATTTAATCCCTAAAGCTATCTGTAGATTAAAGGTGGAATTTGTTAGACTTTCTGTAGTGTGAGTAAATTTTAAGATGATGCGGCATCATAAAACATCCCTCATAAAAAATTGTTTATGTAATTGATGACAGAACACAGAAATCCATATTCACAGTTTGCTCTATGAAGCTTCACAAATGAATGAGATGACTCATCATATTCTGAACAGAAATCATGTTTTAATTTCCTGCTATGTTAAAAGAATGCCCTATTTCGAACTGGTGTACTGTTGATTTATTTTCTACTTTGTATAAAGTAGTGGTGGAAATAACATGAAATAAAATAGTTGTAAGTGGAGAAAACATTTTTCTCTTTTTGTTCATTAAAGTCTTGTATATATATTATATTATGAGACAAATGCATTATTACACATCAGAATAGAGTATAAATTCATACATTGTGACCTCTGACTTTAATTAAATGGAATGCCATAAGCATAACTTTGCATTAAAAAATATAGGTGATAGGAAATCAATTTGTTTATTTCGACTTTAAACCTTCACCATGAGAAAATTTTAGGCTAAAGTAGGCTTTAATACCTTTTGTCAATGCATGAAGCAGCAGCATCCAAGTGGATTAGAAGCTTACAGATAACCAAATGGGAGAAAAAGGGAAGAAAGAACCTCCAAGGAATAGAACACATTCCTAAAATTGAACAGAAGGTTGAAGAAAGCTGGCAAGAAACATTTTAACTTCTTCTTCAATAATTATTTCAAATAGAAAGTCCTACAGGATATTTTCCATGTACCACTGCTAACTTTCTAATGCAAGCTTCTGAAAACAGAATCGGTTAGCTCTCTCAAAATTCATTTCTCCTTGCTATAGCCCATCTATCACAATTAACAAAATCATTCATTTACTGTATTTTTCTAAAATTTGAAGACTTTCAGCAGTTGAAGAAATTTTCCCTAAACTAAGAATACAAAGCCATCCATGTTCTAAGTGCATATGTTCATTTCTGTGTGTCTTTGATTGTATTCTTTGGATCATATGTTTATTCAATTTTAGTTAAAATTAACAGCTATCCATTTCTCACCTCTTGTAATATGAATACACCTTCTCATAACATTCTTCCTTTATATTCTAAAATAAAACTCTGCCCTATTCATCAAACTTTTCTCCTCCCATATATCATGTCCATCTGACAGTGATTGCTAGGGTTTAAAGAAGTTTTCCAGAGGTTTTACAAACTTCTGCTACTCTCTGGTTCAAGAAATAAGTTGTCTTTGTGTTTTAAAAGCATACCCAATGTACCACTGGCTTATGTACCTAAGTTGTAGTAATATTGTAGTTATTGTTGAGAACTGAGCGTTCCAGAGTATCAAACTTTATACTTCGATAGATCAATTAAAAATAATTTGAATCATTAAAAAAAATCATTCTTAAACACATTATACTTTTCAATGCCTTTTTAAACACAGTATATGAAACCAGTCAAACAGTTTCTTAGGCAAGTCAGTAGCATCAAAAAGATTGTTTATTGTACTGTGTTAAAATTATGTGTACTTAATAAGCCCCAGACTGGTCCAGTGGTTTACTTTTTGATGATTCCTAGTCTTCTTCCATACTTTCCTCTGTTACTCCTGTGTGGTTGTTCTCCTCATAATCAGCCACTGCTACTCTTAATTAACTACCAGTTGTAACTAAACAGTTTTTTAATGTTTATTTATTTTTGAGAAACCGAGAGAGCATGAGTGGGGTAGGGAAGAGAGAGAGGGAGACACAGAATCCACAGCAGGCTCCAGGCTCTGAGCTATCAGCACAGAGCCCAGTGTGGGGCTGGAACTCACAGACCACGAGATCATGACCTGAGCCAAAGTCTGACGCTTAACCGACTGAGCCACCCAGGCACCTCCTACCAGTTGTAATTTAGAGAAAGTGGTTAGGCACCATGAGATGTCCAAACCTGATAAATGATTAATATCCTTCACTTCCTAATTCTGTCAATATGCCCTGACCTGCAGGTATTTTTTTTTTCAGTTCTTTGGAATAATAAAATTGATGGGCTTAATTACTGTTTTTTTGTTTTTTTTGTTTTTTTTCCTTGCTTACACATCTTCTTTTATTTCTGGAACTGAGGCTGTGCTTTATTTGGTTGAACCTGACTGTAATTTGAATACATTAAGAGAAGCCTAATCTCATTATCATTTCCAAAGAGGCTCCCAGGAAAAGGATAAAAGAGAAGAAAAAATATTTAACAGAACATATACAATATTGTCTTTCCATGTTCCTCAATAATGAACAAATAGATCCTACCTAAGTTTTACAGAAACAAATCAGTCTTCAGTTATTATTCTTCAACTGGATAAATGTAAGTGGGAATATAGAAAGTATTTCACTGTATTGTGTTTTTTCATTGTTTCTTAGAAAAGTAAAGTTTGGGGCTAGGTAACCATTCCCGTTAGCTAAAATGTATATTTAAAAAATATCCATACATTGAAGTGGTCTGCATAATTTAATTAAAGCTGTAACAATACTGTGATGTGATGGACTGAAGTTCAAACTGTGGAAAGGATTTACAGAAGATCAGTTCCTTAAAAGTTTAATCATTAAGGAGTGTAAAGAACTTCACTGAAGCATCTTCCATGTTTCTGTGATTTCACCCAGGGAAGTTGTGTCTGCAAAAACAAAAGTTGAAATTGTTAAAGCTACGAAAACTCCATAGATAAGGGGAATACCATCAACTTCGCTTGAGAAGAACTAAAACTACATGATGTTTCATTATACCTTTTATTTCTAGGACATATTTTTATTGCAAAGACAATAACACAAAATTATAATTACAGATCAAAATGCATTAAGAAGAATATCTTCAACGTATAAACTAGGTGCTTATTCTCAAGCCACAGTTCCTTTCTTTGGGTACCTGCTCTATTCTATTTCTTTTCCATTTTCAATCTTGGTTCAAGGATGTTGCCATGACATATATAAGAAAGATAAAGAAAATCTGACTACTACTTCCTGTTTATTGCTATGATAACATATTGATAATTGTTGTATATTTTGCTCAAAGGGGAACAATCATAATACTGGAATTTAAACACGGCATTTCTGCTCTTTGAGAGTTCTGTCAGTATATTTGAATGATAGTGTGTCAAAATTGTTTTAAAATAAAAAAAATTGTCAGTATAATAAAGCAACATGTGCCTTACATTCTTAAAAGTCTTAGTGCATATGGCAGCAAGGGGTAGCATAATCAATAGTCTTATTTCTACCAAATTTGATCAGGAAGGCATCCTGATTTCAATGGCCTAGAACTTGCTAACTGCATTTAGAAAAAACACCTCTCTGAATTTAAGTTGTTTAGAGCAGAAGGCTATAAAAAACTCAAAACTCAAAATTTTGGTCCAATATGTTAATGACTTGAAGAAGACATTGTGCAAATACCAGATTATCTTCCTTTCCAAAATATAGCAGAGAAGAGGTTAGCATTTGTTCTGCAAACTAGGTAACATAAAGCAGCTGTATCTAGACCTAAACTCAAAATAATAAGCAAAACTTCCACAATTAGAACCAGTTTCACTTTTAGTGTGAACACTTACAGTGAAACCCAGAAGGTGAAAACCCACAAATAAACCTGGTCTAAAAGAGCCTACATTAACTCCTACAGAAGCGGAACAAAGATTTTCACAGTCAGACATACTGCTTCTGTTTGTTTTAGAAATGTATAACCAGAGAAATTGCATCCAACAATGACAATTATACCCTGAGGACCTTATAGGTGATGAGGAGAACTTTGGTCTAGAAGTCTAGAGACCTGAGTCCTGGACCTTGCTCTGAGAGCCTGTACAATTTTGAGCAAATCAATTTCCTCTCACAGACCCAATGTCCTCATTTGTTAAAAACAAAACAAAACAAAACAAAAGGATTGGATTAAAATAGACCTTATATTCTTGAATCTCTTAGTACTTAATCCAAAAAAATATTGTACCAATAAGAAATAGTATACCAAAAATTGTTTTGAAAAGTTAAATGGAAATTAGAAATCTATTTTTATGTTTTTTATTATTCATAAACCATAAAACATAAAACTTCACATGAGGAAGTAAAAAAGCATCTGAGAAATCCTGGTGATCGTGGCAGGAAATAATAAATAGAAACCTAATGGTTGAGCAGGTGCACTTGCAATGATTGACAAAAGAGAAAAAGAAAATATATGATGTTAAGTTTTATTCTAAACCTATTCTTCTGTGATATACCATCGTGAAACTTTAATAACAAGGACAGTGATTTTCATGATACTCAACAAAGCCTATTAAATGAAGGACATAATATATTAATTTGGATTTCACCCATAGTGATTCGGGAGACATTATATTAATTCAACTACCTTTTGATAGTTTAGTAGCTCTCTGGAGTTTATATGGTCTAAAACTTCATATGAAATTATATGGAAATGAGTTTCCTGAATGATTTTTTTCTTATCATAACCTGTTTTGGCTTAATTCAGAGATACCAAATGGGATGTCCAAGGTGATAGAGAACAGGTGGAAACTGATCAAAGTTTTAATCTCAGTGTCAAAATGTTATCAATACACCAAGAAACTAGAGGATTGTGATCCTGACTTCAAGGAGTTACTTGGTTTGTAATAGCAATTAGTTAGATCTTTCTCAGATATAAGGTGGTGATTTTTAACAATCTTAAAGAGTGACCATACTTGGTATATCTCTAGATGTAAAGAAAGTCTGATCTATGTTTTGAAGATGCTACTGCTCAAAACGCACTGTTCGTCACAGTATTCATTAAGCATGCCCCCCCCCCAGTATTTGTGGACATTCAGTAACTTCATAACTTCATTGATCAAGAGCTCTGTGGACAAAAAAAGATTCTTTTAACTAAGTCATCCTGAGAATAAGAAAGTTGAAGTAAAATATTGACTTCTCATTGTGGTTTAGGGCATTTGACAAAGAGAAAAAACAGGCATGATTCAAGTTGAGAGGTTCAGGGCTAATGTGATGCTCTTGGGGACTTTGCAGATTTGGTTTAAGCATCATCTTGAGAGAAATAAAAAGCAGAGTTTTTTCTTCTGTAGCTTGAAATTGTCAAAACAGTTCCAGGTTGTCTTACCTGCTTGGGAGAGAGTATGCATTCTCTGTAGCCTTTCCTGGGAAAAAACATATTGCCTAGATTTTATGTTTAACATTTACTGTTTAAAACATATAATATGTATGGCTAAATATACTTAGTAAAATATAAGCTTAGAATTTAAGTTTTCTGGATTTGAATTCTACTTACATCACTTACTAGCTATATGGCACTGTGAATTAATTAATATATCTAAGCTTTTTACTTATTTGTATAATAAAATAATAATAATAATTGTTATTATTATTATTGACTACTACATGTCAGACACTATTCTAAATGTATATTGTATATCAGATTTAGTCCTCTGCACTATGTAATGTGATAGAACTTATTATTATCCTCATTTTACGGAGGGGGATTTCAGAATTTCAACAAGATCCCACAGCTAACAGATAGATGAATTAGGATTTGACTACAAAACTGACCTCTCGAGCTGGCAGTTTTACCCCTTATATTGTACTGTTTCTCAAGGCACTGGAGAGAGTAATAGGACCTACTTTATGGAACATGATGATTAAATGAAGCTATGTGTGGACAGCACTAAGTATAGGGTCTAGTGCAGAGTAAATTTTCAGAACTATAATCTAAGATGTTATCACTTGCATGTACTATGTGTCCAATACATTCTAGACTACTATATGCATCTGATTTAACATTCACAATACCACACTATGTATCACAATACAATCACCGTGTTATTATCTAAGTGTACAAGACATAGAGAAATAAGGTATTTTCATGGAAACAAGATAATGAATGAGTGACAGAACCAGGATTTTGATTAGGTGTTCTGATTCCGTGCCTATACTCTTTCTGCTACATCATTCGCTCTCCTATGTTCCATGTTATCATAATTCTGGGAATGTAGTTATCGGCAACAAAATGGTGTGTGTCACTGAAATGTGTCTTCTTCATAATAGAGGGATTAGCACACAGTTATGTACATGTGAAGGTGATTTATTACATCAATTAGAATTTTAACCATTGTTCACATATTAATACTCAATAGTTATATAAGAATCTGGGAGAATAACTGAATCTTTTTTATGGTGAAATATATCTCGGACATTCTTTTGCTTCTTTAATGTCATTTAAGTTATTTAGCATCAATATATTATTGAGTACAGAAATGTTGAAAAAGTTATTTTATAACCTAGGAAATCAAAAGGGCAATTTATAAATCAACTGAATCAGTTAGCCCATGGCAAAACATTAATCAGAAGCCTGCATATATTGTTACTTTGTCAAATGGTACTCACAGTTGGAATCAATTAGCCTCTGGAATTTGAGAGACGGTTTCCACCAATCCGATCCACAGGGATACCAAATCGCCTTTTTGGATGATCTACTACTTTCCTGTAATAAACCACGTAGAACATTTCTAAGCTGAAGTCCAAGTTATTAATTAATGACTTTTGCTCCTTTATTTCTTGCAGATCTGGGCACTGTCTTTGGGAGTGGGCATACATATAATAGTTACCTTTCATCAGTGCCCACTATATGCCAGACACTATCTCTTATCCTTTCAACATCTGTTAAAGTGGGTATAACTACCTCCATGTCACATCTGAGGAATCAGAAGCTTAGAGAAATTAAATGACTTATCCAAACCAAACAGTGCAGTTGAGAGTTGGGTCTTATTAGCATATCAATTTGCTAGGTGTTTAGCTTGGGTAAGTCCCTTCCTCTCTTCAAATCTTGGAGTATTCATTTGATAATAGAAGAAGATTGAAGTCTTGTCAGTGGTTTTCCCCAATCTCTGCCTCAAAATGGTTCTTCAAGGGAAAAATGGTAGTGGGAGAGGAAAAAGTGCTGATGCCAACATTGAATGTGAAGTGCATCTCTGTTGTCTTCCCTCAGATTTTACCCAGAGACACTTGGTACACAATGGTCTATGTCTGTTACATAGTCTCTGTGCCAAATACTGTTTGAAAAAAAAAAAAAAAGCTTCATTATTACAATAAAGTTTAGGGGCACCTGGGTGGCTCAGTTGCTTAAGTGTCCGACTTCAGCCTAGGGCATGATCTTGCCGTTCCCAAGTTTGAGCCCTGTATCGGGCTCTGTGCTGACAGCTCAGAGCCTGGAGCCTGTTTCAGATTCTGTGTCTCCCTCTCCCTCTCTCTGTCCCTTCCCCACTCACACTCTGTCTCTCCAAAAATACATATTAATATAAATAAATAAATAGATAAAAAATTTAAAATAAAGTTTAAAAATCCTACAAGAGAGCTTCTAGCTTGTATGTTCTATCAATTCTCTCTTTAGAAAGAAGAAACATCTTAATTTGATTTGTTATTGCCATGCTTTAGTTCTATCAAATCAAAATCCTAATGGGGAGGTCTCAGAATGCTCAGTACATGACTTTCACTGGCCATGGAGCTGTGAGAAGTTTTCCTAATGAAGATAGAGACAACTTAACCAATTTTCAACAGCTTAAAGAGTTAAAAAGATTTGTTCAGAACATTTTGAACAGCTTCTATTCTAATTATTTGCATTATATTGTCAGTATATACTACACAATTTAAACACCAAAAATTAATGAAAATTTCAATATCTATTATTTTTTCCTATTATCATTGATCATGTAACTACTATATATAAGGTTATTTTTGTGGCTGTCTTGGGATTGATAAATCAGACACAGCCTTTGCTTTCGAAAACCTATAACTAAGTACTCACAGATGGGTAATGATTTAATAAAAATGAGCAGAAGAAAAATCTCTCATTTTTATTGATGCCAAATTTTTACCTTATCAGCATTCCTCATATCACTATTAAGTAAATAATTTATTTAAAAACTCTGAAAAGTATAGAGAATAATGGAAACACAGGGGATTTTTATTGCTGTGTCTTACATATAAAACATTGTATAAACACTGCTTGATTGTAATTAAAACAATAAATTTGGTGGTAATTAATATTTACCTAATGCTTTGTAGAAGCCAGGTACTATGCTTTGTACAGTGTAGACAAAGATGGTAAAAACGGACATTGAACCTGATATGGCCCTATTCTCAAATGATATTGTAAGAATGAGGCCATGTTATGGGTTTTTTTTGTTTTGTTTTTACCTAATTCAGCCTTCTTTTCTGTTGATTAACATTCATCTTCATTTCCAAGTTGGCCCTTAGTTTTGCTAGTCAATGCAGGTAGCATTGTTTGTATGATCTTTATAAGGCTGTCTGCTAGACAACAGTTTGCTCAGTGGGGAGAAAGCTGAAAAAAACATATTTAGTGCTTATCCTTAACCTAGACATACCTCTGCCTCTATTCTTCAGATTTCTAAAAAACATACCTTCTTAAGGGACTCCTGGGTGGCTCAGTTGGTTTAGTGTTCGACTTCAGATCACGTTATGATCTCACAGTTCGTGAGTTCCAACCCCACGTCAGGATCTGTGCTGGCAGCTCAGAGCCTGGAGCCTGCTTCAGATTCTGTGTCTCCCTCCCTCTGCCTCCTCCCCACTCATTCTCTCTCTCAAAAATAATAAACATTAAAAAATATTTTTAAACATACCTTCTTAAGAGGTGTCTATCATTTGTACTTCTGGATTTCTTGACACTACATTGGCTACGTATTTTTTGACTTGATAATCAATGAGGAAACATGTTATCTGTCAAATTAGCATAAAATTAATGATAAAGCATCATAGGGAAATTATGTATATCAGTTGTACTTTAGGTATTCTGATGTGATTATAAATAATTACTGTTGAAAAAAGAAAATGTCTCTTTTCTATTTTGTTTTATTCATATAAGTAAATTTATAGACTTTTATTTTAAGCAATTATTTTCCATGTGGTAGTAAGAACAAGGCCTCCTCAAAGATGTTCACACCATAACCCACAGAATCTATGTCACCTTACATAGCAACAGAGACTTTGCAGATATGATTAATAAGGACCTTGAGATGAGAGAATTATTCTGGATTTTCTGGGTAGGCCCAATGTGGTCTAGCCTCCTTAAAAGTGGAAGATGATTGAAGAAGAGTGGGTCAGAGGGCTGCAAACTGAGAAGGACTTAACCCACCACTCCTGGCATTGATGATGAAGGAAAGGATCAAGAATCAAGGAATGCTGTGACCTTTAGAAGTTCTCAGAAGAAAATGAGAACCTCAGTCCTACAACCAAAATGAACTGAATTCTGCCAACAACCTGAATAAGCAGGAAATGAATTCTCCACTATCGTCTCCAAGGAGTGTGGACTGCTGACCTCTTGACTTCTGTATCCAGCTGGCAGATTGGGCAAAAGAGAGCACAGAGCAGCTATCAGGGAGAGATTGAGAGGCTACACAGTGGCTAGCAATCAATCATATGGCTACACTTAACTGAAAAGGAGACAGAGAAAAGTGGTATAGAATGACATATGGGGACTGTTGTATAGGACTTCTGACCTATAGAATTATAAGATAATAAATTTGTGTTGTTTTAAGTCCAGAAGTTTAAGGTAAGTCATTACCATAGCAATAAAATAGGAATATGTTTGTCTGATTTAGAGTTATGTCTAAGGGCAATTTGTTTATATATATATAAAACAATTAGACTGATGCAATTTTTACTCTTTGAACCCTTCAGTTCTTTTACTGACTACCCCACCATAACTCCAGGAAAAGGGTAAGAGAGAAGCCATCTCAGGGTCAAGGAGAGTGGTCAGGAGAAGTCCCAGACAAATAAGAAGAGGAAGTGAGAAACCAACCCCTTCCAGGTGTTTAAAGGACTGGTTGAGAAGGGGAAGGAAATGACAGCTGGAAAAAAGAGTAGTGCCACACATGTGAACTGACCTCCCAGAGCACCTGTGGGATGGATGGTGGCAGGAAAAGTAACACTTCTGCTTTTTAATTTTTTAATTTATTTTTAAAAATTTATTTATTTTGAAAGAGAGAGAGAGAGAGTCGTACATGAGCAGGGAGAGGAGTCCATTGTGGGGCTCTATCTTAAGAAGAGTGAGATCATGACCTGAGTGGAAATCAAGGTCTGGAAGCTTAACTGACTGAGCCACCCAGGCGCCCCTGCTTCTGCTTTTTTAAAAGAAAACATGACAATCTATGCATCATTATAAATTAGAACAGAACATTTATTGGTTCATAGTACCAATGCATTTTTTTTCAAAAATAAAGGTCCAATAAATGTAAAGAGGATTTTTTTTCTTTCTTTACCACAGTTGATCTTTTTCTGCTCAAGCAAATAGGAGGCAGCTGTAGAATGGTGGAAAGCAAAATATTTTTTTTCCTTCCTTCTTTCCTCATTCCCTATGCTTTCCTTCCATCCTTTTCTCAAGATTTGATTAGCAACCAGGACATGAAAGACTCAGATTCTATTTGATTCTTCTACTTATTGATGGTGTGAGCATTTGTAAGACTGTTGTCATTCTGAGCTTGTCTTTCCTTTTTGATAAAACTTAGATACTTCTTGCTCTGTCTATCTTCCCAGCCTGGTTATTTACTTAACATACTTATTTGTTAAATAATATTTTATTGATTTATGCACAACCATATGTATTTGTTCTCTGCACTGGGGATAGAGTGGTGAATATGACATGCATTAGCTGTTAAAGCTCACATTTTACTTGAAAAAAGCTAATGAGGTAACACACCTGAAATCATTTTACACATTTTAAGTGATTCTACTATTCTTTCCCATAAGTCCTGCCCACTGGTTTTCAAACAATTTGTAGTTTACCATTTCTACAAATAAAAGCTTTATAAAAGAGATCAATGCCTAGAATGTTAGGTGAAGAACACTCTCAGTAAAGAAGTGCCCCTTCTCCATATATGGTGGCCCCTGAAAGAGCTTCCAGAACCACGTAAGGCTGCTTAGAGCAGAGTTTGAAAACCCCTGGCCAAGAGTATAAGAATGTTTTTGTTCTAGCCATAGATCTGTATTACTTTGATTCATTTTCTAAAATTTGGGATACGTTTCAAATGCTCACATGTACCTTGAAATCAAATAAGAAAAATAAATAAAAGAAATATATATGAAAAACCATGCAGTAGTTACAGTTTTTAGCAATAATACAAATGAAAACAATTATTCCCATAAAGCAGATAAACCAACAACATGATCATAGCTCAGTAAGTTAAGTAATTTCTACACAGTCTCCATCCATTTAGAAGTAAAATGGCAAGCTAGTATTTATCTTAACATTTTTGCTGATAGGAAAAATATGTCCAAGTACTACACTCTATGACACATACACTTACAGGAACAAACAGTGTGTAAAACACAAATAGTAAGATAGTGAAATAAGTGTTCTTAAGACCAAAGGGGAAACTGTACTTTCTGACTACCTAGTCCCTCTTGTGACAAAATAATGGTATGACATGGTTTATCTAATCTACCTTTTTCCATTCTAAAAGATTCTGAAATAGTTTAAGGATACAAAATACCTACCAAACTAATACAAAGAGAATGGATTGGTCATTTTAAATACAACCTAAACTTCACATTGAAATATACTTCCTGTATAAAATAGGATTTTTTAAACATTTACATTCTTTGATAATTCACTTTCCGAAAAATTTTTTACACTCTAAAACAGCAGTTAGAAAACTTGTATTTAAACTTTTTATTGCGAATCACTTCACACATACAAAATAGTCTATAAATTTATCTTTGTTCAGTTTAAAGAAAAATAAAATGAACATTCCTGTTGGCACCAAATTAAGAAACAATATAACCGGCCCTTGAATTCCCCAGTGTTCCTGCTTCCACACTGAATATCTTTCATGGTTCAGTCCCAGAGGTAATCTATAGACTGAATTTTGGTCTAATAATTCTCTTGCTTTTCCTTATAATCTGTATGTATTATTCAAAACTCTCTTGTTTAGTGAGGATGGTTCTAAAATTTTATTTAAAGAAATAACATATGAATTCTTCTTCTTTCAGCAAATATTTTGTGTTTTAATATTTGTCCATGTTGATACATGCAGTTTATTTTCACTATTGTATAATATTTTATTATACTAATTAATATATAAAACAGTTTATTTAGATATTCTATCATAGACAGAAAATTGAGTTATGTTCTTTTTTGTCATTATGTACTAGTCAGCTGAAAATTTTCTTATAGATGACTTTAATGTACACTTAAAGATTTCTCTAAGTATATTTTTAGAAGTAGAATTGTCAGCTGTGCCTGTACTTAATTATATTACATAGTACCAGACTGTTCCAAAGTTGTTATAGCAATTTACATACCTAAGAGCCATGTATGACAGTTCCTATTGTTTCAAATCTAGGCCAACCCTTGCATTGTCAGACTTTCAGTTTTGCCATTCTGATGTATTTGTAATTATATCTCATTGTGGTTTTAATTTGCTTCCTTTGAATAAGTTTCTTGCCTTTTCATTTGTTTATTGGCTATTTGGATTTCTTCTCTTGGAAGTGTCTGTTCAAGTCTGTTGCCTGTTTCCTATTGGTTAGTTTTTCTTTTAAATACTGATTTGTAGGAGGGTTACAACTACTCAGAATATTAGATTTTGTCAGATGCAAATATCCTTTCTCATTTGTGGTTAGTCTTTATTGTGTCTTTTATGAAAATCTTTAATGTTGTTTTTAAATTTATCAAGATTTTTACTTTTTATTAATGACTCCACTCTAATGTTATGAAGGTATTCTCCTATTTCATCCTACAATCTTTTTGTAGTTCTTTCACATTTATGTTTTTAATGTTTTTGAAATTATTTTTTATTTATGGAAGGAAACAAAGGTCATTTTTTTTTTATTCATGACCAATTATTTATAAGTGTTAGATTCAGCTTAAGTTTCATGGAAATTTCTTTTGCAGTTTTACCTAGAATTTTATTGCATCTAAGGTATAAATAAGTTTGGAGAGAATTAAAATTTTTATGATATTGAATCTTACTATCTAAAATCTTTTACTAAGGTTATCTTTCATGCCTTCTCAATAATTTTTTAATTTTCTCTATAAAGACGTTTCATAGTTTATTGGAATTGTTGTTGTGACACCATATAAAAATATGTGCTATAGGTTTTTCAACAGGTGTCCCTTACTTGGTTAAAAAGTTTCCTTCTATTTCTATTATCAGTTTACCAGTGATTTTGATCATGAATAGATGTTTACTTTCATTAAGCGTTTTCATGCATCTATCGGGTGATGTGGCTTTCCCTCTTCAATCTGTTAACTATTGTTTGTTTGTTTGTTTGTTTTGAGAGAGAGAGAGAGAGAGAGAGAGAGAGAGAAAGAGAATGAATCTTAAGCAGGCTCCATGTTCAGTGTGGAACCCAACATGGGGCTTGATCCCATGGCTCCAGGATCATGACCTGAGCTGAAATCAAGAGGCAGTCACTGAACTAACTGAGCCACCAAGGCACCCCTATTAACTGTGTTAATTGTCTTTCCAAAGCAAATCAATCTTACATTGTATTTTTATGATGAACCCAACATGACAATGCTGTATTGTCTTTTTAATACATTACTGGGATTGTTTTGCTGAATTTTTTGGTAGAAATTTGTATCTACAGTCATTAATGAGGTTGTACTATAATTTTTTCTTGTTCTCTCCATATCTGTATTGGTGATCAGATAATGCTATTCTCATGAAATTGGTGATCAGATAAGGCTATTCTCATAGCAACAGGTTTGCACCTTCATTTTTGGTTATCCTATTGTTATTTAATTACATCATGGTAGGAAAGTGTGTTCCATTTGATAACCAAGGCTTTAAAATTTTAAGGCTTATTTTGTGAACTGGAACTTCATTGACTTTAATAGTTGTTTCATGTGAACTTAAACATTTCCCCCCAATTGTTGACAGCATTTACTGATCCTGCTTATGATTTTGTGTCTCAAGAAAAGAAACAAGAATCAGAGTGTGGAGAATGATCCCTAAAAACAACAGTCTGATTTGCTGATATATCTTTTTATTTATTTTTTTATTTTTTATATGTTTATTTGTGAGAGAGTGAGAGAGAGAGAGAGAGGCAGAGACAGAATGTGAGAGGGGAAGGGGCAGAAAGAAAGAGAGACTGGGAGAGAGGGAGAGAGAGGGAGAGGGAGGCAAAGAAGCTGAAGCAGGCTCCAGGATGTGAGTTGTCACCACAGAGCCCAACGCAAAGCTCAAACTCACTAACTGCGAGATCATGACTTGACCTGAAGTTGGATGCTTAACTGACTGAGCCACCCAGGTGCTCCTGATTAACTGGTACATCTTAAAAGCAAAACAAAATGCTAGGCCCTATAAAGAAGTACATGCCACTCCAGCAACTTTGAGTAATATGCAAAAAGGAAGGATATAGTAGTGGCTAACAGGGGATGTTCTTTTAAATAGTTCAGTAATTTAGATTAGTAAAACATAGAATGAAATTACTACATTATAAAGTTCAGATGAATATAGTAGCCAAGCTCCAACATGAACCCCAATAATACTATCATAATGTCATCTCCTTCCATACTGAGAAGGGTTGACTTCTGTAACCAACAGCATATTGTGATTAATGTGTGACATCCAAAGCTACATCATAAAAATATTATAGCTTCTGCCCTGCTTTGTTGGCTCTCACACTAGGGAAGTCATCTGCCATTTCCTAAGGACACTCAGCCCTATAGAAAGGTTTATGTGGCAATGAACTAAAGCCTCCTGCCAACCACCAGTGAGGAACTAAGACTTCCTGCCACCAGCCATCTTGAGTGGGTCCTTTTGGAAATGGATAATCCAGCCGTGGTATAGCCTCCAGATGACTGCAGCCCTGGCCAACTTCTTCACTGTAACCTTTGGAGAGACCTTGAACCAGATGCATTCAGGCAAATTTTTCTATATTTCTGATGCACAGAAACTATGCAAGAACATAAATGTTTATGAAGGTCTTAAGCTGCTATGTTTTGGGCAACTTGTCTGTATAGCAACAGAAATCTTACAGTGAGATTTAAAGTGCTCTGACATTCTACAAGAGATCACATCCAATTTAGGGGTTCCAGGACAATTTACAGAGCATGTGGAAACAGTAAACAAACGGTGGCCCCTGAATTCTGCAATCTTGGCTATCACAATTTAAAATTAAGGTATAGGATTAGTAAATTACTATAGGAGGGGGTACCTGGCTGACTCAGTCAGAAAAGCATGCCACTCTTGATCTCAAGGTCATGAGTCTGAGCCCTACATTGGGGTTAGAAATTACATATGTACATACATAAATAGAAATGATTATAGGGGGACATATATAACTATACAAACTTGGAAGGCCTGATGTGGGAGGACAGACTGAAATGAAGGACTCGGCAAAGCCTTGTAAAGAATGAAAAGGGAAATCATCAACGTCCACAGGGTCATGTTTAAAACAGGCAATTGGTCTTTTAAATTCAGATTCCAGAATATTAGGATGAAGGACCACAACCAGTGAATGATGATGTAGCTTTTAGGGGCTAATACATAACATCCGGAGTCCACATTCAGAAATAATAGAGAAAAAAGATATGATCAATGCATGGATTTCAAAATGTCATTTGTACCAGTGATCAAGCTGAATATAGGATGTGCCTTTATACCTGCTTGTGAAAGGGCTTCTTTATATTTATTTCCTCCTTGGATCCGACACATTTATATAACTAGTCATGGTTATCTAGTTAAAACAGGAAGAAAGGGGATTAACTGAACATTCTCAACTCCTCCTCAAAAATTGGCCTATTAGGTAAATGGCTACTTCTCTTCTGGAAGCTGTGGATCAAGGGGGGGCGGGGGACAAGAAGCCAGTGTTTCCTTAACTAGAGTCCTCTACACGGAAATCTGAGGCTTAAGAAATGGGATATGTTTAGGAGGATGGAAGAAGGTGCTACTTTGCTTAGCAGAAAGTTGATGTATGACTTTTGGAATTCTATTTCAAAGTGGTAACTCAATTTTAAATGGATTCCGTTAAATTTATGATGATGGCGCTGACTACACATAATGTCACCTTCGAAGTATTATCCCAGGGAATGGGTGTATGAAGCGGTGTTCGGAAACACACCATGAGCACTGGAATAAATAAGACTGAAGTCACTGTAAAGTAACACAGGAATGCTTGATTTGGAAACTGCTGTAAAGTACTAGGCCAAGGCAGAGAGGACCTTCATTTGCTTGGCTAACGAACCTCTCTGAGGGTCTAATGAAGCTTTTGGAACTTCAACCCAGCAAATAGGTTTACACAAAAATGTGTTCTAGGATTCTCTTTCTTGAGGGGAGTGGGTGATATACATATCAAAATCTATACATAGAATCAATTATTGGCACTTTGGAGAAAATATTTTAAATATATGAGTTAGACTAGGGAGCAAAGGCCAAAGGGACTGTCTCAATCTGTGGTGTTGAGCTGCAGTGATATAACAGTTATGAGGAAAATGGCCCCAGATCATTTTGATAAGAGCATTTCCTATTGTATAGCCAGGCTTTTCAATTAGGAGGAAGGAAGCATGCAAATAGGGCACCATACTCTGCATCATTTTCCTGTGTTTCTCACTCTGAAATGGAGCCCATCTTGAATTACCTTCTTTGGGCATCACCAAATAAGAGCTGGAAAGAAATAGCAAAAATTATGAGATCTAGGTTGGCCTAGGTCTGTAGTACTGTTTTGCAATTAATTAGGAAGGAAAATGAAGTGTTAGGATTTTTATCTTTAATCTTTGGGACTATCATCAAGAAGGGCAACCGTATCTGACAAAATGAAACCACAGTTGCTATTCTCAACCATAGTCTGATTTTATGTCTGGCTCAGGATAGAAACTCATATATCATTGGCAAAATTTTTCTAAAACTATTTATTTAATGTGTACATTGTAAGTGAACCTTGCTGTTCTGGGCCTTGTAATGTGCCTTTTTCATGCAGAAATTCAATTTCTTCATCAGAAGCTGCTTCTTACCTAGAAATTCATTAGGCTTGGTGTTAAACAATCTAGTGTTCCAGCTGGTAATCTCAGGAAAATCATTTTGTCTCCCTGAAAATATGCAAAGAAAATGGGGATAATAATATCTTCTTAGGGTATTATAGGGGTTGGAAAAAAACCCAACATATACCAGAATGTTAATTTTTTTTTTCTATCTCAGTTTCAGCAGTGGCCTCAAAAAGCTGAGGGAAAAACAGAAGTAGGTGGCAAGTATTTCCTCTTGCATTCCAAAGTGAAATGCTAGACTCATGCAGTATTTGTAAAGGGGTTTCCTACAAACTGATTTTCCCAACTTGAATCCAATAAAAGGACTGAGATAGAACAGGTGAGGAAGGAGAATTTCTGTGGAGTGAGTTATTGGAGAACAGTGTTTTTTTACCTCCTCTTATAGAGGGAAGGCTTCAAGAAAGCAACTTAGCTTGACATAAGCCCGTGGAAGAGGGCAGGCCTGAGAGAACGATGTCAATGAAATCTAAAGAGCAAGAATCTGTGACAGTTTGCTCTAGGCAGCAATGAAGAGATGTTTCTATAAGGACAGCTTCAGTTTCAGTGACCGGAATCAAGGGCATGGGTTTTCTGTGGTGGAGACGCAGAGAAAGTAGTGGGTAGAGTTGGCCAAGGTTAATTATAAGAGGCATCTTCCCTGAGGGGCTTGCTGCCAGAGGTGATCTGTCAGGCGACCTCAGTAGGAGGCTGGTGGTGGTGTTAAATGAAGAGGCTGAAAAAGGACGATGAGGATGAGGGGCAAACTGACCTGCCTGGGGAGAGACATTGCAGGAAGCAAGGGTGTCTATATCAATGTTCCCAGAGGGAGTCAAGTGATGACCTAACAAAAATCAACTTTGAGCATTTACCGAGGCCAGAGAGTAATAAAGCCAGGTCATGATAGTATCAGTCACATCAGATTTTTCTTTATCTCTCTGCATTGCCATCCCTAAGACTGGGGAGGCAGAAGGCAGTCCACTGTAGTAGGGGAAGGGGTGAGGATAAACTGATGACGAGCAACCCCCTTTCCACTGCAGCTTTACAGCATGAATGGGGCCTAAGCTGGGGACAGGAGAAACTTCAATCATATTTATAATTCAGGCTAAGACATAAGAATAGTTATTTAAATGACTGAAATATGGTTGTTTTTCTAATAAAAGTAACCAGGGGGGTTTTTATTATTTCACTGGGACCAGTAGAGTTGTAGCACTGCCTTTGTTTTTATCCAAGTGGTACGAAACAACTCCTACTGAATGGGTGGTGGGTGCATGTGGGTGGGAATTAAAGTGTTTTTTCTGAGTTTGTCCCATGGAGTCCTTCTCTTTGAATTAAGTGGTTATAATAGCAGTGTACTGGAGCAAAGTTTATTGACCTGGATCTGTACAATGTGTATAATTACGCTGGGTATCTTCTGTCTGTTTGCCAGAGTCAATCTCTGCCTTGTCTCGTTTGACATCCAGTCTGGGAGGTTAACCTCTTTGGATCACATAAAAATTCCTTTGCTCTCTGGGTTTGGTTTGGGGTAGGCAATGGTTAGTGTTGTAAAGAGACTGAAAGTGAGATCAGGATAATTTCCCCTGCCTTGCAAGTTCACTTCCCTCTGACTGAAGGTCACTGATTCTTTCAACTCTTCTGTATGGTCTTCAGGCCAGTGTATAAATCCATTATGATTCCCCTATACTCAGTCTTTTGTGAAAAGTCTTGTGAGCAAACCCTTCTTCAATTTTCCTACTTTACATATGCTGCCTGTTTCCTCCAGAAACCCTGACTGACCCAATAACATTATTTGCTTTGCTGACCTCAAAATATTAATGAGAGAATTCAAGCAATAACAGTTGTAAAAATGTTTATAATAAGTAAATGCAGAGTATTAGTATTGTTTTTTTTTTTCCTACAAGGTATTCTCAGCATTGTGTGAAGGAGTGAGGAATTTAGAGAAATTCCAGGCCAATTTTAGTATATCTTCTATTAAAGGGTCAGACAGTAGATGCTATTTTGCCAGGGATATAATCATAGCTGCTTTGTTTTACTTGCATAAATGAGAAAACCATTCATTAACTTCAGGCTTTAAACAAATGAACTGAATTAGGAAAATACTTTGGTCTTCAAAGCATAATTAACTTTGCCCTGAGAATTAAAGTAATTTGCACATCCATCTGAAAATGAAGCTGGTGTCAAGTTGAGGTGGAAAAAAAGTTAAGCATCATACAAAATAGAACCAATAGTTTCTTTGCTTCATTTTAATATGATCTGACATAGACATTGTTCTGTTTGACTTTTCCTGATTGTTTTTGTTTCCCCCCAATCATTCATTTATCCTTCCATTTCCATCTCTTATGAAGTTTTTCATAAGCAGAATTTAAAACTTTTCTTTTATAAATATTTTACAATAATTGAGAATAAAGTAATACATGTCATATGCCTGAAAGTCAGTTTTTAAATATGGAGTCATACACCAATATAATTCAGGGATCCATAGATGTTGGAAAATGTTACATCTTCAGTTTCATTACCCTCTTGTTAAAATATGAATAAGAATGCAGGGAACAAATCACAATACCTAGACCTTTGTCACAAATAGAAATCACAGATACGTTCAGATCATACTTCAGCCATTGTAGAAACTTTGAAATTGCTTTTATGTTCAGCACTACTTGAAATGATTGTTGTTTTTTAGACTTGTCTCTAAAGCAGCTTATTTTATATGTTAACAAATAAGCCTATATGTTGTTATATTACTAATTACTTTTACATTTTTCTGGTTATTCTGTTTCTATGTATGGTAACCTTTGAACTCTTACAAATACTATCCACTTAAAAACAATATTCTGAGAAGGAGTCCATAGGTTTCACCAAACTACCAAAGTGGCCCACCATCCAAAAAAGTTTATGAATCTCTGGATTAAGTGATGAATGAAATCTTGGGGCTACCGTATGAAAATAGATCTCATACCTATGTCCTTCTCTGGGTGAACATGAGAAGGTAGAGAATGCATGCTTGAGAGGAAAGAATCTTGATAGCATACACATGAAAACCACAGGGGTTTATAAGCAACAAGAAAGTGTGTTAAAATAATATGCTAATTCACAATTTTGTGAAAGCTTCAAAAATAAATAAGGAAGCGGTTAAAGCTACTTGGATTAATGGACCAAAGCTATTGTATCAAACACAACAAAAGACCAGCAATTAACCTTATATGTGGCCTCCCAAGCAAAATTACTATAATTTTTATGGATTTTCTTTTTATAAAATAGTTGCAAAACTCTGAACTGTGTCTTTTTATACTACATATGTGAAAATATTCATTTTTCCCTGTCACTTTATTATACATATTTCAATGATAACAATGATTTTTGTAATGGATGATTGAAAAATTTATTTTATTTTACTTTTTAAATGCTTATTTATTTTTGAGAGTGAGAGCACGAGCAGAGGAGGGGCAAAAGAGGGGGAAACAATCATTTCAAGTAGTGCTGTGCTGACAGCAGAGAGCCCCACATGGGGCTTGAACTCATGAACCAAGCGTGAGATCATGACCTGAGCCAAAGTTAGACACTTAACTGACTGAACCACCCAGGCACCCCAGATGATTGAAAATTTTAATCTTTAATCTTCAGTTATCATTACACTTTGAAAAAATCTAAAATTATTTTTCTTTTAAAATTTAAGAAGGTGTAGATAAATATTTTATGCGTGAGCTATTACTTATTTCCCATTATTTTCCACCGTTCTAATATACAAGACAAATTTAATATTTACTTTGAGACTAAGAGCAGGAATTCCTACTAAAAAAATAAATCCTGAAAAAACCTCACAAGATGTGCCTTTTGAATTTCATTTGAAAGACTAAGACATCAACTATTGAAAAAAATTATAAAATGCATAAATAAATTACATCTATAGGAAAATTGTTAATGTGTATAGGTCATTCTAAATAATTTTTGTAAATTTTCTAATGTTTATTTTTGAGAGAGAGAAAGAGAGCATGAGCGGGGGTGGGGTAGAGAGAGAGGGAGACACAGAATCTGAAGCAGGCTCCAGGATCCAAGCTGTCAGTACAGAGCCCGATGTGGAACTTGAACTCGTGAACTAGGAGATCATGACTTGAGTGGAAGTCAGACGGACACTTAACCGACTGAGCCACCCAGGCGCCCCCTAAATAAATTCTACATAAAACACTCCTGACATTGAAGGTCACCTTTGTTGCTATGCCATAGAGTAGAGAAAAGTCTTGTCTCCGATTTTAATTCCAGATATGAAACAAGGTAAAATGTCTAGATTAAGGGAGATTCTCAACTTTTCAAGTTCATGGGGAAACTCTCGTGCAAATGTATTAGTTCTACTTAACCCATTTCCAACATCTGGAAGTAGTTAGAAGTGAAGAGAAAGGTAGAAAAAAAGAAAATAGATAATTATGATTTTTGACCACATAAGATCATCAGTTGCTAAAATCCTTTCTGGCTTTCAGTGGATAAGACCTTCACAATCTAGCTTCAGAGATACCTTATAAGTGTATATGGGTTTTGCATTACATTTTGAACACAGCATCCCTGAGTAGCCCCAAATCTCTTTCCCAATTTCATTTCTTATCCTCTTCCTTATCTCTATCTGATATTGAGCCCACACCATGCTATTGAACCCTCCCAAGAACATGCTCTGAATGTTCAAGCCTGTAAACCATATCGTACATGAATCTCTCTTAACAGAATAATTGTTCTTAATCCAATTAATCTTTCAACAGCAGTACTAGTTATTTCAGTCAAAGTTTGTTATTATTGCTAAATATGAAAAATCTTTTTTTTTAGCATTTCTGGATAATTCTTGAAAAACACCCACCGTCTCCTTAAATAGTGATTGTTTCTGTTCTATTTTGTCCCCCTACACTCCCATTAGGTTAATTTATAGGTTACAATTTCTCATTCTGTTATCTATCTCTTTTGACATTCTGAAGTCATTTCCTTAGTCTTCTCATATGATGAATTTATTTATTCTTTTGCCAGATATAATCTGCTATTTCTTGCACTGTGTAGTCTTTTTTCATTCAATTTATCATGGGATATTTTAGACATTGGCCAAATAGAATAGTATAGTAAGTTCCCAAGTATCTCTCAGTCTAAATCAACAATCAGCAATTAGGCAAATCTCGTTTCATCTGTTCGGTTCTCATTCCTGTACTATTTTGAAGCAAATCCAAAATAAGTACTTTTTTTTATAGTGTAATATTAGTTTCAGGAATAGAATTTAGTGATTCTAAAATAAATACTTTCAATCAAATTTTTAAATGAGAATCTCTCTCACTTTTAATGTTACTGCAGTACCATTTTCATATTGAAAACTTTGCAATAATTACTTAAAATCATCAAGTAGTGCCTGCTCACATTCACAATTGTTTCTCACATAAATTATTTTTTAAACAAATCATTTATTTGAATCAGTACTCCCCCAAATTGAGACTGGTTAATAAATGTTTTATTCTGCTTTAATCTTTAGGATCCTCTTTCACCTCTGTCTCTTTTTTTTTTCTTCAAAACCATGTAATTTATTTACCAGAGAAACTGGATTGTCTTGCAGTTTCCTATAATCTGACTTTTGCTGTTTTCATCCCTGTTGTGTGTCTGAAGTGATTCCTCTGTCTTTCATATTTCCTGAAAATCTACCTACTAGGAGGATCTAGAAGCAAAACTATTCTGTCTCTTCAGTGAATTTTTGCCAATTTAATACGCACAAGAAGAGTATACCAGTAAAGTTTTAATATGCCTTTTTCTTATGATAATGGGTGGCATCTTTTCATGTGATTTGCATCATTTACATCTGTTTTTTCATGAACTATTTTTACCTCATTCTTGAGCATTGTTCTTTTTCCTCTCAATTTTTAAAAGTTCTTTATATATAATAAAGTTGTTAACACTTTGATGTAACTTATAAGCATTTCTCTAATTTATTATTTTTCTTTTTACTTTGCTTTATGATACCTGTAGCCATAGAAACTTAAAAAAATGTAAACATCAAATGTATCTAGTGTTTCCTTATTTTTTTCCTGAGATTTTCTGGATTTTGCATCAGAATTTGGAACGCTTTATCTCTGAACAGAACTCACCAATGTTTGCTTCCAGTACTTATATGGATTCATCTGTTTTCTCACTTAAATTTCTGATTCATTTGGAATTTATCATAATGTATGGTTTGAGAAGGGATCAGTTTTATCTCTTTTTTCCATATCTCCAAGTCATTTATTCAGAATCTATCCTTTCACTCAGTAATATGTGAGGCTGCTTTTTAAATAAAGTTAGTGTCTATTTCTTGAATTTCTGTTCTGTTTTTGTTGTTTTGGTGGTGGTTTTATCTTTGGTCTATCCATGGGCTATTATTATACTACTGTAAAGAAAGGAAAATATTAAAATATTTAGTAGGGCTCTTCTTTCCTCTTTCTTTGGGATTTTTCTGTCTATGCTAGTTTCTAATTTTTTTCTAATTAATTTTGTAATCAATTTCTTTAGATCCAAAAAGAACCCTGATGGTATTTTTTATTGCAGTTAGGTTAAGTTTGCAATTTAACTTAAGAAGAGCTGCCATCTTTTCTGCTCTTGTGTCTTTTTATGCCAGGAACACAGTGCGAGCCTCCATTTGTTCAATCCACTGTTTGCATTTCAGCATTATTCTCAGAGGTTTCCTCATATATGCTCGTATATGAACATTTTTAAAATTTTTATTTAAATTCCAGTTAGTGGAAATATAGGGGATTATTAGTCTCAAGCATACAATATAGTGGTTCAGCACTTCCATACAACACCGGGTTCTTATCAAAACAAGTATACTCCTTCATCCCCATCACCTATTTCACCCATCCCCCCACTGCTTTCCCCCTCCCTGGTAACCACCAATTTGTTCTCTACAGTCAAGAGTCTGTTTCTTGGTTTCTCTCCCTCTCTCTTTTTCCCCCTACATTCATTTGTTTTGTTTCTTAAATTCCACATATGGGTGATATCAAATGGTATTTATCTTTCTCTGACTGATTTATTTTGCTCAGCATAATACTCTCTAGCTCCATCCACATCATTGCGAATGGCAAGATTTCATTCTTTTTTTATGGCTGAGGAAGGAGCTTTCTTTGCTAACTGTATGCCTAGATACATTCCTATTTTAATGCAATTATAAATGAGGTCTATCTTCTATCTGACCTCTGCCGGTAATATAGAAGTACTATTAGCTTTCTGTATTTATGCACTTTGCATTTTAATCAAAAGGGTTTTGTTGTGGTAGTTTTTCCATTATCTTTGTTTTCCAGCTTCTCATTTGTAAATAAAAATAATTTTACTTTTTTCTTTCCAATTCTTATGTCTCTAAATGTTTTCTCTTGTTTAAAGGCATTTCTAAATTATAGTAGAAATGATGGGTGTGGTTTTCCTATTCCTCGCTTTAGTAAAACTTCCCATACATGTCACCATTAGGTAAGATAGAGGCTTTGGGCTGAGGTGTACATAAATACTCACATATACACACACACATATGCACACACCATGTTAAGGAAATATCTGTCAGTTCTCATTTTGTTGTACTTTAAAAAATATAATAAATGCTAGATTTTGTCAAGTGCCTTTTCTGCCATCTAAGGATATAATCATATGCTTTTTCTCCATTGCTCTATTTATATGATGGATTACATTAAAAGAATTCCTAATATTGAGTGACACTTTCCCGGAATAAGCCCAATTGGTTTAGATGTATTATATTTTTAAAGTTTTGGATTCTACTTATTAACTTCATATCTCTGGTTTTTGTACTGATATTTATAAACGACATGAATCTAAAATTTCCTTTTAAGAATGTAATGTTTATTATTTGAGGATCAATATTATATTTGTATCAGGAAATGAACTTAGAAAGTTTACTTTATTATGATCTGAAAAGGTAAGATAACCTTGGGATTATCTGATACCTTAGGATTTGATAAAATTCTCATATGAAAATATCTAGATCTACTTTCTCTTGGCAAGCTCTTTTAAAATTAAAAAAAAACCTCCATGGTAATTGAATTATTTGTCTCTTTTGGGGTCAATGTTTGTAAATCATATTTTTCCAAAATTTTATCCATTTTACAGGTCTTCAGTTTATTTGTATTCAGTTGAGCAAAGTAGTTCTCTTTTTAAAGATTCTCTGTTTTGGTGTTTCCATCTTGTCACTTCTAATTTTGTGAATTTACTTTCTACTTTTTTCTTAATTAGCTTAGATTAACTAGTGGCTTGTATTTTTCTCAAGAAACACAGTTTTACATTTATTTTTTATACACTATGGTTTGCTTACAAACATTGATTTCAGCTTTTGTCGTTATTCTGACCTTCTCCTTTTTTTTCTCATGGCTTTTCTTGACTTACTTTGCTGTTCTTTCTAGATGTTTTTGTGTGTCATTTTGCTTTACTTCTACTTTTAATTTTTATTGGTATAATGATGATTTTTATCTGATATTTGCTTTATGTGCCCCTAATATTACATTTTCATTATTATTATCTTGAACAAAGCGTATAATTTTATTTTGTATTCCTCTTTGGCCCAATAGTTATTTAATGACATGGTTTATACTTTTAGGTAAAAATGACTTCTTGTTTTCTAGTTTTGTTATTAAGTTCTAGTCACACTGTGTTTCAGTCAGTGAATTTTTTTTAATATACTGTTTTTTAGAATTCCTAGAGGGTTTGTTTGTCACCTCAGATACGGTAAATTTTTTGAATACTCCATATGCACTTCAGAAGATGCTATATTTTCTATTGAAGTTCAGAGTTCCAAATAGATCTACAAATTCCATTTTATGGATTATATTGTATATGTCTTCTATAAATTTTAAATATATAATCGGCCTTGGATTTTAAGAAATGAATTAAAGTCTCCTATTCTTAATATGTTTCTTTCTATTTCCTGGCATTCCCTGTGGTTTATCTTTGATAAACATTGGTATACTCTTTTTAAATTTTTATCTATTTCTTTATTTATGTTTTTATTTCTTTTATTTTAGTTTATTTTAATGTAATTTTTCCTGGTATAACTTCTCCATTCTTTTATTGCCAACCTTTCTAAATATCTTTATTTTTAGTTGTGTATCTTAAATACAGAAAAGGGTTGGATTTCCCTTTATCAGCCAATCTGAAAATACTTGCATTTTACTTATTTGTTTATTTTTAATGCTTATTTATTTATTTTGAGAGAGAAAGTGTGTGCATGCTAGCAAGTGGGAGTATGGGAGGGGCATAGAGAGAGGGAGAGAGAGAATCTCAAGCAGGCTCCACACTGCAAGCACAGACTACCAGGTGGGGCTGGATCTCATGAACTGTGAGATCATGACCTGAGCCAAAATCAAGAGTTGGGCACTTAACTGACTGAGCCGCTCAGGCACCCCCAAAACATTCACATTTTAATAGAAAAGTTACATCTATTGACATTTATTGACATAATCAGTATTTTTTGAATCTATCATATTGTAAATGTTGTATTTATATATGCCAATATTTTATATAAAGTTTTTCAATACTCCTTATTTTTTATGCTGTCTTTTTTTTATAAGAAAGTTTTAATTTCTTTCTTATTTTTTAATATGAAAATCTTGGTCCTTGCTCTCTTCAGTTGTTTTCTTTTATTCTTCAGTAAAATATTCATTAAACTTAGTTTGAAATCTTTTTTTTTCCCCTTTTTCTCCATGTTTCCAAGTAACTATTTGTAGTGATCACTTTGATTCTCAATAGCCATGAAATAATCAAAATTCATTCTGAATTGTATATGCTCTCACTACTTTTCCTGAATTGTTAGATATTTGATGAATCTATATTGTCATACTATAATCATAGCACATGGCACTCTTTTCCTTGCAACCCTCATTTCTCTTAAATTATACAGTTATGGTCCCACCAATTCTTATGATGATATCTCTCAAGTCATTCCAGATGTTCAAAGAAACTCACTTAGTATCCTTCTCCAAGAAGTGCTCATGGAAACAATATTCCCTAATTTTTTAAATGTTTATAATAGTTTATTTGTAGCCTTTATATGTGAAAATCTGTTCAAATGGGTATTAAATACTTGTCAATCTCCCTTTATTTCTTGCAAGCTGAGCTGTGTTAGATAGATTATATCTCCCAATATAGTCTCCTCTTATAATACGTCCTAAAGATATTGTTAGGATGAAGCCTCAAAATGGATTATATGTATTTATGGTATTGATGCAATATGTGTTTAGTATATATGGTGTTTATGCTATTATAAATTTATATTTAAATATTTACATATAACATCTATATATTGATTTTTCAATTATTTACTAGACTATGTTGCAAGATCCAGAAATCAAAAAAATAACATTTATTAAGAGGCACAAAATTTTCTCCTCTAAAATTTCACTTATTCCTTGGATTTCCATGGCCTTCTTCATACATTTGTCTCTAAACATATCTCTTCTTGTTTTGCACTGTAATTCATTATAAGTATTTTCATATTTCTTATTAGTATATGATTTCTCTGAGGGAAAAGACTATACTTCCCTCCTCTTTTCCACCAGAACCCAACACAATGCTTAGGACATAAGTTGAATTAATTTATATTTGTTTATTTAATTTTTTTTTTAACGTTTATTTATTTTTGAGACAGAGAGAGACACAGCATGAACGGGGGAGGGGTAGAGAGAGAGGGAGACACAGAGTCGGAAGCAAGCTCCAGGCTCTGAGCCATCAGCCCAGAGCCTGACGCGGGGCTCGAACTCGTGGACCGCGAGATCGTTACCTGAGCCGAAGTCGGACACTTAACCGACTGAGCCACCCAGGCGCCCCATATATTTGTTTATTTAAAATAGGGTCTGGATTTCAAAACCTAGGTGAGGGATTATTTTCTAAGTACAGTAGGATAAATTACAGCCCCCAAGTGGTGATTTTATTTCTTCATGTAGTTCTGAGACTCTCAGAATGTAAGTCCAGCAAATTGCATCCTGTCTGCTGAGTCATGGAGCACAGCAAAGTCATGGAATCATGGACAAATGCGACAAATCCTAAAACTCCAAGTAAGCACGTAAGACAGGAGCAAAGGACATGGAAATGAGTGCATCAAAAAGTGGGGTGCCAGATGATGAAATTCTTTTCAGGGTTTGCTGAGGAGTTTTCTTTAATCTTTTAAGCAATGGGAACATTTCACCAAAACACTTTTGTGTTAAATGATGCCCCTGGTAGCAGAGATCCCCCCTCACCTCCTAAACCTGTAATGTCTTATAATAACTATTTTACATGTGCATGCAATGAAATCTTCCTTATGAAAGTATGACAAAAACATTCATACATACTGTAGCAGTCATTTTACTTCCTCAACAGTTATTTCCCAAATTATGCTTAAACTAACAAGTTAGCTAAAACATTTAATGTTTAGCTAATGTTTAGCTAAAACACTGAATGTAAACATTTAATGTTTACAAATATGTTTACCTCCAAGGTTTTCATCATCTTTTCTTATGTGGAATTCTGTTTCTGGAGTTAGAGCGGCAGGATTAAAAAATAAAAATGTTCCTTCTTCAAGAGTTCACTTACCTCTGTTTACCTTTATGATCGACAGAGCCAGCCGAGAGTCTGTCCAGGGGAGACCCAAAACCAGAGAAGCTCCTTTTCTTCTTTGTTTCAATTACATCATTCTCCAGAGACACAAGTTCATCAAGAAGCAAGAGTTTTGCTGCCAGGTTAGTGGCTGATTTCTCTTCCCTGACTGTGGGCGGTGACTGCACATCTATGACTCCAGAATCAAAAGCCTGTAGGGCAGGAGGGGGTGATTCCACTCATTCAGAAAAAGAAACCTCAAATATGTATAACCATCTGCTTTTGGCTTTTGCTACCTTTAGCTGACATGCTTGCCATGAAACTTGATTTCTTGTGGATTTATGCTCCCGAGAGAAAGACGTTTGGGAACAAAAATGCATAGAGATGAGGTATGTCCAAAAGCAATTAAAACAACAACAACAACACACACCCACACAGGAAATAAATAAAAATTTATAGGTCTGTCTCTAAAATTTAGTATATTAACTGAGCATTCTTTTAGACTCTTTCCGTAACAACTGCGTCCTTATCATTCCCATAGCGCTTTATCTATACTTCTTTCATCATTGTACGCATGACATTTTCCCTGTGTTAGATTGATTACAATATATTTGTATTGCTTATTAACTTGTGAATAACCTGAGGGCAATAACTGTGTCTAAACTAGTTTTTTATTTGCTCTCTTCAATGCTTAGGTCAGTGTTTTGCTCATAGTTTGTACTCAGTAGATTTCTGTATGTTTATGGAATGAAATTTGAAAAAAAAAACAAACCTCACATTGTTTTCTTTTTACCTTTCATTCATACCTTATTGATTCAAGCTATTAAGCATCCGCTATGTACCAGCTTCTGCATCAGACCTGGGGGACACAAAAATGAACAAAATCCAGTCTCTGCTCTCAGGAAGCTTACTGTCGCTTTCCATGTGATTTATTACATTGTTTTTTTTTTTTTTAATAGCTCATTTTATTTTATTTTTTTAGCACTGAACAGTATTCCATTGTCTGGATGCATCTTAGTTTATTTATCCATTCACTTCCTGAAGAATATCTTGTTTGTTTCCAACTTTTGGCAATTATGAATAAAAGTTGCTATAAATATCTGTGTGCAAGTTTTTGTGTGGACGTAAGTTTTTATCTCCTTAGGTAAATACCAAGGAGCACAATTGCTGGATCATATGATAAGAGTATGTTTAGTTTTGTAAGAAGCCACTAAATTATCTTCCAAAGTGGCTGTACCATTTTGCATTCTCACAAGCAATAATACCACATTGTTAATGAGCATCTACAGTGAGTCAGAAATATCCCAATGACTTTATCCTCTCATGTGAAATTTCTTATCTGTTTGTTTCACATATTGGCACTTGACACTTCATTCAAGTCATAGAAGTGTGGGTGTCATTTATGAAGCCTGTCTTTTCCTTTCCTAAGCCCAATCACAGCATTTAAAAAAAATGTTCTTATTAATAGTCTCTAGTCATTGTGGAGTCCAGGGGATATTACTTCTTTTCTAAGAAAGTGAGAATATTCCCTTGTGGGAAGAAATCAGCTCCAGGAACCTCCTCCCTGCCCCCCTGTTAATCACATTCCTCCTTGTGCAAGACTCTTGGTCTTGGCAAGATTCTTTTTCTTCACTTTCTGCCTTTCTTCTTAGATTGTTTCCTCCATTCTCTATGTTCTTCATTTTCCCCAGTAAAATGAAAGAGTAGCATTTTCCAGCCTTTTCATCATTGGCCCCAGCAACTTTCTTGTGAAATACATATAGTCTGACACTCAATCTATTGAGCCTCTTCTTTCTTAAACCAACCAAATCTATACTAAGTCTGGACAGTTCTTCCTGAAAAACCTCTCCCTCCCTCTCTCCCTCCCTCCCTCCTTCCTTTCCTTTCTACCTTCCTTCCCTCCTCCCTCCCAGAGAGAGAGAATCTTAAGCGGCCTCCATGCCCAGTGCAGAGCCCAACAATGGCTCAGTGACGTCATGGCAGTGACAGTGAGGTCATGACGTGAGCCTAAATCAACAGTTGGACGCTTAACGGACTGAGCCACCCAGGCACCCCTCTCTTGCTCTGTCGTATTCTCATCAGTAGTGATTTATATCAGCTCCTCTTCACTGCTTAGTGTATATTGTTAATCATCTTATAACCTGCTTCTCTATCTTCTAACTCTCCCTTTTCTATTCTATCCTGAATACTGCCATGAAGTTAATTATTCCAAACACACTCCCATCTTGTAGAAATAAAATAAGAAATATCTCATACCTCTTGTTATTTGCATTGCAAACTCCACAATGTGTTCTAAACTCCTCTTAAAATCTCAACATCTACCACTTCCCTACAAAAGCTTGACATCATAGACACTGGGGAAGGGAAGGATGCTATTATGAGAAAGAAATTCTAAAGAGCAGGAGACAAAACTTTCAAAGGACAAAGATAGGAAATCTTTTATTATCTCTCAAAGCATCCTCCAAAAAAAATGTTATCATTCTTTCAACTGACGCCCATACAAAACAGAGTTTTCTTCCTTTTTAAAGATATTCATGGGGTGCCTGGATGGCTCAGCCAGTTAAGCAAGCATCTCTGACTTCAGCTCAAGTCATAATCTCATTGTTCGTGAGTTTGAGCCCCATGTCAGGCTCTGTGCTGACAGCTCAAAACCTGGAGCCTGCTTCAGATTCTGTGTCTGCCTGTCTCTCTGCCCTCCCCGGCTCATGCTCTGTCTCTCTATCTCTCTCGAAAATAAACATTAAAAATTTTAAGATGTTCTTAATCCTCAGGAAAAAAAAATCATAGAACTTGTATAAAACTTGTTCTTTGGTAAAATGCATTTCAGGCTCTCATTTGTTATTTAAGAAGTACAGGGACTATTTTCTAATAAGATCAAATAAGCCAACTTAATGTTTCTCTGTGTCGAGATGTCCTCACATTTCTTTTTATTTGTGCTTTAGTCATGGCAACAAGAAAACATTTGTACCGTAATACAAAGTTTGGCCAAAGCTACTCAAATTTTCACACGTAACACCTTCAAATTTCACACAAAAGCACTTCATCTTGATGTAATTGATTTAGTTAAAAATATGACTGAAATGATTATGAATTTTCTTTTATGCTTTTTCTGTTCAAAGAATACTAATACTTATTACTTCCAGGTTATTTATTTATTTTTTTTGACATTCAGTTGGATTTCTCTGAATTTACAGTGAGGTCAAGACAGTAGAAAAAATATCTTTTTCATCAGTTTTGTGTTATTAAGGCATCTATTTGTCAGCAGTATCTGCTTCTAACATTAGTAGAAATGGCTTATAATCATAAAAAATATATGGTCCCTTAAGCTAGTTTCCATTACCTCTGTTGCTACATCCACTGAGCGTACTTTTCCTGAACTCCATAGCATCAACGTCACAGCCAGAATAAAATGTGCATTTGCCAGTCTCCCGTCCAGCATCTGAGGGTCACATACATCATGGTCAATATTTATTAGTTTAGCATATAACAATAGAAAACAAAATCTCCTGTAAAGCTTGTTAGATGCAGGTGATAAACCGAATTATTCAGCTTCTCTGTGCTGGAGTGCATCTCTGCAAAACTTGAATCATACTTAAAAGAAGCTATCAGTCTCCTGGAATGAATTCTATCAAGGCATCATTTCCATGAAAGCCTAGACTGGGATTATATAGCTATAATCATAATTCAGACTAAAGTCTGAGAAATCTAGTTTTTTGTAATCTTACTCTTTGACTATCTAATCCAAGGATTACAACCTTGCATACCTAAGGGGAAATGTGTGAAATTGGTCAGGTTTTAGAAAATAAGATCTAGTGAGGTCTGTGGTGCACCCGAGAGAATGTGCTGTGTCTGAAAGCATTTAAATTCATAATTTCAAAAACACCACATATCTAATAGGCGAATATATTTATGTCCTTGTGCTGTGTAAGGATTTCTTAAGTAATATTCAAAAGGTGCACATCTTATAGGAAAGAAATGCTTGTCATATTTCATTCTATTAAAATTGAAAAACTCTGTATTGTAAGATACAATAAACCAAAAAAAAAAATGACAAAGTACTAAGTGGAGTATATTTTCAACATAATATAAAAATTAAAACTGGCATTTGAAATATTTAAAAACTGATTTTTTTATAATCTTATTTAAAAAAATTAATTCAAGTTAGTTAACATATAGTGTGAAAATGGTTTCAGTAGACTCTAGTGATTCATCACTTACATATAACACCCAGTGCTCATCCCAAGTGCCCTCCTTAATGTCCATCACCCATCTAGCCCATCCCCCCACCCAATACCCCTCCAGCAACCCTCAGTGTGTTCTCTGTATTTAAGATTCTCTTATGGTTTGCTTTCCTCTTTTTTTTCCTTCCCCTATGTTCATCTGTTTTGTTATCTTAAATTCCACATATGAGTGAAATCATATATTTATCTTTCTCTAATTTATTTCACTTAGCAGAATATATTCTAGTCCCATCCACGTTGTTGCAAATGGCAAGATTCTTTTTGATTGCCAAGTAATATTTCAGTGTATACATATACCACATCTTCTTTATCCATTCAAATCTGATAAATAAAATTTTAAAAATAACAATAAACTTAATTAACAATTAAGTAAAAATGGGCCAAAGTTATGAATGGACATTTTGTAGAAAAGGAAATAGCCTAATGGAAAATAAACATCCAAAAGTACACCATCCAAAAATACATGCAACTTCTTTAATGCAAAAAAAATGGGAGAGAAATGGTATACCCTTTGGCATGCAGCAAGTTGGCAAAAATTCAAAGTGAACATTGCACATACTAGAATGGTGCTTGGAAACAGAGAAACATAAGTGATGCTAGTGCGGTTGGAAATGAATCCAATCATTTGGAGAAAATTGAAATACATCTAGAAAAGTTAAAAATGATCATGTACTACCTACAACCCATTTATTTCACTTCTTAGTATATAGTCCAAAGGAACTCTTACATGTTTATATGGAGACCTGTATCTGAAAGTTCATAGCCTCACTGTTTATAGTGGTAGAAAACCAGAATCAACCCAAGGGCTCTACTCAAGAGGAAATGGGTGTATAAGTTGAGGTATATTCATACTGTGAACTTAAAACAAATGACTTAAATACATGTGTGTCTACTGTTAAAACAAATGACTTAAATCTTACGTGTAAATATATGCAAGGATTGCAAAGAAGCCCTTTTGGGGGGATATGGGAAGTTGTAGAACAATATATATGGCATGCTACCATTTACCTAAATTGGGGATGCACAAAGCAATTTTGTGTATTTTGGAATCTATATATATAATTAAAGTATAAACCAATGGAACTTGATTCATAACTATGATTGCCTCTGTGGAGAGAGGGAAGTAAATAGGATTATGGAAGAAACATAGGGACTTAGTTTTAATCTACATATTTTTTTAAAGCAAGTATGTCTAAAAAGTACATTTGTTAATTCTGTATAGTAAGCACAAAGATGTGTCATTCATGCATTTATAATTTTTTATATTAAAAACCCTATACAGGCAATTAAAGCTAATCTGTGGTCTATATCAGGTCTGCTGGCTGCCAATTTGACCGCTGGTAAAGGGAAAGCATTGTCTGATTTAGGTAAGATCACAGGCTGTGGGCTACAATAGAATGGGCATGATTTCACCACTTAGTACATGGCATCAGGAAAGATTCCCCCTACCCCCATCCTATTCATCCCTTAATGAGAACTCTCAGAAAACTCTTATTTCCCTAAAAACATCATTTGGAAAGCTGTTGGGAGCAAAAAAGAAAGGATGGTTAGATGGATCTGAAGAACTGGATTTGAGTCTTCTTGTGGCTTTAGTATTAGTGACCTTGGATGTGCATCATTTAATCTATTTGCACTTTAGTTTTCATATTTGTGAAGCAAGGAGTAATTCTCATTTCGAAAGAGCTTTGAGAGGATTGAACTGATTCGTGTATAATTTCTTTGTCCCATATAGTATTTATAATTTGTAAGAAAGAACACTTAGGTAATACTAAATATTTCTTTAGTAACTACATTCACTTTAGAGTGACTGGAGATTTTTTAGAGTACTTCCTTATAGTACTGTTACTGTGAAACCTCAGTGTGGATTTTAGCAATGAAGATTATCTGCTAGAATAAAGACAAATAAATGTTTTATATAGACAGAGTAGCATGTGTATCAACCATGTCTATTAACATTTAATATGGGCATAAAAGTATTTTAGTGTTGTTGATAACTTTTATCAAATATGATTTTAATTTTCATGTTATGTAGTCTAAACTAGTTCTTCTGGAGGTTACCAATAAATACTTTGGACTCTTATAATGTCAATCTCTAGTTACTTCTCTATATTCCATCCTTTCTGAAAGGGGGCAGTAAATTCTGTGTTCTCTTTCTGACAAATTGATATCTGAGCGGAGTATTTTTATAAGTATCAAAAAACAATAAATCATGTCTATGTCTCTAAATTGAGACAGTAGAAAAATAACAAAGAATGTAACAGTTATCTGGTAAAAATACCAACAAAAAATGCATCCCCTATTCTTTAGAAAATTTGCCACCAAATCATATTTTTTTACTTGTAATTATGCTGTTGTCTCTTTAACCTTCCTCAACATAGAGGAAGACATATCAAAACCTTAACTGTATTCTAAAAATGATCTCACATTTCTGGCATATCTTTATTTTTTAAAAATAGCTCTCTTAATCAAAGATAAACTACAATTGTGATGTTTTACTTTCTCATTTTTTATCATGTTAAAAACAGGTTACAAAGTGGGAAATTGCCCAATTTTATAAGCCTTTCCATGTGGATTTCCTTTAACTATTTTTATGTATGTTTTACTAACCAGGTTTCTCTTCATCTCTGCAATATTATAAATGGCACAGGATGATGGACATTTACAATATTGATGACTATGTCTGAGGCATATATTTTTGTGCTTGGGTGTATATAGGAAAAAAGTCATACTGTACCATCTTACAGATAACCACATCCTGATTATTTGGATAGGGAGATGTAAAAATAAATGCTGAGTTTAAATACACACATTTAATGGTTCAAAGCCATGCTTATAGCCAGTTAACCAAAAGGCCAAGTTCCTAAATATGGCAGTTGGGACACTAATGAAAATAAACACCCTGGCACCTGCCACACAGAAGACATTTGATTAACTAGTTGAAACTTGATTGCCACAAAATTAGAAATAGAGGAAATTATAGGGAGGGAAGAAAAAGAGTAGGTTCAGTTCCATTTCCCTATTTTGTTGATAGTGGATAAATATAGCCTATGATTTAAACATCTAGTTGGCCCCATATACACTCCAAATCACAGAAAGAGCACTCAAGGATGTTCATTGTATGAATACACCAGAGTGGAGATGTTTGCAAATTTTTCAGTAATTTTTTTGAGTAATTTTTGAATGATATTCCTCTGGCTAGGGAGGAGCTTCAAAAGAGTGAGCATGGAATCTGCCTTATAAAATTAGGTGTGTACTTCATTCATTTTTAGCCAATTGGTCTGCTATGTTTGTGCATTTTCACATTTTAACTATTTTTTTTTTGAGAGAGAATTTTTAACATGAATTTTTTTAAGTTTCTTTATTTTGAGAGAGAGAGAGAGTAGAGGAGGAGCAGAGAGAGAGAGAGAGAGAAACCCTAGCAGGCTCCATGCTGTCAGTGCAGAGCCCACAAACTGTGAGATCATGACCTGAGCCGAAATCAAGAGCTGGACACTTAACCGACAGAACCACCCAGATGCCCCAAGAGAACGAGAATCTTAAGTAGACTTCATGCTTAGGGCAGAGCCTGATGCTGGTCAGTCTCACTACCATGAGATCATGACCTGAGCTGAAATCAAGAGTCAGATGCTTCACTGACCGAGCCACCCAGGGGTCCAGCATTCTCACATTTTAAATAATACTGCTGAATAAACAAGCATTTACATCGTGTAACATCTTAATCTATGTTTCAAAGACTTTCCAACACATAAGAATTTCTTATATATCCCAAAGGGATCCTCGAAACAGTATCTGGAGTGGCAGTGGAGAGAGCAAGGTGTGAAGTTCTGTTACATGTAAGTTTGGGAAGCAACACGTATTGTATATTCCCTACAGGAACATTGGGAGTGCATACTGACATAATAAAAACTCTGAAAATGCAGGAGCAAAGAAATTATGTAATTGTATTTAAGCTAGAATTAAATGAGAATTCTGTTAAAATGAAGACAGATGTTCGCATTACTGAGAACTGATGCTATAATGAATAATTTTTATGATAAAAAAATCTCTCAAGTGGGCTGGGGCAAAGAAAGATTGAGAAACATAGATCTAAAAAATGAAAGCAAATGAGAGTGAGGGGAGGTGTTAGGATGAGAGGGTTAAGCTGAAAGAAGAAACTACGTGAGCCAATATCTGATGGAATGCGCTTTGTGGTAAAGCTTTTAAACTGGGCTGGTGTTGAAAACAACAACAAGCAGACTACTCAGGTGATTAAGAACATTTCTCTTCAACCTGACACTTGGTCATTAATGTCTGACTTATGGATAGTAGATGTATTAGAAAGTCTCAAGAGTACTGAGTTTGGGGGTGAGCCTTGATAACTTTGGAAATTTTTATTTACCCTAATTTACTTGATTGGAAATATTAAAAATAGACTTTACCCCACCGCTATCTTCAACAAACATTAAAAATAAAGGGCTTAGAGATAAGGGATAAAGGACTTACAAACTATCTGTTTTACCCTGTCTTCCCACTCTGGCCTAACACAGCATTTAAGTAAGATTTAATAGGGCTTGTTGAAAAGGGTCCCTAGTTCTGACACCATGAAATGGCCACATGTGCCTGCCCACAGCATCACCCACAGTCTTCTTGGAAAATAATGGTGGTCTTCCAGGTAATTGGTGAGTCAGCTTGGCCCTAAGTGAACCTAAACAGAGTAAGATCAAGTGTACTCTATACCCTACTCCACATGTTATAGTCACCCACATCCTTTTTTTCTTTTTTAAGTCAGCTCCATACCCAGCACAGAGCCCAACAACAGGTCTTGAACTCATGACCCTGAGATCAAGACCTGCCCTGACTCATGACCCTGACAAGACCTGCACTGAGATTAAGAGTGCGATGCTTAACCTACTGAGCCCTTTTGATAACAAAGAAAAGCTTCAGGAATAATAGATAACAGAGTGACTATCATTTTTTATTTTAAAAGAGGGCCTAACAGGGACAATGCTTAACACAGTCTGTGTGGTGCACTGTAATGAAGAGACTTGTGAGACTCAGACCCTGCCTTGGCTTGACCAGATAGCTTGCACAAACCCTTTCCGTTCTAGGCCAAGTGAAACGGGCTTGGTCTAAATGGCCTCTAATGTTGCTTCCCGCTTTTTAAAAGTATGCTGGTGAATCTGGCTCTTTTCTGGTACAAGTGCAGACATTGTAGGTAATGATAATAGGTGGTGCATGTTTAGCTAGAAAAACCTTTCTGCTGTCGCTCGTCAGCCAGTCTATGCACTAGATTGCACGTAGCTTTTGACATAAACATACTCCTATTGAATTTAAAGTATTTCTAGCTGAAAAGACAGGGTTTCCAAATCTTTCATTTTAAGATGTCATTTATGGTAAGAGATCCCATTTTATACATGCATTTTGAAAGAAAATTGCTACCAATTAAATTATGACATGCTATCAAGTGTAAGACTCACTCTAATTGCAGAGATGTTAAAAGTGCATCAGAATGGATGAAATATGGTACATCTATGTATTTTCAAGTGTTTACTTGTTTTTTTTTCTTTTTTTCATCATGTTTAAGCCAGTATGCTCAATATTTTAAAAAATATAACTTTCAGTCAATAAATAGGTATTCAACAACATCAGAAAAATATTTCTGTGATGGCGAAGAAACAACCCAGAATTAGATTTGAAGGATAGGAGAAGCATCCTTACTGTGCTATTTCTTGGTCTGGTGACCTTGAATAACATGTCTAAATTGTCACAATTGTCTAATAAAATTCACTGTATGAATTCACAGAATTTTAATTTTAGTTAACTAAAAATTTTTAAATTAATTTACAAATAGCATAAATCATTATGGATTTGGTTTAGGGCTTCCAAATAAGAGCAATAAGTGTATTTAATATTACATTTAATGTTATTTACTAAAAATGTATAAAGATATGTAATTATTTATGAAAAAAACACCATATCATTTTTATTCTTATTTTATGATAGCTAAAAACTTTTCAATGGGAACTCTAAACTGCACATGAAAACATTTCGTGAACTGCAAAATAATGTGAAAAGATTAACTAAACGGTATCAAAGGGATTATAATTTTGCTGAAGCCAAAATCCTTCCAGGGGACATAAAGTTTATACTCAGCAACCAGACAAGGAACTGAAAATTTGGGACCTTTCATAAAGGCAATCAACAACACTTATTTTATTTTATTTTATTTAAGAAAAAAAAATTAATCTTTATTTCTGAGAGACAGAGCACAAGTGGGGGGAGGGGCAGAGAGAGAGGGAAGACACAGAATCCGAAGCAGGCTCCAGGGTCTGAGCTGTCAGCACAGAGCCCAATGCAGCGCTTGAACCCACAAACTGCAAGATCATGACCTGAGCTGAAGTCAGCCGCTTAACTGACTGAGCCACCCAGGCGCCCCTGCACACTTATTTTAAATGATCAAGAGGATATATTTCACTTGGACATCATGCACACAATCTTGATATTTCAGTGAGTGACAATATTTGAACAGTTAAAGAAGTTTGCTAGTGGTTTTCTTTGAAGGGTGAAATAATCATGTGCTTTAGACACTTGCCTGTTGCAAGGCAGAGACTCAGATCAGGTGAGTTGCAAGTCTCTTCCTTATTGGAGCTTCAATTGCACTGCCTCTGATGAATTTGGCCCCACAAACAAGAATGCTGAGTGTGACTGGGCACTCAGAACTTTAGAAGTAGAGAATTGCTTTCAGATCCTCATAAATAAGAGACTTAAAAATCACTGAGGATTTTCACCCCAAAAGCAACTGAATTACAAATCATAGCTTCTGTCAGCTAATACATATATCATCTATATCGTTGTCACAAAAATACATCTAAGAAACATAGTCATGTTGCTTTACTTCAGATTCTCTTTGCGAAAGTTGTAATTTTCGGTAAATTGTGTGATGAGTATTTTGGTCTATGTTTTGAGTATTATCCTGCAAGAAAGGTGCAAATTCAGGCTGCTTTAACATTCCCCCCCCCCTTTTTTTTTGTTTTAATTAAAATATCAGAAACACGTTTTTTCTCATTCCTCATTGCTCTTCAGTCGGCAGAAGTACATTTTCTAAAATCACAGAGCCGGTTAGAAGAAGATCCAGAAAAACAACTTACATTTTCAGACTCTCAGTTTCATGCTCCTTCAAGTATAACCTATTTGTAAAAGTATAAAACATTTTCCCATCTCCCAAGTTGCTTATAAAGTAAAATGCTTACAGGTGAGGTGTTCTTAATGTGTCAGACACCTGAATTTTAAAAGGACTTTTCCTGAATGCTATGAATCAGGAAGAATGATAACTTCCTACTATACATGTGTTAATTGGTTTTATTCTATTTGGCACCATTTTCATTCCTTTTTAGACACTACTACTTTAGAAAATCTCAAACTTTGTTGTTAAATCTCTCTCTTTTTGCTTATTTGGAATTGCCAATCATACTACTAGTCTGTTGCAAAAATTTATGGAAACCTACAAAGATACTTTAAAGGAAGATTGCATTATTTAAAAGCAGGGGTATGTATCTGTAACAAAGTATGTAGAGTCAACATGGTGTGCTGAATGAAATGAATGAAACAGTCTTATGTGGTAGGTAAATAGGAATGCAGAGCAGATATTAACATCCTGGCTTTATTGACAGGAAACTGAAGCTTAGAGAAGGGTAGAAATTTGCCTAAGTTGTACAACCACAGTAAATATGAAGAAGTTTATGCCAGAGTCCCAGTTAGTCCATTAATGTTTCACATCTCAGATTCTCATTCTAATGAAAGCAACGTGAATCAATATTCTCTAATAATTATTCTAGCAGAGTTTAAGATTTTTCCTTATCAAATCTTAATTTGTGCTTGGATCCCTGAATTAATGCAAATTTCTTGATATAAAATGATGTCACCCAGAAATAGAAAAAAACTTTAGGGTATGACTGTAGACAATTCTGCTAAGGGGATTTGTTGTTTAATTCCAATGCTTTATAATGAGAAAAACAAGAATCTTTAAAACTATGGATAGGGAAAAGCTGGCAGAGTTGCACATAAACATGCTGCTTGTTCATCTAATGCATGGGGAATTTTTACCTGGTGTAAAAAGGCTTTCAAAAGATAAAGTTGGATAAATGCAGTTATAGATGACACATATAAGCCTCAGGATATTGTAGGCTATTATCACCACTTTTACCTTTAGCCCATTTTGTACTTACATATATTTAATAAAAATATTAATTTACATTTTAATTACATTAAACTAGCCAATATAATCAATGAAAAAATACGGTCTAAAATGTACATGAAAGGCCCAAAATATACATTTCATAATATGCAACAGGATGCATTTATTAGGTAAACACTACATGTCAAGCACTGGAGATATAAATGTGAGTAAGACACTCTCCCTGTCCTCCAGTCGCTCACAGCGTGGTCAACCTGGAGACCCCCTCAACCACTTGCCCTGCCCAGGGACTTCCTCCTGCAACACTAGACTCTTAATGCTTCCGTTTCTTTCAAGTGCAATGGTTGCAAATAACCATTTTTTAAACATTTGCATTGTACTTTATTATTTTGAAATTAATTTACTTCCTTTCATTATCACATCAGTCACGTTAGATACAGGAAAAATATTATAATTTTGCTTTCTTAAATAGATGTACTGAGACAAGCAGAGTTACTTTAGAATCCTGGTGCCCTAACGCCTGGGACTGTGTGTATACTTTCTAATACAATGAAGTCGACCGTAGAAAGAGGTTGGCCCTTAAGTTACACCAACGTGGTTGTGACTCCTGACTGGGCTGGCTTCTTAGCCTCTCTGTTTCCGTATTTTCATCAGGAAGGTGGGGCAAAGATTTACTTTGTAGGTTTATTATAAGGATTACAAATAATAAAAGTGACTAGTGCAAGTTAATTATGCAAATAATAGCTGTCATTATCCTGTATTGCCTTCTAAATCTGTCAACTTCACAAAATATGCCCTAGTACTTTTTTATGTTATGAAAAATACTTTTTTACCCTTGTTCATTTTAAGGAACAAAGTTACCTGAAATCTAGAATTATGGCAAAGTGGTAGAAGATAAATTATAATAAGGTAATATTGAGTGAGGGAAGGAATTTTACTGAAGAGAGTTAGACGTGGCAAGCACTCTAACATTTGATGTTACAGCATATTATGCATTACCATTAGTTTCAGCAACAATATTTCTATGAAATATTTCCATGAAAATATTAGCATACAACAGAATATCATAATGGGAAGAAAAGAAAGGGAATTAACCCAAATTATACTCAAAAAATAATTATTCAAGTTCTAATTATATTAACAAAAGTGAATTTTAAATTTAATTTTAATATAATTTTATATGATACATCTTTTTGTTTTACAGTTCATAAGATAGCTTTATTGACTTTTAAAATCAGTAGTTATCTTGTTAGGATCATGATTTTTCACAGGGTTTTGGTGATACTGACTGTATAGCATAGTCAGACTATGTCATAAAAGCAGAAGCACTGTGGGCATGATGGGAATGAAGGATCTTGTTACTGGAACTAGACCTTCCACAAGCATGGGAACAACTGAGAAGAAATGGACTGCAAAGGAGGTAGAGGAAGAGGAGAAGCCTCTACCAGCCCTGGCATGGACAGACAAGTCAGAGCTTGCAGGGAAATGCAACCACCAAAATTGTCCCACGGGAACCACAGCTCTGACTTGGTGGGTCAGTGCCCAAGTTGCCAGTGGTGGCCTGGATGACATTTTAAAAGTGCATTTTTCACATGGTTACAGCCTTATGTGTCATTAGGAACACAGAATTTTAGAAAGGGAGGGGATGCTCATTGGAAACTGTTGGATTTAAAGCTCTCAAGAGATGGAGAGAGTGAGGCTCAGAGACAATGAACTTGGCCAAGGGAGAGGAGATGAAGGAGAGATTTAAGATGGACAAAGAAGAGGAGGGATCAGGGTAAGGCATGGCAGAGGAGCTGTTCCTGTGGGAGCAGCCTCATGTGGAGGCCTGATGTCATGGAACATTGGTAAGGGAAAGGCTGGACAATAACCAGTTCAAGCCAACCAAGGCACCAGGCAATTACTGGCAGGTAATGCTAACCACTGCTCCACAGGGTACCCTGAGAACAATGTGGAGAAAGAAGAGAGAGGGCTCAGTTGCAAGAGGCTCTAATCAGAGAGATCTCAGACACAGGGGAGTTGACCTGTATAGAGAGGTATCCAGGGCTAGGAGGGAACTTGGGATCTTTTATAACCTCCCGATCTTTATAACCTCCCAAACTCCAGTTTTACTGAGGAAAGAATGAAGACCCAGGAAGGCTGAGTGAAAGATGCTGAAGTCAGGACTGGGATTAGAAGTCTGGTCTCCTGACCCCAAAGCTCCTATTTCTCTGATGGCACCATAGTAACTAAGCAAAAGGTGTCCTGTAGGTAGCGATCTCAGTAGATGAAATATCAGCAAGAAGGTTAAATGAGGTGATATGTAAAGATTAACCCCAAGTCTTCATTCCTGAATATAGGAAAAACTGGCTGTTGTGGGAGCTTCCCTCGATCATTCTCCCACTCAGTCTCCCTGGCACTTGCAGCCCTTTTGTCTCTTTCCATAATAACAGAATATAATTGAGTCCTACTCTGTGCTTCAGGCTTGTCTGAAGTTACAAACTATACAGTGGCAGAGTTGGGGCAATATTTTGGGGCTGCTTACTTTGAGTTCTTTTTCTTTGGAACAAGTTCAATTAATCTAATATTATTAAGCAAAGGTTCAAATCATTGAAAGTATTTGAACAAGAAGTTAAAATTATAATCTCGAGGCCCCCAAATCTGGTCTATACACAGATCTGCTGCTCTACTGCCCATGATTCATTATATAAGAATTCACTTCAAAACTCTGAGAAAAAAAGGAGAGAAACAAATGTCAACTTGAAATGCCATATTGAGTGACATCACAGTGCAATTCACTTACAACGAGAGTTTCCTTAGAAAAATTCTGTAAGAGGGCTGAAGACCAGTATCAAAATAAAGAGAAGACACAAACTGTACCTGATGCTTTTGGGAAGACATATCAATTTGATAGCTTCTATAGGCATTAAAATCATAAATTATTGTTAAAATTATTTAATTTCTAAAAAGGTAACTTAGAAACAAATAATTATCCCATTCCTTAACCTATAGACTCTAGAAGTGTAATTTGAAGGAGCAATATTCCTCATTAGAACTGAATTTATTGAGTATACACTATTACCACACCCTGAAGCAAAATTTTAAATTTCTTACATGTAATTCAAATATATGTTTCAGATTAACTCTCAATTTGATCACTTAATAGCAAGAACACTTCAAATACAAAAGAATAGATATGATTTAAGTCTATTCTAAACTGGTACTAATATCATACTTGTATGTTTGAATTTTATAAGAAGATAAAGAGGATATTTTAGGTTTGAAGAATATAGAATATTGACTCTGGAACTTGATTAATTCAGGGATATTTCTTAGACTCCAATTTTGATAGAAATAAAGATAAGAGAAAACCTTTTCTTTCTACTTAGGTTTTTAAAAGTCAACCATTTTTATACATTTAAAAATTTTATAATATTGGACATTGTTGATGAAAGCAAAATTAAGACTACTAACACTTACAGAAAATCATTATCTTGAGTTGTCTTTCTCTTTGTTTCAAAGTGGAAAACAAAAGCAAAAATTAATCGATAAATATGAAATGTCTGAACATACAATTAGCTCCACCCTAATTTTGTATTATAAAAATATCTTCTTAGAGTTTCTACTCATTTTAGAGAGATAAATATTACCATAAAACATTCAAGATCAGGATATAATCAAAACATCTTAAAAGTATGTGAAAATAAAAAAAGTAGTTAAAAGAAAAAAAAACCTAAATTTTTCTCATAGCTTTTATATATAACTTACCTTGTGAAAAATCAGGAGATTCTAACTTTAGAATCCTGTCTGTGCAGTTTCTTCCAAACTCAGCCCTGATGGTGAGTTTTCTCTCTGAGTTTTTATAGTCTCAGTTATACACCCCTTACTCCAATCCCTGCCTTTGCTTTCTCTTACATCATTTCTAGGTTTTCCACTGAACATTTTCCCAAGCTTCTCTTCAATCTCTCCTCCCCTCACCCTCTCTCTTACTCTTTTTCTCTGAGTCTTTCTCTTTCTCTCTCCTATTCTCCACATTTATTTTATCTATTGCTTTGATCATGGTATTTAAGCAGCAACAGGAACTTGGGCTCTGGAAAATTTAAGTATATATTTAGTATTGTGTTCAGCCTTAGACCTATCACTTCTTCCTGAGGTTTTAGTCTAGCTCAGATAATTACACATCAAATCTGGGAAATAAAATGCAGTAAGATTTTTTCAAAAGAAAGTCACTAGGGTATTTCAATGTAAGATTTAGGGAGATTATAATCAGAAACTCAAACTGATTTATTGGTATATTTTTTGGACCCTTACATTAAACGATCATCTATGGAAATGGTGAGTAGTTTCAGGCTCAGTCAGGTGCACAGCTCTGTGTCAGTGAAACTGACAGCTACTTCATAATTAACATTGCTATACTGGGAAGGTTGTTACCAACAAAACTATAAATACTTAACTGTGACATGTGGGCTATAAATGCAGACGTTGTAATCATTCTTATCTTTCTCTGTCCTCCAGGATTTTAATTTCTTTTTCACCAAGACATTCCTGCCTCTGTCTGAATGTTTTCTTCCTTTCCATTTCCTACTAATCACACTTACAACATTATACATGCAGATTGTATGTATTGTATGACCGGAGCACAGTGAATTCGTGGGACAGTAAAATGCTTTATTTTTTATGAAGGGTTTCCAGGGATAACATATGTCTCAACAAGCCTGAAATTTGAGTAGTTGGCAGTGATAGTTCACAAGTCAAGATAAAAATACATCCTAATTGTGGACCCTTGTTTAGACATTACGGCCATAAAACGATTATGTTAGCTTGAATCCACATGATGGAAAACTCTCAATATAGATTTAATGGATGCATCCTAATGCTACCAGAAGCCAATATTCTTGATGTACCTTCTACCCTTATTTGAAATGCCTCCCTCAGCATGCTGACAAGTGATATCTGTGGCTGATTTATTCCAGATCTGTCCCTGCTTAAACAGCCCAAAGATTCCACCCTATTTGTGGATTTTGTTGACCTAATTCAAAAGTTTGACTTAACTGTTCTGCAGCAGTAGAAATAGCAAGTTTATTCCAGGAACATAACCATGGTACGTTTAAGCCATTTACACAGGATTCTGCATATTATCTACCCTTATATAAATTACTTATGCATTTATACATGACAGAGAAATTCTGTTACCTTGAAAGACAGAGTAGAAACCAGAGTATATGAAGAAATTGAAAGAGAATATACATCCAGTGATAGAAGGGAGAGATTAAGATGAGAAAGGGAGAAGATATTCATGAAAACTTTTCAGCTAGTATATCATTACTTAATCTGCAGGACAACCTTGCTGAAGAGGTATTATTATTCATATTTAACAGATGAAAAAAACTAAAGCTCAAATATGTGAAATGGATAGCACAAGTGCTCACAGCTTAAAAGTGATGGAATCAGGCGTTGAGACTTGCTCTGTCAGGATTCTGACTGTAAAGAGACGGTACATTGAAACTGAGTAATTTGAGGAGAATTTAATGCGAGCAGAGTGCAAAGGAACCAGAAAGGACATTGCAGTCCTATTATTGGACTAAACCAATAATAGGCAGATAACCCTAATCTTGAAGGGTTAAAGGTAAGTACGGACAGACAGATCTGGGTAGAGAAAGTTGCCTGGCAGAAGAAGTGTGACCTTTCATCAAGGGATACAGCCAGTCAAGAGTCACCTAAAGGGGAGGGAATTTATTAAATAAACACCAAGATTTCAGTCTGCTTCCTCAATATAATCTCCTGTTGTGTTTATCTTTGGTCAAACCCGATTGGAAAAGAGATTGGGGCATAGATAAAAGACCCAGCACACTGTTTAACCTCAAAACTGTGTTAAAAGACATACAAATGAGATGCTTGGTAAAGATTATCATGACAGCAAATGCCATGATTTACTTGCATTAAAATCTGATACTTCCTAACATTTTTTTTTTCAAGTTTATTGGGGTGTTATTTATACACACAAAATCCGACCTTTTAAAATGTACAATTTTAGGAGTTCTGACAAATGTAAATGTTATGTAACCTCCGCTAAAATCAAGATATAGACTTTGTCTATATGTACCCCCTGCACACCAAATTTTCCTCACGCCTCTTTAGAGTCAACCCCCTCCCCAACCCCCAGGTCCTAGTAACCACCGATTTGACTTCTGTCCCTATAATTTTGCCTTTTCCAGAGGCTGTAGGAAATTATACAGTATGTAGTCTTTGGTGTCTGGCTTCTTTCGCTTGGAATAAAACTTCTGTGATTTATCCATGTTGCTAAATGTATCAGCACTTTGTTTCTTTTTAACGAGAGCGTTCTATTGGATGGATGTACCACAATTTTTTTATCTATCCACCAGTCGGTGAAAATTTGGGTAGTTTCCAGTCTGGGATAATTATGAATAAAGCTGTCATAAACATTAACATAGGACTCTTGAGTTGATATTTATGTTTTCAGTTTTCTTGGACAAATACATATATATGAGATTCCTAAATCATGTGGTATGTTTATGTTTAACTTATTAGGAAATAGCTAAACTGACTTCCAAAGTGGTTCTGCCATTTTGCATTCTTACCAGATATGTATGCGAGTTCCAGTTGCTCAGCATCCTTTCTAGCTTTTGACATTCATTGCTGTTTTCAAAAATTTAGCCATTCTAATAAATGTATACTGGTATCTCACTGTAATTTTTTTAAATGTTTATTTATTTTTGAGAGAGACGCAGAGAGAAAGGGAGACAGCAAATCTCAAGCAGACTCCATGCTGTCAGCACAGAGCTCAAGGCAGGGCTTGAACTCATGAATTGTGAGATCATGACCTGAGCTGAAATCAAGAGTCAGATACTTACCCTACTGAGCCACCCTGGCACCCCTGTCATGGTATTTTAATTTGTATTTTCCTGTTGACTAATGATGTAGAAAATCTTTTCTTGTATTTATTTCCCATTCATATATTTTTGGTAAAGTGTCTGTTCATATTTTTTGCTTAATATGTAGTTGTGAGAGTCCTCATAGGTCTGGACACAAGAATTTTATAAGATTTGTGTTTCGCAATTTTTTTCCACTTTGTGACTTCTCTTTTCATTTGCATAACATGTTCTTTCAGAGTATTTTTAATTTGATTAAGTCCAATCAGCCATTTTTTTTTTAATGGATCATTTTTTTTTGTGTGCCCTGAGAAATCATTCTCTCAGTCAAGTTTGAAAAAAAATTTTTCTCTTTTGTTTTCTTTCAGAAGTTTTTCAAAATCCTTTTGGCTATTCTAGATCTTTTACATTGCCATAAAAAAGTTTAGGATCAGCTTGTCAATGTGTACAAAAGAGCTTGCTGGGATTTTATTAGGATTTCATTGAATTTATAAGGTAAATTTGAGGAAATGTGACATCTTAACAGTATGAAATTTTTTGATCTGTAAACATAGTATACTTCCCTTTTATTTAGATATTGATTTTTCTTAACAATTGTTTTTGTTGTAAAAGGCATATAAATCTTGTATATACTTTGTTAAATGTATTTCCATCTAATTTTCTTGTTGAGGTATAACTGACATATAACATCGTATTAGTTTCAAGTATGCAATGTAATGATTCGATATTCATGTACACTATGAAATGATCACCACAGTAATTACCATTGATCTCCATAAAAATCATAATTTTTTTTCTTGTGATGAGAACTTTCAAGTTTTATTCTCTTGGCAACTTATAAATATGCAGTATAGTACTATTAACTATACATTACATAGCCATAACATTTATTTTATGGCTAGAAGACCATACCTTTTGACACTCTTTGCCAATTTACACACCTTCAACCTCTCACTCCCTAGTGACTTATAACCTTGCCCTCCTGACATAAATTCCGCTTGATCATGACATATATCCTTTTCTATATTGCTGGATTTGAAGTGATGTAACTTTTTAAGTATCTTTATTAATGATATAAATATATCATTTTATATGGTATATAGGCCATTTTATAAGGGATATAGGCCTTTTATATGGTATATAGGCCATTTTATAAGGGATATAGGCCTTTTATATCTTTAAAATTTATATTTCAGATTTTGGTAACATGGTTATATTGGTCTCATAAAATGATCGAGAAGAACTACATGCTTGTCTTAGTCTGTTCAGACTGCTATAATTCAAATACCATAGACTAGCTGGCTTCACCAACAAACACGTAGTTCTCATGTTCTGGGAAGTCCAAGATTAAGGAGTCTGCAGATTTGTTGTCTGGTGGGTACCTAATTTCTGGGTCATAAACTATGGTCTTCCTAACGTGTCCTCATATGGCAGGGAGAGTGAGAGATCTTTCTGGAACCTGTTTGATAAGGGCAATATTCCCATTCGCGAAAGCTCCACTGTCATGACCTAATCAACTCCCAAAGACTCCACCTCTGACTAACATCACATTGGGGGGTTAGGATTTCATTCAATACACGAATTTTGCAGGGACACAGATATTCAGTCAGTAACAACCCACATCTATTTTCTAGAAGAGTTTGTGCGGAATTTGTATTATTTACTCCTGGAATGTTTCATCGAAATCCCCAAGTGGGGTCATCTGTGCCATGAGTTGCCTTTGTGGGAAGGTTTTTAGTTACAAATTCAAATTCTTTAATACATCTAGGGCTAATCATTCTAGCTAATTTTCCTGAGTGCACTCTCATAGCTTTCATCTTTCATATAAAATGTCCATGTCATTAAAGTATTAAAGTTATTTAATTCTGGTGCTCTTTTTCTTCAGACTTTTTTTTAAATTAGTCATTCTAGAATTCTATACATTTTATTTATCCATTGAAAGAATCAGCATTTGGTAATTTTATTATTTATTTATTTTCATTGTTTTTAAAATTTTTTTAATGTTTACTTATTTTTGAGAGACAGAGAGACAGAGTGAGAGCGGGGGAGGGACATAGAGAGAGGGAGACACAGAATCTGAAGCAGACTCCAGGCACTGAGCTGTCAGCACAGAGCTCAACACAGGGATTGAGCTAAGCTGAGATCATGACCTGAGCAGAAGTTGGATGCTCAAGGGACTGAGCCACCCAGGTGCGTTGGTCATTTTATTTTAGTGATTGCTACTTCATATTGTTTTCTTCCTTTTTCCTGATTTGTGTTTAATGTGCTCATCTGTTTCAATGTTCTTAATATGGATGTTTAGATTATTGATTATAGATACTTCTTTTTTTTCTAATATAGTTATATAGTGTAATATATTTTCCTTCTAAGCACTGCTTTAGTTATATCCTATACATTTTTATATGTTCTGTTTTCATGTTTTATTTAATTTGGAATATTTTCTAATTTTCTTTCAAAGTTTTGACTACTGGTTAGTTAGAATATGTCATTTAATTTCCAAATATTTGGTGACTTTTCCCATATTGTTTTGGTTATTGATTGCTAGTTTGTTTTGTATTAAGGAAACATACTTTATATTATTTTAATGCCTATAAATTTGTCAAGATTTGTCTGATGGCCAATAATATAGTTGGTGAGGTTTCATGTGTACTTTACAAAGAATGTGGGGGTGCATAGGTGCCTCATTCGTTAAACATCTGACTCTTGATTTCGGCTCAGGTCATGATCTCATGGTTCATGAGATCAAGCCCCACATCAGGCTCTGCACTGACACTGTTCAGCTTGCTTGGGATTTGCTCTCTCTCTCTCTCTCAAAATAAAGAAACATTTTTTTTTAAGTTTAAAAACATATAAAGGATGTGTATTCTATTATTAGTGGGTGGAATATTCTATAAATCTCAGCTAAGTTGGCTGATAATGCTCAAATCTACATTTTTAATGATTTTTGTCTGCTTGTTCTCCCATTTATTGAAGGATTATTGATGTTTCCAAAATTTCTTTATTTCTGTTTTCAGTTCTATCAGCTTTTGCCTTATGTTAGGGCTTTTTATATCTCTTTATCATTAGGTAATTTATCTTTTTATTCCTAGTAAAAATCTTTGTTTTGAAGTTTACTTTGTCTGATATTAAAAAATTCACTATAGCTTTCTTCTGATTGTTGATGGCATGGTGTATCTTTTCCCCCACATTCTTTTATGTTCAGTCAATCTAAGCCATCTGACACTGACAATCTCTAAATTTCAATTGGTTTGTTTTGACCATTGCATTTAATGCAATAATTGATGTATTTAAAACTACAGTCTTAAAAATTGGTTTTTTTTTGGTCTCATCTGTTCTCTGTTCCCCATTTTCTCTCATTCTGCTTTATTTTAGATGATTATTTCTACCTACTTTTTATTTTTTGTGTTGTTGCTACAGGTTTACAATATTCAGCACTATGTTGTCACAGTCTTTCACCAAATATTTTTCTACTTCATACATAATCTAATAATCTTTCAACAGTTCCTTCTACTTTATCCATTTCTTCCTTTATAGTATTACTGTTACACATTTAAAAATTTTACCTGTTATAAACCCAGTTTATTTTCCATTTTTGCTTTACACAGTTATTATTTTTAATGATTTTAAAAATATTTAAAACCTCATATTTACTACATTTACCATAGCTGATGCTGCTCTGTCTGTGTGTGCATTTAGAGTTACAGTTCCATGTAGTAGTATTTTCCTTTTGCTTGAAGAATTTCCTTTAACATTTCTTATAGTGTTTTGTTCAAGAAAATGTTTAATTCATCTTTTTTTTTTAATTTTTAACACTTATTTATTTATTTATTTATTTTTTTTAATGTTTATTTATTTTTGAGACAGGGAGAGACAGCATGAAGGGGGGAGGGTCAGAGAGAGAGGGAGACACAGAATCCGAAACAGGCTCCAGGCTCCGAGCTGTCAGCACAGAGCCTGATGCGGGGCTGGGCTGCAACTCACAGACTGCGAGATCGTGACCTGAGCCGAAGTCAGATGCTTAACCGACTGAGCCACCCAGGCGCCCCAACATTTATTTATTTTTGAGAGACGGAGAGAGACAGAGCACAAGCAGGGCAGAGAGAGAGGGAGACACAGAATCTGAAGCAGGCTCCAGGCTCTGAGCTGTCAGCACAGAGCCTGATGTGGGGCATGAACCCACAAATCGTGAGATCATGACCTGAGCTGAAGTCAGACACCCAACAGAGTGAGCCACCCAGGTGCCCCTAATTCACCTTTATTTTTAAATGTTATTATTGTGTACAATGGAATTCTGAGGTGACAATTTTTCTTTCTGTATTTCAAAGCTCACGTTCTATCTTTTTTGGATTAGATAGGGTCTGATGCAAAGTCTGCTATTACCTGCTTGTCTATGATGTGTTTAATTATATTTTTATTTATATTTATCCTGAAGGTCCCTGAGTTTCTTGGTTGTTTTCTTTTGTTAATTTACGGGGAAATTGGCTATTATCTCTTCAAATATTTCTTTTGTACCCTTCTCGTTTTTTTTTCCTGTTATTCTAATTACATGGTTATTAGATCATTTGACACAATCCCCTATCTCCTAGAAGGTCTGATTTTAACTTTTTTTTAAATGTTCATTTATTTATTTTGAAAGCAAGAAAGCGCGCGCGCAAGAGCGCATGTACATATGCAAGTGGGGGAGGGGCAGAGAGAGGGAGAGAGACAATCCTAAGCAGGCTCTACACTGTCAGCACAGAGCCTAATGTGACGCTCAATCTCACCAACGATGAAATCATGACCTGAGACAAAATCAAGAGTTGGACATTTAACCTACTGAGCCACTAAAGTGCCCCTAAACTCTTTTCCTTCTCTGTATTTCAGTAAGAATATTTTCTATTGATCTAGCTTCAAATTCATTTACTATTTCCCATGCTGAGTTCAGTGTCTGCTATTGTTTGTGTGTGTTAAATTTTAGTATGTCATAGGCCTAGCAAATAAGGATTTCACTTATGTCTTGAGCTTCCAGGAAATATAAATTCTAATATAGCTTACAAATTGGCTTAAAAATATTATTTAAATATCAACTGTTTTCTTTTGTAACCACTTTCATGATGGCCTTCTTTAGGTACTCTACCTGAGGTCAAACCTTTTGTGTGCCCTTTCTCCCCTCAGGGGGGGCTGCAACCATTTGAAATTTCTACCTCTGATTGTCTACTGACCTGTTTCCTGATGCATTCTAAAAAGTTATGGTTTTGCATGATTTTGTAAAAGTGACATTGTCATCCAGCTTCCTATAAGCTAAATGGAAACACAAGTCTTCCTCCTTACGTTTTTATGTCGTATAAGAATATTTTGATAATCCATTTCTATTTATTTTTTGACAAGATTGTTTTTATTATCATCCCAACTTTGTAAGCAAGAAAACATTTATTTGAGAGACACAAATCATGTTCTCTTAGCTAGGTTCTTATCTTCTACTGCATTTTTCATTGATATAAATCATCCCTCGAGTGAAATTCAGAGGTGTGAGAACTGCATTTACAAGCCCCCTCCTATTTTCATTTGTATTCATCCTCAAGTGAACTCCAGAAAGCTACATTTCTGTTTCATCCAATCTTCCAGATCAGAGGACTAAATGCTGCCTCTGGACTCTAGGAAACTCCTCATGTCACTCTGGATTGCACAGATTTTTGATATATTCCATGTCTAGGGCACACTGCACGTATGTACTTGCTATGATGGAGCGTCTTACAACAGACTAGAGCTTTACAGATCCCCCTTTGAGGCAAAGCCCATTGGCTTCTGCCTTTATTTTATGGGGCTAGAGTCTTGTTGGCTGTATTTCAGAAACTGTTTTTACAGCCACACTGTTTGCTGAGCCTGATGGAATACCTTTGCCATTTGATACCTCTGCCCATTACACTCTTTCCCCATTAAGATCACCCGACCAGTTACATTAACTACAGGATTCTGTCTGCTAAATTCCAACAGTTCAAATCATTGACTTTACCAATTTAAGGACATGGAAATGCTGGGACGCCAGAAGCCACACTAGAAGGCTAACTGCATTATATATTCTTAATTCTCTTTCTCTGTCTCTCTCACGCACACGCACACATGGTGTCTGAACATGGAATGATTTAATGACCTGTCAACATATAGCACTTCAAAACTGACAAGTCTTTATATAATTTATGTCACTGCTATAGTAACTGCTCTCCTGTGGATGCAACAATACTCTTAGATAACGGGGCAATTATTATTAACACCATTATACAGATGAAAAAACTTTAAAGAATTATATAGATATATAAACTTAGGTATATAAGTTTAAAGAATTATATTTACCTGTTCCTTTAATATGCAAGGAATTTTGCTGGGTCTGTGGAAGTCTTGACCCTGTTCTCAAGGAGCCTATATTTGAATGGGGAAGACAAAATTGAAGTGCAAGTAATTCCAAGATGGTCTCCATGTTATGCTGTAAAGAATTCAACCCACCTATTTTAGCTTATTTGCACGATTTTTATAAGCGCCTCTTTCCCTAAAGAATCATCTGATACTTGGAAGTTTTCCAACAATATCATGTCAAATGTGTTCTCTCCCATGCTGAGTCAGGAATTACTTGTCTAAAGTCAAAATTATAGGAAATTGCAGGGGTGGGCACTGAATAATAAGAATAACCATTTATTGATTACCTTCTTTGAAGCAGGTATTGTATTATGCTTTTGCAGTCATTATAAAAATAAACATAATTGATTGAAAACTTACCATGTGACAGCATTGTTATTAAATTCTCACTTCTGTGCAGTGAAGGGAGACTGTGATTATCCTCATCTTACAGAAGAAATAAAAACTTAGCCAAAGTCAATAAACTGGCAAATAGTAAAGCCAACATTTTAGTCAAATTTTTCAGATGTTAAAGTTTATGTTTTTTAGCAACTACACTGTACTGTCTCTCCATGTCATCCTAAAAACAATCTTACACAGTAAGTACTATCCACAATTAAATCATGGGGAAACTAGGTTTGGACTATGTTCAAAGTCATACAGGTGTAAATGAGAGAGCTGGGATTTGTGTGCAGGAAAGACTATTCCAAAACCTTTTCTCTAAACCCTACTCAAGACTGTTTTCCACTGTACTACACCAGAGACACTGAGAGGTAAACTTGACAGCTCTGGGTATCCTTGCCTTTCCTGATATGCATCTGTTTAGGCAATCAGCTTCCATCACAGTGGAGAAGTAATATCTCCATGAATTATGCATCCCTTAAACTTGCCTCCATGAACTCACACTGGGAAGGATCCTCAGGCATATCAAAATAAATAAATTTTTTTTAATATGCCATGGGACATAACCTCTCAAATAAGTAGGAAATGCCACTAACAAGCTGATTCAATTCTCTAAGCATCTAGTAAAGCAAAGCTTTACCTTAAGTAAACATACCCAGTACAAACACAATGATAGAGATGTCTAAACATGCTAACAAAACTTTTAAATACAGATATGATATCCAAAGGATGGAGGTAATAGTCCTCTTCTATATTAGTAAGATTGCATCATTCTTCAAGAGAGATACAGACAGACTAGAGTGTCCCAAATGGGGGGCCAGCATAGGGTGGGGTCTGGATAGGAGTTAATCTAAGGACCATCAGAACTAAGGATATATTGGATTTGAAGAAAAGGAAATCTATAAGGAATCCTATCATTATCCTGGGTAATAAATTACAAAAAAAAAAAAAAAAGATAGACTTGAATTCAACAGGAACAAAAGGATTGTTTTCAGTAACATTTTTATTTAATACTTTTTGACGATAAAACTATTCCTCCCAAAGAACAGTTAGCTTCCATATCAAAAGCTACTTGGGAAAAAATGCAAATATCAGGTGTTTTGAAGAAGAAAGGATTATCACATCAAGAGCGGGGTGAGATTAGGAAACTTGTAAGGTCCTTCTAAGCTTTGTGATTCTATTAACAAAAATGAAAATATGTTCAAGTAGATAAAAGAAAGGCTTGTTTAGATTATCTTTTATACATTGATCAAAGTTCATACATACGAAAGTTTTAAAGTATAAAACCATACCCTAGTGTGATTGCCAGATATATTGAGCAAATCAAAGTAAATTTTCATCTGATTATACTCATATCTGTCACATAGTTTATATCCTGTTGCTTAAACAACTCTACTGGCTGAATAAAACATATGTGTAATATGTGATATGATCATTACACTTTCTTGTTTCAGAATTAGTTCTTGTTACACTATTTTTGCTCATGAAACTATAAATATTTTCATTTCCAAGGGGGGTATACAGGTGTAGGTATGAATGTAAGTCCTGGTCAGATTTCACTCATTTCATCGATTATTAGCTCTGTATATTACAAATAGTGATTTACTCAACTACAGGCAGAGCATTCTAGAATTATAAACCTTTTAATTCATTGTTTTCTCAAGCAGAAACAACGCTTAAGCTTATTTTACTCTGAAGTCAAATCAAGGAAGGAAGGAATGGAGTCAAATCAAGGAAGGAAGGAATGACTTACCAGTGATTTGGTAGTTTTTGTTAAACTCTAAATTTCCTTTCAAGTTTCAGGTTACTCCTAACCTGAAATATTGAGGCATATTGAGGGATTTATAACTCAATGACTGGGAGTTAAAAATAAAAAAATATTTTATACACATATCTTGATATGTGTATATGTGATATGTGTATATTGATATCAATATATGGTATAAAATATGTAATAAATATATATTTAGCATTTATTGAGCACACACTATGAACCATGTAACTGCTTTAAGGTGTTTTACATATACCAGTTTATTTAATCATCACAATAAACCTATGAGGTAAATTCTTTTATTATATTCATTTTGAAAATAGGAGAACTGAGGTATACAGAAATTAGTCAACAGATTTATTTTTGTTCAGAGGCCTGATGCTTAGCCATTAGTATTTATTGATAGAATGTACATAGTACATCAATGTGTTCATCATAAAAATTAGTTGGTCAGTAGTAAAGATGTTTTCCTTTCTACTTTTTTTAGCAAGTCAATATTTTGTCTAAATGTTATTATATTTTTATATTTTCATATAATTAATATAATTTCTTTGATAATTTTTTTTATTCAGAGCTTGCTCTTTCTTGCTCTTCTTTCTTTCTCTCAATTGCTTCTCAGCCTTTTGGCTAAGATCAAGTGTTTTCTTTCTTTCTTTCTTTCTTTCTTTCTTTCTTTCTTTCTTTCTCTTAAACACACAAGCACAGTACACTAGCATTTTCAGTGTTTTTATGACTTTGTGTGGTAGAGGTGAGTAGATATTTAGCAGAGGAAAGCGAGTTTCCTTTTTTTCATGCATAATCTTCATGCCCCACAGCCTTCTGCAAAACTGGACTTTTGGCTGGCAGGCCTGATTTAATTTAGAAGTATCCCACAGTTTTTCCCTTTGCAGATTAGAAGTAAGATACTTAAGAGAACAACGACCCCCTGGAACCATTGGTTCCTCCATGAACTGGTGTAATTGGGATCTGGAAGTGATAACTGGATCTCTGCCATCCTAGCTGGTTTGAACAACTGTCACATTTTTGCATTTATGGTTCTTGATCTGTGAAATGAGGAGCTTGTTAAAATGATCCTTAAGTCCTTTTTCCAGTCTTCCAGTCTCTGATTTACTGAGTCAGGCAACTGCTTATTTGAGAATGTGTCTACAGTAACTACATTGTTGTCGGTTTCATTTCCATAAATATTTCCCGAGCATCTTTTGTATATCAGGTCTTGACAAAGTCACAGGGCAGGAAAAAGAGTTTGTAAAAAATAACCTGTGTCCTAAAGTAACTTAAGGTCTTGCAAAGAAGAGGTTAATTTTAGAAATAATGGCATTTCAATGTGATTGCTACTATACAAATGGTATAAAAAAAGTTTTATGGAAGCATAGTTTAAATACGATTTGAGAGATTTACCTTCTGTCATATTATTTTAGTTGCCAGGGTGCCTGAAGAGTGGCTGACAGATCTCACCCTAACATTAAGTATGTGAACACATGTTTTTTGAATAAAGAGGTATCTTAACCATCCACAGGCCAAGATTAGAAGAGGACTTTAAGGTCCACAATTGAAACCATAAATGGACAAAAGTAATTTTTTTTACATCCAAGATTCATATCTTTCAGCCTCCAAGGATGCTGGTATCAACCTACAAATCAAAGTCCAGGCTTCAAATTATCTTACGTAGGATGATCACCATGAAGTATTTTCTCGAACAGGAATCACACACGCTTAGCTTTGTTCCTCTATATTTCTTAGAATATAAAAGAATGCTGTTCCTTCCACTTCACCTTGATTCTCTGTGTCAGCATTTATACTGATCTGCTCATTACCTGAAATAAACTCTAACTCCCTTGTCTGCCAATTTCCTAGAAATCACTGACCTGCCAAACTGAAGCAATGCTTGAAACCTCTCATTAGAATGTATCCTTCAGCCATGAATCTGATTATGAATGTGGGTATGGTAATAGGAAGTTGAATGTGAAGGTGGGGTTTAACTTTGGGTAGAGTTGACGAATGAAAAGTCTGCGAATGTGAGCACAGCTACCTCCCCCGGTCTGCCCCACAACACTCTCCTTTCAGCCGGTCGTCGCTGAGCAGCAGTGGGGTGCTGCCATTTGTGTTAATTTTTCACTCATGCGTGAAGTCTAGCATGAAATAACAACAAAACATGCATTAAATTATTGGAAAAAGATTTCCTTATTGTATAAAAGAGACAGAATGAACTAAAAAATCACTGAAAATGAGAAACATTAAAGTTCAAATAGCACTGTATTAGAATACTTAATTGCTTCATTAAAAATCGTAAGGATAGAGCAGCTACTTCTTCATGTATTAAGTTTTAAAACACTTTTCAAAGATTCTGAGTTCATTAAGCGACAAAACTCCCAATAAAGTGTTTCCCTTAATTGTTTTGTTCACGGCTTCTTTGGCAAAAATGTTATTAAATAATTATGAGTTCTTGAACTTAGTCTCATTGAGGAAAAAAAAGTTTATTATTTATGATGATCTGATCTAAGCACCTTCATGAGCCTCCATCCCTATGAGCAAGGGTGATATTTTAGTGAAGGTAAAGGAAATCGGAATAAAGACTAGCCCATTTACTTCCATATTACCAAGATGCGGGATCTAATACTAACAATAACCACCAACATTTATTTATTCAGTGCTTCCTCAGCGCCAGCCCTCTTGTTTAATCTGCACAGTAATGCTAAGACACAGGTACTATTATTCGCCATAAGTTTAAAAAGAACTAACTTTGATAGGAAGGGCTTACATGACTTATCAGAGGTCTCCCAGACAGGAAGTGGTAGATGGGGGATTTACACCTGATGTGTTCAGAGTCCACATTTCTAAATACATTCTACATGCTTCCGGAATATAAGCAATTTCCATTCACTCTCTTCTTTTTCTTTTTTTTTAAATTTTTATTTAAATTCAAGTTAGTTAACATATAGTGTAATATTGGTTTCAGGAGTAGAATTGAATGCTTCATCACATATATATAATACCCAGCTATTCACCATTTTAATTAGAACTAGTTATCTAGAATTATACACCTATCTTTTCATTCTTGCTTTTCTTTGTTCCCCAGAAACCTGCTAAGGTAAACAGAGTATTTGGGAAAAGTAAGAAAAAGTATATGAAAGAGGTTATGCTAACCACATGTATATTTTAAACAACCTCTTTTTAGAAGCAGGGCTAGGTGACTTTTTTTTTTTAACGTTTATTAATTTTGAGAGACAGAGAGACAGACAGACCATGAGCAGGGGAGGGGCAGAGAGAGAGGGAGACACAGAATCTGAAGCAGACTCCTTTGAGCTGTTAGCCCAGAGCCCAACGTGGGGCTAGAACCCATGAACTGTAAGATCATGACCTAGGCCAAAGTCGGACACTTAACTGACTGAGCCACCCAGGTGCCCCAAGGGCTAGGTGATTAAGGAAGGAAAAATCAGATGTAGGGCTATAGATTCTAGGCCAGCATTGTTACCTTAGTCCAAAGAATTTCAGATCCTAGGGAGAAAGCTCCCTATAGAACTGAGGATTTAGAATGCAAGGCTATTGACTAAACTACTCTGAAGTAAGCTTCTGTTGGAAATGTTTTTCTAGATCTAATGTCTTAAAATTAAAGCTCTATCCACTTATAAACACAAGCAAAGATTGATTCATTTAACTCAGTATTTTTAAAAATTGATTTAAAAATATAGATTCTGGGTGCATAGTATAAAATTTTGTACTTAAATTCAAGAGCATTACAAATGAGTTAAAGACAAAAAGCAGTACAATTCTATTATCACCTCACTGATTTAGACCATCTTTAAAAATTAGCTTTCACTTTCTTGAAAGCCTCATTTTCTCTTTCTTATGAACACACTATTACCAGGGCAGAGAGAAAACTTGATTTTCCAAATGTTTCTCTTCAGGTAGGTTTGACTCTGCTACTAGAAGAGGTTTGTATCTAGGGATCCTGTGGACAGACCAGACAGCCTGCAGCTACTATATGGAAGCTAAAATTAAAACGATGTGGCTTCATTTCTGGTATGTACTGTTCATACCTTCTTGTATAAAGGGATGGCTACTCTTTCCTTTTGTTTCAGGCTCTATCAGATACTCCTGACCTACAAGATACTCCTGTGTTTGGCTTACTGGAGTCATCCTTACTCCATTTTAGGAACATTTCTAGATCACTTCCTTTTTGCCACTCCATGACATTTTATGTTTCGTTTTTCTGGTTTCTCAGACCAATTGGTTTTATTACTGACTCCCAATGGTCACCTCATTACTTAGTTTGACTATTTGATTTTGTAATTGCTGTTGGATTTTAATCTTTAATGCATAGCTTCTGGGGTATGTTCTCTATTTTCAGGTTATTAAAGTAAGAGGTCCCTACTTCTGAGTTCTATTTCAGTGCTATGGAACATGTCCTGACTGGAATTGCCTTTCATTCAAACTCCATCTGACGAGGGATAGAAAATATTATTTCCCTTTACTCAGAATCAGGTATGTGGAGAAAGTAGGGGGGTGGTGATTAGAAAGAGAAATATCCATAGAATTGGTGTGAAAAAAATGTAATTTATTCACTAAACATTACATTAGAATTATATAATTTAGTTATTTAGAATTATGGATTTTCATTTAATTCCATAATTAACTTATTTTCAAAGACACTAGTCTCATTTCCTATTGCATAGATCTTATTAAAAGGGGAACTAAGTATGGTTGTTTTGCATCCTCAATTTGGCTGAATTTCAGGAACAAATGCACAACATGAGCTAAATTTGTATCTTTACAGTTTTCAGTGCTGTCTGGGACATACTTTTTAGATAAATTATAAACCAGTATTTTATCTTACTGTTTAAATTCTGATAATTAATGTGTATTGGTCACACGATAATACCTTAAGTTTGCTTAGAATTTAGATTCCATTTTTGGGGATACATGTCTTTTGGATACACATTACCTAGAATAGAGCTTCTCAGTATTTTCCGAATAGACTAGACCCTCAAGGTGATATTTCTAAAGAGTACATGATAACTTAATATTAAATATCCTTTACTTAGTTTCCAAAGACCACAAAATGCTCTTTATTCTGTAAGTCCTTTCCTATTCTCTCCAGTTGGCTTAGTTTTTCTTTCTGTGCCATTTCATAATGCAAGTACCTTTCCTTTAACTTAAAACTTGACTGCATCTCTAACCCTCACATTGGATTGTAAGGTCCTTGACAGTAGCAACAGCGTGTAATCACCTTTGTCTCCAGTCCAGCGTCTAGGTTGATTCCTAAATGTGTTGGATAGTGGTAAGTTTTCCCTTAACTGAGCTGCCATTTTGTTTTGTCTTTATCAGGATCATATGGCTTCTTTGGAGGTTCCATCTCATGAGCTCTTTTTGGTTATTTGCTAAAATATTCTTAGATTTTTCATTTTTTGTTAAAAATACCGGTTCCTTTTGGAGAGCTGATTGATGGTTTATATCTTAACAACCTTATTAAACTTGATGAAAATCCATACTAACTGAGTAGTCTTATTTCTAGCTTTCTTATTTCTAGTCTTCTTGTTCTAGCTTTCACTTTTTACATTTCAAATAACTCTGACCAGATTACTACACTAGGTATGTTCTTCATTCACACACACACCCCTTTGGGCAAATTTTCTGCAGAAAGGGATACTAATACCTATTCTGTAATGTTGTAGGGATGATTAAAGTTAATAATGTATGTAAAGCAAATGCTTAGTATATATATTCAATAAATGTTGACTATCATCATAGTTTCACATTCAGTTGAATTTTATAAAAGAGCAAAATGTTGGGGTGGTTACTATCATTATTACAATTGTTCAGTTGAGAACTTAAACAAACTGAAGTGGAAGGCTCCAAATCACATATCCAAGAGTAGAGATTGTGTTGAACCTTGAGCAGATTATTCTCTCATTCTCAGATAATTTTCACGTTGGAGAGTAGCAGCATGCTAACATGTAGAGAAATTAGTGGTAGATCTTTTTTACAAGTGTTTGCAAGTTAAAATAGGAATGGGCAGTGATGGAAATGAAGATACTCTGATGGTAGAAGTTCTGTCAATTGAGGAAGTTCTCAGGAGCCCCTTAAAACACAACAGAACAGGTCACTATATTGTGTACATGTGAAAGTCTTCTGTGTCAGCTAAGAGATGGACCATGCAGACTGATACAGCTCTGTGAGCAAAGCCATTGTAATATATATGTGTGTGTATATATATATATATGTGTGTGTGTGTGTATACACACACACACATATATATGTATATACGTATATATGTGTATATATATATAGTTTTTAAACGGTATACATATATATATGTGTGTATATATATATATATATATATATGATTTTTAACTAGTTCCCTGTGACTGAAGCATGATAAAATTTATATGTACCGGGATAGGTATTAGAGGACAGAAGATCCGGAAGGCAGATTGGTTCATTTAACAAATTACAATTTTTCTCAGTTATGCTCCAGAACTGGGCAAAACAATAGAGGCATAAAGAGGCGAGACATGCCATTCCTATGCTTGAGAACCTCATTCTGAGACAGGAGGTTGAAAAATAAGTCAGTGGCCACTGTATCCTGTACAGTGAGAATATACAGGAAGGAAATAACCTCATCGCCTCTGCCTGGGGGTTCAGAGGAAAGTTTCAAAAAGTAGGAGATATTTAAGATTTGAAGGATGTGTGAGAATACTAAATGATGAGGAAACACTACATGCAAAACCATTTGTGGATTAAAGTGCATGTTCTAGGAAAAGTATTAAATTGGGAGCAGAATATATAATGACTGGGGGGGTATAATCTTAATCTTAGAAATGGAAAATTAAAAATATTAATACTAATAACAAGATCATTGCTTCATATTTAAAATGTATTCAGGGGTGCCTGGGTGGCTCAGTTGGTTAAGCATCCGGCTTTGGCTCAGGTCATGATCTCACGGTTTGTGAGTTTGAGCCCCGTGTAGGGCTCTGTGCTGACAGCTCAGAGCCTGGAGCCTGGTTCGGATTCTGCATCTCCCTCTCTCTGCCCCTCCCCCACTCATGCTCTGTCTCTCTCTCAAAAATAAATAAACATTAAAAAAATAAAAAAGAAAATGTATTTAATACAGAAAGTCCAGATTTAACACACATTCGGTGCATGCCTATTAACAGAGCATTTTATCACAGACATGGATTTTTAAACCAACGTATGAACTAGTTAATAATCACAACTTGCTTATTTTCATTGAGCTCTTAAATATACTTGACTCCAAAGTACAGAGATTAGAGAAGTATGAGCTATATATAGTCAGAAAGACTAAAAACCTCAGCAACTAGAACAGACATTTGCTTACTGGCATAGGTACACTGAAGGATGTTCTCTCCTCACATTACCAACATGTCAGGATTTTTAACAGATGTTATTAGGATGCCACAGCAATGCAGAGATGTATGTAAGCTGAGAGCATAATCACTATGAGGACTGAAGGCTGATGATTTGACTGTGTTGAAATTACTCGGGTGTCCCTCTAATTTGTCACATGACTTCATGTTTAACTCTGTTATATGGTTTTTAAATCTGGGTTCTTGATGATTTCTTTTTCTTTTTCTTTTCATGAAGTGGATGATGATTTGTAAACTGACTCTTCATGTTCCTAAACCACTGAGCATTTTAAAAATTAGTTTCCATGAAATAGAAGTGGTTTCAAAGGAAGTCTTGGCTCAACTAGCTTCTGTTTGGGGATTTTGACTGCCAGGATATCCATTCAAAGAAAGATGGTGATTTCTAAATTATTCTATTTTTACTTTGATATCCTCCCTGTAACTCTACAGTTTTCTCCACACTACTCCCCAGGATTTCCCTCGTGTTTGTCTTCAGGATATGTTACCATTAGCAACAGCAATTACTGGCCCTCCTTGTTCCATCAACTACCAAATCTTGGTGTAAAAGTGGAAAAACCTTGTAAACATAATTGTTTACGGAAATATTGTCACATACATTAATAATGGTGATCTTTTCTATTTTTTTTAACATGTTGACATATGAAAAGCAAGTGAGAATCAGCAAACTAATCTTGATTATTTCATGTAAACTGAGCCAAAACAATTAACTATAACAGTATGGAGACAACGTTGGATTTTCACTTGATCTGTTAGCTCACTTCGTTTTCATGCAAACTTGAAGCACAAATGTTAATTGAATGCCTATTTGTACTAAGTATTGTGTTAAGTGTGAAAATGTTTAGAAACTCAGAAAAAAAATTCTGTTTTTGAGAAATTCACCAACTAGAGGGAGAGAGAAACACATAAGATTAGTTTTTATAAGGATATCTGCAGAATTCATGTGATGTAATGTTAAATCTCTATTTTTTTGGGTGAAAAAACAAACTTCATTTTTATGCCTTAGAGACTTACAGATTTCAGGATAAACTGTAACTATAGGATTTAGATATGTTTGGGACATGTCTGGAAGTTCAACAGTAGGGATTTATCTGGAATGCCTTGGCATGAAAGACCAAAGAGCTTTATGGGAAAGAACTCTGTAGCAGTGTGAGTTAAGATGCATAAAAATAATGTATTCTCATAAAAAATGTTCATATATCACTGGAATGAGGGAGTTTTCTTTAGTCCTTCTCTTGTGGGTATGTCCTTGAGTCCTAATGAGAGGAGAAAAAATGTGAGTCTCTAACTTTCTGCTAAAGATATGTGGTATGTGCAAGTCATGGTGGGGGTGCACATGTTAGTCTAAGTGGGCAATACCGTCCAGCAATGGACCAGAAGAAAAGTGGGGGAAGATGAAATGCTTTCACATATATTGGCAACTCTGACAACAACAGAGGCATCATGCTGTCTTCTGCATAGGCACCAGCAATTTTGGCCTGGGCACTGGAGCACTGGCTACTTTGGTAGTGTCTCTGTGGCTTAATGGTGATTTCAGCATATTCAGCAGCCATTTTCTTTCCAGTGGTCTAGAGAAGTAGAGGAGAAAAATGGCAGATAACACAGAGAGGAATAATTTGTGAACAAATGTATGCTACCTTTTTGGAACACAGAGAGATAAGCTGGTAGAGTTTGAAGGCACCTGGAAGTACTCCCAACACTGGATAAAAATAGCATCATTTTGTATTGTTATTTTAACACCAACTAGACCCCACTTTTAATTTCTTCAGGCTATTTTTCTCTAGAGAAAAGTGATCTATAATTAAAACAATATTCCCACGACACTGTGATTGTGACCTGAGCCAAAGTCAAGAATCGTATGCACTCAATGATGGAGCTGCCCAAGCGCCTGTGAGGTTAATATAATGTTATGACAAATGTTAATTGAATCAGTTTTAAAAAGATGCATCTGAGACACATACACTCTGTAAACTCATATTCCAATAGGCACCAGTTACCTACTTCCTACTTCTCAGCTTCACATCCGCCTTTTTTTTGCCCTGCTGGATCTTGGGGATCTTGCCAGGTGGAGAATGTAATCCCTCATCAACAAAGGGCACAGGAGTGAAATACAAGGTGATGGAGTCAGGAGGACTCTTCTCTGTTGGGTCCCCACCACTTCTCCATTATTATTACTCAGTGAGGGAGCTTCAGTGGCATCCTCAGATCATACTTCCCTAGGATAAACCACTTGCAAGGAGCTCAGTCCTGCCACATCCTCTGTCTGCAATATGGTTCTTTCATAACTCCCTTCCAATAGTTGAAAATCGCTCCTATCCATTTTTCCCTGTGTAAATGACTGATGTGATATTTGTCTCCTGATTAGACCCTGGACCTTGACTGATATATACCATTTTCTATTTTACTACTGAAAGTAATGTAAATATACAAATAGCAAATTTAGCAAAGTTCTAAAAAGATCATTGCTACTTTTCTCTTTCATGGCATAATGACAATCTGTTGTTTTCCTTTTTATTTTGGTGTCCAGGAAACTCAGAGTCCACAATATACATGATTGGAAAATAATGGAATCCTCATACTAGAGTTAGCAATTTTTTTTTTATGAAGAGCCAGACAGTAAAGTTTTTCAGCTTTGTAGGTCATATGGTGTCTGTTGCAAATACTCAGCTCTGCTGTTGTCATGCTAAAGCAGCCAAATAATACAAAAATTAAGGGGAGTGATTGTGTTCTAGTAAAACTTCTTTATGAAAACAGGCATCAGGCTGGATTTGACCTTCAGACTGTCCTTTGCCAACTCCTGCTTTAGAAAATAATCTCATCACACTGATCCATAGTAAAAATATCACATACTAAAAATATAACCTGTGAAATCTATTATTATTATTTTAAAGCCATAGTGTTATAGAAAAAAATGTAAAGAGTTGAACGGAGCTTCAAGTTAATCTAAAATGACTTTTCACTTAGAAAGGGTACAGACTTGGTAAACAGAACGTTTAGCTATAGAATCAGATGTTCATTATGAACACTGTCATTTTCTACCTGTGAACCCATGGGTAGTTTAATTTGTCTCTTTAAACTTTACTTTTCTCTAGCAGAGCATGGAGATATTAATACTTTACCTTAAAAGTATGTGATAATGGTTAGTATAACACAAACATTTAATGAATATTTAGTCTTGGAGTCTGTTTTTTTAGGCAGAGGAAGCAAAAACAACAACAAAAAGGAAACTTAGATATGAAGCCTGCTTTTGAAGTACATAATAGTAATTTGGGGGATAAAACTGGTACATGAGGATAGTTGATATAAAGGCCCAACTAAGTCATGTAGTGTATTATGAAGTCTACTATTTTAGCACTTGTTAAATATTACATCCTTTAAATAATTGCTCAGTGTTAGAGGAGATGCTGACCACTGCATCAGAGGAGGGATCTGGGCAAAGAAGAGAGGACAGCTGATGTTATATCAAGTCCAACTACCCTAAATAGACTATTTAAAAAAAAGAAGAGACTGAGATACTTTTATTTGTCAAGGTCAAGTGCTGTCCATTATCAGTTGTCATAGGGGCTTGATAAAAAGTTGACTTCATTTAGAGAGAATAAAGTTATGTTTTCTCATACTCCAATTTCTGATTATATATACATTATATATGTATATATATGTATACATATACATATACATATACAAATATATATTATATACATATATTTGTATCTATATATGCAATATATAAACATATTTGTGTATATATACATATATAAGCATATATATGTATATGCGTATATACATATATAATATACTTTATTATAGGTAATGATGTAAATATGTAATGTATGACACAGATATGGAGAAGAATATAGAGAAAACATCTGCAGAGTTCAATTGCCACAAAGAGAACACTTCTGTAATCATCACTCAGTTCAAGAAATGAAATAATGCCCCACTCATTCTCCTCCTACTCATATTTCTTCCCTGTGAATGAGCTTAATAATATCAATTTCTATTACTATCCTTTAGTTTTGCTTCTATTACCGTTTAGTTTTTGAATTTCATATAAATGGAAAATTACGGTATATATTATCCTTGACTCAGTCCTTTTGATCAATAAGGATTAATGATATTCAAATATGTCATTAGCTTTAGCTTAATGTAGCTTTTCATTTTCATTGCCACATAATATTCAGTATATAAATATGCTGTCAGTTAAATATCCATTCTTCTGCTCTTGGTTTTTTCTAAGTCCTTGGCTATTATGAAACACTGCTATGAACATTTTTATATGTGTCTTTTGGTGCATATATGTATGCCTTTTAAAAATATATGTAATACTAAGAGAAATTCCTCTGTCATAAGATATGTTTCTTTTGCCAGTTGATGGGTTTTTTATTCCCAATAATGATTTTTTTTGTACCAAAGTTTACTTTGTGTGATACTGATAGAACTTAAAACATTTCTTTTGTTTGTATTCTATATCTTTTCCCCAAATTTTTAACTTCAACCTTGTTGCACTCTCATATTTTAGAAATGTTTTCTTGTAGGCTGTGTATTATTTTTTTGTCTTTTATCTTTCCTTTAGTTAGAGCTCTTAGTCTAGTTATAAGAACTATAGCTATTGGTATAGTTGTATTAAAATCTGTCCTCTTTCTATTTGCTTTCTATTTATCCCTCTTCCTTCTTTTGTTATTCCTACCTTCTGCTTCTTTTAGGTATATATAATGTATTTATTTGGTTCCACTTTTTCTTTTGTTGGTGAAATGTATTTTCTTTTTTTTTTATTGTTCTTTTTTTGTGAATGCTTTAGGAATACAATATCTTTGACTTAGTCTAATATTAATTAGTGCTTTTACCTTAAGAAAATCTAAGTTATTTAAAACATTTAAAATTTTTACTACTGCATTTCAGCTATATGAAATTGTATATTTTAATTCTCTTTCTTTTGATATACATCTACATACACATATATCCTAAGACATTGTGATTTGATATAGTAATCATTATAGACATAGTCAATGTTTATTTAGATTTACCTTGATATTGACCATTTTTATTGCTCTTCATTCCTTTCTGCACCTCTAATCTTGCATTTGAGATTCTTTCTTTCTGCTTGAGAAATGCTCCTTGCAATTCCTCTTTTTTGGGAAAAATTCTCTTTATTTTTTATTTGTATGAAGGTAATTTTATTTCAAATGAATTCTTGAAGATGTTTCTCATTTTTTTTTCTGGGTCTAGCATTCTAGCTTTGTATGTAGTATGTTTTAACATTATAAAGATAATATTGCACAGTTTATTTTTTTATTATTTGTATTAAAGATTCAGCTCTCAGTCTAATTATTGCTTCTTTAAAAATGTTTTGTGTGTTCTTAGTTTCTTTTACATACTATTATTGTTTCAAATTTTCAGGGCTATGAGTAAAATGTAGTTTGGTCATAATTGGCTTGGATCTCATAAACCTTCTTAAATTTCATATGTTTTATCAAGGGATAAATTATATCCATTATCTATTCACATATTGCTGCTGCTTCTTTCTCTTCTGAGGCTCCAATTATAAACATATTAGTGTATCTCACTGAATTTTTATGTGTCTTACCCATTTTTTTTTTTGCTTTCTTCATTCATTTACTTCCATGATTCATTAAGATGTTTTATTCTGACCCATCTTCAATGTCACTGATTCTCTCTTCAACTACATCTCAGCTGTTAAATCCTATCATTAAATTAACAACTTCAGTTTTGGAATCTTTCAGTTGCAGAATTTCTACCCTCTAGATTTTTTGTCTTATTTATTTGAATATAGTGAACACAGTTACTTTGAAACTTGGTCTGGCAGCTCCAATATCTAGAGCCCCATTTAATAGGTTTCTATTATATTTTGTTTCTGCTGATTTTAATTCATATATTCTTGTCACCACGTGCTCCTGATTATTTTTGATTAGATATTTTGTAAATTTTTGATATGATTTGAAGTGGGACTGTAGTCTCTGAAAGTCCCAGTTTACATTTAATACACATTTTCTCCAGTATGTATCTCTTTTAAATTTAAACCAAAAATATATAGAGGTTTATCAGAGATCTCCCACCTTAGCTGGTACTCAAGTCTAATTTTTAGCCAGCCACTCCTATAAGGTTGTCAAAAATATGACTCAAATTATCTTCCTCTTAGAAGCATTTAACAGTACTAGTAGATTCCTGCAGGGGCAGTGTCTAAAATGCTAGGCTCACCTTCCAGAGCTTCATTTTCTGTTTTTTTTTTTTTTTCATAGCCACACTGAATAGGCAATTCTTCACTGACTTAGCTCTTCAAAGACTCTCCTATAAATGTATGTATGTATGTATGTATCTATCTCTTTATCTAGTCTCTATTACCTATTTATCCCAGCTTCACTAGCTATCTTTAGTAGAAGAGTTGGTCTAAAGTAACTGAGTTTACTTAATCAGAAATGGGCTCTTAATTGCCAAAATGTCTTTCTTTACTATTTTTCTTTGAAAGGTCAATTTAAAAAGGTCCTATCATGCTACCACACTATTTTGCTGAAAAATTATTTAAAAAAAAGATTCTTAATTTTTTAATTCTAAGAATTACTATGTAATTGTAATATAGCTAAACTGTTAACTCTGAAATAAAGTAAACTCAAATTAATTTTCATTGAAAATTGATATTTGATGTTTACTAAGATATGTTTCCCCTTTTGAGAAGATTTAAATGTCTTTGGATAATGAGGAACACCTATAATTTGAAGCCAACAGTGTATTTTTATTTTTATTTTATTTTACTCTTTTTAAATTTATTTTATTTATTCTGAGAGTAAGCGAGCAAGCATGAGCTGGAGAAGGGCAGAGAGAGAGTTAGAGAGAGAATCCCAAGCAGGCTTTACGCTGTCAGGGCCCAATGTGGAGCTCAATCTCACAAACCGTGAGATAACCTGAGCTAAAATCAAGAGTCAGATACTTAAGTGACTGAACCACCCAGGTGCCCCCAACAGTATGTTTTTAGACATAAATTTAGCAAAGGACTTGTTTAAACATAACCTATTATTTTATTTTATTTATTTATTTTTTTGAGAGAGAGAGGGTACAAGTGAGTGAGGGTGGAGAGAGAGACATAATCCCATGGGCGGGGGCGGGGGGAGAGACACAGAGAGAGAGAGAGAGAGAGAGAGAGAGAGAGAAGCTGGGCTCACCCAAAGCAGGGCTTGTTTAAATATTACTTTAAATAATTGTTTAAATATCACTAAATTCAAAATTACCAAGTATTACTAAATTACTAAACTATTACTATATTAAATATTACTAAAATATCTTCCTAAAACCTACCTGTGTTACAGTGTTAGACAGATAATAATCAAAGATGCCTTTGCCCTAACTCTGTGAAACGTCTAAATATGTTACCTTACACAGCAAAAGGAACCTTGTAAATATGATTAAGAGTATAGACCTTGATGAGATTGATCTGGATTATCTTGAGAGTGCAAATTAAGTACATGAGTCCTTGAAAGTAGAGCATCTTTCCCAGCTGTAGTTAGAGATACAATGTGAGAAGGCATGAACTTTGTTGCTGCCTTTGAAGGCAGAGCGGGCTATGAGCCATGGAATGAAGGTGGCCTCTAGAAATTAGAAAAGACAAGGAAGAGAATTTTCCCCTTTAGACTCTAGAAGGGAATGAAGTTTTGCCAAGCATCTTTACTTTTACCTTAGCGAGACCATGTCTGACTTCTGACCTATAGAACCAAAATATGATAATTTGTGTTGTTTCAAGCCACTAAGTTTGTGGTAGTTTATTATGCTAGCAATAGAAACTAACACAACCTCCAAATGAGTTCAACATTTCGATTTCCTTTCATGCAATTCTTTCTTCCTACTGCTCCAGTGTGGTCTTTTAAAAAATAATAAGATAGATACTAATACTCTGCAATCATATAAAGTATAATGGATACTGTTAGATTAACTTTATTTTATGGGAAATTGAGGCTAGAAAAGTTGAGTTGTCTAAGGTCACAGAGCTAGCAATTTTCAATGCTGAGATTCAAAAGCATGCAGTCTGGCTCCAAAAAGCCATTCTCCTAACTAGTCCATACCACCTTTCTTCATTTTAAATTCTTGGTCAAAATCCTTTAGTGACTTCACACCTCACAGAGAACTGAATTCTACCTGCTTAACCTTTGGTAAATTGTCTGTTATCTACCTATCTTCTGTTTCTCCCCTTGATGCCTTTGTTTCAACAATGGCCTAACCTAACTAATCCTACCTCGGGGCTTTTGCATTCATTATTCCAGATGTCTGGAAAACTCTTTCTTCAGATCTTTGCAAGCTGAATCCTTGTTTTTTAGGTTTCTGGTTCAAATGGACCTTGCTCAATGAGGCTTCTGTGGCACTTGGTCATACTTATTATCCAGTTTTATTTTCTTCTGGAATTTTTCTGTATTAACATTGCCCTTTAAATTTATTTTTTTGGCTTATTTATTTTCTCTCTGCTCACTAGAAAGAAACCTCCACCAAATGTGCGATTGTGTATCTCTTGCTTACTTCTGCATTCTACCAAACTAGAATAATGCAGGCAGCGGGCACATAAATATTTTTTTTGAATGAATAAGTGTTCCCATACACACTCATAAGCATTTCAATGCACTTTCTACAGTACTCGAGGAGAGATGGTGCTCTGGAAATTACACAGATTTTTCACCTGCATTCATATCAATCAATAATTGCAGAAATTTCAAATTATCAGAAAGCTTTTTAAACATATTTAACAGGATTTTGAATATCTACTATTCCTATTTAAGGTGAGTATATTGGAAGGCAGATATATTTTCTTGCTTAAGGAAGGCAATGAATAAATGACTAAATTATCCTACAAAAAAAACAGGGATAAAGTTACCTGAAGGGAAGGGAGATAGAGGGAGATGATGATTTAACAACTGCTGCTAGGCCTCAGGGGAGAAACCTCTCAAAGTTCCATTGAGGTGTGTACAATTTCATTCTTTTCCTTTGCTTCCTTCTCTCCCCAACCCAAATATCCAACAGAAACCTCTTATTTCAAAGTATTTTAAGAGTTATGTTTTGGTTTTGGTGTGTCTGGTTTTAGGTTTTTTTTTTTTCCTTTTTTAAAAATACTTTTTTTTTTTAATGTTTATTGATCTGAGAGAGAGAGAGAGAGAGAGAGAGCATGAGCATGAGCAGGGGAGGGGCAGAGAGAGAGGGTTACACAGAACCCCAAGCAGGCTCCAGGCTCTGAGCTGTCAGCACAGAGCCGGACATGGGGCTGGAACTCAGGAACCGCCAGATCACGACCTGAGTCAAAGTCGGATGCTTAACCTACTGAGCAACCCAGGCGCCCCTTTTTTCCCTTTTTAACTGTTATTGTTCTAACATTTGAGACTGATTGCATAAAAGTCAAATGCTGTCTAAGAGTAAAGCTGTTCATATAAGCTCCATTAAACATTTATTTCTGCACAATTTATCATGTATTAATAACATGTATTAATGTATCATGAATTAATAACAACGACAAAAAAAAACCCACCCAAGATTCTTTAGAGAGTCTATTTCAGTAGCTAAAGAATGTTAAGAGAACATAAATGTAAATCTTCTTAACACAGTTTATTCTCATGTGCTTGGGTTAACCTAATGTCCCAGTTATTGTATCAATCATACACATAATATACAGAAAACTCACTTCTTTTTCAAGGAAAAAATCTAAAGACTTAGAAATTCAAAAGCCATATTACTGAACCTGTGGGAGATGAAGACACCTCAGGAACTAACTATAAAGGTCTAATTATAGCTGTCATTTAGAGGTCTGAAGTAGTGGATGTAAGCATTGGTATAGGGCATCTGCAGTAATTAAACAAACCTATATTATGTAAAAAGAAACTTACAAATAAAAATTTATCTTACGTATACAGTTTAATGTTATATACACATAAAGAGACTTTGCCATTATTTTAACTTTTAATTACCATTATCTGACCTACTATCTGTCTGCCTGGGCCAATCATTTTTCGTGTGTGTGTGTGTGTGTGTATTTATTTATTTTGAGAGAGAGAGAGAGAGAGAGAACGAGCATACACATATGATTGAGGGTTGGGCAGAGAGGGAGAGAGAGAATCCCAAGCAGGTTTTGTACTGTTAGCACAGAGCCCCATGCAGGGCTTGATTTCATGAACTGTGAGATGATGAGCTGAGCTGAATCAAGAGTCAGAACTTAACCGACTGAGCCACCCAGATGCTCCCATTTTTCCTTATTTTTCTTTATTGTATTTAATTTTTTTTAATAGTTATTTATTTTTGATAGAGAGAGACGGATCACAAGCAGGGGAGGAGCAGAGAGAGAAGGAGACACAGAATCCGAAGCAGGCTCCAGGCTCTGAGCTGTCAGCACAGAGCCCGACGCGGGGCTCGAACTCACAAACCACGAGACAATGACCGGAGCCGAAGTTGGATGCCTAACTGACTAAGCCACCCAGGCACCCCATTTTTCTTTATTTTGGTGAAATAAGAACTGAGTCACAGCCAGGTTAATAGTCCATGTTCTACATGACTTACAGGGTTGTGAAAATTAAATAAGATCATAGATATGAAAGTGCTTGACTTTAAAGGACTGTGTGATTGTGAGTTTTTTGTGACATACCAGTCAATACATAGGCAATGACATATAACAGAATACTAGGTAAAAGAGTTCATTGTATACACTGAATGTAAAATAATAGTTAGCATTTATTGAATGCCTATTATGTGTCCAGTACTGTACTAAATGCTTTATAGATGAGTTCATTTGATTTTATCAAAACCTTAACTAGTAGGTAATATCCAAACAGATGAAGTCTGCCTGAGGATGCATTGCTATTATAAATCATCACTATAAATTGGTTTAGTTTTCATGAAGAAAAAGAAGAAAAATTAAAAAGAAAATTCCATCTAATTCTATCAAATTTGAATGGCAATTGTTATTAAATTATACTTCTCAAAGTTTCAGAAATTTTGAAGTATTCCTCTGGATCAACCTGAACAATCATTTTGATGAGCAACATATATTCAATCAACAAATATTTTTTAACTCTTACTAAGTGCCAGATACTGGGCCATGTTGGTTTTAGGATAAGCACAAGTTCTGTTCTCATGAGACTATTTAGCAGGTGATGAGTACACGTTAAAATAATGATAGAAAATTGTAAAGCATTTTTATATTTGGAAAGTTTTATGACTGGGGAGATGAAAGGTGTTAAGGGAGAAGTAGAAGGATCAAACTTCTTGAGAAATGCCTCTCTAGAAAATAAGAGTAAGCTAGATCAGCCATAAAGGCAGAGGTGGGTGATGTGCATTCTCAGCAGCAGAAGCAACATATGGAAAATCGGATAGGTACATTTGAGAAGCTTGGTATAGTCAGGCATTGCCAGAGGGGTGATGAGTGACTTCTAGATGTTAAAGAAGAGACATGCAGAGGAAAGATCACAATTGCCTTATTGGGCTAATAAGAAATTGATGTTTTATTATAAAGACAATAAGTCTATTGAAAGTTTTTAAGCAGAGGAGAGAGAAGGGCCCATAAGTTTTTTATAAAAATTGCACAGCTAGCTGAAAAAATAAATGAGAAGAGAAATATAGTGGATAGAGTGAAACCCTTATAAAGCTGTTATACAGGAGAGACATGTTAGTGGTGGATGACAGTAGTGGCACTGGGAAACAAAGTCATGAATTGACCTGAGAGCTATTTAAGAAATAGAATGATAGGATCAGGTGATGTATTGGTGCAGCCGAGACTGTGCCATTTGAATTCACTTTTTAGGGAGTGCCACTGCTAAAAACACCCCTGCTCCAGACAATTAAGCTCTCTTGTCCAAGGCTGCACCCCTTCCTAGGGTGGCCCTCATCCAATGACTAATAAGTCTGGGGATATAAATGTTCATTCAAACATAACCATAGTATATCAGTTGAGGCTTCCATTGAGACTACATTGCAACTTTTCCCTCTATCCAATCCTGTTTCCATCTCTTCCCTTCCACAGCTGTTGATCCCAAGAGAACTTCCTACTAGACTTGTGAAACACGGATTTCTGCCTCAGAGTTTGCTTCCCAGGGAACCCAATCTGTGGTGATTGGCTAAGGAGTTGGGGTATGTAATGAAGAATAATAATTTCATAGACTACTAGATTTCTGTATTGAAAACTGGGTAATAGATAGGTTATTTAATGAAATAGGGAATCCCAGAAAAAAAAGCATATTTTAAGCAGTAAGAAGTTGTATTTGCCAAGTGAAGCTATTCAGGTATCTCTTGTCTCTTCAGATCTGCATCCCAGGAGAAAAACCATGGAGGTTGAGAATAAGAGGGATAGGTAAGGGAATTAAAGAATTGACTAGAGTGTTTAAAATCATGACCAAGAAGGTAGAAAAATAAACTGATGAGAATATGAAAACACATTATAATCTCTAAACTCTTTTGTGAAGAACCATAATTTGGCACATGTTTTAACATGGATTCTTGTAAAAATGAAAGGAGCTAAGAAACAATATCATGGCATGCTTTTTAAATTTTTTTAATGTTTATTTATTTTTGAGAGAGACAGAGACAGAATGCGAGTAGGTTAGGGGCAGAGAGGGAGACACAGAAGGAGAAGCAGGCTCCAGGCTCTGAGATGTCAGCACAGAGCCTGACACGGGGCTTGAACTCACAAGCTGTGAGATCATGACCTGAGCCGAAGTTGGATGCTTAACCAACTGAGCCACCCAGGCTCCCCTCATGGCATGCTTTTTAACATGAGACCTAAAGATCAATTTGTTGGTGAGAATATTTTCTTTCTTACATTCTCTGACTGTCTTGAGAGCAGTTAAAAATATTTCTTCAGGGGTTGCCTGGGTGGCTCAGTCAGTTGGACATTGGACTTTGTCTTAGGTCATGATCTGGCGGCTTGTGAGTTCGAGCCCCGTGTTGGGCTGTGTGCTAACAGCTCAGAGACTGGAGCCTGCTTTGGATTCTGTGTCTCCTTCTCTCTGTATCCCTTCTGTGCTTGCTCTCTCTCTCTCTCTCTCTCTCTCAAAAATAAATAAAGATTTAAAAAAGTTTAAAAAAATTTCTTCAGAGCTCAAATTTAACCAGCTATGAAGGACCATGAAAGTATTTCAGTTCATTTGACAGGAATCTTCTAACAAAAAGAATGCATCTTAAAATAAATGTCTATGGATGAAAAAAAACATTATAGTACAGTGGAAGTTTGGTCCTGTCTTTTAAGGTCAAGAGCACTTTTGGCTTTTGTGTGATCCTCAATTCAAAACATCTGTCTTTATTAATGATGTGGTAAAGAGGATCATGTAAGATTTGGCACCAAAGGATTGGCTATCCTAAAATCCAACAAAGAAGACACTCTTTAGGTGCTTCTTTGGATCTGCTTTGCAGAGAAATAAATCCATCTTTGCTGCACTGAAAATTGCCCAGTCAAAAAATTGTGGCTGAAGAGAAAACTATCTGTCACTCATGACTTGTTTTTTATTGACCAGAAACTAGATCATAGACCCAATTTTCTAACCCAGGGAAAACAAAGTAAGACCCGTGGCTGAGAACTTTGAGTGAACAAGATGTAGATTTTCCAGTTTATTTGAACAGATATTAGATACACAGAAGACAGAGATTGTAATTATTGGTTGAATAGAAGCTCAGAATCAACCACATGGCATTTATTAATACAAAAAATATGTATCTACTTACCATGGAAAAGAACTGACATGGACTGTATTCTTACAGTTTTGGGAAATAGAGTCTTTGTGCTGGATTATCTTCTGTTTGCCCCTCCAGAGCCTCTGCTTACCTTCTCTACCTGCACTTTGCTTGAGGGGAATGATCTTGGAAGCTACACTAGCTGGCTCCTTGTCTTCTAGCGTTTAATTGTTTTTCACCAATAGAAGGCACTTCCAGGAGATTCTGTGAGAGGGAAGTCAAGTCAGGGTTTCATTTCCCTGGTCAGTATTCCTCAGGGGTTGTTATTTGCCTTAGCTTCTGGCAGGTGACCATCCTCTCTCTACTCAAAATGGCTCCCTTACTTGACTCCTGCAGGAGTCAGGGTGGCAGCAGTGCTCCCCTGTTACTACACCAAGGGTACTGAGCTAGCTTTTATAGTTTCCCTATATCAGTCCCATAGCTTTGCCAAGAATCCATTTTTGAAACTCCCTTCCAGTTAGTCACTTTGAGGTTGCCACTTTTTTTCTATTGAGCCTCTAAACTGAACTCAAGTAAAGGTTAATACATGATTAATTGTTCTTCGAACATTCTCAAAATCTTGGCATCAGAATAGGATTTAATCAACCTTAGATGATATTTTTGAAGTCTACTGAAAACCTGTAGCTAGGCTTCTAAACATGTACATTCATTATAATTGTATTTTTTAGTGCCTACTATGTGTAAGGAACTGGACACAGAGATAAATCAAACACAAACCAGATCTCAAGATGCTGGTCATGGGTAAGAAACACAGAGCCTATTAGAAACGTGGATGACAGGCTTTGGAAATTTAGCACTTGTTCCATATTTCTGATTCCTAATTTTATATTTGATTTTATTTTCAGTGTTTCTTTTTTTTTTAATGTTTATTTTTGAGACAGAGAGAGACAGAGCATGAATGGGGGAGGGTCAGAGAGAGAGGGAGACACAGAATCTGAAGCAGGCTCCAGGCTCTGAGCTGTCAGCACGGAGCCCGACGCGGGGCTCAAACTCACAGACTGTGAGATCATGACCTGAGCCGAAGTCAGACGCTTAACCGACTGAGCCACCCAGGCGCCCCTTCAGTGTTTCTTTTGAATTCCTTTACTTTTGATCTACATTTGGTTTGTTTTATGCACTTTTGTTTCCATAGTCTGGTAATTTAAGGAGCTATGTTATGATTGCAATCATTTCTTTACCTAATAGTGTTTCCCTATTTATAAGCTTTGCACATTATCTATTGTCTCCCTGCTTGAAAGAACGAGAAATTTGTGTACATATGTCTTCTTACCTCCTCTGCTGGCTTCCCTCATTTCAATTTTTTATTGTGTGGTATTTTTACAGTATAAAGATTTATAACTTTACATTCTCCTCAATAACCATAATTTCAAAGTGGTTTAATGTTATTTATATTTAAAATGATTTAGTGTTCATAGAATTCTCTTTTATAGCATAACTTCTGCCATTTAGAGTTATTTTGGGTCATTGTTTATTTTGGTGGGTTTTGATATTAATAACTTTTACATGTTCTTTTTATAGTCTAAAGATATTTATTAGTATTAGATGCTGCAAATATTTCCGTGCTGTCTTTAACCTTTCCGTTAACTTTGTCTATCATAAACACACGTCTACATAAAAACAAATTCTGAATTTTAATGTAATTAACATTATCAACTGCTAATCTTATAATTTATACTATATTTTATTTTATTTCCATTTAGAGAGAGAGAGAGCATGCACACAAGCAGGGAAAAGGGGCAGAGGGAGAAAGAGAGAATCTTAAACAGGCTCCATGCTTAGCAATGGAGCCCAGCTCAGGGCTGGACCCCACAATCTTGGGATCATGACCTGAGCTGAAATCAAGAGTCACTCAATCTACTGAGCTCCCCAGGCACCCCTGATTTATATTTTAAAACTGAAAAAAAAATCCTTTTAATTGGCTTATAATTTTATCTTTTATATTTAATTTTTAAAAACTCTCTTGGAGTTCTTGGAGCCTTTTTTTTTTTTTTTTTTACCAGAGAGTGAAACAGTCTCCATGACCCCACCTTCTCAGGGCACGTTTTCCTTTCTGCTTTGTGTTGATAACTAATCTTTACTGAGCACTTACCCAATGCCAACCAGTGTCTAAGTGCTTGACTCAACTAATCTTTACAACAACCCTATAAGGAGGTACTTTATTTTGTTTAAAATATATTTTTTTTAAAATTCCAGTTTTATTGAGGTATAATGGACATGTAAAATTGTAAGATGTGTAAAATGTACACTGTGGTGATCTGACATGCATATACACTGTGAAAGGATTCCTCCCACCTCTCACCACACACATCCACCACCTTGCATTGTTTCCTTAGGGGCGCTGTGCTAAGTGAAATAAACCAGACAAAGAAAAATAAGTGCTGCACAGTATCACTTATCTGTGGACTCTAAAATTAAAAAAAAAAAAAGTCAAGCTCACAGAAACAGAGAGTAGAAAAGTCACTGTCAGAGGCTTGGGGAAGGGGGGAATTAGGGAGTTCGGTAAAAGGGTGTAAAGTTTCATCTATAAGATGAATAAGGTCTGAGGATCTAATGTACAACATGGTGACTATGGCTGATAACATTATATTATATAATTGAAATTTGCTAAGACAGTAGAACTTAAATGTTCTCATTAAATGAATGAATAAATAAATAAATGCACTGTTTTTATTTCCTATCTTATAAAAGAAGAAACTGAGGCATAGAGCAGGGAATAATTAGGCCGAGAACATGTATCTAAGTACCAGAACCAAATTTTGGGTGCAGGCAGTGCGGTTCCAGTGTCCATGCTTGTAATCCCTCCATTCCACTCATCTTTATTCCTTATGTGCATGAGTATTACGACACTAAGTTCTCTGTTTCTTTTTCTATTTTTTTTCTTTTGGTGTAATTTGTTCCTGAATTAGTGCCACAATAATTTTTATTAATGTTGTCTTGCAATATTCTGGTAGGATGAGTCTTTGTTCTTCACTTTCCAAATTGAATAATCGCATGTGGACTTTATTCTTCAAGGTAAATTTTAAAGTACTTTTCCTTAGTTCCTCAAAACAACAACAAAAAAACTCTTTTGGATTTTGATATAAATTTGTGTTGAATTTATGGATTAATTTGGGGAAGCACTGATATCTTTGTAATGTTAAAAACTCCACCCATGAACATGAAATTAATCTCTGTATTTGCCTCAGGTTTTGTCTTTTATGTCCTTTAATGTAACTGAAAGTTTTTCTTCATAAATTTCTTATGCGAGGTAAATTCTTTGTTAAGTGAATTCCTACCTTTTTTCTCCCAATTGTAAATGGTATCTAATATATACCCCAGTTGGATATTACCAATATAAACAAATGTTCATATTTTGCAAGTTCTTCCTGTATTTAGAATCCCAGGTGAACTCTCTAATTCGAATTTTTTTCGTTATACTTTTCGATGTAGTTAATTCTATCATCTGTGCATAATGACAGCTTTGTCTCTGATCCTTACATCATCTATTGATTTTTTTTCAATCATAGGCCCGGGACTTTTCATTTTATTTCTGATCTTAAATATGTCTAAAGATTTTTCATGAATTGTGAGATTTCCCATAAGTTTTTGATCAAATTAAGAAAGTTTCAGTCTATTCCTAACTTTAACTTTTATAACTAAATATAAATACTTGTTAATGTTTATCAAATGTTTTGTCTGTATCTATCGATCATTTGATTTTTTTCCTTTATGTCACTACTGTAATAGATCATCTGAATTTCTGAGTTAAATCTACTGAACAAAATATATTATTTTCAAGACACTTTTGTGTTTGATTAGCAGACATTTTATTTAGGATTTTTGCAACTATATTCATATTTGAAATATGCGTATGATTTTTGTGCTATCCTTATTACAGTTTGGGGCTTAGGTTCATATGGTCTCATGAGCTTTCCCTCTATTTTATTTTTTTCATAGCAATATGCTAAAGCAAGTTTGTGAAAATTAATCATACAACTGTTTTCATTTGGGGAGTTTCTTGGAGGATAGGGAGGAATAGTTCTTTGATTCCCATTTTAGTTTTTATATTTTTTAAAGCTTATTTATTTTTGAGAGGGGGGGAAAGGAGCAGTGAGAGACGGAGAGAGAAAGCATTCAAAGCAGGCTTCACACTGACAATGTGGAGCCCAATGTGGGGCTCAAACTCACAGACCATGAGATCGTGACCTGAGTCAAAATCAAGAGTCAGATGCTTAACCAACTGAGCCACCTAGGAGTCACACCATTTCAGGTTTTTGAAATGATCGTTGGATATGTCAAGTTTTATATTTTTGTGTCAATGTTTCCATTTTGTAGCTTTCTGTTTTGTCCATGGAGGTTTTTAAATTTTGCAAATTTCCACTGAAACCTATTTATTACATTATTGATGATATTCCTTTACTATCATATAAAATAATAAAATTATGAGGAATATTTTGCTTTAATGTTTTCATTAACTGTCATTTTTATGCTCAAATTTACATTTATATTTGAGATTTACGTTTATTTACAAAATCTTCTATGTTTCGTACAACTTTGTTATATCTGCATTCACTATCCTTTTTCATTCTTTATTTTATCATTTGGTATTTGTAAAGTTTCTCACCCCTTTCTCTAATCTACAGTGTGGATATGGTAGATGGAACCAGAGTTGCTCATTTACTGCATTGCCCACTTGAGTAGCATCTTTCTTAACATACATATTTTTCATTCCATGTATGTATTTTTCTCTTCTTCAGGAATATCAGTTGCATCTAGATTGGATCTCTTTCATTTGCTTTCCATTGCTGTTGTCTTTCAGTATTTTTGTCACTGTCTCTTCCATTTGGTGTCACATGTTTACATCTATCCTCTGCCTCATTGCTTCAGTTCCAATGGGATCTCTCATATGCCTTGCAAATCTTAATGGATTTTCAGTGCTTTTTGTTGGGATTTTTAATGGTCTTCCTGATCTCTTCCGGTTTACCTTTCATGGTCTACTATCTTTCTTTTCCATTTCTTGTATTATTCTTTGAAATTTATTTGCAAATAATTTATATTCTCTTTTATTATAACTTAGAAATTTATTTTAGAAAATTTCATTTCCCAGGGGTGTTCTCTATTTCATGTTGTTCACTTGTTTTATTATTGCTTTATCTTTTGTTGAAAATATAAGTGTAATATAAGTTGTATACTTCCTGCTTAACTTTGATGTCTCAGTGTTAGTAGTAACTTCCAGACTTATTTGCTCAGTGGTGTAGCAAAGGGGTGGAGGTGGGCACAATATACAGTGATAGCTAGTACACAATCTCAAAATATGTTTTCATATAATTTGTGGTGTACTTTACTCTGGGTATGCGTAATCGGAGTCTTCTCTAGGTATACAGGTTATGCTAGCCAATGTCATTATGAAGTGAAGCTTCATAGATCAGAGTTCTCTTATTTATTTTTTTAAAAATTTTAAGGTTTATTTTTGAGAGAAAGAGACAGAGTGCTAAAGAGAGAGGTGCATAGAGAGAGATAAGGAGACACAGAATCTGATGCAGGCTCCAGCCTCCAAGTTCTTAGCACAGAGCCTGATGTGGGGCTCGGGCCCACAGACCATGAAATCATGACCTGTGCTTAAGTCCGCCACTTAACTGACTGAGTCACCCCAGTGCCCCTAGAGTTCTCTTGTTTATTTTAATTTTAATTTTTTTAAAATTTTAAATGTTTATTTATTATTGAGAGAGAGACACACACACACAGACTGCAAGTGGGGGAGGGGCAGAGAGCCAGGGAGACAGAATCTTAGGCTCCAGGCTCTGAGAATTCAGCAAAGAGCCCCACACGGGGCTTGAACTCACAAACCGCGAGATCATGACCCGAGCCACAGTCAGAAGCCCAACCAACTAAGCCACCCAGGTGCCCCTCTCTGGTTTATTTAATGGTTATTTGCATCTTCTCAGTCATGTTAGCTCTGAGTGATATAGCGGAGTTAAGCTGAAGGTGGCACATTTATATTGTGTCTTGTATGGCTTCACCTTCCCTAACTCTCTACTGAGTGGAAATAGTGAGTAGTAACCCCTAGGAAATTTCTTTTCTTCTTCTGAGACCCACTGATAACTGTTTTTTGTTTTGTTTTGTTTTGTTTTAATTATTCTAACGAAAGAATCTTATGTTACTTAAGAGCTTCTCACAAACTTTTAGTGAAATCTGTACATTGCTTAATTCCAAAAATGAGTATCTCTTCTGTTTTTCTCTTCTGGTTCAGTTCAGATACTGAAAATATCTGGCAAGTATTCTTTCTAATATGTGGTTTGGCATAATCATCACTTCTTAGTTTTATTAAAGAGGAGACATATGCATTTCTTTTTGTTATAGTTGCTGAGTTCTTTTTTTGTATATTTCTTATAACATATTCCTAGTATGAAAAAAAGTGCTAATATATTTGCATACGTGATTGAAGGTAAAATAATTATAATAATACTTCTATCTGAACTGAATGGATTCAGAATTTATATTAATTAAATCAGGTCTATGTTCAAATTTACATTTTGAATTATCCCCCCATCCCTTCTTCTGTTCAAAATAGGTGTGTGGAGGTTGATTAATAGTTTTAGGAAGATTTGGTAGCATATATCACTTGAACTTATTCTTATAATTTCATTAACTGTGTTTACGTTTACCAGCTGACAATTATTTAGCATTTATAATATGCTATATACTACATTAATGGTGTATCACATATCAGCTCATTTAATTTTAACAACTACCTTACAAGGTGTATTCTGCAATTAATTCCATTTTATAGGTGAGGAGATTGAAGCATAGAAAGATGAAGCTACTTCCTTAATGTGACACAATTAGTAAGTGGAGCATCTGGGTGGTAATACTTGCTAATCAGAAAGGATTCTTGCATGTTATTGGCATTTATAGTTATAATTTATAAAGCTTGAATTAGTAAAATTGTATTCTCATTTTTGATATTTCAGAGTTAGGATTTTTTTTTTCAACTAACAATAATCAAATATGTAGAACAATAAACTAGAATGGGTCTCAGAAACCATCAGATCCAATTCCTTGATTTTCCAAATCAAGGGCTAGAGAAGGCTAGAGAGCCCTGTCTTGGTTGCTAAGCCATCCATCCTTGTTACTACATCTGTGGCTCTTTGAAATAATCAGAAGTTCAGCTATTTTGTGACCCTTGAGATACATAAGTATTGAGAAATAGAATCTACCTGTTCATCCATCCAACCATCCATCCATCCACCCACCCACCCATCCATCTTTACTCTTCCTTTAAACACTGTAACAAAAACATAGGCTAGAAGTTATATCTAAAAATCAGAAGATAATTTTGACCCGATGAATCAAGCACTGATAGGTGCTTTCTTAAACTAATTTGCTATCTCTGAACAATTTTATACTCCCAAATTGCTTCAGTGTGATTTAAAGTGAATAAGTGTGTCGGCCTAGACCAACAAATAGAATTTTTAAACTAATACAGGATTATAAGATGTATTTTCCCATATATAGCTAAATGACTGCTTACTAAGTGCCAGGCATCGTCAGGCACTAGACCCTCAGCAGTGAACACAGCTGCTCTTAAATCTCTGTCCCCATGGAATTTGCAGATAAAAGATAAATAAACTATGATTTAATATAAGCAGGCAGGGAAAACCAAGAAGGGGATGGAGTGAGGAGGTTGGGGGTGGTTTTTAGATAAGTTAGTTAGGAAAGACCTCTCTAAGGAGGTATATATGGAGACTGGAATAAAATGATGAATTGAAGCACTTAACAATGAGAGAAGAGCTTTTCAGGGAGAGCATGAGCTGGGCATATTTGAGGAGAAGCAGTGATTCAAGTAGGTGGAGGGTGAAGGCAGAAGGAGGGAAATGGGGGAAGATGCTGTCATACGCATGAGCAAGGGCTAGCTTATAGAGGGCCTTGCAGAGCCCACCAAGGAGGAGGACACAGTCTAAATGGGGCTAAAGCCCTAGAGGATTTTAAGCCTGGAAATAGTTTGATTTGATTTGTGTTTTGTGAAAGGTCGGTCTGTTGCTGTTTGGAGAAGAGACTATGAGAACCAGAAAGGAAATCAAAATGTCAGACAGAACAGATTATAAAGTCATAAGTTATAAATTGATGATCAAGTCAAGTTGAACACAATTACTGTTTTAACTAGACACTGCTTATTGCTTTCTAATTCTCTTTAAATCCCATTGGAATATAGTTTGGCATATTCTGCAACTTTCAACTCGATGCAAGAAAAGAGAACTCAACATTTTATGTAAATGGCATTTACCCTGAGCTCCATGTCCTGTGCCACCACACCTAAATAGATTGGTTCCTCTGACCTAAAAAAAGAATAGTCTGATACAGTCTAGCCTAAGGCAATAAAATCATACTATTTAAGTTTAAATCCCAGGTTTGCTACTTACCAGCTATGCCTCTGGCCAGCTCTGAAACATTTTCCAAGTTATTTAAGTTCTCTCAATTTCCTTCTGGATATACTTACTAGTACTCACTTACTAAGGTTGCTCTGATGATTAAATAACCTATGGAAGGATTTTAACAAAGAATTTGATGCAGAAGAAAATGTGCAATAAAGGGTACTGGTTGTTGTGTTGTTATCCACTCTGACCCTGGTGAAGATTTTTTTACAATGTTAGTCTTTTCCTGGCTCTACCTGTTTCCATGACTTTTCTATTTTTTTGTAGAAATTTAGGTCAAGAGTTAATTGTATGGGATAAACTGAAAGAGTAACTTAGAGAAGACAATAATGAAACTACTACTGATAATTCCAACAAAAATTTTCTCCAAGATTAAACTTGAGTATATGTGTTTATTAATTCATTTATTAAAAACAAAACCAAAATATTTATGTCAGTAACAGTAATGTTCCAAGTTCTACATGAGTTACATGGGCAGGAGGAAAGATTCAAAGAACAAAAGAAATTTGTCTTCTGATCTTCATAAATTAATATGTAAATAATATATAATTTTTTTATAATTTGAGAGAGATAGAGAGCATGTGAGCAGGGTAGAGGGGCAGAAGAAAGAGAGACAGAGACAGAGAGAGAAAGAGAGAAAATATTAAGAAGTTTCCACACCCAGCATGGATGTGGACCCTGGGATCATGACCTGAGCAAAGATCAAGAGTTAGAAGGTCAACCAACTGAACTACCCAGGTGCCCCCAAATATTTTAAAATTTAGGTATGATTCTCTCTGTAAAGAGGTAATTTGATATGTCAGATAAAGCTATGTAATTCTGAATATGGATGGCTTCCAATTAGAAAAATTCAAAATTAATAAAATAAAGGAATTTGAAAAACTTTGGATATATTTTTATTTTACTCCTTAATATCCTCTATTGTGGAAAATGGGGCTACAGAATTTACACCTCATTCTAATTTAGCATAGTGACGTGTAAGAAACTCATTGCCTTTTTTGTTTGTGCTGTGGAAAAAATGTAAGGTATCCTCTTTAATTGACCTTCATTTTTAAATTGAAGTGCAGTTGACATACAATATTATGTTAGTTTTAGGTGCACAACATAGTGATTTGATAACTATATACATTACGAAATATCACAATAAAGGTAGTTATGTCCCTATTAACTGTCTTTAAGAGATTACTTTGCGGAGCCCCTTTCTCTGTGGAGTCACTGCTCTGAAGGAATATTTTCTTAAAAAGGCATTTTTTTCTGAAAATTCTCACAGAACCTTGTGTTTCAAGTTTTAAAAAGACTTTTCAGGCTCATTATCTTTTAAAATGTAACCACACAGATGGCGTGAACATAAGTCCAAAAAGTAAAGGCGAAAAAAAGGAAAAGATTAAATCTGTAATAATTGTTTACCATTTCAAATTGGTAATTTATTTTAGTGAATTACAAAAGAGAGCAAATAAAATACCGGATTCTACCCTAACTAGGTAAAAAGTATCATCCTTTGTGGTTTTTATGACAATGTCTTGCTCCCCACTCAAAGTCCTTGCTATAGAAGAAATTGAGTTGACTTTGAGTGAGTTTGAATCCAAATCAAGGTGGATGATTTGTGGTCAAATAATCGAGTGAATCTATAATTCAATTTATTTAATTATAAAATATCAAAAAAAGTCCCCTTTCCCTCATACATCATTCAGCACATTTTAAACCATAAAGCAAAATAGTATAATCTAATAAACTAGGAAACTCAATGAGGAAGCCATTTTCTTCCAAGTTTTTCTATCATTTCTAGTTCCAACTACATAGACAGGGCATGTAAAAGGCACCTATTTATATTTGAATAAGTATCCCTAGAACACTACTTGATTCCTTCCATTATAAGTTATTTTTCTTTTATACTTGAAATCCATCATTGTAAACCTCTCATTTTATTACAATGTTGATGATGAGTTGGTTGTTTTTTCTTAACCAGTGAGAATATTTATGATTAAATATATGTTGGAAATTGTTTACATTTTTCTTTCAAACTTTATTTATTTACCTTACTCTTATTTGAGTGAAAAAAAAAGAATTTGTCTCAATTTATGATTTGATATACCAGAACTAGAGGTTGAAACTCTACATTCTTGGACATCCATACATTTATGTATAGACACTTACATATAGTTAGATTTGGTACTATCTAGGGTGCAGTTGAAAACACACTGGGGGTAGATATTTGCTCTATTCTTAGCTCTGAAGTAAATTTCTGTATAACCGTATTTGCCACTTCCTCTTAAGGCCTCAGTTTTCTCATACGAAAAACAAAGAGTGGGTCAGATGGTATCTGAATCCATTCCTGCTCTTCATTCTTTAGACCTATGAGCTTAGAGTATAAATATACTGTGGAATTGCAAGAAAAAAAAATAAAATAAAATTTGATTTTTTTTGCCCTGAAAATTCAGTGGGCATAATTTTATATTGAATGTACAAGATTCAAAGTTAGCAGGCAATTGCCTGTTTTAGCTATCAAACTTACATGATGAGATTTTCCTGGAATAAAATCTACCTAAATACATTTCCAAAGCACTCTGTGGGATTCTAATCTGATGTCCATAAATTATTATACAGACCTAAGTGTTTAAGAGTCCAAGTTATTTTTACAAGTTGAGCTGGCATTCAAGAATATGCCATGCTCACAAGCCAGTCAACTCAATGGACAACTGCATGCACATGATTGTTATTAACCCCTTTTATTCATCATTCAGGCCACCAAAACACTTGTGCCCTAAATGTGATGCTTGACATTGTAGGCCAATTTGGAGATCTTTTACTAGTAGACATAATGACTGCCCTGGTGAAGACATAAAAGTTAAATGAGCTTCCTCATAAAATCACTTTCCAGGGTTGACGTGTTCTTCCGGCACCTAGAGACCTACCATATAAACTGACAAGCAAGACTAACTAGGCATGAGGGATTGTTCCAAAAAGATTGCCAGCCTGAAACATTCTAGCTAATTGAAGGACAAGAACAGGATAACTTCTCTGCTATTTCTAAAATTACAGCTTTATTGTTTGAAAGCTTATGCAGAAACTGTAATTTGTGGATGGTATAATCATTTCAAAGTCACCTGACTTTGGGGGAACAGGAAAGAGTGAATGCTCTACCAGGTGCTTGTCTGGCTTCTCAAATATGGGACAAATCTATAAAGTAAAACAAACCTAGACAATACGGTGAAACAAACTGGTCCCCTTTCCAACGGGATTTCCAGTTCTTGTTGCTGTAAGTGATTAACAAAAGCAGCATCTTCTGAAGAAAGAAGTTTTGTTGAGAATTTGGGCTTTGTAGAGGTTCTGGACAATTATAAAATCTTCAAAATAATCACTTTGATTGATGATATACATAAGGATAAAGTGATGTGCTTAAGATTAAACACTAAGTTTGATAATCAGAATTGTAACTGTAATTTTATCTTGCCTTGATGAGGCATTCCTGGGCCCTCATACTGGAGTCATTGCTGAAGACCCGAAAGACCTGGGCAATTGAATGTGGTCTTGTTAACTTTTCCAGCCCATTGTCCTGGTGCTTGCAGGTCACTGGCTAATCTCTGAACTGCTCTTTAGATGGGACTCAGGTGTCCAAATTTGGGATCTAGTACTATTCACACATGTCTTCTTCCAAATCTCTTCCAGGTCCACTCTTCTCACTTATGTCCTACTGGACAAAAGAGAGCTTTCAGCCTATTGTCTGTCATCAGGAGAGGCTCTTAATACCTCATAAAAACAATTTGCCTTCCTGCTGAAGTAAGGGAGCCCCAGTCCTCAGAAACACAACATGCCTTTTCTCTGTGTAGAAGAGGAAAATAATTTTTTTCCTAAGATTTGCAAATAGAAAACTTGGATGAGATACAATTATGAGAAGAAATTAGCAAATGATAGCAAAGAGGGAAGGCTTTCCAAGCACAGGGCATGGTATATGTGAAGACTCTAAGACAAGTGTTCAGAGAATGTGAGAACAAAAAGGAATCTACAATGGCTGGGATGGGGAAAGTGAGGGCAAGTTGGAAGGAAGGAAGATTGGAGGAATAGGATACAGGGCCAGCATCATTAGGGGCCCTGTAGAAGAAGGTAAGGATTTATATTTTAGCTTAAATAAAATGGAAAAGTATCGAGGGCTTTATGGATACAGGGTAGTGATATGAGATCACTTATAATTTTAAAAGGTAATTCTAATGTTGTAGAAAATTGATAAAGAGGATGAAAAAGCAGAAGAGGGAACAACCCTTAGGAGGTCATTGTATAAGTCCTAGTGAAAGGGATTACAGTATGTGCAAAAGGCAGAAGTGATTAGACTGAAAAATAGGTGAAGATATATGCAAAAATACACAATATGTTTCTACATGGTTAAAACATCCCATTACAACACCAGAAGTAGGAAACATATAATAAAAGAAATATAATAGTTGAAGAATCATGAAAAGAAGGAAAACAGATGTAATTGAAATAAGAGTTGAGAAAATCGTAACCCCAAACACACAAGAGGTTAGTTTTGAGGCAGTAGGAAGTTGGGTACATTCTGGTAAGTTAGACATTTAATAGTTTTATAGAGTGATCACTTCCAAGTACACTTACTAAAATGGAAGCAATACAAAACAATATCCCTACTTTCTGTAAGCATACTTTAAGTATTTTGTAGAGTAGCAAAATCTGTTGGAAAAGCCTAGTTCTCCACTCATGAAAAATGTATTCATAAAATAATTTATATTTATGTTGTGGAATATCATATTGCATTTAAAATGACTGGACTACATAAAATAGCTAGATATAAAATGCATATTGAGTAAAAAAGCAAGATGCAAACAATATATATTGTGGAGTGATAGTTGTGTAATTTCAAACACAAACTATGTATTGCTTATGAAAGTGGCTTGAGGAGTATACCTCTAACGATATTAGTTGCCTCAGTAAATGAAGGAAGATAACTTAGGAAGCGGTGAGTAGCAGTGACTTTGAGTCTATTTGTAAAATATGACTGCCAGAAAATATGAGAAAATACTTAGTGTTTGGTGGGAATATTCATGTTAGTTTTCATTTTCACTGAACCTTTGTATATTGACATTTAAAAAAATCAGTATCTTAAAACTAAGCTGATTTTCAGAATGCATACAGATTAAGAAAAAAAAAATCAGTGACCAAAAGATTAGCCATCCATACTAAAAGCCAAAGACCCAGGGGCACCCGGGTAGCAGAGTCTGAGCACTTGGCTCTTGAGTTCAGCCCAGGTAGTGATCTCATGGTTCGCCACATCCGGCTCCACATTGACAGTGTGGAGCCTGCTTGGGATTCTCTCTCTCTCTCTCTTTCTCTCTCTCTCTCTCTTCCCCTCCTCCACTCATATGCTCTTTCTCAAAATAAATAAATAAACTTAAAAAAAAAAACAACAACGAAACTTTAAAAGCCAAAGACACAAAAAGCATGAGAGAAAATTAGGAGACATGGAGCATACATTCTGACATTTCAACATCGGCCAAATGGAGTTTTAAAAGGAGAGAAGAGAGATAATGTAGGAGAGAAAATCATTAGTAGTGAGAAAAAGAGAAACACAACAATGTCATTGATGTCACAGATGGCAAGTGCTAAGCCTAATAAAGAAACACAAGAGCAAGAATGGGGAATTGTCATCAAAGCTCAGGGAGTCCCAATGTGTGTGCAAAAACATAATAGTGATAATGGTGATGACAGTAGCAACAGGTTACCTATAGAAGAAGATTGGCACTGGATTTCCTACTTGCAACTATCCTTGCTAAGAGGATGTACAATATTGTCTTTAACAGAGGAAATGCTTCTGAAACTGGAATCAGTCAACTAGCCTCCTAGAGGAAACACAAAACAAAGACATTTTAGATAATCAAGAGTTCAGACCATTTTAAAAGACTTAACTGAAATGATATTTAATGACAAAAAATGAATGCAAGAAAGGGAGGATGTAGGATACAAGACACTAGTGAAGAACACAGTAAAACCACAGTTCATAGAATTGTTGATGAAAAAACGTAAAAATCAGGATATAAATAAAAATCTGTAATTAAATTTCCACATTCTCTACAATGAGAGATAACTGAGATGGAGTGAAGGGGGAAGGAAAGTAAAATTGGGCTAAGGTTTCTTTTGTTTAACAAGTAGATACATTTAATAAGTAAATGTGTAACTTTGGCCAAAAGTAACTTATGGCCATAGGACATAAGTTTAAACTTGATTAAAATGACTGAAAGATTAAAACAGGATATATAAATTTTATTAAAAAAGTTAATGTTTATTTTTAAGAGGGAGACAGAATGTGAGTGGGGAGGGGTAGACAGAGAGGGAGACACAGAATCTGAAGCAGGCTCCAGGCTCCAAGCTGTCGGCACAGAGCCCGACACGGGGCTAGAACTCATGAGCTGTGAGATCATGACCTGAGCTGAAGTCGGATGCTCAACTGACTGAGCCACCCAAGGCGCCCCTGGATATATAAATTTTAAATCAGCACAAGTACAAATGTTGAAAATAAAATTCTAACTTCCACAAAATACAGGAAAGAAAAAACAAAATCTGCAATGCTCTTCCCAAAATTACTATGTAATTAGAGGAAAAAAGATGGAACAAATAGGACCAATAGACAAGGATCAAAATAAATATAAAGAGGCAATTCTCCCCTCTAAAAGATAGACAGTTTCAAATTGGGTAAAATCAAACTAACAAATTATAAAAAAAAAAACAAACTAACAAAATATCCGTTTAACACTACACTGAAGGGAGAGTTAAGCTTTTAAAAAGTTAAAAATGAAGTTGAAATATATCAAATTCTAATAAATTTGTAACAAACTCTAACAAAATAAAGAAACATCAAATGAGACAAAGAAGATATTCTTATTGTATTTTAGGGAAATTTTTCATTTTTTCAGAATATTTTTCTTTTTTAGTTTATTGTCTGTTTTTATCTAGAGATAAAATTATGTATGAAATACTTATCTAGGAGATTTTGAATCTAAGTATATAAATGGGACTTTGTTTACTGTTTGTATGTGTTCATGTAGGTGGTTTTGGGGTCTAGTTTCTTATAACAAATTGAAGAATTTTCCATCTACATTTTATGCTTTTGAAGAGTTTACATGACATAGGAAATAATTGTTGCTCTGGGTCAGAATATGCCTTTGAATATACTTCCTGTTTCTTCTGTAGTATTAGATTTTAAGTTTATAGACTTTCTTGTATAAATATTCATAATACCTATATATACCTTAACATAGATAGGTAAGAAATGTTTGTATATTTTTAAACATCTATTTTTCTAGGTTTTAAGCTGTACTAGAATCAAGTTTAAAGGACAAATGCCTCATTTGTCCATTGGTAATTTCGTATAGAACCAATATTTTAAAGAACAAATTATACCTCTCATTTCTTTAGTGATGTGAAAGGATGATAACTTATGTGTTTTCATTTGTATCTTCACTTGCTATTCCTATGATTTGAAAATTTTGTATAAATAAACTAATATCAAATCTTTATTCAGGGGGCATCTGATCATTGCAACTAAATTTTGCCTTATGGAAGTAAGGTTTTACTTTTTTTTTTTTTTTTTTGCTGCTTTGCTTATAGATTAATGAGTGCAAGTTGTAATTCTATGCTCTAGTCTGCTAAGTATTCTGGACTTGCTATCATGCAATCCCCTCAAAGAAAATAACTTCTTTTCATTTTTATATTCTTATTACCTAGCATTGTACCTGGCATATGTTAGGTGACTGATACAAGTTTTCTATTTAAACTATAAGATGTTGATCCAGGTCTGATTCCATATTTGTTGAATAATACTGAATATAAATGGTGATAATGGTTCCTATTAAAATAAAAAATTCAGAGAATGAAAAAAATCACTGTAGAAGGATGAGAAGCCAATTTACTGAAATAATAATCTCTGCTTCCAAAGGCCCCCTATGTGACATTTCCTCAGTGTTGGTGATATTATTACCTTAAATCTTAATATCCCAACTACAGCCAACATTGGTGTTTACTTAAATCTGCTCATTTATTGAAGGATTACACATTGAAGCTGTTGCCCTTAGGGGAAGTCAGGAGACTAAACAATCGCTTGGGAGCTATTTATGAGTTTGGGTTAGAGAGTGTTTGAGAACTCAGCAACATCCTGAATATAAGACAACATGGCTTCCGGGATGTGAGTAAGAAAGCTGACTCATTGAGGGATATTTGGGTGCTGCTTAGGTGTCTTAATTCCACACCATGTCCCGTAGGCCTTTATATTTTTCAGGACAGGAAACCATTATTTTGTCCTTTTTTTTTCAGAACTCTTTACCAATCACAAACATAAAAGAAATTTGTCACCACTGTAGCAAGGGTACTGAAGAGATGGTAGAGTCTTGGCCTAGGAAACTTCAACTTTTGGCAATGCTATTCACACTTGCAGGTGAAAAGGGGACAACAGTGGTTTTAGACTGGAAAAGCTGGGTTTTTGACCTTGGCTATATGCCAGGTGGTCTACTATGACTTTTTTACTTTACTTTTCTGAATTTTAGTAATTGGTTTATATGATATATGAGATAAACGCGTACACACACACATGCACACATACACACACACACACACACACACACACACACACGGAAATTGTAGGCCACTAGATTATTTTCTATCCTAGGTCACTACTTGATTCTATGTGACTTGACATTACCTATTTTGAAATCTTCATTCATGTTAAGGAAACAATAAAATTCATCTTGCTACTTTATTCTGATTGAATAATTGATAAGGAGGAGTTAAAAAATTCAAGGTATTTGAATAACACAAGAATAAAAATAATGTATGGTGCTATAGTAAAGAACCTACCAAATTAAAGTGCTAGTTTCAGGTATTGGAGCCATTTAAAGACATTGAAAGTAATGCTGTTCCCTCCCATATTTCTGGATCTATGAGGAAAGCAGCAATATACAGAATAGACCGTGGCATCCAGGGACCATTTCTCACATGCTAGCATTTTTAATAGGTAGCTTTTCAAAGGTTCAATATGGGATTATGTTGTTTACAAACTGAATGTTCATAAACTGGTAGGTGTCTTTCTCTAGTTATGATAAATGTTATTTGTGCTATAATTAAAACTATAGGAATTTAGAGGAATTAGAAACCTCTAGTAAATGGTATGACCACCAACTCTTTATATAATCACAACTTTCTGAGACATAGTTTCCATATTTATAAAATAAGGGGTTAGATGATCGCTGGATAATCTGTAAAGAAAGAGTGAGGTATTCCTGGCAAATGTGATTTCATAAATGAACATGAGCTGGCTCATTAGTGATAGGCAGAAATGAAACTGAATTGGCAAAAGAGGAAATGGTCTTGCAGGGATTACAAAAGCAGCAGAATATTAAAATGCATCTGAGTATGGCATTTGTAGAAGGTGAAGAAAGCTCACTGTGGCTAGTCATCAGGCTGTGTGTGTTTGATCAACAGTTACCAGTTTCCTCTGAAATCTACAGTGCAGATGCTTCACTCAAATCCCTTGACGATTTAATTATTTGCAGGTCTTGGCTTAAATCCTAATTCCCAACGAAGAAAACTTTCATTCAGACCTTTGTTGATCCTTGAAACACATCATTTTGGTGCTCTGCAGAGGCGAAGACACTGAACAGTGGTTTTGTTTTGGTTTTGTAACACAGCATTTGGTCACCTCACCAGTCCTCACATCTGCTTCCAGTTTGAGATGAAACCACGTAAACCTCATGCTCCCACTGCAAGCCATGGGTTTGTCACAACATTTTGTCACAAAAATTACATAAGCGTATAAACAGAGGGAAAGCTTTCTGGCTTTGTTTTAAAGTTTTGGTTTATTCCTCTGAATGCAAATGAAATAAATTCAGTAAGGACTGAACATAAACTAAATTATGCTAACCAGAACAGGCAGTGATGTTCCATGCTACCCATTAGAAACACTGATGAGACCAATGTTTCTAATTGGACTGCTAAAAACAAAAACTAGTTTTACTCTCTTTAATGGGCCAATATTGTATCCACAATCCCCCTCTATGTTGTCATTCATTTCGTGGGAGATCAAAATGTGACCAAATAAGTGCTGGCTTATTCACAAAAAGAAACATCATGCACTCTCTTAAACAGACATATATGCATATGCTGTATACATACACAAAACCTTTCCAAATACACACATAAAACTTTCAGTGAATTCTCATTATATACAGGAAAAAAGTCCAAGTCCCTTAGTTTAGCACTCAACGTACTTTATAACTGGCTTTAACTTCTAAGTGTAGCCTTATTTCCTACCCTGTCCCTTCTAGCATCCATGCTCAAGTTAGTCCAAAACAGTATTTCATACCCCACACATCATGTCCTGTACACTTTTAGACTTTAAGCTCACTCTACTTTCTACTTAGCGCATCCTGTTCTATGCTGTCTACCTGGAAATTTACTACTCATCTTTCAGCTAATAGTGTACATCTTTAAAGTTTTCCTTTGTTCCTAATCTTTGTGCATAGCTGAATCATCAGACTTACTTAATCCTTCTCTGGTTTGTGCATACCTCTGGTATCGCATTTATTACAGCTGGTCAGATTTGTTTATTTATATGGCTGTCTACCAGTTGCCAAATTCTTGGGACAATGAATCCAGTTCATATATTTCTTTACCTTGAGAATAGAGCACAACTCAACTTCTAAGTTTTTGCTTCTTTTGTTTCATTTTTGGTTTTGGTTTTTGCTCTGAATTATACCAGCAGACTGCTAATTTTTTTTTTTCTCCTTACTTCAATCGCCACCTACTTTCATTCACTTTGCAAGTTCCTTTCTGAGGACCTGTTTCAAAGCACTGATTATGCCACTTTCCTTCTTAAAAATTTCAGAGCATTTCACATACTCTAAGATTGAGCCTGTGGTCCTTACTTCTTATGTGGGCAATTAATCATTTTACCCTAATTTTTTTTTTACCTCCTCACCAAATGGTCTTGTTTTCCATTCTACTTTGACTACTCACCCACTTTGAGGGAAATAATTAGACTTTATCAAATACCAACAATGACAACATCTTTATATCCACAAGCTCTAGATTTAAGTCTTCCTTGTATTCAGCCTCTGACAGCACTCTAGGAACTACACTTTTTGGATCCTATCATCTTTTCACTGTACTTCCACCCACTCCCCCCCCCGACCCGCCCCTGCAAATCTTTACCTTGCTTAGAATCCGTTCATGCATAATACTGCCCCTCACATCATACTAATCTTCAAAATTAAATTTGATTAAATTAAGCGCTCCTCATACACTGACCCTGCAATCATACTGGAGAAAAACACATACTTTATGTAATGATATCGCTTTTAAACACATACCTGCTAATCTCAAATAGACATTTTCTCCTGACCCACAATTCATTTAGGAAATTTTCTTTTCTACTCCTTTAGAGGATTCTTTCAAATCTTCTCTCTCCTTTAACCTCTATAGCCACCTCCTTTCCAGCCATACTTTCAGCTGATGAAATTGCTTTCTATTTCACTGAGAAGAAAAAAAGCAATTAGAAAAGATTTTCTACAGGCTTCTACTACACCACATCTATCCCTCTATAAATATTAGTAGCAATATACTTTGCTTTCCCTCCTACTAATATGGATAAACCATTGGGACACTAGATACTAACTCTCTTGAGCACTCAAATATATCACTTCTGCAGTTTTCCATTCCTGCCCTGTCTCATCAATTTCTCCTTCTCCACTGGACTATGGCCAGCAGCACAGAACTTGATCAAATTATCTCCCATCTCAAGTAAACCTTTTCTTGGCCCTAGCTCCTCCTCTAGTTACTATCCCATTTCTTTGCTACCTTTTACAACAAAACTTCTCAGAGGATTTAACCTTCACTAATTCTTTTCCATCTCTTCTCTCCTGATCCTACTTTGGTGAGGTTTTAATTATTACCAGTCCACTCAAACTGCTCTTGTCAAGGTTACTAATTACTTCCCCATTGCTAAATCCAATGGCCACTTTGCAGTTCTCAAATTACTTGAAAGTATTTGTCACAGCTGATTACTCTTTCTTTGCCTCATTTAGTTACTGGGGCATTAATTCCTTCTGACTCTATTATGTTCTTCCTCATTAGCACCCTTCTCCTTGGCTGGTTCTTCCTCCTCTCCCTGGACTCTAAATTTTGTACCACTTCAGGGCTCAATCCTTGACCTTCTTCTTTTCTCTGTGTAGGCTTACCCCATGTTTACTTTACTCCAGTAACAAGGCATTAAATATCATGTAAATCCCGATGACTCTCAAATTTTTGTATCTATTCCATTTCCCCTGAAGTCTAGCCCCATAGATTCAGCTGCATATACAATTTTTTTTTTTTTGCTTAGTTACAAATAGGCATCTCAAACTTACTATGTCTACAAATAGCATCTAGACAGCCTAACAAATACTTGTTCTTCCTGGAGTCTTCAACCCCATTCTTTCAGGTGCTAAAAAAAAAATTGGTATCAGTCTGACTTCTCTTTGATCCAGTATTTGATCCATTATCAAATCCTATCAGTTGAAAGTATTTTCAGAATCTGACCCTTCTCATCACTTCCTCCAGGCCAGCATCGCTCTTCTCGATAATGCAATAGCCTGTTTGCTCTACCTGCTTCTGTTCTATTCTTTTTGGCTCTTCTCAACACAATAATCACAGTGTCTCTTGATAATGAAGTCACATCATTCTACCATTTCATTCATTATCTTCCAGTGGCTTCCTAACTGGCTATCACCTATGAGGTGCTAAGTATCTATATCCTGTCCCTCCCACCTCACCTCTCTGACCTCATCTCCTATCGCTTTCCAGCTTATCCTCCAGTATTTCTGTTATCCCACTTTCTATACTTTTTCTTGAACATTCCAAGCATGCTCCCACTCCTGGGCATTTCCACCTACCACTTCCTCTGCTTTGATGACTGACTCTTCCCGAGATGTTTGCATAAGTTACTATCTCATGTCCTTCAGTTCTCTGCTATACTGTCACTTTTTAGAGATGTTTCTCTTGATCACTCTTTGTACAAGTTTAACCTAACCACTTATCCAACTGCCTTTCCTTTTGTCTCTGTTTTATTTTTCTCCAAAGCACTCACCACAACCTTGTAGTCTTTACTTACTTGTTTATTGTCTGTCTCCCCCTACTGGACTGCTCCATAAAAACGAGGACTTTATTATTCATTCACTACAGTTCTCCAGTAGCTAGTTTGGTACCTCCCATGTAGTATTTGCTTAATAAATATTCTCTGAATAAATGAATGAATTTCCCTTCATCGCCTCACATATGTGGGCTGTATCAACAACACATATGTGGACTGTAAATGCTGTTCACTGCATTCCATAAATGGCCTTGTATTTTTCTGTCTTAATCCCATTTTTAAAGCAGCATCCACTTTCTAATTCCACACACTCAGTTTATACCTATATTTCAATTTACATGAGCAGAGATCATTTTAAATATGCAAATATAAGTTTAAATATGCAAAGATCTTACCAACTGGAAGATAGATCAGTCCTTAGAATATCCATAAGGCATTATAAACATACCCAGGGATTTAAAAAAAATGTTTTAAATGCTTTTATTTGTTTTTGAGAGAGAGAAAGAGACAGAGTGCCATCAGGGGAGGGGCAGAGAGAGAGGGAGACACAGAATCTGAAGCAGGCTCCAGGCTCTGAGCTGTCAGCACAGAGCCCAACGCAGGGCTCCAACCCACAAACCATGAGATCATGTCCTGAGGTGAGGTAGGACACTTAACTGACTGAGCCACCCAGGTGCCCCAATACCCAGGGATTTTAGCACTTTCTCTTCTATCACTGTATAAATTCTTACACAGCAAGTCTGTCCTCTTGTCTGTCTTCTCCCCCAGCTCCAGACTCTAACATGTGGAGGTCCTCAATAATGAATGGCTTTTAAAATAAATATAAAAATAAAAGTTTCATTTCACTAACGTATACAGACATATACAGAAGTCCTTACTATGGTTTCAAATCAGGTCTTTAAAAATTGAAATCCAAACTGCTTGTATACATTCCACAAACATAAATGACCTTCCTTAACCCCACAAGTTCACTTTGTAGCATCCTCTGCCTCAGTTGCCATTCTGTTATTCTAGTCTTCTTGTTTTTTTTCTAGAATCTTCCAAGCTGTTTTCCACCTTAGGGTCTTTGCCCTTGTTGCTTTTCTGCTTAGATTTTTACATGGCTTGTTGTTTTGTAAATCGAAAACCCAGGTATCAGGTCTAATATCACTTTTTTGTATATATACCTCCCTTCCTTGCCCACCTAACCTAAAGTCCCTTCCAATTCTCTCTTTATCAAGTCACCCTACATTACTGTCTTTATAGCACCTACCACTATTAAAATTTATTAATCACATGTATTTTATCTCTTCTGTTACCTATTGTATTCCTTCTCCCCATAACCCATATCTCACACATCTAGAACATGAGATGCATGGAGAACATGGACCTTGTTTGCCATATTGAATGATGTGTTCACCATGCCTAAAACTGTGGAACCTTATCGAAACTAAATAAACATGTTTATTTATTTATCTTTTTAATCCACTCCTTTACTTCACTTTTCAAATTACTATATTGGTCTATTTATCCTTTATTAATAGTACCATTCAAGAGTCTATTAATTTAACAGCATTTCTTTGTTGCTTCTCTCTTCATCACAAGACTCCATATAGTCATTTCAAAAAGGAAAGCACACCTTCTGGAGTATGCCTTGGCAGAGATCCTCTAAAGGGAAGAAGTGTCCTGAGGTAAACTGTAATTGATTCATAAAGTCACTTCCAGCTCTTCAAATTTGTGAAAGACCAAACTTAGCTCCTGAAATAAGCACCTTCCTACTCATGAAGCGATTTTGTGCTGATGCAATCATACGGCGTCAGTAGTTTCTAAGGAAGACTAGTACAAAATAATTCCCCACATTTCTAAAAGAGAGCCAGTTCAGGGAGGGAATATACACAGTGATCTTCCAAATCACTAATATTTAAGAACATCAGTGTTTTGTGGCAAATGTGGCTTTCAATGCTTTTGTTTACATAGATTTGTTAAACTGTTTTTCATGAGACCAAGAAAAAAATCTATATAAACATATAGAATTGATACCATGGAAACATTCTTGCTTGAAGGGTTTTATACTTAGCTGTCTTAATGTGTTTCCATTGTGGTTGACATTTGCTGAGGACAAATGGAAACATCTTGTTGTAACGTGAAACTTTCTGGGATCCTCCCAGGCTGCACAACCTCTCTTCTTCCTTTAAACTCTATAGACATCTCTTTCTCTTTTACAATGTACCACTTTCTACCTTGTATTATAGTTACACCTCTTTACTCCTAAAGAATGGAATTCTTCACTAACTTCTATATTTTTTCATCACTTCCACTGCTTTTATAATTTTAGGTGCATGGATGATATTCAATAAATATTTGTGGAATATAGAAACAACATTTGTATATACAGTTTCTTTTTACTCTTTCAGGATCGAAATTTCTAGAGGAACAAACTGTGATAATTTTTTTTTCATTAAGCTTTCTTTTTACTTCCAGAAAGACATACTTATGTGGAATCCTGTAGAGCATAGATTTCCAGATTCCTAGGAAGCTGAAATGTCTGTCTTACTCTCTATTTGCTTTAATAAATCCCATAGGCTATGTAATGTTAATTTGTAAACAAATGGTAGAAAGACAACCAGAAGGTATAAATCCTCTTCCTATCCTGGAGTATGATACAAAGCAAGATGATTATAATGTATTAGATGTAGAAGAGTGGAATTTAGATACCTTATATTACAGTCAGGCAGAATGAATAGGTCTAGGGAATTAGAAATTTTAGGGTTTAGTCAGGAATGGAAGGTTGGTAGTTTTATTTAGCAGGGAAGATGAATAAGGAATAATAGTACAGGACAGTTTGAAAAGGAATATGCAGACTGATGTAAGTGCTGTACTATTTGAATCAAGTTTTGGCCTTTGCTTGGTAGGCAACAGGGAACTCTTGATGGCTTCTGTGCAGGTCAGCGACATGATCAAAGCTATGCTTTAGAAAGAATAATCAGGAAGTATATGCTTGATGAGTTGGCTAGACACAAATGAGAAAGAAAAACCTTTTCAGGAACTTTTTGTGGTATACTAGGTAGGTTTTTTTTTTTTCCTTTTCCTATGGGAAAATACATAAACTGAAAATTTGTTGTTTCTTTTTTTTTTAAATTTTTTTAATGTTTATTTATTTTTGAGACAGAGAGAGACAGAGCATGAATGGGGGAGGGTCAGAGAGAGAGGGAGACACAGAATCTGAAACAGGCTCCAGGCTCTGAGCAGTCAGCACAGAGCCCGACGCGGGGCTCAAACTCACGGACCGCGAGATCATGACCTGAGCCAAAGCCGGATGCTTAACCAACTGAGCCACCCAGGCGCCCTGAAAATTTGTTGTTTCTTGACACCGAAGATAAAAAAGATCATCATATAATGAATGAGTCAGCTATATGTCATTTTTCTCTGTGTATTCATGCATATATATATATATATATTTTTTTTTTTTTTGTCAGAAATATTGCTATTTAGATTTATATACTAAATGTGATGTTGTGTCAGATTTAGATCCTAAGTATAAATATCAGAATGTTTTTGTCTTATTAGAATCTATGACTCAGGGCCCTGGCCACAAAATCAATTCTAAATTTCACCTGATTTTTCTTAGGAACTTCCATTATAAAGGTACTAATGGCGACTGATCTAGAATAAATTTTAATTTAACCTCATGTGTTAAATGTGATGTTAACTCTCAGAATAGCAGATTTTCACATGCTTTTTGAAGAATCTACCATTTCAAGAGAAAGCAGGCAGCAGGAAAGGTTAATTAACAATTCAAGTTAACGCTACCATGTACAGGACAATAATATTCCCTCTGGAAGGATCATCATATTACAGACAGTTGATTTTAGTTATTTTACATCACAAAGAACACACCCAGGTACACAGAAATGTTTCTTAATTAAACTTTTATTGAATCACTAGTGCATTCTGAGCCCTTGTTGGATATAAAGTACAATAGAAATGTTGCCAAGAGACAAGGGGCAAGAGGAATATACCAAGAGACACAGATTTCTGGTTAAGTTAGTAGTTCTTTGTTTCTTTTTCTTTTTCCTTTTCTTTTTTTCTTTTTTTATCTCATCAGTGCACAAATCAACCACTATTAACCTAGTTCTCTGCTTTTTATTATTTTGGTGGGAGAGGCAGGCCATGTGAATTGTCCTTGGCGCTCTGATCCTGACTTTTAAAACTTTTTACTATTATTAATTGTCATAAAACATATATAACACATTAATCATTTAAAGTATATGGTTCTAGTATATGGTTCTAGCCTGGGTGGCTCCATCAGTGGAGCGTCCAGCTTCGGCTCAGGTCACGATCTTGCGGTCTGTGAGTTCGAGCCCCACGTTGGGCTCTGTGCTGACAGCTCAGAGCCTGGAACCTGCTTCGGATTCTGTGTCTCCCTCTCTCTCTCTGCCCCTCCCCCACTCACTCTCTGTCTCTCTCTCAAAAATAAATAAACTTAAAAAAAATTAAAGTATATGGTTCTATGGCATTAAGTACATTCACATTGTTGTGCAACCACCACTACCAACCCCCTCCAGAGTTTTTTTCATCTTCCCTACCTGAAACTCTATCCCATTAAACACTAACTCCCCATTCCCTCTTTCCCTCAGCTCCTGACAACCACCATCTACTTTCTGCCTGTATAAGTTTGACTATTCTAGGTACTTCGCATGAGTGGAGTCAGACAGTATTTGTCTTTTTATGACTGGTTATTTCACTTAGTATGACGTCTTCAAGGTTTATCCCTATTGTAGCATGTATCAGAATTTCCTTCCTTTTGAAGGCTGAATAATATTCCACTGCATGTATATGCCACATTTTGTTTATCTACTTGGGTGGCTTCCATGTTTTAGCTATTGTGAGTAACACTACAATGACTCATTGGTCAGCATCTGTGGAATCTGTGTTTTCAATTATTTTGAGTACACACTCAGAAGTAAATTTGCTGGGTGATAGGGAAATACTATGTTTCATTTTCTGAGGAACTACCATACTGTTTTCCACAGAGGTCGTATATATTTACATTCTCACCAGCAATGTCTGAGGGTTCCAATTTCTCCACATTCTCGTCAACACTTATTCTTTGATTTTGTCTGTTTGTTTGTTTTTATATTAGCCATCCTAATGGGTATGAAGTGGTATCTCATTGTGGTTTTGATTTGCATTTCCCTAATGATTAGTGATGTTGAGTATCTTTTTATGTGCTTATTGGCCATTGGAGAAATGTCTGTTCAAGCCATAAGAAGAAGAAAAAAACGAAAAACAAAACTAGTCTAGTACCTGGAAAAACTCTCATCTATTACCCCAGAAGTTACCTTCTTATTTTCAATCAGCATGTGGAATAGGATCAATAACTGGAATTTTGCTCTGTGAGCACAAAATCAGATCAAATAGAACTCATACACTCATAGGCTATTCTATTCAGACTATGGAGAAACTTGATGATTTACCCTTATCCTATGACATACAATTGACAAATAGCTTCACTTGTTCTCATTCAGTTCATTCTTTCAAATGAGAATATTGCCTTATACTCCTTGGGACACATTATGTAAGCTATGCTGTAATCTGAAGAGAGTTCAATATAACATTTCAATAGGCCATTATTTTTACTATATACGTAAATAATAAGAGTTGCATTCTTTTTATGGGTGTATTACAAAATTATCAGTTTCATCAATAATAATAATAATAATAAAGTACAGGAATGTGCCAGGTGCTCTTTTATTTTGTGCAATGAACTCATTTAACCTTTGTAACTCTATGTCCCCATTTTCATGTGTGAAATTGATTCACAGGGAAATGAATAAATTGACCAACGTTGTGCAGTTTGATATGTAAATTCTACTAAGTCATGCTCTAGAGACCACATTCTTAAATTGTTTTTTCCATACTACCTTTCAAGATGTTAGCTAGGAAATTAGGATGCATATTTTCCAATGTTCCTTTATCTCCCCTCCCTTCTCTTCTCTTCCCTTTCCCCTCCTCCCCTCTCCTCCTCTTCCCTCTCTTCCTTTCCCTTCCCTCCCTCTTCTTTTTTCATTTTCTCTCTTTCTCTCTCTTTCTCTCTTCCCCTCTATCTCCTTTTCTTTCATATCCAGATATGTGCAGTAACTTTCCTTAGATCATGTAGCTAATGATATATTTTCACAATTTCTTTTTTCTTCTTCTTTATATCACATAAACCACTGGAAATTGATTTAGAAAAACTGGTTCATACCCTGGTTCTGTCATTTCTTGGTCTTGTTTTTTAGGTAAGTCGTGGCTCACTGTTTCCTCATATAGACATTAAACAAATTAATTCTGTATCACAGGATTATCATGAAGCAAAATAAACTTCATATAGCGTCATTTTGAAGCCAGTGAATTTTGTGAGGGCAAAACATCCACTGGGTCTAAGAGTATAACTATAATTAAAAGTCCTTTGAAATATTGCTCACTTTGTATTCTTTCAACCCTATCGCATTTCCTAGAAGAAAATTACTACGTTCCCTTCAGGGCAGAAGAGTATTAAAAGACCAACTTTTTTGGCCCTAGTAGTGGCATGTGTTGGCCCTGATGGTACTGGCAATGTGTCCAACGGATCTCATTTGTTTGAGAGCTGCTTTCCTCAGCAAAGGAAGTTCCCAGGCAGGAACAACTATTCTGTCTCCAGTATTGATGTCAGCCGGAGGCCCATTCCCAAATGATACTTCACTGGTTTCATTTACTGGAAAACTGGCTTTCCTTTGGATTATCTTCTGCCTTGATTTTTTTTTTATTAAATTTATTTTCAACTTTTTAAAATTTATTTTTTTAGAGAAACAGACAGAGGGTGAGTGGGAAATGGTCAGAGAGATAGGGAGACACAGAATCCAAAGAAGGCTCCAGGCTCTGAGCTGTCAGCCCAGAGCCTGACGTGGGGCTTGAACTCACAAGCTGTGAGATCATGACCTGAGCTGATACTTAACTGACTGAGCCACCCAGGCACGCCTGCCTAGATTTTTAATAGCTGGCCACATCAGCCCAATATTTTAAATATTTCTCTTAGGCACAACTCTTTTGGGTTTCTTGGTGAACCCTCAACCATACTTGGTCATTTACTATTGGACTGTCAAAAGTCCTAAACAACCTCTAGATTTTTAGGTGAAGTACCTTTTACATTCCAATCTTTGATCATTCCTGTTGGTTTAGCTATTAACCAAAGTCAGTTAGAATCTACTAGTGAAGTTTGAGCTAACAGGGTAAAACAGCATCTGATTTCATTATTAATAAAAAATTTTTAAACTTCCACAGAATTTAGCACATGTAACACTTATTTTTTAAAAATTAATTACAAATATGACTTCCAATTAAAGAAAGTCAGAGTATAAATAAATGACAGGTGTTTTGTAATGGCAAAATATAGTGCCGCTATTAAAAATTATGAAGAGTTCTGGGAAAAAAAAACTATTAATGAGTTGATTAAAAGAGCTAAAATCTGTCAAAATTTGAATAAAATTTGAGTAAGCAAAAACTTGCATTTATGCACAAACCCATGTTAAATATAATAAGAAATTTATTTAAAAATGCAAGGGAAAAATAGAAAAACATCATTAGAAAAATAGTTACTTATCAGCTAATTCATGTCCTCCCTCTACTCCCATCTCTCTCATTTTCTCCTTTCTTCTGCCTATCTCCCTCCCTCCTCTCTCTCTCTGCCTCTGTCTTTTTCAACAGATCAAGTTAAATAGATTTTATCTGGTCCCGGATTTGGGGTAATTGGAATGATGGAAGGGTGAGGAGCTGGAAAATGGCTGGTGGCATCTGCAGAATAACGAGACTGGGTCCAGTGATCAAGACCACAAGTGACACACCTCCCACAGAGGTGATTTGATTCTACAGACAATAATCTACAGCATAGAGGGCAAATACATGCTAGAAAGAGAGACACTTACATTTTTTATCAGACAGTGATTCTAGATTTCTGGAATAACCTTCCTGACTAAAACTACTAAAATGTTGGATAAAATATGTACTTGAAACATCCATCCATCCATATGATTCATTTTAAGGTGGCATGAAAGTAGAGGTAGGAGAAACAACATAAAAATAAACCAACCAAGAACTCTGGGAAATATATGGATGCCCTGTCAGCCCTCACTGAGGGTGTCTGCCAAACATTGGGTGGGAGAGGGTGGGGGGCATTTGAATGAGTATACTTGGTATAGGGGCAGGTGATGGAACAACCATGGTGACCCTTCACATAAAACCAGGATCCCAAAGGGTGAATTCAAGTATGATGCTTTAACATAGATAAGAATAGAAACTTCCCACTCTAAGCCTGGTACTGGATGGAGGGGAGGAAAAACATTATTCTCACCGAGAAATCTTTTTATTTCATTCATAAGTTGTTTTTATTTTTTTTTCAATATATGAAGTTTATTGTCAAATTGGTTTCCATACAACAGCCAGTGCTCATCCCAAAAGGTGCCCTCCTCAATACCCATCACCCACCCTCCCCACCCTCCCACCCCCCATCAACCCTCAGTTTGTTCTCAGTTTTTAACAGTCTCTTATGCTTTTGCTCTCTCCCACTCTAACCTCTTTTTTTTTTCCTTCCCCTCCCCCATGGGTTTCTGTTAAGTTTCTCAGGATCCACATAAGAGTGAAACCATATGGTATCTGTCTTTCTCTGTATGACTTATTTCACTTAGCATAACACTCTCCAGTTCCATCCACGTTGCTACAAAGGGCCATATTTCATTCTTTCTCATTGCCCTGTAGTACTCCATTGTGTATATAAACCACAATTTCTTTATCCATTCATCAGTTGATGGACATTTAGGCTCTTTCATAATTTGGCTATTGTTGAGAGTGCTGCTAGAAACATTGGGGTACAAGTGTCCCTATGCATCAGTACTTCTGTATCCTTTGGGTAAATTCCTAGCAGTGCTATTGTTAGGTCATAGGCTAGGTCTATTTTTAATTTTTTGAGGAACCTCCACACTGTTTCCCAGAGTGGCTGCACCAATTTGCATTCCCACCAACAGTGCCAGAGGGTTCCCGTTTCTCCACATCCTCTCTAGCATCTATAGTCTCCTGATGTGTTCATTTTGGCCACTCTAACTGGTGTGAGGTGATATCTGAGTGTGGTTTTGATTTGTATTTCCCTGATGAGGAGTGACATTGAGCATCTTTTCATGTGCCTGTTGGCCATCCGGATGTCTTCTTTAGAGAAGTGTCTATTCATGTTTTCTGCCCATTTCTTCACTGGGTTATTTGTTTTCCAGGTGTGGAGTTTGGTGAGTTCTTTATAGGTTTTGGATACTAGTCCTTTGTCCGATATGTCATTTGCAAATATCTTTTCCCATTCCATTGGTTGCCTTTTAGTTTTGTTGGTTGTTTCCTTTGCTGTGCAGAAGCTTTTTATCTTTGTAAGGTCCCAGTAGTTCATTTTTGCTTTTAATTTCCTTGCCTTTGGGGATGTGTCAAGTAAGAAATTGCTACAGCTGAGGTCAGAGAGGTCTTTTCCTGCTTTCTCCTCTAGGGTTTTGATGGTTTCCTGTCTCACATTCAGGTCCTTTATCCATTTTGAGTTTATTTTTGTGAATGGTGTGAGAAAATGGTCTAGTTTCAATCTTCTGCATGTTGCTGTCCAGTTCTCCCACACCATTTGTTAAAGAGACTGCCTTTTTTCCATTGGATGTTCTTTCCTGCTTTGTCAAAGATTAGTTGGCCATATGTTTGTGGGTCTAGTTCTGGGGTTTCTATTCTATTCCATTGGTCTATGTGTCTGTTTTTGTGCCAATACCATGCTGTCTTGATGATTACAGCTTTGTAGTAGAGGCTAAAGTCTGGGATTGTGATGCCTCCTGCTTTGGTCTTCTTATTCAAAATTACTTTGGCTATTCAGGGCCTTTTGTGGTTCCATATGAATTTTAGGATTGCTTGTTCTAGTTTTGAGAAGAATGCTGGTGCAATTATGATTGGGATTGCATTGAATGTGTAGATAGATTTGGGTAGTATTGACATTTTGACAATATTTATTCTTCCAATCCATGAGCACGGAATGTTTTTCCATTTCTTTATATCTTCTTCAATTTCCGTCATAAGCTTTCTATAGTTTTCAGCATACAGATCTTTTACATCTTTGGTTAGATTTATTCCTAGGTATTTTATGCTTCTTGGTGCAATTGTGAATGGGATCAGTTTCTTTATTTGTCTTTCTGTTGCTTCATTATTAGTGTATAAGAATGCAACTGATTTCTGTACATTGATTTTGTATCCTGCTACTTTGCAAAATTCATGTATCAGTTCTAGCAGACTTTTGGTGGAGTCTACCAGATTTTCCATGTATAATATCATGTCATCTGCAAAAAGTGAAAGTTTAACTTCATCTTTGCCAATTTTGATGCTCTGATTTCCTTTTGTTGTCTGATTGCTGATGCTAGAACTTCCAACACTATGTTAAACAACAGCGGTGAGAGTGGGCATCCCTGTTGTGTTCCTGATCTCAGGGAAAAAGCTCTGTTTTTCCCCATTGATGAGGATGTTAGCTGTGGGCTTTTCATAAATGGCTTTTATGATCTTTAAATATGTTCCTTCTATCCCGACTTTCTTGAGGGTTTTTATTAATAAACGTTGCTGAATTTTGTCAAATGCCTTTTCTGCATCGATTGACAGGATCATATGGTTCTTATCTTTTCTTTTATTAATGTGATGTATCATGTTGATTGATTTCTGAAATTTAACCAGCCCTGCATCCCAGGAATGAATCCCTTGATCATGGTGAATATTTCTTTTTATATGCTGTTGAATTCGATTTGCTAGTATCTTATTGAGAATTTTTGCATCCCTATTCATCAGGGATATTGGCCTGTAGTTCTCTTTTTTTACTGGGTCTCTGTCTGGTTTAGGAACCAAAGTAATACTGGCTTCATAGAATGAGTCTGGAAGTTTTCCTTCCCTTTCTATTTCTTGGAAGAGCTTGAGAAGGATAGGTATTATATCTGCTTTAAACGTCTGGTAGGACTCCCCTGGGAAGCCATCTGGTCCTGGACTCTTATTTGTTGGGAGATTTTTGATAACTGATTCAATTTCTTCTCTGGTTATGGGTCTGTTCAAGCTTTCTATTTCCTCCTGATTGAGTTTTGGAAGCGTGTGGGTGTTTAGGAATTTGTCCATTTCTTCCAGGTTGTCCAGTTGGCATATAATTTTTCATAGTATTCCCTGATAATTGCTTGTATCTCTGAGGGATTGGTTGTAATAATTCCATTTTCATTCATGATTTTATCTATTTGGGTCATCTCCCTTTTCTTTTTGAGAAGCCTGGCTAGAGGTTTATCAATTTTGTTTATTTTTTCAAAAAACCAACTCTTGGTTTCATTGATCTACTCTACAGTTTTTTTTAGATTCTATATTGTTTATTTCTGCTCTGATCTTTATTATTTCTCTTCTTCTGCTGGGTTTAGGCTGTCTTTGCTGTTCTACTTCTATTTCCTTTAGGTGTGCTGTTAGATTTTGTATTTGGGATTTCTCTTGTTTCTTGAGATAGGCCTGGATTGCAATGTATTTTCCTCTCAGGACTGCCTTCGCCGCATCCCAAAGCGTTTGGATGGTTGTATTTTCATTTTTGTTTGTTTCCATATATTTTGTAATTTCTTCTCTAATTGCCTGGTTGACCCACTCATTCTTGAGTAGGGTGTTCTTTAACCTCCATGCTTTTGGAGGTTTTCCAGACTTTTTCCTGTGGTTGATTTCAAGCTTCATAGCATTGTGGTCTGAAAGTATGCATGGTATGATTTCAATTCCTGTATACTTATGAAGGGCTGTTTTGTGACCCAGTATGTCATCTATCTTGGAGAATGTTCCATGTGCACTCGAGAAGAAAGTATATTCTGTTGCTTTGGGATGCAGAGTTCTAAATATATCTGTCAAGTCCATCTGATCCAATGTATCATTCAGGGCCCTTGTTTCTTTATTGACTGTTGTCTAGATGATCTATCCATTTCTGTAAGTGGAGTGTTAAAGTCCCCTGCAATTACCACATTCTTATCAATAAGGTTGCTTATCCTAGTAATTGTTTTATATATTTGGGGGCCCCTGTATTTAGCACATAGACATTTATAATTGTTAGCTCTTCCTGATGGATAGACCCTGTAATTATTATATAATGCCCTTCTTCACCTCTTGTTACAGCCTTTAATTTAAAGTCTAGTTTGTCTGATATAAGTATGGTTACTCCAGCTTTCTTTTGACTTCCAGTGGCATGATAAATAGTTCTCCATCCCCCCACTCTCAATCTGAAGGTGTCCTCAGATCTAAAATTAGTCTCTTGTAGACAGCAAATAGATAGGTCTTGGTTTTTTATCCATTGTGATACCCTATGTCTTTTGGTTGGCGCATTTAGTCCATTTCCATTCAGTGTTATTATAGAAAGATATGGGTTTAGAGTCATTGTGATGTCCACAGGTTTCATGCTTGTAGCGATGTCTCTGGTACTTTGTCTCACAGGATCCCCCTTAGGATCTCTTGTAGGGCTGGTTTAGTGGTGATGAATTCCTTCAGTTTTTGTTTGTTTGGGAAGACCTTTATCTCTCCTTCTATTCTAAATGACAGACTTGCTGGATAAAGGATTCTCGGCTGCATATTTTTTCTGTTCATCACATTGAAGATATCCTGCCATTCCTTTCTGGCCTGCCAAGTTTCAGTAGAGAGATCAGTCACGAGTCTTATAGGTCTCCCTTTATATGTTAGAGCACATTTATCCATAGCTGCTTTCAGAATTTTCTCTTTATCCTTGTATTTTGCCAGTTTCACTATGATATGTCGTGCAGAAGATCGATTCAAGTTACGTCTGAAGGGAGTTCTCTGTGCCTCTTGGATTTCAATGCCTTTTTCCTTCCCCAGATCAGGGAAGTTCTCAGCTATTATTTCTTCAAGTACCCCTTCAGCACCTTTCCCTCTCTCTTCCTCCTCTGGAACACCAATTATGCGTAGATTATTTCTCTTTAGTGCATCACTTAGTTCTCTAATTTTCCCCTCATACTCCTGGATTTTTTGTATCTCTCTTTTTCTCAGCTTCCTCTTTTTCCATAATTTTATCTTCCAGTTCACCTATTCTCTCCTCTGCCTCTTCAATCCGAGCTGTAGTTGTCTCCATTTTATTTTGCAGCTCATTAATAGCATTTTTTAGCTCCTCCTGACTGTTCCTTAGTCCCTTCATCTCTGTAGAAATAGATTCTCTGCTGTCCTTTATACTGTTTTCAAGCCCAGTGATTAATATTTTACTATTATTCTTAATTCACTTTCTGTTATATTGTTTAAATCATTTTTGATCAGTTCGTTAACTGTCGTTATTTCCTGGATGTTTTTTTGAGGGGAGTTCTTCAGTTTCGTCATTTTGTATAGTCCCTGGAGTGGTGCGGAACTGCAGGGCACTTCCCCTGTGCTGTCTTGAATAACTTGTGTTGGTGGGCAGGGCCGCAGTCAGACCTGATGTCTTCCCCTAGCCCACTGCTGGGGCCACAATCAGACTGGTGTATGCCTTCTCTTTCCCTCTCCTAGGGGTGGGATTCACTGTGGGGTGGTGTGGCCCGTCTAGGCTACTTGCACACTGCCAGGCTTGTGGTGCTGGGGATCTGGCGTATTAGCTGGGGTGGATGGGCAAAGTGTACAGGGGTGGGACGGGCAGGTTTAGCTCACTTTTCCTTTGGAGGTCCGCTTCAGGAGTGGCCCTGTGGTACCGGGAGTGAGTCAGACCCGCTGGACGGATGGATCCACAGAAGCACAGCATTGGGTGTTTGTGTGGTGCAGGCAAATTCCCTGACAGGAACTGGTTCCCTTTGGGATTTTGGCTGGGGGAGATGGCGCTGGCAAGCGCCTTTGTTCCCCGCCAAGCTGCGCTCTGTCGTCCAGGGCTCAACAGCTCTCTCTCCTGTTGTCCTCCAGCCTTCCCGCTCTCCGAGCAGAACTGTTAACTTATAACCTTCCAGATGTTAAGTCCCGCTTGCTGTCGGAACACACTCCGTCCGGCCTCTCCGCTTTTGCAAGCCAGACTCGGGGCCTCTGCTTGGCAGGCGAGCTGCCCCCTGTCCCGGCTCCCTCCCGCCATTCCGTGTAGCGCGCACCGCCTGTCTGCCCTTCCTACCCTCTTCTGTGGGCCTCCTGTCTGCACTTGGCTCCAGAGAATCTGTTCTGCTAGTCTTCTGGTGGTTTTCTGGGTTATTTAGGAATCTAAGTGATCAGCAGGATGTGGTGAGCCCAGCGCCCTCCTACGCCGCCATCTTCCTCCTGGTACCCATTTCCCAACAACAGTCTTCCATCTGATGCAGGCTAGAAGAAGGGAACAACAGCCACTTCCAAAATGCAGCTACATCCATCTCCCTTTCACCTTAGGATCCTAGTAGGAAGCCACTGCAGCTTGAATCACCAAGTCAAGGAAACAGTCAGATGTATCTGCACCTGTCCGAATCAGGGGAGTAGTGGGGCTGTGCACCTCACACTCTTTCAGTTACTCAGGTTGATAAAGACTCCTCCTTGACTCATGCATCCTTGCTCCTCTTTCCACTCAGCTCCCGGACCTCATAAGTTGTTTTTAAATTTGAGTTTCATCTATGCAAAGCAAACGCATTTAAGGGGTTAAGAAATATGAACCTTGCATATGTATATACCCATGTAACCAGCAGAGAGATAAAGACAGCACTCAAAATTACCTCATGCTCCATCGCAGGGAATACACCCCTATCTCTGGGGTGATCATTATTCTGGCCTCTAGCATCATAGATTAGCTTTGCCTATTCGTAAACACTATATAAATGGAGTCATACACTATATTTTATTTGTGCCTAGCCTCTTTCTCTCCGTATTATATTTTTCTCTTTGTGTTATTTTTCTTCCTTTTCTGCCATTTTTTTACTGATGAAGTGTTTCTCTTTATTTCATTTATCTCCTGTATTAGCTTTTTCATTGTACATTTTATTATTATTTATTATTATTTTATTTTTATTTCGATGGTTAATTTAGAAATAATAGAATGGCATCTCTAATTTATCAACTACAAAATTATCTTAAAAAAGAAAGCACAAAGCATAAAATGCTTCAGAGAGTTTGATTATTAGATTTGGCATTAGTAACTTTCGAGTTGATAGTTCAACCAAGTATGGTCAGAGTTAAAATGCCCCTCAAAAGGAAGTTTTTATTCATCAATTCCCCAGCACCTAGCACAGTACCCAGTATAAAAGAAATGATCAGTAATTATTTATAGGCTTTTGAGTTGAAATGAAACAAAGCAGATCAAGGAAGTAGTCTTAGAAGTTTTAGGAAAACAAGCAAATAACAGTTCCCAATAAACCTGGATAGAACAGAATCACAGAAGTTAAAAGGTGATAAAATTGATTACATGTGCAGAGATGAGAATGCATTTATGTCCCCTAACTAGTTTCCTTGCATCTGATATAGTTCCTCTTAAATCTCATTCTAAGGTGGCCAGAACAATCCAACATGCAATTTTTATCATTTCACTCCCTGACCCATTACCCATAAACTTTTATCATTCAGACCCCTGTACCACCATCCAACCTCATCTTTTACTACTTTTTGCCTCACACTTCACATTCCAGCAATATCCAATGCTTGAGATTCCCATACTCATGTCTACGCTTTGTTTTTGTTTTTTGCTTTTTTGTATGATGGTCACTCTTTTCAAGATGCCTTACTTGCTCCCAGTTTTTCACTGTCACTAAGAAATTCCTATTTAGATCATGTATCACCTCTTCTGAATCTTTCTTTCTTTCGATTGCCATACCGGATTAGGTGTTCTGTTAATTGCACGTGGTTCTTTTGGTGTTTTACACAAGAGCACTTCTCAATAAGACTTTCACATGCCAATCTCTGGCTTAGTTCCTAGATCCAAGGGCACCCAGACTAGGACATCTGATAGGAGTCCTCCTAGGAAACAATGTTGAAAATGAGATTTAGAGATCCTGAATGTTAGTTGCAGCCTCAGGCGTAACTATAGAAGTGAGTGCTGTCATCTGTTCCCCTCTCCTTTCTCTGTTTCCCCAGGTAATAATACCAACTGCATCATGAGGAACCTATTTCCAGATGTGATATACTTCCCCAGAGTTATGACCCCTTCTTGGGGAAAATTTAGCCAACAACGGGATGGGGAGTGACAAAAGCCTGGCCTCCTTGCCTCAATTTGGGACAAATCTGAAGTGACATTTTAGTTCCAAGCTCCATGTAGTTCGTCTTGAAACTTATCACAAATCTGATGTCTTGCTCTGCTTCCTTTCTTTTATTGTCATTCCCTAGATTCCTTCCAAATAAACTTGCTGTATGCAAATCTCTTCCTTGGAGTCTGTAGGAATTCTGACTGACTTCAAGACTCAAAAGGTAAGTATCTAAATAATCATGCCAATACTGGCTCCCTCTAGGTTTTTCTCCTGCTTAGCAGTGGTGGGGGATGGCCTTGGCGGGGGGTGGCAGGTGGACTGAGTGGAGACAGTAATGTAAGATCACAAAGAAGATAGCTTCCCTAAACTCGGGAATGAAAATTTTAGTTTCCTGGTACAAGTCTGTCAAACTTTCTTATATGATCCTCTGTGATATTTGAGCTATATAAGCAATGTTAAAGCCAACTGTGATAGATTTCTCAAAATATTTGGAGACTTTGAAGGGCATGGCGCAATCTTTGTTGGCAGGAGGGGCAACGATTGCAGAGTTAAGACCAGATTTTCACAGTTTATAGATACAAAAGAAAAAAGCCAAGGTTATTCGCCTTCATCTCCTGATTCTGTTCTCTGCCTTTGAAACTTTCCTTCATTCATATCCCAGGACATGCTCCCCTGAGAAACTACCAGTCATGCCATCATTCTCAGAAAGCTTGTCCCATTACAGTTTAGTATCACAGGACTTCACCTATATTCCTGGGCATAGGCAGTGAGTCTGTTCCAACTTCCCACTTACTGCAATGAGAACTGGACAAACTGCCAATTCTCTTGATTATTCATATTGCTTTATTGATTAGTTATTTCCACAGAACACTTATCTAGCATTCCTGGCAAGACTCATTTGAGTAAAACCATAAATTGAACAAGAGTGGATTTAAAGTTTGGCTCCATCCCAGATTGCTAGGGGGATAGGCAAAACAATCAGAGATGCTTGTTCGTCTCATTTTCAGTTTTGCGGAGACTGCATGGTATAGTGAAAAGAAAACGATGCGTCAGATGTTCATTCTGGTCTTAAGGTGGTATCTTATGTTCTCTGTATAACCTTGGGCACTTACTCTTTCAGTGCCTTAGTTTCTCCTTTTGTAAAATGGGAGTAATAATGCCTACCATGCCTAATTTACCAAAAATATTAAACTAGGCAAGTGGAACTATTTTCTACATGATAAATTTCTATCTAAAAATAAAATGTGATTATTATAATTTTTTTTCTAGGTGGAAAAAAAAGCGTGACTTTGCTTATTGAGGAGCATTTCCTATTGTGATATGCTTTGTTTCCAATGTTCCAAATGTTTGTTATGACCATTTGTGAGTTTCCAATACTATTACATTGATGTTTAAATGACAACAATAAATGGGTCTGGGTAAGTTCTCGAAATGTCAGTTGCCAAATTTCTAGAAAAGTGAAATATTATATTGTGATGTATGTCCATGATTCTTTGTTTTTAAGTTTATTTATTTTGAGAGAGAGTGTGAGCACACATGAGTGTGTGAATGGGGGAGGGGCAGAGAGAGACTCCCAAGCAGGCTCTGCATCTTGGGTCCCTATGCGAGGCTTGAACTCACAAATCGATGAGATTATGACCTGAATTCAACTCAAGAGTCAGTCGCTTAACTGACTAAGCCACCCAGGTGCCACTATTCATGATTCTTAAGAAACTGCAGCTTTTTTGCTTTGTTTTTATCCAAGAAACAACTTTTAATTAATAGGAAGAAGTTATCTTGTCTAAGGAAGAAGGAGACTCTGAAAATGTTATGTATTCTGAATATTGTGTAGACTTAAAAATTTCAAGCTTTTTTTGGTAGATATTGGTGTATAACTTGGAAATGAGATTAATGCAAAAGAAAGTAAAATTTTCAAATTCTAAATGGTGATCTAGACGTGATGAACTATATTTCTGCCAAGGGAGGTTTGCTGCTTATCAAGTTTCGATGAATCCTCTGACACTATATCGTTTACACCTTGAAAAAATGCATGGGTAAGGGGCACCAACCCTCAAGCAGTGAAAATGTGTACGTAACTCTTGATTCCCCCCTAACTTTACTACTTATATAGACTACTGGTCACCAGAAACCTTATCAACACAATTAGAACATATTTTGTATGTTTATATGTATAATACACAGTATTCTTAGAATAAGAGGAAAAGAAGTGTTATTAAGAAAATCATAAGAAATGGGGCACCTGGGTAGCTCAGTCAGTTAAGTGTCAGACTTCACCCCAGGTCATGTTCTCAGTTTGTGAGTTCAAGCCCTGTGTTGGGCTCTCTGCTCTTAGCAAGGAGCACACTTCAGATCCTCTGTCTCCCTCTCTCTCTGATCCTCCCCCTCTTGTGCTCTCTCTCAAAAGTAAATAAACATTAAAAAAATCATAAGGAAGAGAAAATACATTTACAGTACTGTATTGTATCAAAATAAATCCATGTATAAGTGCACCTATATAATTCAAACTTACGCTATTCAAGCACCAATGGTATATTTCTAGAATTGGTATGTTTCGCTACTTCCTTTGGAAGATGCTGGCATGGTCTAAACAAAAACTTTATGAAAACATTACTTCTTTGTCAATAGGAGAAGATTCTGCAGGTAGTTTTTCTACTGCAACGATAAAAAATATTTCCCCTCCAGAAGTTATTTTCTTCATTTCTCAGTAGAAACTATGGAATCACACAGTTATTCCCTTATTTCCTTGGTGGCTTTATTTGGGACTCAGTAGTGTTTACATTAGAATAATTTAAAGCAATCTGAGAAAGTTTCAAAATAAATATCACTAATGCAATTATGAAAGCATTATAATTATCATATCAGTAACAGCATTTTACACAGTACTTCTTTTCTCAATTCATTCACCTACTGTGGTTGATCTAATTAGTAATTCATCATCACTGTTTCAACTAACACATATACTCTGCTAATTAATGTTTCCAGGAGTATATATGTTGCATATTCAAGACTTTCTCCATCTGGATGTCTCTTGGCAACTTAAACCCAAACTAACCAAACTGAATATATTATATTTTTTTCAAAAGGACATTCTTTGTTTATATTCTTTTTTTATAACTCAGGTCCATGGTTCTTCTATCGACTAATTTTTCCCCAAATTCCAGGAGTTTTTTTAAAACTTGGGATCCCTTGCCACCTACATTCTATCAAACATTGTATTTTTTTATTTCATCACACAAATATTTCTCAAAATGACATCTTTTTTTTACCCGTCCTACCATCTTTTTTCATGTGTTGTAATCTTTTATCTAACTACTCCCTCCTCACCTTAATTAGCCTTAATGTCTGCATTCTCCAGCCTCACCAGAATGACCTTTGTAAAATACAAGGGGTTTAGGTTCTTATATAAAATATCTAGGGATCCCCATTGCCAAAAACAGTAGCCTCCGAAGTGGGCACATACATTCCAGGGAATGAATAAAACTATTTGGTACCAACGAGAAATGTGAATATCTACTTTTATAAATTTTTTTTTGTATTTTTGCCTTTAAAAACTTATATTTTGTGTACATTTGTAACATAAAATCTACTAGTATATCTGCCTATATATTTTATAAGTACATATGAACATATATTGAAGGTATATGTCAAACTTATTTATTAATAAATGTTTATCATCAAAATAATTTGCAGATCACTGACTTACAGGAGAAAAACCAAAACTCATTATTAGGGATTATCAAGCTCTGGTTGATTTGGTTTCTGCCTGACTTTTCCATTTTTATCTTCTCTGCTATCGCCAGTTTCTCTGGCCACTTAGATAATTAAAATGAAGGGTATGAAAGGTTGGCTGGGAAGTAATACTGTGAAAGGAAAAGGGAAGAAGCAAAGCTAGGCATGACACAGATCTGTCAAAGTGTCTGCCAGCCACCGAGAGTGACAGCAGTCCTGTATTGGGCAGAGACAGTGAGGCCTTTCTAGCATGTCTTGGTCTTTCATTGGCTAGCAACCCCAAGGACTGGTCTGTGGGCTCTGTTAAATTTCATGTGGGTCTTTCTGTGAGCTCACTGAAACTCCTTGGACATGACACCCCAAGAGAACCAGGAAGAAGCCGCATTGCCTCTTACGACCCTTGAGGGTCACGTGCTGCTGCTTCTGTCAGTTGCAGACAGTCCCACATCTCAGAGGAGAAGCTTCAAAGTCACATTGTAAGAAGGGTGTATGGCATGGGCGATACTGTTGAAGCCATTTTTGGAAAATACAGTCTACTATAGGTGTGATGATGATGTTAGTAGTGTTTTGAAGCTTATAAAATAACAGTAACAAAATAACACAAGACAGTTGAGTATCATTGTAAGGAAGTAATTAAGTGATGAAATAAAATAAAATTCAATTTAGGAAGCGACCTGAATATAAAATATCTGGGGATGGTGATGAAATAGAAATAATGCTTTCTTTTTTTTAACCACACAAATCTTAGCCTAAAGTTTTACAGCATCCATACCAAATGGCTATAGTGAAGGATACTGTATGACAACAAATAAAATGAAAAATATCAAAGGACTATGATGCTGTTGATAATACCCACATTGCTTTACACACTGCTATGTCCATTCTCATACATTGTCTTACCTGCATGTCACCTTAAATAATGAACAACAACAAAAACAACAACAACAACAAAAAATAAATAAGGGAGAAGGAATTTTATATATTTAGCTAACATATAAGATCAGATTGCTAGTTACTAAAATAACTAGTCTTAGATAAATATAGTTTTATTTTCAATAAAATGCTTCTGAACCTACTGCTGTTGTTTCTAACACTGACCTGAATTTTATACATTTAGGTAACAAACTCAGATTGCTAGTTAGTAAAAGAACTAGTCTTAGATAAATATAGTTTTGTTTTCAAAATAAAATGTTTCTGAACCTACTACTATTGCTTCTAACACTGACCTCCCTCCCACATTACAAAGTATTTTTATTATGATTTTATTTAATCTAAGTCTTGTTACCATTGGTTATAAGCATCTGCCTTTTGTGCTTGATTATGCATTCTTTAGCCTAGAGATGGTTCCTTATCCATCGCTGTGAAATTCCACAGTGCTAAACATAGCAAACTGGCACATATATTTATTAAATTGATTTCCTATGAGCTCAATTTAGAGAACCATTATCAATTGGTTTAGTTCAGAAGTTTCAGAGGTAAAATATGCTTCCTAAAACTTGAGTATTACATTTATGATAATTTATTAAGTGGCATATGTTTATTTCCTCTATAGCATAGTAGCAAGTACACAGACATGGAACCAAAATGCCTGGGTTTGTATAAAGACTGCTGCTTACTAGTTGTGAGATGCTGAGACAGTTTCTACACATTTTTGTGTCAGTTTTATCATTTGTAAAGGGGTGGTGGTGATAAGAATAGAAGTTCTTCATATATTTATGAAGGGTGAATAATTTAATATCTGTAGAGCTATTAGAACATCATGTGGCATATGGCTAACACTATGTATTTCTGTTATGATTATTGATTTCTTTTGGCATCTTTAGAGAAGACATGATGCTTCCTGTGCAGATTTTACTGATATATTTTTCCCAGCAATAATGCTGCTTGTATACTTGTAGTATATTTTCTAAAACTAAGCCTAACTCCCAGGCCTCCTTTTTTCTTTTTTCCTTTTTTTAATTTAAATTTTAGTTAATATACAGTGCAATATTGGTTTCAGGAGAATTCAGTGATTCATCACTTACATACAGCAACCAGTGCTCATCACAAGTGCCCTCCTTTGTACCCATCACCCATCTGGCTGATCTCTCACTCACCTCCTTCCATTGTTAAGAGCTTCTTGTGGTTGTTTCCTGCTGTTCCCCTCCCCCACTTCCCATATATTCTCTGTTTTGTTTCTTAAATTCCACATTTGAGTGAAAGCATATGGTATTGTCTTTCTATGAATGACTTATTTCGCTTAGCATAATATATTCTACCTCCATCCATGCCATTGAAAATGGCAAGATTTCATTCTTCTTAATGGCTGAGTAGTATTCCAGTGTGTGTGTGTGTGCATGTGTGTGTACACACATGCACACACGCACACACACACACACACACACCCCATATCATCTTTATCCATTCATCAGTCAATGGACATTTGGGCTCTCTCCATAGTTGGGCTATTGTTGATAATGATGCTGTAAACATTGGAATGCTCAAAAAACTAAAACTAGAACTACCCTATGATCTGGCAATTACACTATTAAATATTTACCTAAAGGATACAAAAATACAGGCCTCCCTTTTCTTGACCAATATCTACTCTGTGGCTTCACATTGTATGGCCTGGAATATGCATGCAAATCTCGACCAAATGCTGTTGGTTGATGGGGAAAGATTTGTTTTAAGATGCTGGATCTCAACTATTTTGTAGTGAAAGGACATGCTGTTCTCTTCATGGTGGAGAATAGTAATCTGCATGGGACAGATAATTACCTACATTTCCCACCTTTTGCTGTTTTTGATTGCTTTCCCTTTTGTAAGAAGAGAAATTTTGCAAACTACTCTTGCAATGACAAGGCTTGCTTTCCCTTGTTTAATGGAGTGTTAAACACAGTCTGAGTTGGAAGCTTTGGGAAAAGAATTAATTCTCCATATAAACTAAAAAATGGGAGACCCACTCACTTTTTTTGGGAGGGAAATGATTAACTCATTCATTCAATCTTTTAATGAGCATGTTTTTCAGGGTCTGCTCTGGGCCTCTCTTGGGTATAGGAGTTGAGATGAATAGGAATTATGAAAACCTTCTTCCTGAATAATTTATTTTTATGAAGTAGGTTTTTTTTAATGCAAGCATGTACCTTGCCAGATGCATACAAATATACGACTTCTAGGGTCGGTCAGACAAAAAAAAACCTCTGAGATTTCACTGTGGTGTAAAAACGAACTAGGGAGTTATGATGGGGCAAGTATGTGCTCAAGGGTCAATTACCCCATATTTACATGGGGCTGCCCACTTTGCCCACTGTGACCAAACAGAAATTTGTGAGTGTCTTAGGACTAACAAGCAAACCTAAAGATATAGTTGAGTCCAACTTGAAGTACTTTACTTAAAAAAAAATCAGTCCCCTCTGTTTTTCATGCTAAGACCCTCCCCTTCATCCTACCCTCTTCTTCTTTTACACTTTCCTTGCTCATGGACATATACTATGGGATTTGCACAGCTCCTGGGTGGCAGGCCTGTCAGACTCTCACTAGGATCCCAACCTATGTAGAACGAGACATCATCACTGAACCAGGAACATGGCAGAAGAAAATATCGGATTTACCAAGGAGAATAAAATATAGTCAAAAGGAACACCGAACACCAGGGATGGGAATGAGGGTGAGGCTCCCAAGAGGCAACGTCTAAAAACAAGAGTATTAAACTGCTTTCTAAAGACAGTAGGTCCAGGAAAATGCAAGGATTTTGATTTTCTGTGTGAAAGAAAACTTAGGACAGAGCTGGACTATTCAGGACAACAGAGTGGCTGGATACTTGTGTGAGCATCACACAGAGAGTGCTTAGCCAGCTTCTGAAAATAAATGGTAACGGCCATCTCTGATTAGCATTTACTACGTGGCAGGAACTGCTCTAATTAATTATTTTAATCCTCATAAAATATCTATGAGGTTGGAGCTATTACTATAATCCCTGTTTTATAGATGAGGAAACTGAAGCCCATAGAGTTTAAGTAACTTCGCCAACGTCACACAGCTATTAAGAGCAGAGTCATGTTATGAACCTGGGAAGCTGAGCCCAGACTCTGGGCTCCTAACCACTCAGCAACGTGCCTGGAAATGTTGTCAGATATTTGAAGGATATAGCTTGAAAGCACACCCAATTTATTAGCCCTTTCTGAAGACCAACTTCTATTTATGCTTCAAATATGAACTGAGGTCTCTTTTTCTAGAAGACATCCTTGACCATTTTAGGCTATGTTGGGGGTCCTGCTTTCATCCTGGAAATAAGGTTTAGAACTTCTTGATGTCAGAACTGTGATTTACTTTTTGAATTCCCAATGCTTGGCATAGCACTGTGAGCTAAAGAGGAGCTTGTAAAATGGCATTTTGCAGTAGGCAGGATGTCTAAACTTAAGCAATAATTAGAGATCCAAAGAAAATTGAATACAATCTTAACATTCATAAAATAGCTTTGGATATTTAGAAAGCAATAAGCCATCTTTGTAAAATCTATTTAAAAGACTCTTTGAAATTTTCCAAACTTAAATTTGCATAAATTATCTTAAAACAAATGGGACTTTAAGAAGGAAAAAATGTTTTGTTTTTAATTAAATACAAAGTTGAACTTCTTTGAACTATGTCAGTTCAAAGTCACTATCCTTTTCTGCTCTAAAGGTCAATGTCACTATTTTCATAATCCACCTATATAATATTAGTGAAATATTGGGGAACATTCCAAAATATATAATTTTCAAATGAATTTCAAAATCCACTGCCTTTTTTTCTTGTCAGCATCATTTTAATATAATTTTAATATATTTTTAATGTGAATTATGCTCTGAATCAGAAGCACAAAGAGTTATAAGACAGAATACCTGGCATCAGGAAAATCATAATGTGGTTCAGGAAAGTGTATACTTTAAGTAATGAAAACACAATGACTGTGGATGAGAATAATTGGAGTAATGCTGATGGTGTTCAGGTTCAAGCACTTGAAAATAATGATTAGGTCACACACCTATACCAAATGTTCATTTGTATCAGTAAGAGTCCAAGAAAGAAGCCAATAGCACATTCAAAGAGTTGAACTGAAAGGAGCCTAATTAAGGGCACATTTATATTACAGAGGTGTATGCATGGATGAAGGAACTGATAAGGAATGGCAAAATGCCCAGATACTAGCAACAGCAAGGATATCTTAAAATCTCTTGGCCTGAAGGCTCCAGGGGAGAAAATATTGTTGCCAGAATCTGGAAAGACAGCAGTGGAAAAGCAGTTCCATGACAGAAACTGGTAGAGAACTTTGGCATTGCTAAGCCATCACCCAGAGTTCAGAAGGTGTGGGAGATTGGAACATAAATGTATAAAACTGTATGTCCTCCAGTACTCTGTTCCCTTGTGGGTACCTGCTATTTGCTCAATTCAACCAGAAGCCAGAGAGGGCAAGGAAGCCCAGGAGACACAGCCCACAGATATATGGCTAGACAAAGAAATGTAGAAGATAGATATGGAAGAACATATCCTCATATGAGAATGAAGTATATAGTATTATAGTTTGCATAAAAACATGGGGATAGGTCATTCCCATGACTGGGCATGAAGGTTCTCCCAGACCTCCCCAGGTGCAACTGTGATCTTTGTATCCAATGTGAATACATTGAGACTGGACCCAAATGTTGGAACTTATGTGAAGACTCGGTCAAAGGAGTCACCATGTCACTGATACACTGTCCACTTATATTCCCTGATCCCAGAAATTAATTTTATTTCCAGCTGATTTTTAACTCATGTTATGAAGAACTCATTCAAAATTTTTTATAAATTTTTTTTCCCACAGGAAAAAGCTGAAATTAAAGGAACATATAAAGATATCCAAGAAAAAACAAAAGCCATATCTGTTTATAAGAGAACTCTTTGTTTTTTTAATGTTTATTTAGTTTTTAGAGGGGTGGAGGGGCAGAGAGAAGGAGAGAGAGAATCTGAAGCAGGCTCTGAGCTGTGAGCGCAAAGCCCAATGTGGGGCTCAGTCCCATGAACCCCAAGATCATGACCTGAGCTGAAATTCGTCGCTCAACCAACTGAGCCACACAAGCTCACCAAGATACCTCTTTAGTTAAGCTGGGTATTCATAGTTACTTTAACATCACAGAAAGTGAGTAGAGATGGGATTAGAAAAGACTAAAGGCTAGGCATAGTGCAGAAGATCCCACAGAGCGAGTGGGTTTTGAACTGAAGCTTAAAGGAAGTGTGGCGACAGGCCAAATGAAAACTAAATTGGAATACTAAGCAGGAAGCACAAATGAGTAATGGCACAGAGGTAGTTTGAATTATGGCACAACGGGGATTAATTCTAGTACCCAGAACATGGGATTTGAGTTGGTAGAATTTTAGCATCCTCTTTTAAAGTATCTTGACCACTACTGTAGTTTCTGGCATTACTGATTTTATCAGACCAAGTCATTTGCAAATTGCTGCCCTGTGACCATTTTGACCTATGACAATGGCAATTTCACATGGTTCAACTTAATACATAAAGAGTATTTAATTATACCTGGGATGAGCCACTCTGAGCACAAAGCTTAAGTGAAGTTCCTCTAAACCCACTGGTTACATATTTCTCTTTTATTTGTCTCTTTCTGGAGAGTACTTTTATCTTTATAACATTACTTCTTAAAGTCTACAAATCATGTCATTTATGCCAAGAATCCATAGGAAAAGAAGTTCATAATGGCATCTTTGAGAGCAAACAATTTTAAGTTGGTGAAAGTGTGGCATGTGCAGGCTTATTCTTGCCATCTTTTTGGTTGAAACTGCTTGCTACTTTTTATTATGTGAGTTGCTATGGTAATGAACATGAATGAACTGAATAATTCTTTAATATTCACATGGAATTTAATGCTGCATCAACATTAGCAATTAAAAAAAATGAAAGTTGAAAGTTAGTACTATAATAAAAACACAACTTAACTTATACTGATGGGTAAAATTTTTGAAGTTTGATAGTACCCACTGATGAATTGGTTCTGACACAGCAATTCCACTTTCAGAAACTTATCACCTGAGTACGCTTGCAGACATTGATAAGAATTATAAGAATGTTTGCTGTAGCAATGTTGTGGTGGAAACAGCACAAACGTCTTTCACTATTAAATTGATGAATTTAATTATCGCATTGATGATCCATCCATGCAATGTAATATCATGCAGCCTTAAACAGTGAGATCAATTTATATATATTGACATGGAAAAGTATCCCAATACATATTTTAAATTAATAAAACAGGTTTCTATATTTCATATTTTGATTTCCTTTTCTGTATATTTATATTTTTTTCATATATGTGAATAGAGTGGGAGAGAGAGAACACCTCAAATAAAATGGTGACCTCAATGAAGTAGGATGACAGGTCCAATAGGTGGTACTTTTACTTTTCAATTTAGCACTTTTCGAACATTTGTAAAATGTATAATAAATACATCTCTCTTTAATTAAAATAAAAATGTCCAATTACTGCTTTGATCTGTTTGTTATATTATGAATTTCCTTCTTCTACACATTAGCCTCAGAGTCAGGAAAGGCCAATCGATCAAAAAAAGTTTTTTTAATATTATTTATTCTTGAGAGAGAGAGATGGAATGTGAGCAGGGGAGGGTCAGAGAGACAGAGGGAGACACAGAATCTGAACTAGGCTCCAGGCTCCAAGCTGTCAGCACAGAGCCTGACATAGGGCTCAAGACACGGGGTTTGAACTCACTAACCGTGAGATCATGACCTGAGCTGAAGTCAGACACTTAACCCACTGAACTACCCAGACACCCAAGGTCAAGCTATTCAAATGGTTAGACAGACATCTGCATAGTAATATTCTGAAGCTGCGGAGTGACTCCTGAAGACAAGGGTGATTTAGTGCTACTCCCTGACCGTTCAGATTTCCAGCTCTCTGAGTTACTTTTATTACCATCTGATTTTAGCTCTGCCACCATTAGTGATCCTTTATTCTTGTGCCAGTGATTTACCTTTTGGACATAGCTTCCTAGAGGTTATTGTCATAGGAAAAAAATGTGCTTCATCTTCTCTGTAAGGTAAGCTTTAGAAAATTAAATTAATCCTTTTCATATGTTACCAAATCTCACCCCTCATGAGCTCACTGTTACAGCAAGTGAGCTGATATGAACTTGCCTTATAAACTCAGAAAAATACTGTAACTTTGACTGCCATGCTGCAATTGCTCAAAAAATGTTAATTTCATATTATCATTACTATTACTACTACAGAGATGAGAAAACTGAGCTTCTGACAGGGAAAATCTCACTGTGAGTTAGCAACAGAGACATTAAAATTATCACAATATTCTGACTCCCTGTTTCTAAGACTCTAAGGCACGTATATATTTGAAGGAGACCCTGAAGAGTTGTCAATCCATCATTATTCTATTCTGTGTCACATGCTTTGGGATTCAGTAGTGAAGATGCTGCTTTTGGAGAAAAATCCTATATCCTAGAGATCACTTCTTAAATGGAATTTCTTCAAGATGGGATGACACAGGTTAATGTCTTTGCTTGTTCTGAGATTAGAAGAAATGGTTGTTAGTGAATAAAAGTAGCAAAATGGGGTATGTGGATCCTGATGAGGCAACACTGTAAGAAGTAGTCAACTAAAAGCTGCAAAATAGTGTTAATTGCTATTATAAAATGAGATTTGGCAATGATTCCAAATATTTTCCAGCAAGAGGGGCCTTAAAATTTTTTTTAATGTTTATTTTTGACAGAGAGAGAGAGAGAGAGAGAGAGCGAGAGCGCCAGAGAGCATGAGAGTACACAAGCCAGGGAGGGGCAGAGAGGGGGGACAGAGGATTTGAAGTGGGTTCTGCATGGACAGCAACAAGCCCAACGTGGGGCTCAAACCCACAAACCAGGAGACCATGACCTGAGCCAAAGTCAGATTCTCAACCAACTGGGCCACCCAGGTATCCCAAGAGGGGCCTTTTAAATTAAAATATTCAGGAAAAAAAGTTGTACTTTTAGCCCATATTATTTTTTAAAACACAGTTAAACATACTGCTATGTGTTCAGCAATGCTTTAAGTAATTTTTATGTTATTAATTGCATGTGGCATCCAAATACATTTAAACGTAATACATGAAGCATGCAGTATATTAATATATGTTTTGTCAAATACAGAAAACTTTTGACAAAAGCTTTGAACTTTTTGCCTTGGTAAGTTTGAGATCATTGGTACAGTAGAAAACATCTAGGACTTGGAGTTTAAAAATGTGTGTGTATACCTGGATCAGCCAGTTAGTACATTCTCTTGAATAGGGATGTATGCTTGGGAAATTGACTACGTGTCAAAATTTTGCATCATTACAAAGCCAGCAGAGAGAACAGGGTTTTCAAGGAAACTATCAATAACACTGACACCTAATAGGGAAAGATTTGTCATGGTCCGATTTCCTGTGATTCTGATCCATTCTTACTGGTGGTCTCTTTTTTTCTCTTTACCATGGAACAGTGACTTCTGCTATGATAGATGCCCCTCCTACCAAGAATCTGGAGATAAGAAAAATAAAGTAGTTCTCTAGCTTAGACTAATTCATTTACTGGACAAGGGCAGAATGTCTTCCAGGCTTAATCAGCATTATTAAAACTTCTAAAGAAATAATACATTAACTTAAGACCCAGGGTTAACACAGCAAAGTAGTATTTAGAGAAGCAAATTTTATGAGACTGTGACAGCACCATAAGGCAGGCAAGAGGGCAAAAGATATTGAATCAAGCCTGGTTAAGGCCGGTGAGTGTGTGTGTGTACTTATGTGTGTGTGCTCACACGCACTCACGTGCACATCCGTGAGAGTAGGTGCAGCGTTTGGGCACAGGTATTCATCTCCCTTTCTACAGGGAAATTAGATGCCACGAATATATTAAAATTAATTCAGCATCATCTATAAACTAGCCTGGAGTCTAAATATAAGCTAGCTACTTAAAATGCTTTACCACAAATCATATAAGTTAACAAATTATCCTATTGACCAACCTTGTGAATTTAGTCAATAAGAGTTTGATGATCTATTATAAAGTCCAGTATTATAAATAATGCATTTATCAGTCATCTCCGAGAATGCCTTTTAAATATGTATACTCAAGCTGTTGATCAATGTTTTGAATCTCACAGCTTCTAAAAGACAAACTACAAGAGCAATATTTTTCAAAAGTCAAAAATATATATTATGTACTTTTTTAGTGAGGTTAAGGCAATGTTTATAAAATATACATAGAATTTGTTATTGCAGTGCAAATAAATGTGGACTTAAAATCTGTGGATTCAGCTGTGGAAAGAAATGACCAGATGATCTGATGGGTCTTCCCCATTTTATTTTATTTATTTTAAAAAAATTTTAAATGTTTATTTTTGAGAGAGAGAGAGAGAGAGAGAGACAGACAGAGACAGAGAGTGGAGGGGTGGGGGCAGAGAGAGAAGGAGACACAGAATCTGAAGCAGGCTCCAGGCTCAGACCTGTCAGCACAGAGCCCAACACAGGGCTTGAACCCACAGACCGTGAGATCATGACCTGAGCCAGTTAGACGCTCAACTGACTGAGCTACCCAGGCGCCCTATTCCCCATTTTATTTCTAATTAATTTATCATGTTTCTTTCCCCCTCCCCCGCAAACAGGTTTTTTTTAATCCCCTCTAGTACATACCACTGGAATTTATATGAAAAGAATCCTAATATAATTGAGAACAATTCCCTATTGCCCCAACTTCCTAGTGAAGAGGAAAAAGAAACATTTGCTGCATTTGGTTTACAAAATAAATGTATTCTCCAGACCTATCTATGTTGCCTGTGTTTTCATTCAGTGGTTCAGACATGAATTTAACAAGATTGCAAATTTATTGAAATTTATAGGTGTTGATTGTAACACATATTTGGATGGAAAATGAAAATGGATGGATTTCAGCCAAGGCAGTTACTTCATAGTACAGATACAGAGTTCTATTGATACTGAGTGAAACATACTTACTGGGAAGCTTTATAGTGATTGCTAATCTATTTGGTGGAAAAGTTTCAGGCTCTTGAAAAAAAGACCCTGCACATCTCTAAAGGTTAGGAACTAATGATAGAAAATCACTTACTTCTAGTCTTTCTTTTGCCAACTACGAGACTCAGTTTTCCAGAAAGGCGGCTGAAAGTTTGATATGTCTAGATGTATTATGGATAATAATCAAATATGATGCTCTAGACTACAGAACAGGAAGTGCATAAAGGATGACTCCTGTGCTACAAAGCCATCTGGAAATGCTATTATGCAAGAGAGAAATTAAGAAAATGAGCCCTTGAAAGTAAATTTTTGACATTTACCCCTTTTGCTTGACTCATTCTTAACATTTTAATTTAGGTCTACATCATACCTTGCCTAAAACTTTAAAATAACCTTCTATCCACCTTCAACATATCCCCAATCTATCACCCCCTTTGTCATCAGAATTATCTTTCTAAGTTGGAAATCTGTTAAAATTACTTTCCACTTTATTACCGTGGTGTGGCAATCCATTGACTCTTGATGAAGGTTCCATCTTCTTAACATGATCACACCAAACCTTCCAGAATTTGCTCCCACCTATATTACCAATCTATTTCTCCAACTATCTTACAGAATAATTAATTGCATGTCCTTTATTGACATGCAGCAAATGCATACCTCTGGTATATATATGAAAAAATAAAATACAGAAAAAATGAAGGCGATATGAAGAAAATTCCCATATATCTTCCTTTTCTTCCAGTTTCAATGCTATAGATCTTTTCTTTTCTGTTCTTTTCTGTTCTCTTTCCCTTCTCCCCTCTCCCTCTTTTTCTCTCTTTTCACTTTCTATTTTGGTTATACCTACACACACACACACACACACACACACACACACACACACACACAATTTTTTATAACAAAATCTAGAGCAACTATCTGCCCCTTAGGAAAAATATTGGTATCCTTAGAATAGTTTAAAACTGAACAGTCCTGCCTTTTTTATTATTGTCTATAATTTTACTTATACATTTTAAGTATAAGGTTGTAATTAATTTTATTATTCTTCAATCAGTGGCTTATGACTTTAACCACAGGCACTAATGATCATTTTGGTTTACCATCATTTTATGGGTTTCAAAACTTCTCTCTCACTTTGCTATTCTTTTTTCAATTACCTAATAATGACAATCATTCTTAGTGTTTTTTATGTCTAAAGATATCTATCTTAGGGGTCTAATTCTTGACCAATTGTTTTTGTAAAGGTTATACAGATTATGACACCTTTACAAAATAAGGGAGATACCATTTCTTTCCCAATGATTTGTAAATACTTGTACAAATTGTAGCTATATATTACTAAATGCTTAGCAGAAATTGCTTATAAACCAAGTTGTCACTTTTATTGTGGCTGTTTTATGTATTTCTGACTTAATTGTATTGTGGTCACAGAATGTGGTCTGCAGGATGTACACAACTGACATTTTGGGAGACTAGTCTTATGGCCTGATTACATGGCCTATTTTCTTATGTGCTTCAATAGATTTTGTGCTTTCTAATTATAGGGTTCATGGTACTAAATGTGCCCATTAAAAGAAGTTTGTTAATTGTACTGCCCCAAATTTACATATCTTTATTTCTATTTTTTTTCTTTAGTATAACCACTACTGAAGGATTGTGCTAAAACCTCTTACTACAAGCAACTGCTAAATTTCTTAGTAAAAGACACGGTATTGTCTATGTATTTCAGACCTGTCAGTTTTTATTTTGTATAATTTGACGCTTGGTTATTATGTGCATATAGGTTTAAAATTGCTATATGATCTTGGTCAATTGAGTCACTTATCCTTATCTCTAGTAATTATTTTTGTCTGAACATCCATTTTGTCTGATTTTAATATACTTGTTCCAGTTCCACTCCCCTAAATGAACTTTGTTATACAGTATTTGGTTCTATCACCTATGGTCTAGCTGTTTGGTCTTCCACTTGGAAGTCTACAGATGAGCAGATTTAATATACTCTTCTTTGGGGCCATGAACTGTAGAGACATTTCGCAGATGCTTATTGAATTATCTGGGTCACTCGTAAATGCCCAGGATAAGGGCTCAGTTTTAGAGAGGGACTGGATCAAGATGCTGAATGAGGTTCCCTGCCCCAATTGCTGTCTGGATCTATCATTGTATTAGATATGGCAACACATCCACCATCATAGACTGAAAACACATGACAGGAATCACTATTTCTAATGCAGAAGTTTTCACTTCATGTGTTAGCTCTGCCTGATCTCTCCATTTGATCCATGGTAAGGAGGCCAGAGGGCAGGACAAGTGCCCATGCTTGCTACCAGAAGACTGACTACAGCATACCATTGATACTCTCTGAGAGCTGTCGGTAGTTTCTCAGTGCTCTTGCTACATCTTGTTGTTCCAGTTTGATCAGCTGATTCTAGCAGTACTATTATGACCCTTGTAACTAATCATTTTCATGTTTTTAGATTTCTGGTTCTTTTGCAAAGTGATCACTCGTGCCTTGTATTGTAAAAGCTGCTCAAAAATGGACCTATACTCAAGGGGATTGATGTACATTCCATGCTCTCCTCTATCCATTCACAGGCATGTGGTATTAATCAGCATTGAAACAGCATCCTCAAATGTGGACTAAAAAACATTCTGACTATCTTTCTTGACTTCTCATGATCAGTTTGGTCACTAACTATGGATGTTTCTCGGAAAGGAATCATCTCTTGATCGCTTTCTATTTTGAAACTTTTGGACCCTACCCAGTCTATTCTTGGGCTTAATGCTTCTTTCTTTCCTCCAATGGCAACTCAGGCTGGACTATCTGGTACTACCTTCAAGTGGCCACAGAGCCAAAAAGGGGCCTAAGAATTGAAACTTAACTGTGGTTCAACCACTTACATCCTTTGGTTGTATTGACATGGGCCTAAATCATAAGGATAATTACTACTTGGTTGCATAAGCCATTCACTAAATACCCCTAAGTAACATATGAAGGCTCAAGTGAGTGAAATAATGGATCTCTGCTAAGTTTTATAAAAATGTATCTGTCCCCCTTGCACCTCACCTTTCTAAGAGCCTCATGCTCTACTGACCAAGCAAGCCACGCAGTTATGCATTTGGCCTTTTTAGATACCAGGTCTGGGTGCAAGCAGGGGATTGTTTAAGAACAAATGTAACTACAGATCCAGCAATGGGATATACCGATTTTATGGCAAAAGAGGTAAAATAATAACCCAGGCACCGGTGGAAGGAACAATATAAAACCCCGGAAGTACAGCAGAAAGAGACACATTCATGATCTTTTATTTTTACGATCTACTACTGGAGTCTTCCTCATGAAGAAAAATGCCCTGATATGGCTCTTCCAAATTTAAATTCAATGGGAAATTCAGTAGGAAATGTGTTCCTGACTTTAGCTGAAGTGATTGATGATACCTTTGGTGGTCCATTATTCTGCCTGTCACAGTGAGTGAAGGAAGTCAGACACATACAGGATATGCTGTAGGATTTCATTGATATGAAGCTCAAGGACAAGCAAAACTAATCTATAATGCTAGAAGCCAGAATCATAGTTAGCCCAGGGATAGGGACTGTAATAAATGAAAAAGGGAACCGTATTATTTTCTTGGATGATGGACACATTCTGTATCCTCATCTCTGTTGTGGTTAAACGTGAAATTCAAATATCTGCATACTTTGTATTTGTGAACTTTAATACGTGTAAGTTACCCTCAATTAAAAATATGTTTAGGGGTGCCTGGGTAGGTCATTTGGTTAGGCATCTGACTTCGGCTCAGATCATGATCTCACTGTTCATGAGTTAGAGCCCTGCATTGGGCTCTGTGCTAACAGCTCAGAGCCTGGAACCTGTTTCAGATTCTGTGTCTCCCTCTCTCTCTTCCCCTCCCTCCCTCTCTATCTTTCAAAAATACATAAACATTTAAAATTTTTTTTTTAATTTTGAAAGTTTTCTAGAGAAAGGGCACTATTTTTCTCCCCTTCCACCTAGTGCCAGAGGTAAGAAAGTCAAATTCTTATTCTTGCCTTGTCATGTGTTTAATTCACCCTTACTCTCTGTAGAGTTCATTGAGGGTCCAGTTTTATCTGATGAATGTAAATGTGGGAGTTCCTCCAACTTCATCTTCTGCCCTCACCCGTGTAGTCATCAAAGTACTTTCTTCAAAGTTGGCCGAGACACTCAGAGTAAAGACCAGCTGTGCAACCTTACGTTTCCCAGAGTTCCTGTTCTGTTTCTTCTGTTAATCATATCCTTATTTTCATGTCACCTTAAAATAAGTTTTAAGACATGTGTATGAGGGCTCCTGGGTGGCTCATTCAGTTAAGCATCAGACTCTTGATTTCGGCTCAGGTCATGATCTCACAGTTTTGTGGGTTCTAGCCCTGCGTTGCTCTGCGCTGAGATCACGAAGCCTGCTTGGGATTCTCTCTCTCTCTCTCTCTCTCTCTCTCTGCCCCTCCCCCTCCCCCGCTTGCTCTCTCTCTCTCTCTCTCTCTCAAATAAATAAACTTAAAAAAATAAAAAGACATGTGTATGTGCACGTGTGTGAGTGTACATGCATTTCAAACACCTTTTATCAAGCATTATCATGGTTTTAGCCAAACAGGTCACTCTGGCTATCTACTCGACTATAAGAAAAGGAATGACTCTCTCAGCTTTAATTTTCCTCTGTGCTTTAGACCTTTTGTTTGCAGGCTCATTTTGAGTGGGACGTTTTTTCTGTTGTTTGTTATTTTCCTCTTGATCTCTGTACTCACTGTATCCAAGACAGCTATTTTGCAAATGCACTCGTGTAGCCTCACCCCTTAGTCCAGAACCAGCTCTAAAACTTACAACTGGGTGCTATTCTCCTGTGACAAAACTATGGAAAGACTTATTCATTCACTGAATCCCTTCTGGGTTGACCCAGGTACTGTGTGTATGACTTTGTATTCTTTCTCTCACCATCTCAGATCCACAATTCCACTTAAGAAGTAATCACAACAGGTACTCACAGCGTTTTAGCCTTTTCCCACAGGTTGGAGCAGCCCATTTGGTTTCTGATATAATACAATGAACATGGCTCTGTCACCTGCCATACATACTTACCCTGTAAAAGAGAAATTGAATGCCTCAGTCTGTTTCTGGGATGAGTCTAGAAGACATTGGCTGAAGCTAACAGCTGCCTCTACAATTTTTTGTTCTGGTTAACTATGAACATGTTTCTGTCTGAAATTTTATTTTTTAAAAACCTGTTTTATCTGCCATTGCAATATTTAGAGAGAAGAGCACAGCAAGACTATAATCTGACGATGTGCTACCTGAATTGAAATATCTGCCTCTGGGTTTTTATAACTCTTGATCCCTTTCACAAAATTCACAATATACCATCACTTATTCTTCAACACTCAGACTAACTGGAACCTGTTTTGTGAAGTATTGCTCCTCTCATTTTCTGAGGAAGAATGAATAAACCCTCCCTTTAAGTCCTCACTTAAATGTGTCTTGTTTATAGCTGTCACGATACTGTACTGCATTGTTCTCGTGCGTCTTTTCTCCATGAAATTCTGAGCTCCTTGAGAGCAGCTATCATACCTTGTTCAACTCTAAATCATTAATAAATAGTCATGTGCCTGCTAAATTAAGCACTCAATGAATTATTAGATTTAAATAATTAAACACCTCAATTTAATTTCCAGAACTTTATAATCTTAATCTGACTCCACACAAGTCCTACCGCTTCCCCTCACCCCTATTTTTTCATCCACCAGCTAAGCATATTGCCTCATGTTTCCCCAACATGCTGTGACATGTTCATTCTTATCTTTGGGCTTTTCTCTTACTTGGAATGTTGTCTCCCTGCTTTGAAAATTGGCAGTGCATGTGTGGTATATTTAGCAACTCTAGTGGCAACAGTATTTTTAAATCATGAAATACAATGACCAATGTATATATTTTTAAAGGACACATAAATGAGAAGCCTCAGAAAAATTCTGGGGTCATCTAGGGGAAGTGATTCAAACCTAGGTGACATTAAACACAAGTTCAAGCTTCATTCTGACTGCATTGGTCTGAATTGCACTGAACTGTCTGATATATGGCAGTGTTTTAATGGGCAACAGAGAAACATAAAGTCTGATGTGCACCATGCTGTTGTTTTCCAGAGGTTAGAAAGGTAAGGAGCCTATTTGGACTTTGCTGCTGCAAACCCCCACAAATATGCAGACGTGAGAGTCTGCAGTGTATTTTTTAAATACACATTTTAAATACTAAAACCATGTATATGTTTCATCCAAACAAGATATTAAACAAGTAGCACCAGTGCAACTTTGCACGTGGTTAGAGAGAAAATCATTGTAGTGTTTGGATTCGTCCCGCACGGTTTTCAATTCATGTTTTAAGTGAATCAGGATACAACCATAAATGGAATTTTGAAAGGTGAATCTGTTATTAGCATGTGTTTTTCTGAATGACAGAGCTCAGATAAAAGAAGAATGTTCTCCTTTTCCTTTAAATACATCACATAGGAAATTCAAAGTGATTGAGCACATTTATTTCTCATATTAATTTTAGCAGTTAAATTTATGAAAACCACACAAGAAATGAAATCATTTATTTTAAGCTTGGTAAGTAGGACATGTTTTAAAAGACAGGAAAATATGTAAAATGAGATGTGTGAGTTAAATGACTATTAATTACAGATGTTTAATAAATATTTGTTAATTCACTGCTGACTAAACTGGCCAAAAAAATATCTATGCACAAATAAAGCATAGTAGTTTAATTCTACAAATTTTGGATATGTCTGCCTGGATTTAAACTCCAGCTTTACCTGTCAAGACAAATTACTTAAGTACTCTCTGTCTCTGATACTTCTTGGATAAAATCAGTATCTCATAGTACTTTTAAGTAAATATAATGTAGAATGTGATAATTGTATTCTCACATATATTCTCTAACATTGTACGTACATAAAGTAATATAGTTATACATATATACATATACAACGTTGTTAGAAAATAAAATTTATATAAACAGAATATACCTGAGTTTATATATAATTAAACACAAAAATACATATCTAGATATATATGGGTTCATAACCATACATATATATGTATCTGTGTGTGTGAAGTCCTTTGAACAGTGACTACCTGGCTCATGATAAATAAGGTGTTACCAGTTATCATCATTAATATTGATATTATTAATGAATGTCTATGTGTTTAACCAAGGCCACCACCTGTTTGTACTGAATTCACATCCATGGTAGCCTACCCCAGTTCATTGTCTGTTCTTTCTCACATCATCAGTTTTCCCCTCTCTCTCCTGGATTTTCTGATCAGCATTCAAACTGGCTGAGATTTCTCCTACCTTAACAAATCTTTCTTAACACTAAGTGCCACAGCACTGGACAAGGTTTGTTTGCATTCGTTTCCCCCTCTCCTCCTCTCCCCCCCCCTCAATAAGTGATGCTGGGCCAGTTGGGTATCAATTTAGAAGTAATTTTGAACTGTATCTCATACATTAAATTTACTAATTTTAAATGGATTGTAGACATAAATGTGAAAGACAAAATAATACATATCATAGAGGAAAACAGGATAATGGCTTCATTATTGGGGGTAAAGATCTTTCAAATAAACACAATATGATTCTAATCATAAAAGGAAAATTTGAAAAATTGGACTTTGTTAAAATTTAGGACTTCTGCTCATGGAAAGACACTAACAGAGTGAAAAAGAAACTCATGTAGTTGGATAAGATATTTGAAACCTCTGTAACAAAGTTTATATTCAGAATATGTTATAAGCTCTTGCAATTCAATAAGAAAAAGACAAGATAGCCCAATACAAATACTGGGCGAGCACTTCAGAGGAGGATATCCAAATAGCCAGTAAAGGACTCAAGTTAAATAGTAATCAGATAAATGTAAATTAGAATCAAAATGAAATACTACTTCACACTGACCAAAACAGCTAAAAGTAAAAAGATAGATAATACCAGCTGTTAGCAAGGATGTGGAGCAGCTAGAATTCTCAAGAACTGCCAGTGGGAGCAGATGGTGACAATTCCGTTCATAAACTGGTGGTATTGGCTGAAGCTGAACTTTCTATCTACCTGATGTCCAGTGATTTTCAAACATACTATCTGATTGACATATACCTTGTTAATGTCTGTTTCCTCAAACAAAAACATGAGAACAGAGGATTTCATCTGTTATGTTTGCTGCTGAAACCCAAGTACCTAGAACATAACTTGGCCCATTATAAATGTTTAATAAGTGACTTTCAATTCCTTTAGTGACATTTTAGGGAGGTTTCTGAGTGGGAAGCAGTTTATTTGGTACACACTGCATTTTTCTTTTACTATTACTAATTTTTTATATGATTTGTCAGCACAAAGAGGTGAGTCCTATCTAAAAAATATGATAAAGTGATAATAGTATAAAATAAATTACCATAACAATCTCTTATAACTTTGATTTAAATAACCTTTTTAGATTTCAAGTCTTTAACTCTGGGTCATATTTTTATTTTTATGGCACTTCAGTGACGTGAGGTGGACAGTGAAAATTATTATCATTTAATCCAACTGTGACCTAAGTAATTGATTGTGTAAAAATTTAAAACAGAGTAGGTTAAAATTATTTTAAACATGGTACTGGGTAGATTGATTAATGTTGTAGGCTTAAGTAGAAGATGCTAAAACTAAGAAGAAATTTGTATCAGAAATAAGAAAGTCCTAAAGCAATGAAGCCCTAAGATAGACTTTTGTCATGGATAAAAAAAAAACTTCCCTGAGAGTTTTTAAGAAAATAGAAAATAACAAATATTTGTAGAAGTGCAGCAATATAGATGGGTTAAAATTTAAGCTTCCTCCCCACCCCTCCTACCATTTGGGGTTAGGAATGTGAATTTTGGAGTTTCTTTGGTTTAGAATTCTATGATCTTTATCTTTGGAATAGCACATAGTCCCTAATACAAGCTGGATGAGAAATTCATCTAAATAATTTTCATGAACTAGCACAAATCATGACCACTTTTTCAGCTTTTGGAATTACCCAAATGCAAGTGTGTTTGTATTAGCTTAATTATGAATTTTATTTTGACATATAATTGTATGTATTTTAAGATGTAACTGCATTCAGTAATTTGCTAGCTCTAATTTTCATGAAACATTTCCAGCCTTGTGAAGTAGCAGATAATCAGCAGACAAATACTTATTAGAGACATTGTGAGATTATTTATGGCTCTTTAAGCCTTTAGTTGTGGATCTAGAGAATATGAGAAATGGCAATGATTATCTTGTAGTTTTGGTGATTAAAATTGATCATATTTGTATAGAATTGGTGCTCATCCTGGTACATGGTAGCATAGAATAAATGTATATATTTCAATAATAATGTCTGTAAGTAAATATTATTATTGTTGTAAATATTTATAGTCAATATTTTAAATAATTTTCTTAATGACCAGGGAAACAACTTATTGTGGATATAGCCAGTCCTGTTTGTAAAGAAAAATTTATAAAATCCAAAGAAGAAATGAAAATATTGTATTTCAATAGATTTATACTGATTACCCTAAGCACACCAAGAGTACATTAAAAAAAAAAAAAAGTGTGGTACCTGGGTGGCTCAGTTTGTTGGGCATCCAACTTTGGCTCAGGTCATGATCTGTGGTTCACAGGTTTGAGCCCCACATGTCTGCTCTCAGCTCAGAGTCTGGAGCCTGCTTCCAGTTCTGTGTCTCCCTCTCTCTGCCCCTCTCCCGCTCCCACTTGGTCTCTCTCTCTCAAAAATAAATAAAAACGTTAAAAAAAAATTTAAAAAAGTGTTCTGCTTCCCCCAGGAGACATTTTTGGTTCTGACATATAGAGATTTTAATATATTTATCTAAAATTTGTTGCTAAGGGAGAGCACCTGGGTGGCTCAATCGGTTAAGTGGCTGGCTCTTGGTTTCAGCTCAGCTCATGATCTCCACATTCATGGGTTTGAACCCCGCATTGTGTTCTACACTGACAGTGCAAAGCCTGCTTGGAATTCTCTCTCTCCCTCTCTCTCTGTCCTCCTCACCATGATCTCTGTCTCAAAACAAACAAACAAACAAACAAACAAACATACATACATATTGTTGCTAAGGTAATAGACTGAAGTAATTATAAATTAAATTGAGGCTGCACTTGTAAAAATGTCTAAACTACCCAAAACAATAGATTCAGTGCAATCTCTATCAAAATACAAATAACTTTTTTCACAGAATTAGAACATATAATCCTACAATTTGCATGGAACCACAAGAGACTCTGAACAGCTAAAGCAATCTTGAGAAAGAGAAACAAAGCTAGAGGTATCACAGTCCCAGATTTCAAGACATACTACAAAGCTGTAGTAATGAACACAGGGTGGTCCTGGCACAGAAATAGACACAAGCATCAGTGGAGCAGAATAGACAACCTAGAGACAAACCCACACATTTATGGCCAATTAATCTATGACAAAGGAGGCCAGAACATACAATGGAGAAAAAGATGGTCTCTTCAACAGATGGTGCTGGGAAAACTGGACACCTATATGCAAAAGAATGAAACCAGACCACTTCCTCACATAATATGCAAAAATAAACCCAAAAATGGATTAAAGACCTAAATATGAGACCTGAAACCATGAAACTCTTAGAAGAAAAGATAGGCTGTAATTTCTTTGACATCTTCCCTAGAAACATGCGGGTTTTTTTTTTGTTTTTTTTGTTTTTTTTTTTTAGTATTTATTTTTGGGACAGCACAAGTAGGGGAGGGGCAGAGAGAGAGGGACAGAGGATCTGAAGCAAGCTAGGTGCTGATAGACTGACAGCAGCAAGCCTGATGGGGAGCTTAAACTGACAAGCCACAAGATCATGGCCTGAGCTGAAGTTGAACATTCAGCAGATTGAGTCACCCAGGTACCCCGATATATATTTCTAAGTATATCTCCTGAGGGAAACAAAAGCAAAATTAAACTATTGGGACTACAGTAAAATACAAAGCTTTTGCACAGTGCAAGAAACCATTAATAAAATGACAAAACAACCTACTGAATGGGAGAAGATATTTGCAATATATATAATATATATATATATATTATATATATATTATATATATAAAGAATTTATATATATAAAGAATATATATAATATATATATATTAAGAATTTTATATATATATATAATATATATATATATATATATATATATATATATTAAGAATTTATCCAACTCAACATCAAACCCCTCAAATAACCCAATTGAAAATGGGCAGAAGACATGAACAGAAATTTCTCCAAAGAATACAGGCAAATACTATATATATAGTATATATAGTATATATATACTATTAGTATATATAGTATATATACTATTAGTATATATAGTATATATACTAATAGTATATATAGTATATATACTATATATATAGTATATATATAAATATATACTATATATACTATATATTAGTATATATATTAGTACATTAGTATATATATATATATATATATATATATATACATACACACACACACACACACACACACACACACACAATGGAATACTACTCAGCCAAAAAGAATGAAATTTTGCCATTTGCCACAACACAGATGGATCTAAAGTGTATAATGCTAAGTGAAATAAGCCAGTTAGAGAAAGACAATTACCATATGATTTTCACTCATATGTGGAATTTAAGAAAGAAATGAACAATAACAAAAGACAAACAAACAAACCAGATTCTTAAAAATAGAGAACTGGTGGTAGCCAGAGAGGAGGTGGCTGGGTGGATGGATGAAACAGATAAAGGGGATTACAAGTATGCTTAACATGATGAGCACTAATATATAGAATTGTTGAATCATTATATTGTACACCTGAAACTAATATAACACTGTATGCTATTTATGCTTCAATAAAAAAATTGAGGCCACACAATAGAAAAATACTCATTTTCTAGGGGAATAGGTAACATATCTTGTTAAGATCAAATTTTGAAAACAAAAAAGCTCTCAAGGACACTGTGGCTAGAAGCATAAACTTTAGAAGTGTTTTTTGTACCTAATATGTATACCTGTATCGATGGCAAAAATTGACCCCGTAATATTTAATAAACAAAACAACCTAAAAAGTTACTGCATTATGACTTTAATTTGCGCATGAAGTGATTTCACATTACCTATAGGATATTTAACTACTGATACTAAAAAACAAACAAGCAAGCAAGCATAGTAGAGTCATCTGAAAACTGTATTTGATTATCTCCATTAAAAAACAAAGTTTCCTTCACTCTTATCGTTGCTAATTTGCATTAGTTTAACTTGGAGAGAAGATGGTGACAAGGGTTCTGTATCATCTGATCTATAGCAGGCTACCCATTTCCTAGGGATAAAATTATGAGCCTATCAAATAAAACAAATGGACACAGTTCCAGTTCCTTAGTAATTCCTGGGGATAGGCATGGGGAGGGAAATTATTTTCACTGAAATCAAATTTAGTTTTTAAAACTGTATGATTTTGAGAGGAGCCAAAAACAGAAAAAAAAATCTTTAAATGGTTATTGGGGGTTTTATGGAAACTGAATAAATGGATGATTTCAATGGGAAGCCAAATGGAACTATTAAAAAAAAATGATAATACTGGCAGGAAACCCTCTGAGAAAACAAATGATTGTTATTTTAAGCCACGTAGCTTTGAGTTGTTAATTATTCAGCACAGTTAACAGGAACAAGAGTACCTAGTGTGCAAGAAACATAAGTACCTAGTAAACTAGCTCTGAACTAGGTAACATCTAGAAACATAATTAAGTACCTAGAATTGGTCATTGAAGTACTCTTTCAAAGGCAGATTCTTTTGACATGGAAATGAATTGCCATTTTCTGTATATGTTATTTCTATATATACTATTTCTCTAAAATTCTGTTCATAAACAAATGTCTTACATGCTATTTCTTATGACATTTTGCTTATATGGTACTGTCATGTTTATTAATAACATAATGTGTTTTATGGCTTGTTATGTTCTATTTTCTGCACAGGAGTAAGTCATTTAACAACCTAAGGCAGTATTTGAATCTAATGCAATGCATGGCAGTCTGGACACAAAGGGCTCATGTGAAGGAATTTGGATTGGAGGAAAAGATCCTAATTTTCCCATTGATTTGAGGTTGTAGGCAAGCGCTCTGGGCAAGCCTTGTACTCCTCCGAGTCCCTGACTCCTCATTTCCAAACGGAAAGGGAAAGAGCCATTAATGTCTAAAAGTTGCCATCTCATCAAACATTGAGTCTAGACTTAAAATACCAAACCACATATTTTAGACTGAACATATATTGTAATTTATCTCTTAGACTTGTCCCACAACACAAGTAAGGATTATAAATAGTTTTTAGATTTCTAAAAGCTAATTTGTGTGATTTCCCTCCTACTGGAGAGAGGATGATCATGACTGATATCAGGTGATTAATATTAACTCTTTATCTAGAAATTAGTTCTAAAACCTAGAAATGAGTCAGAGTTCTATGAGTAAATCCGCTTTATAGGGCATCAAGATTCTGATTTTATACAAATATTTCAAGGCAACCTAGGCAAATGTTTTTAAAAATTACAGCAGGTATTTTAAAAAGATGCAAAATAAACTGGGCACATGCAGGGAAGAATAATTAGGATGGTGAAGTACTTGGCACCATGATGTTAGGTGAAATAATTGGAATACTTAGCCTAGAAAAGAGATTGGGGGAATGTGTGTAGCACAGAGAATAGATTATTCTGTGACCTTTAGGGGAAGAACAAGATTGCATTAATGGAATTAAAGAAAGAATTATTTGGCTTATTATCTGGAAGAACTTGTGAGGCTGAGTAAAGGAAATCTCATTTAAAATGGAGTTGAGAGGCCAGAAGGGGGAGTTCTCATGCCCTACCACTCTTCATCAGTTGCAGATCCAAACAGGAAGAGACATACCCCGCATTCCCAATGGGAAGAAACCTTCTCTAGTATTCCAGCTGGAGAAAGGAAGAATTTCTCCTTGTCCAGCAACAGCTCAGCCAATAATAGCACAACCCAGTCAATAAAAAACTGACACCTGAACTCCTGCTTTCCCCAATGGACTTTTGTTCAAAGCAGCTCCTCCCAATTCTCCCCTTTTCTCTATAAAGTAATGTTCCCCTCTCTGGATCTCCAGACTTGCCTATGGTTTGCCATAGCTTGCATGCCCCAAATTGCAATTTCTCTGCTATTCCCAAATAAACCCATTTTGCTGGGAAAATAACTGGCTGTTTTACAAGATTGCTGTTTTTAAAATTCCCTCGTAAAGAAGTCAAACAGTAATCACTTGAGAGAAATTCTTCCAAGGAAGTTCGAGAACTAGTTTCATTTTCTAGTTATTCCAAGGTTTTGGGTTATTAGTTTACATGCATTAAGATACTTGATTTAAAAAAGACGTTTTGGTATACAGACTGTTCCTCCTGGACCTGGGGCAGGAGAAGGGTAAGGTTTGAGGCTGCACTTTGGAAGATGGTTAATATTGCAAGTCTCTTCAGGGATGGTAGAATTAATTCCCAGGCAAATAGTCCCATTACAGGTCTGAAGCATTCCCAAGGTTAGCCAACCTTCAAAGACAAATACACATTTCTCTAAATACTTCTGCACCAAAATTACATCAATGTGTTCTTTAATTCTTGTATTTTAAAACCCATGATTTTCTTGTGGTGAGTGCCTCAGAGCCATTGGAGACCTCAAGGATGAGGACTTGCCAAAGCCAATTGTGGCCTGGGCACATATGCCAGCTGGATGGTCATGCTTAACTTTGGGGTTTTATTTTCCTTCTTCTTGCATCTTTGAGTAAAGGGCCCTTTCTTGGCTTTCTTGGGCCACAAATGCTGGACTCTGGACTGAAGACATCTTTAGAACTACGTTGTCATACGGTACCTCTGAAGGAAAGATTTATTTGCCTTTCTAAGGGATTTGACTAAAACAATTTTCCATTTTGGAGCCTCCATTAAAGAATTCAGAGCAACCTTTCTGATTCTTCACAGTTCAAAAAAGAAAAGAAAAGGCTTTTCTTTGCATACTTCATAGCTTGAATGAATGTCTTTATTAATACTATGGACTCCCGCCATGTCCATGTGCTTTCAGATTCCTGGATACACTGAAACCCAAGCTACAATTACACATAAGAAATGGCCAGTATCAAAATTTTATTAAAACTCCGGATTTTCAGACTGGAATTTTAGTCCTGTTGATTTTCCTACATTCCCTGTCAAAAAATGGTGGAAACAAGAGCTGAAGAACTTAGCTTTGTAGAATTTTCCCTACGTGGACTAGAATCATAGGATTTAAGACAGGATGGACAAACTTCTGCAGTTATATCGTACAAATCCCCCAATTTATAATTGAGGAAATATTTACCTTAAGATGTTGAATGATTGAATGTACAAGGCAAGTCTCTATTCCTTGCCTGGGGCTCTACCAACCACACCCTGCTTATTCATAAGACATATTCTCAGCCTCCCTGGAGTTCCTAAGGCTGTGACTAAGTGTCTGGCTACTATAATAAAGGAGTCTCTTACAGAAGAAAGAGCCCAGAAATCAGAGATCAGAGGCTGGTTTTTTTTTTTTTTTTTTTTTGCTAAACTAGACACCAAATAAAGTATTATATATTCAATTTTCAAATAGAACCTTTTCTTGTAAAAACCCCAAATGGAAGAAATACCAAAAAATTACATTGTGGTGTATTCATAGAAAAACTATTGTTTATGCTATCTTTAAATAAATGAAAATATAAGAAAATCTTGTTATATACATTCTAAGGGTAGCATAATAAGTGCAAATATAAGACATGAGGTTCATCTTTATGTGTAGATATTAGGAATCAGTTTTGCATTCAAATGTATTAACTATGATTAGAAGCTTCATTGTTTTTGGTTCTGAATATTCTATGTAATATTTATTACTAACATTTAAGTGTTTAATAATATTTTTGTAGTTTTATTTCAGCTGATAGTGATATAGATCATTCTTTTTTCATGGAAAAAGTTGAAATGTAGATGGGAATTTTCAGTTCTTTACCTTATGACACCAATATATGAGTTTAAGGAAATTTGTATTTATCTTTGGAAGACCAAGCTAATTCAACACACAGTTACCTAGTGCCACTCTAGAATATTCTATCTATATCCAAGGGCTAATTAAGGTTATAGAGAAGAAAAATGCAGTTACATGTATGTAGAATGTGATCATGTGCATATGGACTGAAAAATGCAGGAAGAGCTCAGGGATTTGTGACATCTTGTGCCCAAAGTCTCTAGAGTGGTGGCAGGAGGCAATATGGTGAAGATCAATCTAGAAGAGTGAGTGAAGAGCTTGGATCTTATTCTACCCTGTGCATCCTACTGCCCATCTTCCTCCATTTAAAAAAAATACATTAAAGGAGCGTTAGGAAGGGTAGAACTCTGGAGGTAGACAGTCCAGTTTCAAAACTTGGCTTCTCTACTTCATACATAACTTTGGACAAATACTTTTATTTCCATGCCTCTGGTTAGATATTTGTCAAATGAGGATAAAAATATTATAGGCTTCATTCAGTTATTATGGGGAATAAATAGAATGTATTCATGTTGAGTAAGCGCTTAATGAATCTTGGGTATTATTACATCTAGTAGTACTAAAACATTAATATTTTATTTTCGTGAATTTTAGTCTATTTCTGATATAATTCTTTTTTTTTAATATATGAAATTTATTGTCAAATTGGTTTCCATACAACACCCAGTGCTCATCCCAAAAGGTGCCCTCCTCAATACCCATCACCCACCCTCCCCTCCCTCCCACCCCCCCATCAACCCTCAGTTTGTTCTCAGTTTTTAACAGTCTCTTATGCTTTGGCTCTCTCCCACTCTAACCTCTTTTTTTTTTTTTTTTTCCTTCCCCTCCCCCATGGGTTTCTGTTACGTTTCTCAGGATCCACATAAGAGTGAAACCATATGGTATCTGTCTTTCTCTGTATGGCTTATTTCACTTAGCATCACACTCTCCAGTTCCATCTGATATAATTCTTTAATGTGAAATACTGATAGCAACATGGAGCATGTGTTGGAGCAAAGTAAGAGTAGATGAAGGATGCCATATCAGAGTCCGTTATAGGTAAACAATAACAGTGGCCTCGTTTGATGAGCAGGGAAGGGGAATTGAGATATTTGGAGACTGGGAACTATCTTGGAGATAACACTAACTGGTGGAGCTGGATTGGGAGGAAAGAGAATGGGAGGAGTCAAAGACATCAAGCCAGTTTGGCCTTGAACAGCTGGTAGAAAGTAGTGTCACTGACTAGGCAGCACTGAATGGAGAGCAAATGCTATTGGGGGAGGAGGAAGATAATGAGTTAGTTTTGAATATCTGTTGAGTTTGAGCTGCCTACAAAGCATCTAAATATAGCTGTCACACAGTTGGATAAATGGCCTGGATCTTAAAAAAAAAAAGTGTGGGTTAGTGGTATAGATTTGATATCCATTAAAATGTCAATGTTCATTGAAACCAAAGGAGTGCAATAGGTAACATAGTCCTAGACAGAGGATGTAGAATAGAGGACAAGAAGGCCTAGGACAGATCCATAAGGAAATCGTATAGTTCAATAAAGTAAGATGCACCTTCAAATAAGATAAGCAGTCAGAAGAAAGAAAACTAGAAGTTTGTAAATTTTAGAAGCAAAAGGAACAAAATATTTTGAGGAGGAGGAAGTAATTGACCATATTAAGATGACTGACTGATCTTAATAAGCTAAGGAATGAAAAGTTTCTCCTGGGTGTGGTGAAATAGAAGATATTGAAAATAATGGTGAAAGCAGTTTTGAAGGAACATAAGGGGAGAATCAGACTGCAGAGGGTGGAGTAAATATCTTGCAGTGTTGAGACTAATGATGTCAATTTGTAAAGAAATCAATCAGTCCAGCTGTGATTTTTTTCCTCCAATAGTGCATTGTGCCTTGGGTACAGGCACAGAAAAGTTGAAAAGTCAAAAATCACATTGATTTGGGGAATGTGGTTTGTTGGAAAGGTGGAATGAAAGGGGAACAGACAGGGAGTTTAGGAAGACAGTGGTGGCAGTAATGACTGTGGACTCTGACTGGATAGGAGGAGAGTATAGAGCTGATAGATGGAAGGAAGCAGAGGATTTCAATCAATCAAAGATTCCATTGAGGCTGAAGTTCAACTGTTAGGAGGGTAAATGAGCCAATACGCTATAATCTATAGGAACAGACTGTGGTCAGAATCCAAGATTCTTTATTATTTGTCTGAGAGGTGGAATAGCTTAGGTGCTGACAAGAAGTTTTGTACTTTGGGAAATAGCTATTCATTTTCCTTGTTATCGACAGAGGACCCGAGGTCTTGATGTCCAGTACCCATTTATGCCTCCAAAAGTGACCTCAGAGTATGACTGGTTGAGAGCCAAGGTGTCAAAGGAGACTCCATAGATGGAGAGCAGTGGGGTTACTCCAGGTAGGAAATCTGGATAAATGGGTCTGGAGCTAAAAAGTGAGGTCTGAGTTGGCAGTACAGATTTGAGAGTCATCTGAATTTGGGTGACCAAAAGAAACTTAAGCAAGGTTCAAAATCGAATTTTTTAGATGTTGGAATATTTTGTGGTTTAGACCATAGCCTGTAGTATTTTTTTTTTTTTTACTACAAACAAAATACATATCCTCAATGTTAGAAATCACTGATAAGCCAAAAGAAGAAAATGGAAATAACATATAATCCCACCATAGAAATAAATACTATCAATACTTGACATGTATCTCAGGTCTCTCTCCTGGAGGCATATGCATATCTATTTAAGTTTTAAAGGAACAAGACTATTCTGCACCTGTTGTTTTATAGTATTTTTTTCATAAAGGGGATGTGTCATTAATATTTTTGTCACTAAATATCTACAACATAATTTTTCACTTTCCACAAAGCAATATTTATCTGTCCAAGCCCAGATGCTACAAAACATTCAAAGGACATATTCTAGTTTTTAATCCCAAGTTGAAAAAGAAAAGCTTTCAAAGTACTGACTAGATATGTGATTTGGGATATGTCTCTTCTCTCTAAGCCAGGGTGTTGAAAGGATTGGATTAGTGGATCTGTAAAATCTTTTACAGCTCTATAATTTCTGTTCTGTTCTATTTTGTTCTCTTCTATTTTAAAACACTAACTGGTAACATCCTACTAAATTCAGTACGTGGTAAATGTATTCATCTGATTATACTTAGAAGAAAACTGGGGCAGAGAACGCGAAGTGGCTAACACTGACTTCTCAGGAGAGTGAGAGCCAGGGCTGGGAACGGGACCCTGAATGCGCTCCAGTATGTGGGGTTCACTACTCAGCAGAAGCATGCTGGTCACCCCACCCTGCCACTCTGAAATACTGACTTACCCAGTTTGAACCTCCGAGGTTTCTGAGGTTTCAACATCACTAATGGGTTTCAACATCACTAACCTTTATGGGCAAAAGCCTGCTTTCCAATCCTAATGTGGCTTCCTTCTGGACATCCACCCCCCTCCCCCCTGCCTTCCAGGCCAGAATTCCAGCTCAGCATTCGCAGTAAACCTCTTCACTGGATCCAGGAGTCCTATCTTGCCTTGTTGTCAGATCTCATTTTAATCTTTAGTGACTATTCTGTTGGATCACTTCACTGAAGCCGATTCCAATGTTATATTCATTTGAACATTTCTTTTGCAGACCGTTTTTGTCACAGTGTAATTTGTTTGGGGGCAGATTGGAGTCTGTGATTACAGACTACCATTACATTAGTCAGCGCAGACCTTGGCATGTACAGCTGTTTCTCTTTTGTGGTACATTTTTAAAGTTAACTTTTATTAAATTTTCATGAATATACAATATTCATATATGGTTGACAGTAAAGAAAGGCAAAGGCTTTGTGGAATTCGTGGGAAAAATATGAACTCAAATTAGGAAACCTAATGTCGATTTCCCTGATTATCAGTTTATATTAATATCAAGAATGAAAAGATATTAGAAGTCTACAATGAATGAATCTAATTGGGAAGTTTTTTACACACAGGTTCCATTCTTGATGCTAAACAATCCTTATTTCATGAAGTACATCAAGGTAACATTGTCACAGTCTTCCTGGATTATGGAGGGAATAGAAATACATTTGAAAAAGTAGGATATCTTTAGGATCTGTTCTTTTATTTGTACATAGGTAATATATGCTTACATACAAGCTGGGTGTTTTATAGAGTTGTCAAAATTTTTTAAAGTCTTGCTTAAAAGTTGGGTGATCAGACACACCCTCAATAAGCAATTTCCCTTTCAAGGTTTGATGATGGCCATTGAAGGAGCCTGTTAGGAATGGTAAACATTTTACCTTTTAACAGGAAGACAGAAATGTAGTAAGCTCTTATTTTTCTGGGGAAATTTTTTATTAAATATTTTTCTTAAATAATACAGAAAATTCTTCAAAAGCTCTTCTCAACTGACCCCGAATCTAATGTTCAGATCTAAACTTCTTGAACATCTTTATTTGGAGCCCCTTAGTTATTTCACATTCAATATATCTGAACGAAAATTTCATTTCCTCTCCTCAAAAAAACTGTTATTTCACAGTTTCCAATCATGGTCAATGGCATCCTCCTTATTTTATAGAAGTGCAAAATTTTGTTCTATTTTGACTTCTCTTAACAATCACATCTAATAAAAATCTGGTGATGCCTCTCCCCTCCCCATTCCAGAATTTTGCATAGGTTGATAACACATACATAAGACTCTTACGATCTTTGACATACCACAATTTTAAATGAGTTATTGAGCCACACAAATTTCTTCTTAGAAAGAGAGACCAAGACAGCAGACAGAGTGCTCTCCTCAAATTTTATAGCTTATTCTTAAAGGGATATCACTGGGCCAGTATCTGGTAATTTTCAATTACTGATGCTTTTTATAACATTTACAAACATGAAGTGTTTTGTTCACTATTCATTTTTTTCGGGAGTTTCGATCTACTTATTACTATACTGAGGTATTTGCCATACTTTTTTTTTTGCATTATAAAAGCTCTTTTGTTAAAACTTATTAGAACTTTTTCTTAATGTTTGTTTTTGAGAGAGAGAGAGAGAGAGAGCGCACATGCAGGCATGTGAGCACCAGTGGAGGAGGGGCAGAGAACCAGGGGGACACAGGATCATAAAGCAGGCTCTGTGCTGACAGCAGGGAGCCCAGTGCGTGGATAGAACACACCCACTGTGAGATCATGACCTGAGCATTCAGTCAGACGCTTAACCAAATGAGCCATCCAAGCACCCCTAAAACTTACTAAAACTATTTTAAAGCTCACACTCTGGTGAAAAGCATATAGGGAAATTAAAGTATACCAAAATAACTTTTAAAAGAATATTACACTGAAGTGTAAAAGTTTTCATATAATCTGTGTTTTAAAATACACAGTAGAAAGAATGTGTGAAATACTCAAAAACAGTGCTTCAGTAAAGCCAGTCAGGACTGATGATATAGATAGGTATTGCTTTAAGCATTAAAAATTATGCTAACAATGGATATTTAAATGACATGGGAAAATGTCAATATAAAATTTAATAAAAAAACATAAAACAATATGTACAAAACAAACCTGCTTTAATTAAGAGACTTGAATGTACCTCTAGGAAAAAGACCTGAGACATGTATGTCAAACAGCTTTACTAACAATAAAGCTAAAATTTCGATCTCTATCAGTTTGTATCTATGCTCAAATGTAATATCCTTTTCAAGTAAATTTCTGACTCATTTTGGTACCAGAGTTATGCTGGCTCATAAACAGAGATGGGGAATGCATCCTATTTCTCTGCTTTCCAAAAAAAAAATTGTGTACTCTTGGAATTTTTAATAAATGTTCTGTAGAAGTCACCAAGGAAGCTACCTGGACCTGAAACTCCCAGTATGAGAAATTTTATGGTTAAAATTTTATTTAACATATACAGAGTTATTCAGATTTCCTTATATTAGTTTTGGTAATTTGTTATGTAAAATAAAACATGCCTTGAACAGGAGAAGGAGAGGAAAGAGAAACAAATTAAAAACACCAGTACTCCTGTGATCACTGATAGGGAGATGTAATAAGGCTGGAAATGTGTATTTGCTATCAAATTAGTTATAAAGCATGTGACATATATTTTTTGTTTATTGGAAAAAAAAAAGACATGAAAAATGCCTGATCTGAAGTGAGTTAAATTACTCTCAGTGCCTTAAGCATTCAATAATTTCTGCATTTCTGATTTCTGGTACAGAATTAAACAGCTCCAGGTCTTAAAAATCACAATGGAATTTAGTCTGTTGTAAATAGAGGATTCTTCTTACTTGCAGTGGAGCACAATGAATGTACAAGTCATTGCAATAAAACTGTCAAGAAAGATAATTTCCAGGGTCCACTCTTACTAAATTAAGTTGTATTTTAAAAATAGATATGCTCCTCACAAATGTGAAGTTTTATTTTTAAATACTGACACAAAAGACAAGTATGTCTCTTTTCAAAGACTTCCTCATGTCTTAGAGTTTACATAAATCTTACTAAGGATTAAGGTGGAGTGGAGAGAAAGTGAGATTTAAGAATTTGGATAAAAATGGGGCACCTGGGTGGCTCAGTCAGTTAAATGTCTGACTTTGGCTCAGGTCATGATCTTGTGTACATGAGTTCAAGCCCCGCATCGGTTTCTGTGCTGACAGCTCCTGCTTTGGATTCTGTGTCTCCCTCTCTCTCTGCCTCTCCCCTGTTTGTGCGCGCTCTCTCTTTCTCAAAAATAAACAATAAAAACATTAAAAATAAATTAAAAAAAAGAATTTAGATAAAATTGAAGAGAACATACCAGATTATATGTTAGTCCTGAGATTCAGATATAAGCGAATGCAAAGGAAATTCACATATAAAAATTTTTCGTTAAAAAAATTCTCAACTGCTCTGCAATACTCTAAGTGTTACAGATATTTTCACAAACACAACAGAAAATATGATAAATCAACCAAATGGAAAATGCAGGTCTGGATCAATACAGAAAACTAATGGAAGTCATAAAGTTTAGAAATATCATTTACAGCAACATGATTGTCACAGTTTATGTGTACAATATATATCTTGGGTCCTAGAAAACTATCTTTGTAGTCTCCTCCAGCCTCAAGGTTCCCAACTCAAAAGTCAGAGTTCTTCTCATTTGAATAGAAATTTGTCAATTTTGTGTTTATCAAGAGGAATCAAATCTAAAGCAACTATGAAAAAACAGTTTGCATGTTCTCATTCAACAAACATGTAGTGATCTCCACTATATGTAAATTACCAAGTCAGGGATGGGTGAGTGATCAGTTGGACAACTTTTACACCAGTTTTATGAATTGCCCCCACCTCTTGGCTCTATCACTGTGAGAATCATGTGTGTGCGGATATACCTTCACGCTGCATTCTTTCAGAAGCACCGTATTCTCTTGGTTTCTGCTCTAGGGCTTATGTCTCAATGTAGCATGCTGTAGGAGCTGGCACAGCTTTTCTGGAATAGCTAGAAAGGGCACATCCTGCTTAACTTGTGGGGAGTAGGAGTCAAGGGATAAGAATCCCTCTCTTGAGTGTCTTGGTCTGACAGCTCTGAGACATAGGTTTTGTGTTCTTCAGAAACTCTGCAGGGAAATTTAGTTCTGTTTGTCCATAGCAGAACAACTCAATGCACCTTTGGGTTCATCTTTTTTTCTTTCCTACTTTACCTTCATAATTCCACTACTCCTGTTCCTTGGGATCACTCCCTACATGTAAAACTTTATCTCAAGCTCCACTTTTTGGGAGAACCAAAGATAAAATTTTATTTAAGGATGTGTAAGGTATTCTTCCTATCACAAGAAACTCATGTTACATAGATTTTTAGTCTAGCTCAAGTACAAGAAATGCTGTTAGAGTTATATTATGCAAAATGATTTTGCACTAATTGTGTCACAAAACTTTTCCTTAAAGCAAGTAAGTGGCAGAGCTGGAATTCAAAGTCAGATTTGTTTACATCACCATTTATGTCCCAATAAAACAAAAAGACATGCTCAAATAAGGCAATGGAGGAGAGTTTAATAAATGAGATTCTTCCCAAAATGGAGGTAGGGTTAAGTAAATTCAGAGAGGGATGGTGCACCTATGCTGGGGTCAGGAACAGCAGGGAGCCATTACCATTCCTAAACCAAAGATGTGAGGGGAAGGAGTAATCAACAGAATCTGGAGATAATAGCTGTAGAGAGAGAGTGACCTTTCAAGATCTATGGCTTTGAAGACAGAAAAAATGCTAAACCACTGCAACCTAGTGGGGAGTGATGTGGGAGAAAGTACCATACCATTCACCACACACTAGAAGGACAAGCCCTCTGGGTAAATAAAAGTCTGTCCTATCCATAATCCAGAACTCCACTGGGTTAGAAGGTTGTTAGTGGAAATAAATTCTAATAATGCTCCACTTACCAACCTATAGTTGGGATGGGCTACAAAGGACAAGGGAGCAGCTGAACAAAGTCAGAAGAGGACTTTGCTACCTCTTTGTCACCTCACCTGGGTGACACTGATGAAATGGAAAAGAATGTAGGACAAGTGATGGGCCAAGGAATAGTTTAACAGAGATTAGAGCCTGGGGTCCCAGAAAACAATGGAAAGAAGAATACCCACCAGAGTAGAATGAAAGCCCAGTTGATTCTAAGAATGCAAAGAACTCCTCTAATCTCCAATGTGTGGGTAAAGATACCATCTATATTAAGATTGCTCAGGCAGATTTTTGAATACAGAATAATGATTGTTGCAGGTCTCATTTTTTTTTCCTTTTGGAATCATACCTTGTGTAGTGGTTATTCTGTCCCAGATTTAACATTATGCAAAGTTTGTGGAGGGGAAGAGATAACTGGTTTATTACTTAGTAGGTTGCTGGCATAGGAGCTATGTTTGGATCTGAAGAAGAGGATATCAAGTGACCTGAAGATCTTGGACTTTGAGCAGTGATGGGATGTGTCCTTGGGATAGTTCTCATGGGTATGTCATCATGGAGAAGAAAATGGAAATTTGGTAGCTGTAAGTATGGACTCTGGCACAACTAACCCAATGCTAACCAATCTGTGTTCTCTTTTTGCTTGGTCCACAGGTAGACTGCATGTCCCAACCCTACAGCAGTGAGTTGTGGCCAAGCAATATGTCTCATCAGTGAAAATGAGTGGATGTGATGACTGTCATCCCAGGGGAGTTCAGAACTTTTTACATGCTTTCTTTTGGCTAAAACCTGGATACAAAGATCCTGTGAGGTCTCTGAAGCCTACCTTCTACATAATCAAAGGGGTTTGAGTATTGAAAATCAATTTTCAGAGTATAAGTTAGATGTAAGAGAGGGAGAAGTGGCCTTCTATTCTGGGAATTATTGACTGAGACATTTTTTTGTGGTGTTATGGCAGTCAGCATTCTATGATTAATACAAAGATAAAATATTTCAATCGGATGTTACATAAAATAATTAAAACAGTAAGTTCAAAAATAGTAAGACAGAAAACAACTACAGAAATATAAGAGATTTTTTGAGATAAAGTGAAATGTTTATGACAAGAAGAGAAGCTCACTAAAAATATCAGGAATAAAAGTAGAGCTCTAGATTAAACATAGATAAAATAAGAGAACATAATTAACAACTATATGTGCCTAAAAATGGATATAAAAAGGGATAATTTTCTAGAGAAATATAAATTATAAGATACAGACTCAAATAAGAAGAAAAAAATACATCTTACCATTAAACATACACGTGCATACACACTCTCTTACACAATTCACCAGTTTTTAGAGTTGAAATATGCCGAAGATTGAAGGAATAGGATTACAAACTTTTCCAGAGAACACATTATGAGATATTGGGCCATGCTTTTATGACACTAGTATAACTTTAATGCCCAAACAAGATTTGGATAGAATAAGGAAAAAATAACAAGTTAACCTCATTTATTAATATATATTCAAAAAAAGAACACATATATAAAGCAGTATATATTTTAAAATATTATGATAAAATTATGCTTATCTAGCAATGTACACTGTATTCAATTTGGAAAAAAAATCAGTTCAATAAATATCCCAAAAGCAAAAACCATATAATCATCCCCCTATATTTCCAAATGTTTTGTTAAAATGTAGTATTCATTAATAATGAAAACCACTGTTATCTTAGTACAGACCTTAGCCTGAAAACAGAACACTACAAAATACTTTCTGTAATTATCTAAGATACAATGTTTTTACACTAGGAGTAAGACAAAAATGCATGCTGTAACATTTCTATTCAATATTGTAGTGGGGCAGTAAAGAAAACTTAATTAAGATATGTGGATTGAAAAAGAAAAAAATTCATTAGCAGATATTAAACATTATTTACATAGAAATCCATCCCCCTGCCCGAAAACTGCATGTCAATTGTTAAAATGATTAATGGAGTGAGGGTAGTTGGATATCTGATGAAAATTCTGTTCCTGGGCATATACCCAAAGGAATTCCCAGAAGAATGCAGGGATGCAACATTAGGGAATTATTGAATCGATATTTGCGTTGGGTGATAGAGTTTTAGAGATAAACATGAGTTGTTTCCCCTTAAGAGTAGATAAATAATAGTGTAGTATAACATGTGGGGTGTTAGGAAGCAGCTGGAAGCAACAAATAAATAAACATAATAAAATTTGAGGGATGCAGCTAATTTGATGCTTAAAGAAGATTTTACAATTTTTACAACTTATATTAACAATACATAAAAATTAAAATTAATACTCTATGCTTTTCCTTTCAAAAGCTAGAGGGCTAAATAGAAGAGGAAGAAAGTCATAAAGAGTGGAAATGAGAGAAATTGGAAATATATTAACAAAAGAGAACATTAACAAAATCACATGTTAATTATTTGAAAAGATCAAAAAATGGATAGAACCATATATATCTATATAGATTAAGACAAAAGAGGAAAAACACTGCTGTTTTAGAAGTGAAGGAGGGGGGGCGCCTGGGTGGCTTGGTCGGTTAAGCGTCAGTCTTCGGCTCAGGTCATGATCTCACGGTTCGTGAGTTCGAGTCCCACGTTGGGCTCTGTGCTGACAGCTTAGAGCCTGGAGCCTGTTTCGGATTCTGTGTCTCCCTCTCTCTCTGCTCCTCCCCTGTTCATGCTCTGTCTCTCTCTGTCTCAAAAATGAATAAACGTTAAAAAAAAAATTAAAAAAAAAAAAAGAAGTGAAGGAGGGAACATCATTACTGATTCTACAAACATTAAAATATAATAAGGCAGGAAGGGAAGGAGAAAAAAGTAGTTTCAAACAGAGAGGGAGGCAAACCATAAGACTCTTAAAAGAATTTTTTTTTTAATGTTTATTTATTTTTGAGACAGAGAGAGAGACAGAATGCTAGTGGGTTAGGGGCAGAGATAGAAGGAGACACAGAATCCAAAGCAGGCTCCAGGCTCAGAGCCGTCAGCACAGAGCTGGATACAGAGCTGGAACCCATGAACCACGAGATCATGACCTGAGCGGAAGTCGGGCGCTCAACCGACCAAGCCACACAGACGCCCCAACCGTAGACTCTTAAATGCAGAGAACAAACTCTGTTTGTTTGAGGGTTGATGGGAGGGAAGGGGGGAAATGGGTGATGGGCATTGAGGAGGGCACTTGTTAGGATAAGCACTGGGTGTTGTATGTAAGTGATGAATCACGGGAATCTACCCCCAAAACAAAGAGCACACTGTATATACACTGTATGTTAGCTAATGTGACAATAAATTATATATTATTATATATCATTATATATTATATATAGAAAAATATAAACATAAATATAATAATATTATATAAAATAATATTTTATATATATGTATATATATTTGTGTGTACACACACACACACACACACACAAAAGGACCAAGGGAAGAAGAGTGAACAAAAGTAGTACAATCAATAGAATTAGAAACAATGGACCCAGGCATGGAGCAAGGACTAAACCAACACAGAAAGAGTGAAATGAAAGAAGCAATAGATGAATGGGGAAAAACTAGCGGAAGAGGCAAATGAGTGGATATAAAAACCAATAAGCAAATGAATGAATGGATAAAGGGTCCCACGTGTCCTGGCTGCCCAGGACAGGGAGTGATTTGTAGAGCAGAAAATCCCAGACATTTCTAGGTAGGTGTCCACTCAGACATCTGGTGCCAAGGGCTTGGCAATTAACACGTTCCTCTCTGAGAAGGCTCCTAAAGTGACTTCAAGATAGACGTAATAAGAATATGACTGCACAAATATCACTAATGCCATTGAATATGCTGCTCGCTCCCTCAGATTAACTGTGGGTTCTGTGGGAACAGCAAAATAGAATTGACTACATTGCCTTTCCAATTATGTTCCAGATAATTACCTATTATGTAACAACCCCCCAGCATGATTTTAATAATCACTATTTAAATAACACATTTTCATGGTCTCCATACAAATTAATATATATATATATATGTATATATATAATGTATATATGTGTATATTTGTGTATATATATGTGTGTGTATATGTATATATATGTGTGTGTATATATAATAAGGCAATATTTTGGACAACTATCAATAAATCAACTATCAATAAATTTGACAATTTAGATAGTAAATTCTTGAAACACAACAAACTATTAAAACAGATCCACAAAGGAATTGAAAATATTGCTAACTTTATATCTATTACATAATGCTAATTCATTACTATAAACCTACCCACCATGAAAACTCTAGGTACAGATAGCTTCACTGATAAATTCTCTCAAATGCTTAGGAAAGAGGTAATACCATTGTTATACAAAATCTCTCAGAAAACAGAAGGGTAGTGTTTTTCAATTTATTTTTGAAGACAGAATGACCCTGACATCAAGACAAGCATATTAAAAGAAAGGTTTATTATAGACCAATATCATTCATGGGTATAGCCTTAAATATCTTCAAAATTTTAGCAGATATAATCCAGCAATAATTTCAATTAATTATCAAGAGAAAATAGTGATGGATTTAGGTGCATCCCAGGATGCTAGTTGGTTTATGATGTGAAAATCAATTGGTATACTTGCTATCATCAACAGAAAAGAGGCTAAAAATCATATGATTATTTAAATAAATGAAGACAATTTGTCAAATTCAACACCAGTTCAGGATAATATCTCTCAAACAAACGAGGAAGAGAAACAAACTTTCCCAGCCCAATAAAGGACATCTGTGAAAAATATCCAAGTAGCACTTCAATGGTGGAAGTCAGAGCACTTTCCTCATAATTGGAACAATACAGTGCTTGCTTTTACCACTTACTTCTATGCAGTATTTCAGTGGAAGTTCTGGACAATGCAATAATAACAGACAACGATTGAAAGGAAATTCACAGACAAGATGATTGTTTCTGTACAATATCCTACTGAATCTGTAAAGGACTAGTAGAAAATATGCTGATTGACATCAGAAGGCTTGCTTTTTGGGGTGTTACTATGGAATGGTTGCTAGGATGCCACATAAACAAATGTTCTGCAGGGATGGAAATATTCCATTTCTTGACAGGTATGTAGGTTATTTGGTGTATGCATTTTTCAGAACTCATTGAACTCTAGAATTAAGATCAGTGTATTTATCATAAAGGAAAAAAATTGCAGTTTTACAGAGAGAAACTTGGCAGACACCAACTTAACCAAACGATAAATGTTAATATCACCAGTAAGAAAATATATTGAGATGATACAGTGAAAAGAACATAATATCACTTCTGTGCATTATTTTTCAATGTGCAACTTCAATCTAATGACGAGAAAACATCAAACTTAAGTTGAGAAACATTTTGCAAAATAACTGACCAGCACTCATCAAAATACCAACAATGTAAAAGACATGGAGAGATGGGAGAAGGGAGGAAGTGTCATAAATTGGAGAAGAAGGAGACACAACAACTAAGCACAATATGAGATCCTAAGTGGGATCTTGAAAAAGAAAAAAAAGGGGCAATAGAGAGAAAAACTGGTGAAATTGAAAAAGTCCTGTAGTTGATAACATCATAACAAAGTTAATTTCCTGGGTTTGACCATTGTACTCTGCTTATCAAAGCTGTTATCATGGGAAACTGCTTGAAACATATACACAAACTTTCTACTATTCAACTTTTCTGCAAGTCTAAAATTACTTCAAAACAAAAAGCTTAAAAAATCAGTATGTATTTAAAAATGACAACAGTTTAGACTGTGGGAAATGGATACAAGGAAAATTCACAGATGAAAAACAAATCCAAGAATAAAGGAGAAATAGATGTATGAAAACAGCATTATTTCAATTTTTTTAACGTTTGTTTATTTTTGAGAGAGAGAGACAGAGCACGAGTGGGGGAGGGGTAGAGAGAGGGGAAAACATAGAATCTGAAGCAGGGTCCAGGCTCTGAGCTGTCAGCACAGAACCCGACACAAGGCTGAAAATCAAGAACCGTGAGATGGTGACCTGAGCCGAAGTTGGAGGCTTAACCGCCTGAGCCACCCAGGCTCCCCATAACAGCGTTATTTCAGATCAGTGGGGAAGTGATGAACAATTTAATAAATGATTCGCCCATGTGTCTTTTAAATGCAAACCAACCAACCCAGAGCCCACAGCCAACCAACTTCTGCACTGGTTTCTCATATTCTGGGCCACTATTCATCTGTAATAATCAGACCAGGGTCAGGTACCAGACAACTAGTGACAGCCCTATGCCCCAGAGCCACTGAAGTTACTCAGATTAGCCAATCCAAACCTGTTTAACCTGTCCTTGCCTGCTCCTTCCCATGGAAACCACAATAAAGGCTCTTGCCTAGTCCTCTTGTCTACCTCCTGACTGATACTGGTGCTTCGTCCTGTGGCCTTCCCCCATGGTATCCTGTGCCCTTCATCTTGGCATCTGCAAATGATTATCTTTTCACTGGAAGCTCTCTCTTACTATAAATAACACATATTAAAACAACATGATATTGCTACACATGCATGCGTTCTCTGGTTTAATTCTTACTTTAAGAATGAGGAAAGTAATGAAATCCTCTCCATATTTCATAGATAGAAAAATGGAAACTTAATGAAGATGAAATAACTTCCCAGAATTACAGAGCAGATAAATGGCCACAATCCAAGAACCAAATTCAGACCTATACAAAATTAAATTTCACATTCATTATTTACGGGATATGAGTAGGATTTGCCCAAAATTGTATCAGTGCTCTTTTAGTTTAGGAATTAACTCTCAGTGATATTTATGTAATGTCATAAGACTTTAAAGATATTCCTCCAGAATGTCAACGTTGCCACTCATTTAATGCTTAGCTTGTGGAATTTATTGTTACTTTTTCCTTCCCATCTTTTCAATCCTTTCAAGAGTATTTTTCCTTTCAATCCCAATCCTTTCAAGAGTATTTTTATGGAAAGTTGGGAAAGAAGTAGGTGGGGGGAGTGGGTCATAGTTTCTGTGAATCAGGGTTTTATTTTTAAAATTTGTTTATTATGCCTGTATTAGAATATACATGCACATCTAAATTAATTTCCAAGATTTTTATTTTCCTAGCAGAACCCAGGGAAAGGGATTATATGTAGTCATTTAATCCATATCTTGAGGTCACTAGCTGGAAAGATTTAGATTATTTGTGGCCCCAAATCAGAGGTCTGTATTGAGTCAAAATTCTGATGTGTAGTCTATTATGACCTGAATTTACTACACAAATCACAGCATCACTAAGAAGGTGTAACCAGATATTACAGATCTCCAAATATGATGCAAGATAAAATGAAAGGCACCACTTAGAAGATATTCTTTCAAAAACAAAGAAACAAAATAATCCCAAATTTTACCATATTTTTAGGGCCAAAATTAGTATATAAAAACATACTAGGGATAGAGAAACAAATCAACCAACATTATAAAACGAACAGCAAAGCAAATTTAGAATGTAGGAAAATATTATTATTTTTTTTAATTTTTTTTAACGTTTATTTATTTTTGAGACAGAGAGAGACAGAGCATGAACGGGGGAGGGGCAGAGAGAGAGGGAGACACAGAATCTGAAACAGGCTCCAGGCTCTGAGCTGTCAGCACAGAGCCCGACACGGGGCTCGAACTCACGGACCGTGAGATCATGACCTGAGCCGAAGTCGGCCGCTTAACTGACTGAGCCACCCAGGCGCCCCTGTAGGAAAATATTAAATAACAACTGATCTGGTGTCTTTAACAGATCAACAGTATGTAACAATAGATAAAAAGGTACAAAGAGAGGTAAACAACATAAAAACCAACTGGAAAGTGTGGAACCTACTTGAAAAAATCTATTGGAAAAATATATATTTTGAACAATTGGGGAAATTTGGTTATATAGGAAAATATCCAGATTATTTTTAGAGAGGAATATATACTGATGCACACAGAGGTAAAACAAAAAATCTGAGTTTTGTTTTAAAATAAGACAAAAACAAAAAAGGTAGTGTAGATGAAGTAAAAAAGAATCACAACATGTAATAGCATAAAGTCCCAAATAGGTTTTTAATGTTTCCCTTACAAAGATTAGCACAGAAGATTTAACCTATTATTTACAGCTGGTGAGTTAGAATCCACTTACTTTGCCATAACATGAAAGGAGAGTATAGTTGCATAATTATGTCCATCTCAAAGTTTTGTTACCCTTAAATTTGATGTGTAATTCCCAAGGCTAGATTTTTTTTTCAGTCCTAGTTAGGGAAAATATAAACTGTAGAGAGAAAAATAATAATCTGATCAATTCCATACATTTTTGTTTTTGTAAACAATATTTAGCTTTGGCAAGGACTGGGAACATGTAATAGACCATGTCTCTGCAGTATGATAGGGCAATTTTATACTGTGTGTGAATAAAATGACATTCAAACATCCAAATGTCAGTAAGATGACACTCAAATATTAAAATTGTGTGAAAAAATTTGGGGTGCCTGGGTGGCTCAGTAGGTTAAGTGTCTGACTCTTGATTTCAGCTCAGATCATGGTCTTGCAGTTCCTGAAATTGAGCCTTGTCTCTCTCAAAATAAATAAATAAACTTAAAAAAATAAAATTGTGTGAAAAAATAGATTGACTAAAAGTGAAATAGTTCTTCCTACCTCAAACTCATTTGTTTTTCAGAGCATCTCCTGAACTTTAGGAAATATCATATCTCTAAATTCTCTATGTCTTTTTGTTTTATAATTCTTTTTAAATTTACTTATTTATTTTGAGAGACAGAGAGAGTAAATGGGAAGGGGCAGAAAGAGAGTGAGAGAGAGAATACAGACAGGCTCTGCACTGTCAGTGTGGAGCCCTATGCCGGGCTCAAACTCACAATCTGAGATCATGACCTGAGCTGAAACCAAGAGTCAGACGCTTAAACAACTGAGTCACCAGGCACCCCTATAATTCTTTAATTCCAGTGTCCTAAGAGGATTTCTGAAGATTTATTTTTTTTACAAATAATTGGGTAATTTGGAGAGGAATTGTATTTTGGAGAATATGGTGAGGAATTGTATAGATAGATGCATAGAAAACAATCCTTAGATCTGTCCCCTTTTAACATTTGTAACTAAGGAACTTCAAGCCCTCCTGTCCCAACCTCATTTTGGAGAGAACCAAGAAGTGAAGAGATAAATACTCAGGCCACATGAGTAGTTAACTGGTGGAATTTATGTGTCTGTTTAGCAAAGTTCTCTTGGAATGTAGAGGATATGTGAAATACGAACATAGGTGTACTAGATAAACAATGGAATGTAATAGAATAAGTCTCTCTAGGAAGAAAGGATACCTGAAAAAATAGGCAAGATTGCTTACATGTTCTTAGAAGAATAGTTTTTACCTGCACACCAGGTTTATATAGGGAAGCAGGAAACAATTTTGAAAAATGTGACATGGCATATGAGGCAGACCTCAAATTTTTTCTTAACATGTATAATCCCCAATACAGAAATGCTTGAAATGGAGGTGGTGCTCATAGAAATATGCAAACAAAGTTGGACTTAGTGAGAAACTTCATGCTTCAATGGAGAGGGGGAAGTTGACATAGCTAAGCTTTTTGACGTAATCACAATAGGAAAAAAAACCACAGCTTATACCTAAATTTAAGACGAATTTTTCCCTATCTATTCATCAAGTATTATTGTGCTAAATATCTTCTTAAGATGTAAATATTGATGACATTTTATATTTTTCCTGTACAATAAATTACGACATTCTATAAAAAAGTTTATTTCTCCAAGGGGCTTTAAAAATTGATTTTAACTACCATGGAAATTGAATTTACAGTCTGTGGCTACCCAGAACACTCAAGATTTTCTCTTCTGTGGGAGGCTGCACCTGACTGCCCTAGAGAATTCATTAAAATGTCCATCCATGCATGCGTGTATTCATTCAACTGAATACAGGTATGGTTAGGTGTTAGAAATTTGGAAATAATGCATATTTCAGTGTTCTAACATAAATTTCCCGAGTAATCAATCTCCTATAATAAGGTTGCTGTTCATCTAGTTCCTTCTCAGTACTACTGGGAATACAGAAGTACACACTATAAGCATAATAGGACTTTTTGTTTAATTGCCTGGCATCCTTTTTTTTTCTTTTCTGATAACAATAGTCTGGTTTTACTTTGGTGAAGGAAAGGAAGTGTTCCCCCATACAGTTGAGTCTGATGAGAATATCCAAGTGTCTCATTCTTACCCAGTCAGGATATAGGCACACAACCTAGGTTACACTCAATACTTCCTCTGGAATTTGTCTCTTGAACAGAGTGCTCAAGTGTCTGAAAAGTTTGGAATTGAATTACTGGGCTGTATTTTCTACAAAAATTGTTCATCAGTTCCTACTACCTGAACCACTGGAGCTGCCTTGGTTTTGTGCTTTGAGTCTAATTCTTAAGTGTGCTCATTAGTCTATCTGTATAGAAATTCCCCTTCTGCTGCAGATGACCAGAGTCATGACCTCACAGTGAAAAAATTTTAATGAGTATAGTGTGGTGATAACTTTTCCGCCGAATTACCTTAATGGCAATTTAATATACATCGAAAAGTGTCATTTAATAAATAACAACTGTATTTTTAAAATTGCCCATCAATGACTAATTTTTGTCTTTCTCTTCTTCAACCACAGAACTTAAATATCAAAATATTTTCCTCTCTCCAAGAATCTCACTTGTGAACATTTCCTCCACTCTTCCTTCAACTCATAAAATACTGCTGTTTTCTACTGTATGTGCTCAGTTTTATGCTGGACCCCCAAGAACTGGCCTAAAATCTACCTGATAGAGATTTAGGGAAAGAGAAAAAAAATGTAGTTCATGCTTTCTTGCTGCCTGATTTCTTGGGTGTTTTGTTTTGCTTTTGGTTTGAGGTCAGGCTTTTCTCCCCCCAAATAACTTTGAAAGAATATGTAAAGTCCTGAAATATCACCTATCCAGACAGAGTGCTCAGGAGAGGGTAGTGTTGTTTTTCCCAATATGGCTAAACAACACTAAATAGGATGTTCATGACTTTCATCCAAAACAGGTCCTTAAAAAAACTACTTAGAACCTGCAAGATTCATTTGCTTTACCTATAAATTGGGGCAAATAAGAGTTTCAATTTACTTAAGGAATGGTGACATTTTATATATACATAGGCACCAGTCTAAGTGGTTCAAAGACCAAACCACATTAGGCATAGTCTTCCAGCTCACAACATATACTTTCCTAATGATTGAAGTGATGAAGTTGTAATAGGAATTTTAACGTGAAAAAAAGTAAATGAAGTCAAAGATAGGAAAGTGACTATTCTTTTAGGAACCAAGCATAAGAGCAAGGTGGGTTTTGTGCTAATAATCAAGAAGTCTTTTGCTGGACACTCTCTTCTTCCAGGAATGAAAATAAAATAATTTTTAAGAGCTTAAGTAACAGAAATGCAATTCATTAAATGAAAATAGCATCATTATAATAAACTGGAAAATATAAAGAATACAAAGGAGAGAGAAAATGGAGCCAAGCAAGGGAAATAGAATGACAATAATTATTTTATGATATCCTCCAGGAAGGCCAGGAATGTCACATTTCACGCACCTCTCTGTAAACCTTACTCTCTCTCCATACAAGAGCAAAGTTGGATGAGGGGGAAAGAAAAAAATAAATGACTCCAAAATCTGTGAAGCTCCTGATGTGTATTCCATTACAAATGTCCTGAATTTTCAGCTGCTTGTCGACATGGACCTCAGTGCCTTTTCACAAAAAGAGAGACCAAAGACTAAACTCATTTGCATTGAATCCTGGATTTTCCATTGACCACTGAGAACTACCACTAAGGAAAATAATCCCAACACTCAAGGAAGTTCATTATTGTTCTTTTAGTATGCACTTCATGAGACACGATCTCAGTTTACTTAAGCTCTTTCTTCTGAACCTTCATTCCAATGGGACAGTTAATTTACTCTACAAACCTGAGTAAACTGTTTAAAAACACCTGCAACCTCAAGTGTCATATCTAAAGCTAAAGTAATTTTAAGTGGCAAACCAGAAGTTCTTTCAAATCCATGTATCACAAGGGTATAACACATTTGGGCTTAATGATTTGGAGACGTTTTTGCTATACATTTATATGAGTATCTGAATAACAAGTGCTTAATTATCACCACTTCTGGTCAACGGCTGATAAAATAATTGTAGAAGAGTACAAATGAGCAATACTTACACATTTCATATCTACATCATGATGGGCAAGTGATTTAACCTCTCAGGGTTTTAATGGAATTATTTAAAAAATGAAGACAATTTATGTGGTTGAAACTTTAATGAAAGAGTACCAAACTAAACTCCTTCCTTACATATATGTCATATAGATTCAAATTTTTTTTAATGTTTATGTAGTTTTGAGAGAGACAGACAGACAGACAGTGTGCGAATGGGGGAGGGGCAGAACAGAATCTGAAGCAGGATCCAGGCTCTGAGGTGTCAACACAGAGCCCAATGCAGAGCTCGAACTCACGAACTGCGAGGTCATGACCTGAGCTGAAGTCAGATGCTTACCTCACTGAGCCACCCAGGCACCCCTATATAAATTTAGATACTGCTATTGGATTTATATACTTCTATTCCAGTAATTTAGAAGAGAAACTAGAGAAAAGAAAAACATAAAAATAAATTGCCTATGTACACAGTATACAGTATATAAATTATTTGGGGTGGGAGCTGGAGTTTATGTCAAAAAGTTAAAAATGTTGATCAGAAATTGTTTTGCTCACTCCCTGTCTTTTGAGAGGATTAATGACAGACATTAACTTGTTCCAGGCCAAATAGTTGTTATCAGAGACCAGAGAATCAAATTCAGAATCCAGTAGTCTTCCCACTTGGGAATCAAATCAAGTCCTTTAACTTCAAATTGACCTTCCATTTAACTAGATAAGATGGGGTTTTTGGTGTGCAACATCTCTGGCAGGGGCTACTGTGTGTCCTCCATCATTCACAGGACTCCTGGACCTGCTGCTTAAATACCAACTCCTAATTTTATCTTTGATACCTGTGAAAATAATTCTGCCTAAAACTCATTTAGGAAGTATCCTTACTCATACATCACTTTTATCCTTATTATATTAAATACCCCTCAAATTGCATTATAAGGAAAGCAAGGAAGATTATCTTTCCTGTTTCACTGAGGTTAAGCAATCTTCCCTGTGTTTCATGCCTCTAATTCCATGTGTTTTCCAAAACCTCAAGTTGCTGCAGGGACACCAAGATGAATGAACCTGCTACCACCAAACTGGCACATAGCCTATCTACCTCTATCAACTGGCACAGATTACAGAAAAGTTGGCAGCCTGAAATATACAGCCTCTTCTCTGAATAATATAAACTGTATTACATAATAAATTACACACTCACTTAAAATCTCATTAAAGTGTTTTGAAATAATTTTACTATTTCCAAAGAACATCAGTTATAGCAGAGGAGGGGAAAGGAGAGAGATGATAAGAATAATAGAGTCTGGCTCTTGGGTTCTGTGTCAGACAATTCATCACAGAAGAATCAGATCTATCCCTTCTGCCTTTGGGGCCTCCTTATCCATCAACTGAAGCTAATCAGACTTGACCAATAACTTCATTCACAAAGCACATTCGTGAAGAATGGCATGCCTCAACAAAGAGTCAGAGGGGACACATGCTGCTTTATACCTAAGTAGGTATCTTATCTGTGTAAACCATATTCTAGATAATTCATAGCTCAGAAAACTCTAATTTTGTTTTTGAAATACATTCAGACTCATAATACATTTTATTTTTTTAATCCTAAAGTATATTTCTAACAAATCAGTTAAAAATTGAAAATATAGGTCATTCTGTAAAAGAATTCCACTTTTCTATTGATTTCTACTATTCTGGAAATGTTGTATCTGCATTTATTATAGGACTAAAATGGTCAGGAGGTTTCTCTTTCACATATTTTAATTTTCATGACTAATTTTCTTGTTAGAGATAGGTTTATCTCTACAAAAACATTGTAATAAAGTGAAAAGGAAATTTGGTTAAAGAAAATACTATGATTACACATGAGCTGGCAGATCTCCTTATTTACCTATTTATGTATTTATTTTATTTTGAGAGAGAGAGAGAGAGAGAGAGAGGCAGAGACAAGAGAAGAGAAGAGAAGAGAAGAGAAGAGAAGAGAAGAGAAGAGAAGAGAAGAGAAGAGAAGAGAAGAGAATGCCAAACAGGATCCTCACGGTCTGCATGGAGACTGATATGGGGCTTGAGCTCACAAACTGTGAGATCATGACCTGAACTTAAATCAAGAGTCAATGCTTAACTGACAGCCACCAGGTGACCCTCTTGATTTTTTTTTTTAAATTAAGTTTAAGTAATCTCTGTACCCAACATGGGGCTCATAACTACAACCCCGAGATTAAGAGGGACACTCTACCCACTGAACCAACCAGGCAACCCTAAAAGGATTTTTTTTCTTAATGTAAGCTCTATACCCAACATGGGGCTTAAATTCATGACCCTGAGATCAAGAGTTGAATGCTCTACCTACTGAGCCAGCCAGCTGCCCCTCTTTGATTTTTAATGTGAGATTTATTATGGATCAGGTTTTTCTAAAGCAGTACCCTCCCAAACAGTTTATTGGCAGAAGTTGTAAAAAACAAAAAACAAAAAACAGAAACAAAAAACTATATTACCTCAAAGGTACTGGTTTTTTATGGATCTAAAACTTGTTGCGGTTCGGTCATCCTATTTTTATTTCTTTTTTTTAAATTTTTTTAGTATTTTTGAGAGAGAGAGAGAGAGTGTGCAAGGGAGTGCAGGAGAGGGGCAGAGAGAGAGGGAGACACAAAATTGGAAGCAGGCTCCAGGCTTTGAGCTGTCAGTCAGTACAGAGCCCTATGCAGGGCTTGAATTCACAAGCTGTGAGATCATGACCTAAGCTGAAGTCAGACACTCAACCAACTGAGCCACCCAGGCTCCTTGGCCCTATTTTTATTTCAGTATTCATTGATCTTTATTGTATTAATTTGGAAACATCATATTAGAGTTTTTCAATAGACTCCTGGCACTTGGTGAGCACCCAACAAATTCTCAGGAGGATAAATGAATCAGTAAATCAATACATGAATAAAATCTTTTCATTCTTTTTTCTTTAAAGAAGTCACTTCTTACTGAGGAAAATTATATTTGTTCTGTGTTTCTTATGTGTGCTTTCCCAAATAAATAAATGCAAGTTATTTCATAGGTCCAGATATTTGGATTTATTTTCATGTATGACTCCAAGAATATTTTAGTTTTTCTCTTTTCTATTTCCCAAATTAGTAAAACTTAAAATATACTGCTTAAAGTCAATCAGATACATTTTAGAAGCATCAAAGAACATACAGAACAAAGGTGGAAAATACATGTAGAATTAGTTCATCTCCAGGATCCATGGCAACATGGAAATACATAGTTGAAAACAGTGCCATATTTAACAATATCCTCGGATATGAATCAAATGAAGTTTTAAGATGACACTTTTTAAAAAGAACTTGGTTTATTTCAAATCTCCCTTCAAAATCTCTGAAAACAGATGTTTCCCCTCAGCATTGCCTTTTTTTATACTTTAACTCCTTATGACCCAGTGCAGGAGATACATTATACCACCAATAAGTTCAAGTAGACTTCAAGATCAAGTAGGAAGATCAGAGACCAATACAAAGTGCAGAACGGGGAGTGACAGAGCATCTCATGTCAGCCTATGATGCTGATTAAAGCATGTACTTGTCAACAAACATTCTGGCTTTTCTTGCATCTACAAAATGAGACAGGCGTACATTGTTCTCCCAAATCCATGTTCTCTCTACTCAGAGAAATTGTCCTGGCCAACCAAAGACCTAGGCTCAAAGTCAAAGCCAAGTTGTGGAACTTGGACAAATTCTTTTTCAACACAGAGTTACATAGCCCTAAACGGTAAAATGCTGTGATTAGATTAAATCTTTTTCAGGTCTTAGGTTCTATGAGTCAATGAATTAGAAACTAAATATTTTGAAGATCTACTGAAAAATATACATAAATGAGCCATAGTTTAAAACTTAAAGAAATTGTTCTCTGGGCTCTCAATATCTCAGTCTTACAAATAGTGTGTATCTATGCAAAAAGATTTGACATTTGTCTTCCATGATTATTTCATATATATCTCCATTCCCAAGTGGAAAGTTGTTGTTTTTTTTTTAACAAGAAGTAGAATCTAATACTTTCAATAACTGTTCCAACAAAACTGGGTTTATGCACTCTTAATCAGGCCAAGTAGCTCGTAAAAACTCTTTAAGGATAATAAATAGCTGAAATATTTTTTAAAATATATATATTTTTAACATTTATTTATTTTTGAGACAGAGAGAGACAGAGCATGAATGTGGGAGGGTCAGAGAGAGAGGGAGACAGAATCCGAAACAGGCTCCAGGCTCTGAGCTGTCAGCACAGAGCCCGACACGGGGCTTGAACCCACGACCATGAGATCATGACCTGAGCTGAAGTCGGATGCTTAACCGACTGAGCCACCCAGGCATCCCAATAGCTGAAATATTTTTTATGCAGCAGAATTTTCTGAGTTCTCTTATGGGCAGAATGATTTCTCCAGGCTAGAGGCTTACTGAAGTACTCAAGGAAGCCATGCTTTTGTAGTTCAGGAACTAGAAGTCTACACCAATATGCTTATGTACATGGCCAGACTTAAACAGTTAGGTAATGAGTTTGGGTCATGATCTTTTATAGATGAAACTTGATTAAAAGGCTCCATCAGCAGTTGTTCTTTTGTTATAAATCTTATTTACTACTAGTTGAGTTTGCTTGCTAGCATTTTTAGAAATGGATGTATTTTACTTTATAAATCCTACTTTTCATGCAGGACATTTGTAGTGTGCCTAAATTTCTCTTTTGAAAACCATTAAATTGTGGGAGTTTTATAAATGATAATAGACATACATTTACTTATGTAAGCACCTTTGGATATCTTGTTTTAAATTAGAAGAATTGAATCAAAGTCTACCAGCTCTCCTCTGTAACACATATTTAATTTATTGACATTCAAGAACAATATGTAACATCCAATGTATTCAGTATAATGAACACTTTATGGTTCTCAAGAGGCTCAAGAGGCTCACCAGTATGGGAAATGAAAAATTTACAAGAGTGAAATATACAGAATGTCATGAAAATCCAAGGGAGGGATGGATATATTCTGCTATTGTTTATAAGTCACTATACTATGGAGTCTTAAATAGAACAATGTCTTCCATACTTATTGTTACATTTCATGTCTATGATAATTTTAGGATCAGCTAGCTGGTCCAAATCTGAATAGAGTGTTTATCATTTGAATGGCAAAATCTTATTTTGACCACTAAATTTTCTAACAGTCAAACTTTTCCTACAGAAAGATAGAAATCTTAGCCTTACACTTGGACATACTAAAAAAGAAATGCCTGGTACAGAGACAAGGGCCCTGAGGTAGGTGTCCAGAAACTCCGATTCTGTTCCACATCTGACAATCGTAAATCTTAGGTAAGTTGGGGGTCAGTAGCAGTTTACATTATATAAGAGGAATCCTGCCAAAATTATCTTAGGATACTTTAAGCTCTACAACTATGAAATATCTTAGATAAGTCTTTCTCTTCATGTCAAAAGGACTGTATCCTAAGTACAATGAATGATATTTATATAATTGATATTTTTTCTGCATGCCAAGCAAATACAACAGTATGGGCTCAGTATTGTACGAGTTTTACACAGAGACAATATCTTTTACAATGACTTTTACAGTGGGTAAGAAAATGTCACAAAAATTAAACCATGCTGACATCATTATCCAATGTGAACTGGGGTCAGGTTTCTCCAAGAGGAATTAGAAGGAGTTTCTTCCCACAGAAACCCACCTGAATCACCATCTTGTTTAGAAGAAAAGCATCTCCTGAGGGGAAAAAAAAAAGACTGAGCTCCAACAGTTTGAATACTCAGGCTGGTCCCTCTCTGTAATCTCTCTACCACCACTGAATGCCGAGGATATTCACACATGACCCATGTGCTAAGGTAGCCCTGAAGAAGGATACATTCAAGGTGGAAAAACAGAATCAGAACTCTCTAAGAAAGAAAAAGTACTAGTGAGCACTAAACAGAAGGATCAAGGAAGTATGGGTTCTGTGTTCAGGAGAATGCTGATAGGGAAATAATTTCTGTCTCAGACTCCTTTGCAGTTTATGTGTTTCCTAAATAATTGTATTTGACTCCTGAATCATGTTTGTGTAGTAATTTGAAAGACCTACACCATGGAGAGTTCTAACATATTAGTTTCTAAACACTAGCCTGAGCTTTGCTGGAAGACATTCAGGCAGAGAAAAGCATAAAATGTTTACTGGTCACAAGAGCAACACTGGTTTCAGCAAACTAGTATTTGCACTGAGAAAGCAAGGAGAAATCACTGTCAGGGGCACTGCATAACCTGAACTGCTGGAATAGTGTGGGGACAATTGAAGTGTTTGAAACTTAGCTGTTGAACTCATGGTCAGAGGAGAAGAGTTCCTAATTCAGGAGCCCTTGCACCAACAGTGAGAGATGACCAACACGGACATAAGCACCCTTGAATTTCATGGAATACCCACCAATGAGAAATCTGAGGAACACTGGATTTCCTGCTTGAAAAGTATATAGAGGCTCAGAGTCATAGCAAAATGGACATTGATATAAGTGAGGTTGCATTAGTACTAGTGAAGCATGTCCACTCAGATCATATTATAATAGTTCTTCTTTGACATTTCCCACATATCCTATCTTAGATAACTAAAAAGATTGTAGGTAGAGATGGCAGTGGACCAAGAAACAAACAAAGATACAAAATTGGTAGGCAGAAAGAAAGGAGACATATTTAGATTAAAGGCTTAAATGAGCAAAGGCATGGAACTGGAAAGCAGAAAAGACATTTGAGAATGCCTGGAAGCCTCTTTGATTATCAAAACTCATGTAGGTGAGGGAGAGGTGGGAGAGTGTGCTACTGGTATTTAATGGATAAGGGCCAGAATGATTCTAAACATCTTACAATGCATGGGACAATCCTCCACAATAAATAATCATCTGGCCCAAAATATCAATAGTACGGGAGTTGGAAAATCTTGCTCTAATGCATCCCCTTCCACTGGTATAATATAATATGCTAATAGACCAGTGGGGGCAGTAGTGGAGAAGACTGTATTACACAAAGGGAATAACATGTCCAAAGATAGTATGGTGAGAGGAATTTGAGAAAGAAAAAATGCCATTGTTGCTAAGGTTGAGAGCAAGATGGTGGGATCCAAGATGATGTCTGAAGAGTAGGCAGCAGGGAGGAGTATGTAGACCATGTTAAAATTTATGACTTCTATTCTAATAATTCCTAGTAGTTTCTAAGTGTTCTTGGCACATAGTAGGTATTCAATAAATTATTCCATTCTTTATTAATCTATGCTTTCCAATTTAATTCCATTAGCGATGGAACTCCTTCTGAGCTTCTGGAATGCATGCAGCAGAATTGATAATCCAAGCAAAGTGAATTTCTGAGAATGCTATTTGGTGATGTTTTATCACAAGCCTTTAGGAAAACCTCTGCCTTTGGGGCACTTCAGCGTGGCTCACCAGCAGACTCACTATAGCCACTGTATGCAAATGTTCAAAAGGAATAATTTTCCTATCGATTCATGTTCTTGACTTTAGAACATTAAACTGGAATGAATAATTTTATTCCTTACCATCCTTCTCTCAATTTTATATCTGGCAAATTCAATGTGAATACTCTCTGAATATGTTTGAAAAATGAGCATAACATTCTACCACTGATTCACTTCTGGAAGAAATGCATTGATGTTTAATGTGTATTTCAGATTCTTCTCTATTCTAGTAACTGGACAGATACCTACCATGAGTGCTTGGAAATCTGTACCACATAAAATGGCTGAAAAAATTTAACAATGATATAATAGAGGACTGTCCACACAAAGAGAAAGTATGTGACTGGCATTTTATCACATTCTTTCCCTTCCATCTTGACCACTTTTCTTCAGTTCAGCTTTGGTATTTGCTGGGAGAATCCTGCAATTCACATTGAGTCTCCTGTTCTCTTCCATAGCTAACTCTGATAGAGCAATGCAATATTCTTTTTTCCAGAGTAGCAAAAAGTAGCATTGATGTTTTGCTCTTAACTCTCACAGCTTTTTTTCTCAGGATTCTAAATGTATTTTGCATGCAAGAAAGAAAGACTAAACTGTTAGAGTTGGCTGCTCTTACTATTTTAAGAACAATGGAAAACTCGAATGTTCCTTGTCCTTCTAATTTCCCAGCTGTTTACCTACTGTCTTTCTATGTTGCTAGTTATGAAGTCATCATAATAGTAAACATCAACTTACCAAAAATTATCTTTCCTATATACTTTAATATGATCAATTAATATCTGTTACTTTTAACCTAGTGTGTGTCTTGGTAAGTCTAAAGATAGTGTATCTGGAGCTATCTAAATGAATTGGTGATGCTTATATTTGGCTGCATTACTCTAGGGTGAAGCCTAGAAGGTTTTATGCTCCTGATGGATTTCTTATGTCCAGAAAGTCAGAGGAACCAACAGACCAGAAGACTTCTAGGTTCCTTGCCAGTTCTAAGATGTTACGATCCTAAACTCCTAGCCTATGATAGGGTTCATGTTAAGATGTAAAATTATTCTTTTACTGTGATATACCAGGTTATGAGTTTCCTTTCAAAGCGATTTCAAGATTTTCTGGGTATTACAGTGTTTTGAAAGAGGCACTTCACAGTACTAATAAAGTTTTAAAATACTAACTGGAAAATTGTTCTGAATTTCATAGTCACTGAATCTTGTTAATGCTATGCTTGTTCATTTTAGTGAATATATTCAAGGTTCATGTTCTTTATATTCATGGAATTGCATATTAGGAATGAGGATGGGGATTAACTTAAAAAATAGGCAAAAATAATTTTCACCATTTAGGGTGTTTTAGGTTTCTGAGAATATTCTGATACCTTAATCTAGCCACTGTAAATCAGTCCCTGCCTGAATTTAGTTTGTCCCTTTACAATGGTTATTTTATCTCCACTAAAAAACCTGTACAATTACACATTTGAAAAAAGTTTTCTTTAAAAAAAAATTTTAACGTTTATTTATTTTTGAGAGAGACAGAGCACAAGCAGAGGAGAGACAGAATCTGAAGCAGGCTCCAGGCTCCAAGCTGTCAGCACAGATCCCCATGCGGGGCTCAAACTCATGAACTGTGAGATCATGACCTGAACCAAAGTCAGATGCTTAACTGACTGAGCCACCCAGGTGTCCCCCCAAAATTTTTATTTTTATTTTTTAATGTTTATTTATTTTTGAGAGAGAGACAGAGCATGAGTGGAGGAGGAGCAGAGAGGGAGACAGAATCAAAAGCAGGCTCCAGGCTCTGAGCTGTCAGCACAGAGCCCGACACGGGGCTTGAACCCATGAACCGTGAGATCCTGACCTGACCTGAAGTCCGACGCTTAACCGACTGAGCCACCCAGGTGCCCCTAAAAACGTTCTTAAAGCAAAATTCCAGTTCTGTCTGGAAACCACCCCTAATCTCCTCTGGGATGTGAGTTTTCACTTAACCCTTTGGCAAGCCATAGTCTGTACTTCTCTCGACATGACTCCCACACCACCTTACTTTACTGATACTAGTAATGCATGATTTGCATTCCTTCTACAGGATCAGTTCTTTAAATGCTGAGATTATAGGGGTTTTGTTTTTGTTTTAATCTCTGGGTGCAGTTAAATTAAAGCAGGAGCCAGGTTTTCATCTGAGTATCTGACTTCTGTAAATGATTTCTTGTGAGGCTCTCAGAAGTTCATTTAACATATCAGTCAAGACTCTACTTTGTAAGCAACAGAAATTAAATAGGACTAATTTAAGCTGAAAAAGGAAATGACAAAAGGTTATTTCATCACCCCAGGATAATGGAAGACATGGTGACAGCCTAAGACGCCAAAACAAGCCTGAAACTAGTGTCCTAGAACGATTTTCATGAATATGCTCTGAGAGACCACAGATTCTAACATTACAACCATCAATACTGGACCCTGCATTTACTGCCACCAGAATACCTCCCTTGAAGAGTGGATTCCTTATCTTTTTAAAATAATTTGTTTTGAAGTCTGGACTTGCATCAGAATACAAGTTTGGGTACCCATGCTTTAATTTCTTTAATAGAGAAGCCAAGGAAATCAGTATTTAGGTGTGTTTTTTTTTTGTTTTTTGGTTTTTTTTTTTTTTTTTTTTTTGGCTTCTGTGGCAGAACATCTCTGTGTTATAAGAGGGAGGAAATGAGATAAGAAAGGAGATATTCTGAATGGCAACAAATAATCAATATCCACTTCAGACATCCTTTTTGATTGTCCAAAGTCAGCACACATCCTTTTCCAAAACAATAAAAACACTTCATCTACCTTAAGGCATCTAATCCTCATACAACAAGCACTGTTCATATGCTCCATCACCTAAATGTCATTTTCAGTTAGGATTCTTTTGGCTATGAACAACAAAGGACCATACTCAATTGGCAAAAACCATAGGAATTTATAAACTTATAGAACACTCAGTCTGGAGATAAAGCTGTTTGTTAATTCAGTAACACAGTGATTTGAGAGAGAGAGAAGAGGACAGATTTATAGCTCTTCTCAACTCTTATTGGAAAAAAAATATTTTGTAGAACATTCAAACAGATTTTCTCTTATAAATCATTGACAAGGACTATGTTTTCTGTATATATCTAAGTAAATTAATGGCAAAGGAAACGGGTTGCAAAGATTGGTATAGACCTACAATCACCCCCTTGGGGCAGTAAAGGGTTCATCTTTCCCAGCATGTTGCTGTTTGGTAAGTGAAAAGGAGAAAAAAGTTCTGGAAGATAGCATTTACTCTTTGTAGGCTGTATCTGCACATTTGACTTTTTAAAAAAAATTTATTAATTTATAAAACAAAGACAGACTTAAATTATCTCTAAGGCTTCTTAAATGCTATTGTTTATTTTTTTAAGTGTTATTTAATTTGAGAGAGACAGAGAGAGAAAAGCAAGCAGAGGTAGGGGCAGAAAGAAAAGAGAATTTCAAGCAGGTACTATGTTGTCAGTGCAGAGCCTGACACAGGGCTTGACCTCATGGACCACGAGATCATGGCCTGAGCCAAAATCAAGAATTGGATGCTTAACAAACAGCCATCCAGGGATCCAAATGGTAATTTTAATAGAGTAATTTAGGAAAAATACACAGATACTTATTTTAACATTCATTGAAAACTATAACTCTAATTCAAGGCAGAATAAATTAATTTAATAGAGATAGAAACTGCAATGGAATCATACTGAAGAGATATATTAATTTCTTACATGTAGTGATTAATAAATGTGGGCCAAAAGTGAACATTTATAGACAGAATATATTTCCATTAAAAGTAAATTATGGGGATACCTGGGTGGCTCAGTCGGTTAAGCGTCTGACTCTTGATTTCAGCTCAAGTCATGACTCACAGTTGGGGAGTTCAAGTCCTGCATCAGGCTCTGCGTTGACAGTGCCAAGCCTGCTTGAGATTCTCTCTCCCCCTCTGGCTGCCCCTGCCTCCCCCCCAAATAAATTAAAAAGAAAAAAAAACTTTATTTTTTTAAGGTAGGAACCTCTTATAGGATACTAAAAATTACTGACCTGGGGTGCCTGGCTGGCTCACTCAGTTAAGCACCAACTTCGGCTAAGGCCATGATCTCGCGTTTGTGAGTTAAAGGTTTGTGAGGTTTGTGAGTTCAAGCCCCTTGTCGGGCTCTGTGGTAACAGTTTGGGCCTGCTTAGGATTCTGTGCCTCACTCTTTCTCTCTGCCCCTCCCCTGCTCGCTCGCTCACACACACACACACACACACACACACACACAACTTTCTGTCTCTCTAATAAACATTAAAAAAAAATAAAAATAAAAATTACAGACCTGAATGAGATTGAGAAGATGTTTTTACACCTTCCATATTTTGAACTTATAGAATAGCAGGAAAGAATGATTTTTTTTTGATCATATGTCTTTTCCTTAAAGTTTACATTTATACAGTCAAGAAAAGCTAACCCATGTTACAAACTAGTTAAAATTAATTTACCTTTAGAGAGCTATATCATTTTTTCATTTGAGTATCAAATGTTTCTAAGAGTTTGGTTTAATTTCAAAGAAATAACTTCACTCTTAAAAAGTTTTTTAGAAGACTTTAGAATTCAAAAATTACTTTCCCACTGACTACATCATGTAAGTTCTGTAAGCTAACTCCCTCTTTGCCGTTGCCCTCCACCCCCAGTTATGGAAAGTGAACACTACAAATGAAGCCTAAGGTCAAATAACACTGTGCCTCTTAAGTTGTATTTTTCCAAAGGAAACTACGTTAAATTCCAAGGGCTTGTATTTAATTAAAAATTAAAAAAAATTTTTTTTAAAAGCTGCAATTGTATGGGATTTTGTCTTTCCTAATACAGTGTCCAAAAAATCAATTATCAGCATTTCACTTTAAAAATAAGGTAACCTAATAGAATTGTCCTTGAAGGGAATGTTAAACCAGTTAAAATCATGTTTAATGAAATATAACCTCTAAAACTAACTGAGGTGATTACTAGGGTGGTTCTGTACTAGGAGAAGACTCTTGGTCTGATTGGTAAAAGAATGAGGTTCATGCCATATTCCTGCCACCTACCATGCGACTCTCAGGGAAGTAATTTTCTCTCCATTTTCTCTGTAGCATTAGACAAGATTATCTTTAAGGTCTCTTCTGGCCCTCACATGCTGTCATCTTACTATAACTTGAATAAAAATGATCAAATAGTAATAGAATATTAAAACAAGAAGAGTCCCAAGATAATTTATTCCAATCATCTCTTTTATAGATAAGGATACCTTAGTCTGGAGAGAGGAAGTGGCTGACCCATAGTCACCTGCAAAATTAACATGCTTTATTCATCTTTTTACAGCTGGTAGAGTAGCTATTTCATAGGGTTAGTGGTTCTTCTTGCTAGACTAGACACCAAAGAGAGCAAAAAATTCTCTAAAAGTTATTAGCCTAGTAGTTGGCATTCGCTCCCAGGAATATAGCCATAGTTTCTACTTCAAAGCAACTAACCAACTGTATGGCTTTATTTACCTGACTTCAACTTTCTCACTTATAAGAGAAGAGATTGGAATAGATAAGGCATACCTATTAAAAGAATTTTTATGATAACTACATTTATTCATCTATTTAATAATTATGTGAGTACCTGATACACACCTGCGTTCTTGTGTCTCTGTTCTAGGTATTGTGTTTGTAAAAGGAAACAAAATACACAAGCTTCTAGTCTACAAGGAAGATACAATCTCCTCTGAAAGGAGAATGATTTAAAGAAAAACAAATGGAATAAATTCAGAGCCCTAGGCTAGATAGTATGGGAGGCATCAAAATGCACAAGTCAAAGATCTATGCCCTTCTGAAGATTTAAAATCTAGAGAAGCTCAAAGCAGGTTTTTCATGTTTTGTGTAGAACATTCTACTGTAGGCATCCAATGTATGCCTGCAAATAGTAAGCACCAAATAAAAAAATAAATGAATAAATGGAAGAGGCAATATTAAACTGTTTATGATCATAATTGCTCTTTATTTATGACACCTTTTATAAAATAAGTTTTTATATTTGTGATATAAAAGCATTAATAAGTCTTTAAAAAGTGTTGCTCTATTCTTGAGAAATTGGTCTGGGAAAGTAGAAATAAGAGATAGTTTTTCATGTTCTTAGTTTAGATTCATATCTAGCTCTACATTTTATTCATCCCTTTCAACAGAAATATTAGTGTTTCAGGAAAGGTTATTTGTTTTGAATTTGTTGCATGACATTCTGTTTTGTCTTGGTAGAGGGGTGAGTGCCTTCTGATTATTAAAAATATTAACTCAAATACCATGATATTAACAGCTTAAGGTGTGTGTCACTCACATTTACAAGGCAAAACATAGTTTCCTTTGTGAAAGACAAAAGTGCTATGGAGAAAACCTTCTCTACCCTGGGACTATAGAAGTTTTGTGTATGTGAAAAGTTTAAATTAAAGAATTTATAAAATTAAAAAAAAATAAGCACATAGCCATAATTGTTCTTTGGATTCTGTGTCAATTACAAGACACAAAAACAGAGATCAAGTAACTCATAAATAGGGGAAATCTCAGATTTGCCACTGATTTTTCCTTTTTAATATTTAATACTTTGAAACATGTAAACTAAGATGTGTGTATTTTTTCCTAGAGTACTATGCCTCTTGGTGTTTTATTAAAATGCAAATTTCCCTTAAACTATGATTTTAAAGGAACTTAAGTTTCAGTTAGAATTTTTCAAAGTACACACTTCTCATCAAATGTTAGAATATTTCAAAGCATGTTACAACTGAGATCAAGCTTATTTCATTTCTAATAAGACATGATGATCATCTTCATTTTAAAGAATTTATTAAAATTGCAGAGGCCTTGCCCCAAATCTCCCAAGATCATAGTTATGCTTCCATGTTTTCAATTCAATCCACTGTTATACAAAAGCATTGTGGGAGACAATGTAAGGGATATAGAATGTGCTCTCTGCCTTTCATTAGCTCATAGTATATTAATTTTTAGCTATATCTTCTAAACTGTCTCCTCTTTTTCTACTTCAACAGTTAAATTCAGGGTATCTCTCCACTCTTTAAACTGGTTAGAACAGGACTGACTGTTACTCAACCCCAGGTAATCAAGAGCAGAAAGATCCACAATAGTTGGACTTTGTGTCTTGTGTTGTGTTGTTTCCTGCTTGCAGCAAAACATAAAATCACAACACAACAGAGCCCTAACATTTAATACAGAGAGGGATTGCATACCCTTACAAACTTAAAAATAAAATTAACTAGTGTGAAGCAAGCTATATGAATTTAAAAGTCAAAAAAGTCCATAAATAAGACATTAAAACTTTTTAATATTTTTAAAAGCTCATAAAATATTAATGCAAACTTCCACTTGAGCTATAATAGAGTAATATGGAACAGATTCACCATTATAGTTAAACAACAGACAGTTGAGCACAATATGTGAAGCAGTACAGGACTCAGTGATCCCTGAGAGAAGGGAAACAAGGTAAGCCATAAAATTTCACCAGCTTCATGCCTGGAGTATGTGCCTAGGCTAAACTCAGGAAAAACTAAACAGATATGAATCCTAATGTCCTAATGAATTAAGGACAGAATTTAATCTTTGAGTAAAAGAAATGTCAAAATGGTTAGACTTGGGGCAGAGCACCAGAGACTTCACAAATGGAAGGCTCAGGAGATTTTATGAGAGGTCTTTTTGAGTCTTCAGCTGAGTATTCCCTACATACATGTGAGAGGAAACAACTAGAAGTTAGGAGAAAACCAAGAAAAAAAGAAAAGCAGAACAATAACAAGATCCCATAATGGGCTGGGAATATTTCAATAATTCATCCTCCCAACAAGCCTGACAGGAAAGACTTTACAAATGAAAATGGATAGTATCCTCAGAAGAGTGTCACCTTCATAATATGACTAAATTACTCTCAGACAAAAACCTTCTCTGGATCTTCCCCAAGAAATCTTAAAAGTAAACATTAAAATGTTCCAACTTATTTTAGTAATTTAACTAAGCATCCGAAAAATTCAATAGTCTTTAAAGGAATGGAGGAAATAACAACCAACAACAAAATTTAAAATGTCAGACACTTAACTGAAAATTACCTGGCATATGCATAATAGGAAATTACTAAAATAATGATAAAAAATAAATCAATAGAAACAAATTCATAAATAGGCTTAATGAAACTCAAAAAGATGTTAAGAAAATTATAAATATACTCCAAATGTTGAAGCAAATAGAAAAATAACCATGGTTAGAAGGAAAAGCAAAGCTATCTCTAAAAACACAAAAGGAAACTACTAGAGAAGAAAAAATACCTGACATGGCAGTTACATTAGAGGGAACAACACTTCCAACACTGTAAACAAATTGCTGTACACACATAACCACATGCACAGGCGCATGTGCGCACACACACACACACATGAAACTGTCAAAGATAAAACACATTCAGAAAGAAAATACCAAAAAAAAAAAAGTGAAGAGAACACCATGATTTATATGACAATATCATGTATTCCCCACTTATGTCAATGGATAGATTATCCAGACAGAAAATTGGTAAAGAAAACTTTGGTTGTGAACAACATGTTAGTCCAGATCGACTTAACAGATATTTAGAGAACATTCCATCCAAATGCAACAGAATATATTTTTTCCTCAAGTGCACATGGAACGTTTTCTAGGATAGTTCATATGTTAGGCCACAAACCTTAATAAATTTAAGAATACTGAAATAATAGCAAGGATATTTTCTGACGATGGTGGTATGAAGCTAGAATTACATGGAAAAAACTGGAAAATTCACAAATATGTGAAGATTAAAAAAACATGCTATTGAACAACTAAAGGGTCAAAGAAGAAATGAAAAGAGAAATAAAATACACCTTGACACAAATGAAGATGGAAATGTAACATACCACTAACATACCAAAATTTATGGGATGCAGCCAAAGCAGTTCTAAGAGGAAAGTTCATGGTAATAAATGCCTATCTTGAGAAACAAGACAGTCTCAAATAACCTAACTTTACACCTTAAGGAACTAGAAAAAGAACAAAGGCTAGAGTTAGAAGGAGGAAAGAAATAACAGAGTAGAAATAAGTGAAACAAATTAAAAATACAATAGAAAACATCAGTGAAACTAAGAGTTGTTCTTTGAAAGATAAACAAAATTTACAAGCCTTAGCTAGACTCACCAAGAAAGAACCAAAATCAGAAATTTAAGAGGTTATGCTACAATTTATTCCACAGAAATACAAAGGATCATAAGTGACTACTATGAAAAATTAGGTCAGCAAATTGGACAAAATTGAAGAAATGGTAAATTTGTAGAAACATACGACCTATCAAGACTGACACATAATGAAACAGAAAATCTAAACAGGCTGAATACTAGAAAGGAGACTGTTAGGGAGGTTTTTGATTACTGACCAAAGTCCAGGAACAAATGGCTTCACTGTTGAATTCTACCAAACATTAAAAGAAAAATTAATACAAATCTTTCTCACACTCTTCCAAAACATAGAAGAGGGGGGAACTCTTCCAAACTAGTTTTACAAGGCCAAGATTATCTTGATATAAAAACCAGACAAGGATGCCACAGAAAAGAAAATTACAGGCCGATGTTCTTGACAAGCCTAATTGCAAAAATCTTCAATAAAATTTTAGCAAACGATTTCAACATACATTAAAAGGATCATAAAGCATGACCAAGTAGGATTTATTCCAGGGTTGCAAGAATGGTTCAACATCCACAAATTAGTCAATATGATTCACCATATTAACAAAATGAAGAATAACAATATGATAATCTCAAATAAATACAGAAAAAGGATTTGATAAAATTAAACATCTGTTTATGATAAAAACTCTCAACACAGTGGCTATAGAGGAAATGTGGTTCAATACAATAAAGGCAAAATATGACAAACCCACAGCTAAGATCATACTCTGATGAGAAGCTAAGAGCTTTCCCTGTAAGATCAGGAACAGAACAAGGATGCCCTTATTGCCACTTTTATTCAACATAGTGTTGGAATTCCTATCCAGAGCAATTAAGAAAAATAAAAGTCCTCCTAATTGGAAAGGAAATAAAACTGTCACTATTTACAGATGACATGATATTATATACATAGAAAACACTAAAGACTCCAACAAAACTGTTAAATGAATTCCATAAAGTTGCAAGATACAAAATCAATACAAAAAGAGATTTTGCATTTCTATACACAAATAATGTACTCTCAGAATGAGAATTTGAAAAAAGAATCCCATTTACAATGGATTCAAAAAGAATAAAATATCTAGGAATAAATTTAGTCAAGGAGGCAAAAGACCTATACTCTGAAAACTATAAGGCATTAAAGAAAGAAAATGAAGAAGATAAAAATAAATGGAATGATATTCTGTGATCATGGATTAGAAGAACACTATTAAAATGTCCATACTACCTAAAGTGATATATAGATTTAATGCTATACCTATCAAAATTCCAAAATAACTTTTCACAGAAATAAAACAAACAATCCTAAAACATGAATGGAACTATAGAACACCCAGAGTAGCCAAAACAATCTTGAGAAGAAACAAAGCTGGAAGTATCATGCTTCCTAATTTCAAACGATATTGCAAAGCTATAGCAATTAAAACATATAATATCAGCATAAAAAGATATATAGATCTATGGAGCAAAATAGAGAGCCCAGAAATAAACCCATGCATATATGGTCAATTAATTTATGACAAAAGAGCCAAGAATTTACAACAGGGAAAGGGGAGTCTTCTCAAATATTATTAGAAAAATTGGACAGCTGCATGCAAAAGAATGAAACTAAACCACTATCCTATCTTACACCATACACAAAAATCAACTCAAAACAGATTAAGGAATTGAATGTAATACCTGAAACTGTAAAACTCCTGGGGAGTGGGGAACACAGGCAGTAAGCTCCTTGACATAGGTCTTGGCAATGATTTTTTTTTTTTGTATCTAACACCAAAAGCAAAACAACAAAATTAAAAATAAGCAAATGGGACTACCTCAAACTAAAAAGTTTCCGTACATCAAAGGAAACCAACAAAATGAAAAGGCAACCCACTGAATAAGAGAAAATACTTGCAAATCCTATACCTGTTAAAGGGCTAATATCCAAAATATAGAGAGAACTAATACAACTCAATAACTACAAAAAATTAGTTAAAATATGGGTAGAATCTATGCACATTTTTCCAAAGAAGACATACAGATGTCAAATTGGTACATAAAGATGCTGTACATCATTAATTGTTAGGCAAATGCAAGTCCAAATCACAGTGAAATATCACCTCATACCTGTTAGAATGGCTATTATCAAAAAAGAATAAATGTCAAGTGTGCAAGGATGTGGAGAGAACAGAACCCTTGTGCACTAGTGTTGGGCATGTAAATTGGTGTAACCACTATGGAAATCAGTATGAAGTTTACTCAAAAAATTAAAAATATAATGCCATATGGTTTAGCAAATTCACTTATTAATATTTATATGACAAAAACTAAAATACTAACTCAAAAAGATACATGTGCCTTCATGTTCATTGCAGCATTATTTATGATAGCCAAGATATTGAAACAACCTAAGCATCATCAATGGATGAATAAAGAAATTGCAGTATATATACACAATGGGATATCATTTAGCCATAAAAAAGAATGAAATCTTGCCAGTTACAACAACATGAACGGACCTTGAGGCCATTATGCTAAGTGAAGTCAGTCAGGCAAGAAACACAAAATACTGTATGATACAAGTGGACTCTAAAAATAAGTACAATTTTTAAAAAGCTCATAGATACAGAGAACAGATTGGTGGTTGCTGAAGGTAGAAAGTGGGGAGGGGAAGTGAGAGGATTGGGTAAAACGGTTTTGTTCTCAGTTTAGATACACTGAGCATAAAATAATAATAATGTATTTAATCTCCTTTGTTGGTACCTGATGCAAAGAAAGCATCCAATAAAGGCTAGCTATTTTATCAATAAAAATTTTAAAAATAAATGAAATATGGCTAGACACTCAGAGGTATAAGAATGGGAAAGAAAAAGTATTTAAAGAAATAGTAACCCCAAATCTCCCAAATTTGATGAAAACTATAAACTTAGAGATAAGTGCAGTTCAATTAATCCCGAGTAAAGCCAAACACAAAGAAACTCATTTCAAAGCATATGATGATTTTATTTGAACCAGTGATACAGAGAAAATCTTAAATGCAACCAGATAAAGTGTATTACATACAGAAAAACAAATATATGAATGATAGATAACTTTCATAAGAACTATGAAAGCCAGAGATAATGTAGATACATCTTTGGAGTACTAAAGGAAAAACAAAACAGTAAAATATTTTTCAGAACTGGTGGCTTTTTTTCAAGACAGTGAGGCAATTCATTGTCATTATGCCTAAACAGGGAAAATAAAGTTTTTCAGACAGAAGTAAAATGACATGCACGACATACAATAAAAGGCATCAGAAATGGTAAATACATAAATATAAAAGATATCTTAGGAATGCCTGGGTGGCTCAGTTAAGCATTCAACTTCAGTTCAGATCATGATCTCACAGTTGGTGGGTTCAAGCCCCGCATCTGGCTCTGTGCTGACAGCTTGTCACCTGGATCCTGCTTTAGATTCTGTGTGTCCCTCTCTCTCTGTGCCTCCCCCGCTCACACTCTGTCTCCCTTTCCCTCTCTGTCAAAAATAAACATAAAAAAAAGGAAAAATAGAAAGCAAAGAGCAGAATGGTTGAAAGAGAAATCAAAATCCTATTTGAAGTTTTCAAACTTTTCTCTCCCTAATCAATAGAACAAAGGAGAAAATCAATAATACTGTAGAAAACTTGAATGACCTGACCTGAATGTCGTTTATAGATCACTCTATCCAAAATTCAATAGAATATCAAGAATTTCATGTGCACATGGACCATTCACTGAATCAGACTTATTTCTGGTTGTAAAACAAATTGTAGTAAATTAAAGGAGCTTAAGTCATACAAAATATGTTCTCTGACCACGGTGAAGCTAAAGTAGAAATCTATATCAGAAAGCTATCTGGAATATTTCCCCAATATTTGGAGATTAAACAATTCTATATAATCCATGAATTAAAGAAATTATCACAGGCATTACTAGAACATACATTAAATAAAAATGAGCACAAAAATTTAGAACACGGAAATGAAGTAGAGGGAAATTTATAACATCAAAATCCTTATATTAGTAAAAGAAAAACAAGGTCAAAAATCAATAGTGTAAGCTCTTCAGGATATTTGTCATAGAGTAATGGAAATATATAATCATCACAGGCGCTACTGGTGAATATGTTGAATAAAAATGAGAACCAAAATTTAGAGCATGAAAATGAAGGAGAGGGAAATTTATAGCATTAAAATACTTATATTAGGGGGAAAAAGGTTAAAAATCATGGTGTAAGCTTCAGGATATTTGTCATAGAATAATGGAAATAGATGATCAAAGACTGTACTGAAATTCTCATTACAGCCTTATTTCATAATAGTTCTAAATATGGAAACAATCCATGTCTTATCAATTCACAAATGAACAAATTGTGGGGAATACATTTAATAGAATAATGTTCGGCAATAGAAATGGGCTACTGATACATGCAAAAACCCCTACTTTTAAGAGCATTATGCTTAATGAAAGAACCCAAATGCAAATAACATGTACTATATGATTCCATTTATATGAAATTCTAGAACATTCAAAACTATCATGACTGAAAACAGGGAATTGCCATAAGCCAGATGGGAGGACAGGGTATGGCTGAAAACAACTATTAAGGAACTTTATGAGTGAGAGACCCGGTATAATAATTTGGGTAGTGATTGGTTACAGGACTGTGAATATTTATCAAAATTCACTGTATTCTACCCTTAAAATTGCTGAATTTTATTGTAAGTTAGACCCCAGTAAAGCTAATTTTAAATTAAAAAAATCAATTCCAGAAAAAATAGATATCTGTGAATCTGAGATTCCACCCAAGGGAGCAAGAACCATTTAAAAATAAATATGCAAGAGAACCTTCTCTTTCAGGAAGAGTTTTCCATAATTCTGAGTAGTGGAAAATACACAGTATTTCTTTTTTCAGTAGGAGTTGCCATTGGTGGCCCTGCTGCTTCTAGAGCAAATGGGATGTGTTTGACTTGCTTAGTATGCTCTAGGAGTTTGAATAGAAAGTCTGTATCTGGAGGTACAGGTGGGGATGCCTCCTGCTGGTATCTTTTTAGTTTACTTTCATGATCTAAATATCCTACCCAATTTTATTAGTTTAATTGAATTTCCTTAGAAGTATATATAATATTCTTCATGCGTGGTATACTGTGCTATATACTGTACCCAAAGGGTTTATTTAAGCTAAATTAAAAACTGAAAATAAAGATATACACACCTTTATGAGTCAACATTATCCAGCTGGATTTCTTCATTTAAATACTATAAGGGTATTATGTAGATTTTAAATATAAATGAGAAACAGAAGGAGGAATTAGACAAGTTGGAAATATTAGAAAAGTCCTACTGAAAGAGAAGGCAGTGTTTCATTATGGAAAGAGCATATTCTTTGAAATAAAGGTCTAAGCATGGAGAAGAAAAATGTGGAGGTGTGATCAGGGAGAGTGAAAGGAAAGGTGGCTGGAATGTAAGGTACTGAGAGGGAAATTGGGGGAAATGGCACTGAAACAAACAGTGGTTTCACTGACAAAACTCTTAAATGCCAGGCTGAATAGTTTTACCCTAATTCAAAGGCAATGGTTTTTTGTTTTTTGTTTTGTTTTGTTTTGTTTTTTGTTTTTTGTTTTGGAGAGGTGTAACACGATCAAAGTTTGCAAGAGAAAGTTTATTTTGGGGGCTTCTGGTTGCTCAGGTTCAGTGTCCAACTCAGGTCATGATCTCCTGGTTGGTGGGATTGAGCCCCACATCAGGCTCAGCACTGACAGTGTGGAGCCTCCTTGGGATTCCCTCTCTTCCTCTCTCTCTGCCCCTTCCCTGCTCGCACATGTGCACTCTCTCTCTCTCAGAATAAATAAATTAATTAAAAAAATTATTCTGGCACTGTAGAAAGGAGACTGGAGAGAAAAGAGGATGGAAAACCACTTGTAAGGGCGCCGCTTTCATCCAACACAACATACTGGGGTTTACATGCCTTCCCCCACATCCCATCTACACACACCATGTTCTCTTAGGATACTTGCAGATGCTCACAGAAGTCAAGGAAGGCACTTGAGTTAGGAAAAAAAAAACATAATGGAACTCTATATTTATATAAAAGCTAACCTTCATAGTAGAAAAGACTTCTACCTTAACATCCTCCTACCCTAGAGCTGTCCTGCCATGTTATAGCCCTATTTCAGCCTAAATAACATTTAGGCATTTCATAGTATACTATTTTTATGGAACTGTCTGAAACCATTTTTCAGCCTACTGAAGTTCCTTTTTCCTGTCCCTCCTTAGTTTATGAAGGACTTTATAACCTTTGAAAATCAATTTATGGTCTTGTCAGGAAATTGTCCCTTAAAAAAATGGATGCAGTTGTCCAATTGGACACACCAAAAAACAAGACAGAAAATTATCTGAAGAAATCACAAATATAGAGCATATTAGTTTGACTGTGTCTCCCACATCTGACTATATTTGAATTTAGAAGCTTTCCTTTGGAAGGCAAAATTTTCTTCTCAGCTATTTTCATGTTCCCACTCAGTAAACATTCACAAATTCCCCCATTAATATTTAATGAGAACCCAGGGTGAAATACCCAACATTTAGATGGCATGGTCAAAGGGTTCCTCTCTTGTATAGACAAAACATTTGAGATTACATTGTGGGGAAATCTAGCAAAGAAAAATTTATCTTTTCTCTTAGATGGTCACAAATCAAGTGTAATAATCTTATAGGTGAATACTGTCATGTAATTAACTTTATAAAAGGTTTCAGAGAGGCTCATAAAAGTGTTCATCCAAAGTCACACAATCAGTAAATTATAGATCCAGAATAAGAACCCATAGTCTTATTCCAGAGCTCACATGATGACTTGCCATTGCATTGAACAAGCTCTAACCTCCGTCCTAAATCTTAGTGCTCTGTGCACTGAACTATAGTTACGTGTGTCTAGGTTTTTCTTTCTAAGATGCTGAGAGATAATGGCATTTAAAGAACTTACTTAGAGGGACACCTGGGTGGCTCAGTTAAGCATCTGTCTGACAACTGATTTCATCTCAAGTCATGATCTTATGGTTCATGGGATTGAGCCCAGCATTGGGCTCTGCACTGTCAGATTCTTTTCTCTCCCCCTCTCTCTGCCCCTCCCCTGCTAGTTCTCTCTTGGTATCTCAAAATAAACAAACAAAAAAAAAGAGTTTACTTAGAAATATGCCTGATGCTAAATGTGGGTTTAATAAATGATAGCTTATATTAATATAATAATTTAAATAGAGGGGAAAAGGCAAATTTTCTGTCTGATGTTAGTTATCTAGAAGAGCCTGAATAAAGACTTCAAATGTGAGAGGGCTTTTGATAGGTGCTCTAATTCAGCAACTGTAGCATTCAGTGGATGTACTAGAAGGGCTCAGAAGACAGGAGACTTGAATATAAATTCTAGCTCTACCCTGGGATTGGTTCTTTTATTAATTATTTATAAGAGCCAAATATTGTTATAGCTAGAAGGGGTGCTAGAAAAAAATCTAATTCAATATATTTTAATTTTATTTACAGGTAGACCCATTGAGACCATAGGTAATATTCAAGGAGGCTGTAACCCCCCCCCCCAGGCTTTCAGGGAAACTTTGGAATGCATTAGTATATGTTATTGTTGCACCCCTCCCCCTGCCCACCCCCCCACTCAGGCAAAACATCCTCATTGTTTTATGGTACTATGAGAATTAGGAGCCATTTATCTGGAACAACTTCTAAAAAGCTTAGCCTTGTATAGAAAGTATTTTTACACAGCTAGTCAATGACAAAGCCAGAACTAAAATCTAACCTGCATTCTTTTTCTTATACCAATAAAAACAATTGAAAAAAATATGCTTTTGTATTTATTTTAATGTTTGATCTAGTGTGCTTAACCAACGAAAAGGTGAAATGAACGTGAAATGTAAGGAATTAGAGGTTGCATTTGTTTCATTTATTATGTTCCAGTGCCAAGAACATACCCAACACAGAGTAGGGTCTCAATAAATGTTTTTTTGAATGAATAAATGACATTAACTCGTCTGTCTCACTGAATTGTTAGATTTCTGAGAACAAAATGCATACTTCAACCACATGGTGGAGCCATTTCATAGTTTATTTGAAAAACAGTTTAGAAGAAACCAAATAATCCAACATACTACCTTTTCTTTGATAAAGTGATTTGAATGCAGAGTATGAAATTTAGATAATTTATCTGGTGAATCTACTCACTTAGAAATCCTTAACAAGTAAAATGGTTAGAATTACTGATAGGAGAATGAAATGTTGCATAGGAGTAGTTTTTACTTCTACTGGTTTAGTTCAGAGAATGTTTTAATCCAAATGACATTTACTTGGTAACTGGTAGGCACTACCTATGGCTCTCTAGTAAGATCCCTTGGGACAGATAAAAGCATTCACAAAATAGCTGAATCAAGATGGAGATCCCACCTGATGTCTAAAGGTATGGACACATGGGCCACAGAGGTCTCAGGAGAAACAGTAAGAACTGGAGCTTTTCTAAATTTCTACATTTTATCTGACATTAAGGTGAATCAAAGAACTTGGGTCTAAGAGACATGGAAAAATAAAACTTTGTAAGTGGGCTTAGATGCTAGAGCTAAAGAGGAAGGGCAGTGATGAAGTGTACTTGTATCAGTTCTAAGGGGCAGGTGATCCTCATTTATTTTAGTTTTTATATTCAATAATGGGGATAGGGGAATAAGTGAGAATTCCAACATCCATACTCAACACCATTTCAGAGTTGACTTTGTGGTTTTCTTTCTAATGTTTTCAGGCTGTTTCTGCACATTCACCCTACCTCTAATACACATATGCCCTTTCTCTTACGCGCACATGCATTCACACACACATTACATTACCTTTTCCAACTGTGGTCACCAGCCTCATCCTCTGGATAGTGCCCTAGGTTTCAGGATGATATGTCACTATTAAAATACCACTTCCCACATATATCTCTATGTAAGTGACTTTTATCCATTTTTTTTCTCTCATTTAAGCTCATCATTTTGAATCATCTCAAGACAAATATATCTTGAATTCCAAACCACCTGGGGTAGATATCGGGACTACATTCCCCCTATAAATTATCCATGAAAGGCTAGTGAAAAGAAACAAAGTCCCTGGACAGGGACTAGAGCAGGCTGCCGTCGACTCCGTTATGACATTTTCTTTGGTTCTTTTCAATAGCCCGTTCTAAGCTCCTTGTCATATAACCTTAACTTCTCTTTTTATTTCTCTACCAAACCCTCAATGTCTTAATGTAACCTTCTTTTTCATTCAAAGCACTAAGATAAACATTCCAAAATATTGGTGCACCAATGTAGTAAATAATGCCTCAAATTTTAAAAATTGTTCCTTTAGCCAACCATATGAAAATGGCATTTTCTCAATGACTCACAGTATTATGTTGGAACATCCATTCCATAAGTGAAATCCCCTTAACTTTCTCAGGGGTCTACAAATTCCATTTAGAGGAGAAATGAAGGATTATGAGAGAGAGAGAGAGAGAGAGAGAGAGAGTGAGTTTGTGTGTGGGGGGTGCCCGTGCACGCAATTTGACATTGTTGAAATAAATTCCCCTCTTCTTTAAAAGTTTTACAAAAGGATAGAGTCATTTATAGCTTAAATCTATATTTTTTAATATATAGTACATGGGAGCATACAGACAAAAGTATGCTTTGAAAAACACTTGCACTAAAAGCAGTGAAGGCAGGACCTGACATTCCCTGCAAAACTCTTAGGAAGTGCCAGAGGTATGGCTGTCAAGGAGAAATAAAAAGGGAAAAGAAAAAGAAAAAGGAAGAAATGGAGTTTTTGTTTTTAAGCAATTATGAGGAGGCTGGTAGCTTTATGACAGATCAAAATCTAAACTATAGGCCAACTATCTTACCAGAGAGAACCATGGAAAGAGACAGCTAAAATGAGCCCTCGTGTGGTCAGAAAAATCCCTGAAGACTACTGTCAAAAACTACCTGCTTGGAATTGTGTCAGAGTGTAATTCCACTTATGCCCCAGGGATTATTGAAAACCATAGAGCCATCAGCCAGCAATTGAAGGAGTCTAAAATTGAGGGGAATATTAAAGTAAGCAGACAATTTAACAGAGAGATCAGAGAAGGTTAGCCAAAGAGAGCTCTGTTAAAATCACCATCACCCCAGAGTGATTCTGCTCTTGCCCTAGCTGCACACTTTGAGGAGTAAGATCAGCAAGTTCACACTGAGAGGGTGAAAGCCTTCCCTAAAATAGTCTAATCAATTCACTAAACAGATTAATGAGCTAATCACAACAAAACAAGACCCAGAAAGGGGTAAGGAGAATAAGCATCCACAATTACTATATTACCTAAAATATCGGCTTTTAATTTTTTTTTTATTTTAGAGAGAGGGTGTGTGCTAGCAGGGGAGAGGGGCAGAGGGAGAGAGTAAGAGAGAGAATCTTAAGCAGATTCCATACTGTGACCTGGGGCCAATCCCACAACCTTGGGATCATGACCTGAGCCAAAATCAAAAGTCTGGGGTGCAACTGACAGAGCCACCCAGGTTCCCTAAAATATCAAACTTTAAATATATGACACATGCAAAACAGGAAAGTATGACTGTATGACTCATATACCTGGAAAAAAAAAAGAGGCAGGAGCCCAGGATAGGACTAGGAGATATAGAATTTAAAGGAAAAAGACTTAACAGGCACTATAACCACATTCAAAGAACTAAGAAAAGCTTAAAGGAAGCTAACATGACAATATCTCATCAGAAGGTGAATACCCTTAAAGAGTTAGAAATTATAAACAAGAAGCAAATGGAAATTACTGAAGTTGTCAAAGTAATTTCACATATAATTTAATAACCAAAAGGAAATAGTCCTTAAAGTAGGTTTCAGTAGATTATGTCTGAATTGAAAGAATCACTGAACTAACTATAAAATAGCATGAGAGAGAATACCCAATCTGAAAAACAATGGGAATAAAGAGTGAAGAAAAATAAACAGAGCTTAAAAAACTAGAAGACAGTTGGCTGAAAGTTCCCCAATTTGATAACAGGAAAAAATAGTCTAACACATGATGCTGGGATAACTAGATAGCCAAATTGAAAAGAATTTAGATTTCCGCCTCATACCATATAATAAAGTTAACTGAAATGGACCTTACACCTAATGTAAGTGTTAATACTATAAAAAACTAAGAAGAAGAAAAAAAGCTATGTTTTATGAAATTGTACTTCAAAAGAAACCGTCAAGAGAGTGGGGAAAAAAAAAACACTGAATGGGAGAAACACATTTTCATAAATTTATAAAGGACTTTAATCCAGAATATGTAAAAGAAAACTTTTATAACTCAGTAATAGAGAGCCCAATTAAAACTGGGTAATGGATTTGAACTGATATTTCTCCAAAGAACATATACAAGTGGTGAGTAAGCAAGTTTAAAGATACACAACATCATTAGCCTCAGAAAAATACACATCAAAAACACAGTGAGAAACCACTCTCTCTATTCACTAAGATGCCTATTATCAGAGAAGAGTAAGTGTTGGTGAGGATGTGGAGAAACTGGAACCATCAAGAACTGCTGGTAAAATGAAAAATGGTGCAAACATTTGAGAAAGCATTCTTCCAGTTTCTCGAAAGATTAAATAAGGATTTACCATATTACCCAGTAATTTCACCCCTGTCTGTATACCTAAGACCATTAAAAACATATATCCAATAGAAACCAGTGCACAAATATTCATAGCTGCATTACTTATAATAGCCAAAAAGTAGAAACAATCAAACTGCTCAACTGATAAATGGTTAAGATGTGATATATCCATATAATAGAATACTTAGCACTACATATAAATGAAGTATACTAAATGCTATGACCTAGATGAATCTTGAATATATTATGTAAAATGAATCCATTCACAGAAGACCACATGTTGTTTGATTCCATTTATATGAGATATCCAGAATAGGCAACTCCGTAAGACATAGAGTAAAAGAGTGGTTGTCTAAGGCTGGAGGGGTTGGGGGGAACATAATGAAGGCTGCCAGTAAGATGGGGTTTCCTTTTGAGGTGATGAAGTGTTCTAAAATATATTGAGGTTATGTTCGCACCATCTTATGAATACACTAACACCATTAAATTTTACATTTTAAATCTGAGTTGTGTAGTGATTCATGGTTCAAAAACGCTGTTAATTTTTTAATAACATGTCCTCGTGGATTTGAGGAAAATGAGAATAAAAAACTTCTAAAAGCTTTTGACAGAGGCAAAAGAGGTTGCCTATAAAGGAATAGGATTTAAAACTTATTTAAAAAACTTAGTCACACAGGAAGGAATCAAGATTTCAAAATTCTGGAGAAAAGTTTAGTTTTCTGTTTGATTTCCACACCAAAAATGTTCTCATTCAAGTGTAAGTAATATATTAGTTTTTTTTTTAATTGCTGCATAACAAATTATCACAAACTTAGTTTAAAATAATCTACACTCAGCAACTTCCCTGTGTCAGGAGCCCAGTCTGGCTTAACTGGGTTCTCTGCTCAGGGTCTCACACAGTAGTAATCTAGATATTGGCCAGGTTATACTCCTTTCTGGAGCTTCAGGTCCTCTATGAATTTACATGGTTGTTGGAAGAATTCCTCTTTCTCAAAGTTATAGGACAAAGGTCCCCTCTTTCTTTCTACTTTCAGCTGGGGGCTAATTTTGGCACTTCTAGCACCCCTCAGTTCCTTGCCATGTGGCTCTCACAGACCCTCTTACAACATGGCAGCCTGCTTCATCAAAGGATATTCTTCTCCAGCCATCTAAAGTGTCATCTTGTAGTCATGGGAGTGACTATTCCATCACCATTGCTAGAAGTCAGTCACAGTTTCCCACCCACATTCAAGAGGAGACTATACAAGAATTTAATTCATTTGAAGGTCATCTTAGAATCCTTTCTGCCATACAAGGTTTAAGTCTCAGAAAGTTTATCCTCATGCCTTTTCAGAGCAAGTGATCTCAGATATGCGCTTACAAAACATGGCAAAAAAAAAAAAGAACAAAAACAAAACAACAACAACAAAACTGGGACTTGTGATATAAAAGGGGGGCATATACCACAAGGGCCATTTTGAGATATGGCTGATTATTAACATTTTAAGGAGTTTTCAGGCCAGTTGTTAAATGTAGTCAATATTAAAAATTAAATAAGTGTACAATTAAATAAGTTATATTTAAAAATGGAGGGGTTCCTGGGTGGCTCAGTCAGTTAAGTGTCTGACTTTGTCTCAGGTCGTGATCTCATGGTTGGTGAATTCAAGCCCCACATCAGGCCCTGTGCTGACAGCTCAGAGCCTGGAGCCTGCTTCAGATCATGTGTCTCCCTCTCTCTCTCTGCCTCTCCCTCCATTCGTACTCGGTCTCTCTCAAAAATAAACATTAAAATCTAATAAATATAAAAAAATAAAAACAGTGACAATACTCATTCTTATCACTTCCTAGTTATTTTACTACATTTTCTTACTACTATGCCCAAGATTACTTACACCTATTATATCTTTATGATAGGCATACTGGACAATAACGAATTACTGCACATCTCTTTCCAACTCTGCCTTCAGTGACTTCAGGTTGGCAGTTTGAAATTAGCCATATAGGGAGTATTCACACCACAGAACTTGGCAAAGGTTACAAATAAGGCCCAATCCCTTATTGAAGAGCTGGTTGTTAAATATTCAGTACCTCATTGATTGCAGAAAGAAATTTTAGATTTCAAGGCACTATGCCTTATAGAAAAGCAGCAACAGCATAGCTGTTTACAGCTATGAACTTTGAATACAAAGATGATAGTACAAGGTTTTGAGAGTTTGGGAATGGGAAAAACTATTCAGAGGGTAGAACAAGGGATTCAAATATGGATATGGTATAAGAATCCAACTCCATAGCCCAACTAGAACTTTGCATTCTAAGGTTATTTTGGAATAGGAATATCTTAATACCTTTGGTAAAGATGATTACTCATTGTAGTTCCTAGCTCTCAAGGATATTAACCCCTAGATGGGCTCTATAGTAAATTCTTTCCTCTGGTTGATCCTGTGGAGTAACAGGGAGAGTGAAGGTGGCTGGCCTAGATGGGAGCATAAATTTATGAGATCATTAGTCCAGAGAACATCATATTCCCCTAAGCTTCACCTTTACTGAAGTATAAGATTGTTGTGGGCAGAGGATCAGTCCTGCCTGAAAATTTCTTCAGGTCAACCACAGGCCTTGTACAGAATAGATGCTAAGTATTGTATGCAGATGTCATATTGAATTGAATTGAACTGAACTGAGCTACCTGGCATAGAATTAAGGCCTATGTTCAGTACTTTAATGAATATGATTAATGATTTAAGGATCAGAGATAATGTACTTGGAATGAAAGCTTATGAACAAAAGTAATATGATGGTCTTATATTTATGAGCATACTGTCTAAACATTTTATGTATGAAGAATTCCAGCGACACGTATCTATACTAAAATACAATTTTATTTTATGGAAAACAATTAGGAAGCTCCAACTAAAAATTAAGAACACAACTCACCCCAAATATAAAGTGCTTTTTCTTTATATGCATTTTGAGTATTTTATCTTTTGACATAGAATGCTACACTGAGTTCTACTTTTGAGGACACTGTTTCTTTTTTAATCAGAGAACATTAAAATTTACAGTAATTTTCTCATAGAGAGAGAATATGGAGGGAACCAAACTATTTGAAGTGTTTCATTCTTTGGCTTATTTCTCTATGAATACTTGAATCCAATAGCTTATAAGTAGATATCCCTGTGAATCTGATATTTCAACTTTCACTCTACAGGATGAAGTTTCTAATGTGTCCTGGGTAAATGGCTTTCTTGGTCAAGACTTCAATTCTCAACACTTTTTGTAATCTCCACTAATTGTAATTCAGTGCTAAGTTTTGAGCTTTACAAAACACAAGATCCCTAAACTTGATATTGAATTTCATTTCATTTAGCATTTAATGACTGCTAACAAGTACACTTAACAATAGTTCTTCAACAAATTCATCACCTGTAATCCATAATGCCTTCCTGCTTTCATTATCTGTCAGCCCCATTTTATCTTCATTTTCCCTCATAACCAGCATAGAAGCCATGTTTCACTTACTACAACAATTACTTTGAAAATACCCAATATTTCATTCTCCTTTCTGCCTCCATCATTCTTACAAAAATAATTCGACCATCCATACTTTCTATCAATATACCAGAGCAGCTAGAAAGAATCATGCAACTAGGTAGAACAGTATATTAGTTTCCTAGAACTACTATAACAAATCAACACAAATTTGTTGGACTAAAACAACAAAAAATTACTCCCTCACAGTTCTGGAGGCCAGAAGTCTGAAATCATTACCACTGGACTGAACTCAAGATGTTGTCAGGGCATTACCTACCCTGTGGCAAGATCATCTAATTTCGGCCTCTGTGGTCACATTTTCTCCTCCTCTTTTGTGTATAATGTTCCTCTGCTTCACTCTTATGCCATCATCTACCTGAACATTCTGAGGTAATTTCCTCAATTCAACATCCTTAATCACATCTTGCATAAACTTTACCATGTAAATTAACATTCACTGTTTCCAGGATTTAGGATCTGATACCTTCGGGGGACCATTTATTAACCTACCACAAATAGTTGCTCTTTAAATTCATGATCTCAAAATTCAAGTAGGTTCTCCACATTGCCTAGCAATCTTACTATATATCAGCTGACTCTCCAAGAGGACTGTACATCTGCTCTCTCTCAAATCTTTGATATTGTGTCTTTCAAACTCCTCAGCTAAAGAAGAGTCTACATGTTTTATTTTCCTATCTCTCCAACCTCATTCCATGCCATTGCTCAATTGCTTGCTATGCACCAGCCACAGTTCATTCAACACATACAGCTCTTTCTTAATTCACAGCATTTTACACACACCATACCTTCTCAGATATGTTGCATTGCACTGCTTTTCTTCCTCTTAGCTCTCCCCCAAACTAAAACCAAGACTCTCCTTGCTTAATCCTGCGAGGTCACAAAACATCACTTTATATTCAACTTTTCAGGCAACACTATCTTGTTTCCAATTTCTACCCTCTCCACACTCTTCCCACTCTACATACTTTATTTAATGTAACTGAAGACCACGTTTATTTATCTACAATTGTATACCTAGTATATAGTCCAATGTCTGGAGCTTAAAAGGCACTCAATGACTTTCTAAATGAATTCTAAATGATAAATGGAATAACTAAATGTTAAAACCTCACAATTTCATGTTGAAGTATCTGCATGGCTGAGACTGTGAACTTTGGGGTCAGAAAAACTTGTATTTGAATCCTGGCTTCCTCTTGTCTTAACTGGAAGAATGTGAGCAAAGTAAACAATATCTTGGTATTCTACCTATCACTGATTAAAAGCAGTGTCAAGTTACAACTCTACCTCTGACCAGGTCTGTAATTATGGACCTTGTCAGACCTCAGTTCTTCATCTTTAAAATCATGGGCTTGGATTAAGTGAAGTCTGACATTCAAATCATGTCTAATATTCTATAATTCCCTTTTTGTGGAAGATTCTAAATGGGAAAATTCAATAGGACAAAAAATTTATTAAAATTTCTGACAAAACTTAGGGGCACCTGTGTGGCTCAATCGGTTAAGCATCCAGCTTTGGCTCAGGTCATGATCTCATGGTTTGTGAGTTTGAGCCCCACATCAGGCTCTGTGCTGACAGCTCAGAGCCTGGAGCCTGCTTCAGATTCTATATCTCCCTCTCTCTGTCCCTCCCCTGCTCACACTCTCTCTCTCCAAAGTAAAGAAACATAAAAAATTTTTTAAAAAATAAATAACATAAAATTTATGACAAAATTTATATAGCTATGCTGAATATTTATGACTTTTTAAACTTTTGAATGTTTATTATGTACAACATAGGCACATGAAAATATTGGTCATCACAATATCTATCTTTTCAGATTTTACTATGCTTGATTCAGGGGGTTGACAAGCCACACTGTTTGCCAATCATCTTTCATCCTACACATTTGACAGATTGGAAAGCCGTGACAAAGAACTAATTTCAGTTCAGCTTGGGTTATTCTTTGAAACTTTCACAGAACTAGATGGATGTGCTCTATGTGAAACAGATGATAGTTTTGGACAACACATCTGTGAGATGGATAGGTAAGAAACAGTATGAGTTCACTCAGAATTTTTATTTTTTATATTGTCAGAATATGGAGAAAAAAATTAACCTCTTTGGTACGAGACAATGTCATATCTGGAAACTACTAGCTACTCATTAGAAAAATATTTTAAACATTGTTTCAGGTCAGGCAAGAACTGAAGGCAAGCACATATAGATAATAGACCTTGATATCAGAACCAAGAAGGATATTTAAGACATGCATGCACTGAATAATGAAGAGGGGAAAAAAATGAACTTGGAATCAAGATTATCTGGATTCTAGTTCTGGCACTGTCCTGAGCTTGCTTTATAACAATATATCATATAACGGTATATATGTCAGTGTTTTCTCCTGCACTAAGATGTATTGAGTCAAATAATTCTTGTCAACTGTCAACAATATGAGTATCAGTTAAGATGACCTAATGCAAGTAACAGAAGACTTAACTTCAAGTTTACACAATAGGAATACTTACGATTTCATACAATATGAAATCTAGTGATCAGACATTTGATGGCTGCTTGATTTAATGATCAACAATGTCATGAAGGGTCCAGGTTCTTTTCACCTGTGAAGACTCATCCCCTCTTAAAGGATGACTGCAGCAATTTCAGAAATAACACTCACACACAATGTTCAAGAACCAAAGGGACTCTCTGATGCCTTTAAAAATAAGAGAATTGAGAACATTTTTAAAATTGAATTTCATACACACACACACACACACACACACACACACATATATACACACAAGCATACAGAAACAGAGGAGGGATGTATATATGTACACATAGGAAGATGGTATATTTTAAACCTTAGAATACTTTGGTCAAACTGAGTATAATAAAATTGATTGGTTATTCCTAATTTTGCTGGACAAAGTAGAGAAAGAAAAGGATAAGCCTGGGATTCCAAGTGTCAACTCAAGTACCTCATGAATGACCTGAAGTTTTCTGGGTCTGTCCTAAAAGAAACCCTTATCTCCTATAGCTGCAGAGCTGAAATTGTTGAAAACCAAACCCAGAGCCTCATCCTAAGAGTGGCTGAATTATAATGTAAGTTGAATTCCCAACCTCAGAGTGCTGCTGTTAAAATAAGAGCATACGGGTGCCTGGGTGGATCAGTCAGTTAAGCAGCTGACTTGAGCTCAGGTCATGATCTCACGGTTCATGGGTTTGATCCCGCCATCGGGCTCTATGCTAACAGCTCAGAGCTTGGAGCCTGCTTCTGATTATGTCTCTGTCTCTCTCAAAAATAGTAACTATAATTTTTTTTTTAAATAAGAGCATTGATTGGGATAGAATAAGATTCTCAAAATGGGAATGGAAACATACGGGAAGTTCCTGATGAATCTGGAGACACTGAATGCTTAAGTTCTGATGAGTCTCTTTTGCCAGTGAAAACTACCATGGTATCCCTATCTAAGAAGATTACCCCTGCTTTGCCTGAGAAAAACATAACAGTCTCCCATGAAATAACTGCAATGCTGCTAATTCTCTTCAGGTACTCCTCACCTCTGCCCGAGGCTCTTAGTTTCTAGACCCATAACTAGACTCATGTCCCGGCAGGCCCTGAAAATTGAGGTACAAAGTGTGGCCTATGAAGAGGTGTATTATACTACAAAACAACGCCATGCTTTTTCCAATTTATACAGGCAGAAATCCAGAGAATATGTGTGGCAATGGATATTGAGGGTAAGGGATAATGGTAGAAGGAACATAAAATTTACTCAGGCTGAATTTATTGGTATCAGCCATTTAAGCAGAGAATCTGAATGTAATGTTGTGGCTTAGAGGATTAAAAAGGACTCTGGTTGGCTGAAACATAGGCCAAAAGGTGGCCTACACCACATTAAGTAGAAATGCCAGGGCCACCTGGGTGGCTCAGTTGGTTAAGCGACCAACTTCAGCTCAGGTCATGATCTTGCAGTTTGTGAGTTCTAGCCCTTCATCGGGCTCTGTTCTGACAGCTCAGAGTCTGGAGATACTTCAGATTCTATGTCTTCCCCTCTCTCTACACCTCCCCTGCTCACGCTCTGTGTCTCTCTATCTCTCAATAATAAACATTAAAAAAAAAAAAAAAAGAAATGCCAGACGGTCTTGGTAAAAGGATAGAAGTGCTTAGGGAAGTTGGAATGTTAAGGTATATTTATCCTGTAAGACCTTCTCACTCACTCTTGGAGGGTCCAGAGTTCATAGCTTGACTGTGAGAAATTTGTGAGCACAGCCCCAACATCCTTGAACAGCTTTATAGTCACTCTTCTCTACAGATGAGAAATTATAGTGGGAGCTGCTACCACTGAATCAGGAAATCTAAATGCAAAAGGGACAATTGGATTTCGGAATAGCAGAGGGCAAGTGAAAGCACTTAATCAAAGGCAAGGTAGGTGTAGTTGTCCTAGAGAGAACAGAGCCAAAGTAGCAATCAGAATAGTCTAACTAGAAGAGAACACATAATGTTGGCTAGCTGAGCACAGTGTTCCTAAGTATCAAATAGATGCATGTCTTTTAAATTTTTACTTGGATGGGGGGACACCTGGCTGACTCAGTCTGCATAGCATGTGATTCTTGATCTCAGAGTCATGAGATCAAACCCCATGTTGAGCATGGAACCGACTTAAATATGAAAAATAATTTAAAAAATAAATTCTTATTTGATTTGTATAAGCAGAAGAGTTCTGGGTCAAGTGAACAAAAGTCTAACTTAAATAATAAAAACAGAGTCATGACCAATGAATTCCCAGATTTGAGTCAGTGTATAAACCCAGAAACTCATGAGTCAAGGGGAGGGTGGGTCCTCTTGAGGAAGAACCCTGTCACACTGTCAAAAATTTGTATTAATCCTTCTTTTAGCCTTCCCCAAAGGTACCTACAGCCAAAGTGACTGTACCTTAGGGAACATAAAATAATCAGATTATTTAACACTGGCTCTAAACTGATACTAATTCAAGGAAACCCAAATTTCACTGTGTTCTACCACTCAGAATAGGGCTTATGGAAATCAGATAATTAATGGAATTTTAGTTCAGATTTGTCACAGAGTGGGTCCCCAAACTGATTTTATAATCATTTTCCTAATCCTGGAATTCATAAGTGGAATATACATACTCAGCAACTGGTACAACCCACGCATTGGTTCCTTGACTCATGGAGTGAGGGGTATGATAGTAAGAAAGACCAAGTGGAAGCCACTAGAACTGCCTCTATCCAAGAAAATAATAAACCAAAAGCAATACTGCATTCTTGGAGGGATTGTAAAACTCAGTGCTATCATCAAGGACTTGAACAGGATTCCTATCACATTTCTATTCAACTTGCCTATTTGGCTTGTGCAGAAAACAGGCGGACCTTGGAGAATGACCAAGGACTATCACAAGCTTAACCAGGTGGTGACTCCAATTGCTGCTGAACCAGAAGTGGCTTCATTGCTTGATCAAATTAATACATAGTCTGGTAACTGGTATGCAGCTATTAATATGGAAAACGCTTTTTTTGTCAGTATACCACCAGAAGCTATTTGATTTCAGTTAGCAATGCCAGAAATACACCTTCACGGTCCTACCCCAGGGGTGTACCAACTCTCTAGCCCTAGGTCATAATTTAGTTCACAGGGATTTTGGTTGCCCTTTCCCTTCTACTGATCTAGAACACTGATGACAGACTGATTGGACCTACTGAGCAAAAAGTAGCAACTCCTCTAGATTGTTGGTAAGATACTTGTAGGTCATAGGATGGGATACAAATCTGACAAAATTTCAAGGGCCTCTACTTCAGTGATATTTCTGGGGGTTTAGTTGCATGGGATATGTGGAGATAACCCTTCTAGGATAAATAATAAATTATTGCATTTGGCCCCTCTTACAACCAAAAAAGAGGCACAGTGCCTAGTGGAACTCTTTGGGTTTTGGAGACAACATTCCCCATCAGAGTATGCTGCTCCAGTCCATTTACCTAGTGACCTAAAAAGCTGTTTGTTTTGAATAGGACCCCAACAAGAGAAGGCTCTGCAACAGATTTAGGCTGCTGTGCCACCACCTGTGTCATAGGATCCAGTACCTCTAGTGTTTGAGGTGTCACTGTCAGGTAGGGATGCTGTTCGAATCTTAGGCTGGCTCCTAGAGGTCAATCACAGTGCAGACACTTAGGATCTTGGTTGATCACTGGATAATCAAGTAACTGGCTTGATACAGTGGTGGAATGGTCCTTTTTGAAGACACAGTTACTGGTCTTGGTGGAAATACTGTGAAGGTCTGAAGCAAGGTTCTTCAGAAGGATGCATATGTGCTAAATCAGCATCCAATGTATGGTGCTATTTCTCCCATAGCCAGGATTCATGGAGTTAGGAATCAAGGGGTGGAAATGCGAGGGACATTATTCTATGGGAGTCTATACCACTGTTTACCTCCTAGTGACCCACCAAAATTTTGCTTCTTTTCTCCATTACCTCATGTGCTGCTACTCTAGAGATCTTAGTTCCAAAGGGAAGAATGCTTCTACCAGGAGACACAACAATTATTTCGTTGAACTGGAAATTAGGATGAACACATGGCTATTTTGGGTGACTGGTCCTGAATAATAGGAGAAAACTGAACTGCTACTCTACAGTGGAGTTAAAGAGTATGTCTGGAACACAGGCTATCTCTTAGGACATCTGTTAGCAGTACCATATCATGATGAAAATGAAAATGGTCAATGGAAAACTACAACAACCCAATTCAGGCAACATTATCAATGGCCCAGATCCTTAGGGAACAAAGGTTTGGATCACCCTCTAGGTAAAGAACCATGACCAGCTGAGGTGCTTGCTGAAGGCAAAGAGAATATGAACAGAAGGTAGTTCTAAATACTAGCAATAGCCATGTGACCAGTTATAGAGTTAATATCTGTAATTTGAATATTTATTTTTTATTCCATTATGAATATGTTTCTATTTGTATGGGAAATATATTTTCTTTCCTTTCTTCTTCCCTCATATAACAGAACATATATTGACTTTATATCATACTATTTAAGTTACTGGATATCAACGAGAAGAGTGAACATCACCCAAGGACTTCCCATCATCTTCTGGGGAAAGGGTATTTTTGGTTGTACACAGGATAGCTGTATCATGTTAGGTGGAAATATGATCTTGTTATTGTCTTTGTCTGGAGATTATGTAGGATTTAAAGAGATGTGTGTGGGGGGTAAATTGACAAGGGATAACCTATGGTGGTTAATTTCCTATCAGCTAGACTGTAGTACCCAGTTGTTTGGTCAAACATCAGTCTGGATATTTTAGATGTAGCTAATGTTTAAATCAGTAGAATATGGCTGAAGAAGATTATCTTTATTAAGGTGAGTGGGCCTTATCCAATCAGTTGAAGGCCTTAAAAGATTGAGGTCTCCCAAGAAAGAAAGAATACTGTCTTTAGAATCAAAAACCTTATCACCTCTCCCCTGGGTCTCCAGCCTCCAGATCCTCCTACCTGCAGATTTCAAACTTGCCACAATTGTGTGAGTTAATTCTTTAAACAGCTCTCTCCATATATATATTCCATTAGTTCTGTTTCTCTAGAGAACCCTAATACATCTGATAGGTTCAATAGGTTTTCATAAAAATTTCTGTGAGATCAGCTCCCAGCAAGCATCAAGTCTACCCTCCCCACACCTAATTATGGTCATCTCCACAACCCTGTATGAGACCACTATCCTAACTTCTCATAGCAAATATCAATTTGTGGTTTTTATATATTACATAAATGTAGGGCTATAGTTCATCTGGCTTATTTCATTTATCACAATGTTAAGAAGATTCATCAATATTGTATGTGGTTACAGTTCATTCTCATTTAGTATAATATTTCATTGTTTGAATATAGCGACTTAAAATTCATTTTACTGCTAATGGATATTTAGGTAGTTTTAAAATTTTATTTAATACTAATGATTTTGCTACAAAAATTTTAGTACATGTCTTTTGGCAAACAAATGACTTCATTTCTTTGGTGAATAAATGCATATATACTTAGTAAAATTGCTAGATAAGGTGCATACATGTCCAGTTTTAGTAGCTGTAGCGAAAACATGTTTTGTTAATTTATATTCTCGTTAACTATACATAAGATAGAATGTTCTACATTATTTTCAACACTTATTTTCTCTTTTTTTAAAACTTTAACCGTCTGGTAAGTATGTGTTAGCATTCCTTCATAGTTTTATTATGCATTTCCCTGATGACTAGTAAAGCTAAACACTTTACATATATAATATACAACATAATATAAATATGGAAAAATATTTTATACAAATACGTGTAGATTTTATAAGTTTTTATAGATCTTATAGATACAAAAGCTTTTATATATACAAGTTTTATACATACAAATCTTTTGTTCATTATTTTATATGGGGACATACATTATTTCTCTTTTTATAACTATCATGTAGTAAGGTGTGTATTCAAACTTTTGTCCTTTTTTTCAATTGGGTTGTTTTTTCTATGTAGTCAGAAGGACTTTTTTGTTTATTAAAATTGCTGTTTGTTTAAAGATAAAATTTTAAATATGTCCTCCATTTGTGTGAACTATTTTTTCCCCATCTTGTAATGGTATCTTGTGATCATTAAGAAATAAAAATTCTTAATTTTAATATAGTCCAATTTATTAATTTTCCATTCTGATTAGCAATACTTTCCATCCTTTAAGGCTGGAAAACAAACAAAACAAAAAACTTTACCTAAAAAATCCCAGCAAATTACCTCTTATATTTAACTGGCCAAAACTGCATCCTAGGTCTATTCCAAAATTATTAAATGAGAGGAAGAACAGAATTGACCTGAAGTAATCAAACTCAACATTCTGGGGCTAGAGAGGGGTCCAGCTTCTGTGTGGCTTTTTATTTGGCCTTTGGGCACAAGAACACTGCATAGAAGCACTCAATAAATATTTCATAAGTTTTTCAACAAGGAAAAATATAGAGAAAATGACTACTGGATAGTCAACTAAAATTAACCATGGAAAACTACATGTAATATGTGCATTCCTTGTTTGCCATCTCTAATCAGTGTTCTTTATGCTTTTTTTATGAATGAATTAGATCACCAGTCAGTCTAGAAACCTAGAGACCCATGTACGTCAAATCCATATATATGAAAATACATTTTTTTAGCAAATTGTACTATGTACTTTCCCTTTTCACATTCTTTCTCTTCTTTTTCTCCTTCCATGCATATTGACGTTATCATTACCTCATTTTAGGCTTTTTAGAATAGTCTTCTCTTCCTACACAGAACCCCTTCCATGAATCCTTCAATACACAGAAATCCATCCCCTAATTTTCTTCCTAATGCATCATTTTCTTTAGAATATACTTCCCTGCTTCCAATCTTCCAATGATTCCCAAATGGCAAAGGTAGTGTGATGATTCATTTTACATGTCAACTTGATTGGACCACAAGATGCTCAGATATTTGGTGAAATATCATTTTAAGTGTTTCTATGAATATTTTTGGATGATATTGATATTCAAAATCAGTAGACTGAGTAAAGCAGATTGCCTTCCTTCATCTAATCAATTGAAGTTCTGAATAGAACATCAAAGCTGACCCCAACCCTTCCCCCAACCAATAAGAGAGTTCTTCTGTTTTAACTGCCTTCAAAGTAGGACGTTGATTTTTTCCTGCCTTAAGACTGAAACTGAAAACGTAGGCACCTCTCAGGTTTTGAACTATGAGCCTTTGGACAAAAGCCACACTATAGGCCTTTCTGGTTCTGAGGCTTTGGACTCAGATTGAACCTACCACATCAGCTCTTCTGGATCTCTAGCTTGCCAACTCATCTTCCAGGTTTTGGGATTGTCAGCCCCCACAATTGTAGAAGCCAATACCATAGAGTAAATTTCTTTCTCTCAATCCTATCCATTCTGTTCCTATGGAGAATTCTAATACAAAGTCCAAAATCCTTATCAGAAAATCAGAACTATCACTACCCTCTAAATTTATTTCCAATCAACCATTTCCAACATTCTTTCTCACTACCCTCTCACCAAACATTTTTCACTCTGGTCAAAATATTTCACCATTATACACCCTGTGAGTTCTCCCTCATTGCTGCTATCTTTGTTACAATGAAATACACTAGCTCACCTTTATTTGCTAAAATAAAGCTCACCTTCTCATTGAAACCTCCCTGTTTCTGTGTGTGTGTCTTCATTAATCACTGTATTTGTTTTAAGTTGTCTTAGATGTATTTTACTTTTGTTGCTCTTTCCCAACCAATTAAAGGCAAACATTTAGTGAGTAATTATGTGTCAGCTACTACACAAAGAGTTTTGCATGCATTATCTAATATAACTACATTATAAGTTAGGCACTATTATTATTGCTATTTTATAAATGAGGAATCGGAGGCTCAGGCATGTTGGGTAATCTTTCCCCAAAGCCAACAGTGGAATCAGGACTCAGCTACAGTTCTGCCTGACTCTAAAGTTCTTTCTCAAAACCACCATACTGACATTTGGGTTTTTAACCCTGGTTACTACAGTTTCTTGTATACAGCAAAACTTGATAATTTCTTGATCTTCATAATAGTAAATGATATTCCAGTTTAAACTGGAATCTAGTGAGCATTCCATGATAGATTCTCCTAGCTTTGCTGCAAAATAACCATGAAGACATAGAAACAGATGCTCACAGTCCCCCAAAGCTTGGATATAAAACCATCATCTTGCTATTGATTCTCCTAGCTATAAGAATTGTGAAGATGAATTGTGAATCATGATTTGTATCCTGAAGAAATGCTATTATGTTATCAATGAAGGTGAGGTTGCTCATAGGTTTTTCATTTTAACTTAGCATTGGCCTTAAACCTCCCAATACAGCCTTCCTTATCTGTTAAAAGCTAGGGGAATAATAACATACTCTAAATAAGAGCTAATACATAGCTCTTACTCTGTGCCAGACACTGTTCTAAGTGCATTAAACACAATAATGCACTTAATTCTCACACCAACCTTTTGACATGAGCACTCATCATATCCCCATATCACAGATGTGGAAACTGAAGCATAGAAACACATCAAATGGCATTCTTAAGTACAGATAGTAATTGGCATAGATGGATTTGAATTCAGAGTCCTAAAGATTATTTATCACAATGCTAATCTTCACTATATATATTCATAAGATAGGTGAGTTCCTCCTATGCTGTCTGGCCTTACATTGCAAACTCTGCTCCCTCGCATCCAGTACAAATGCTGTGATCCTTGGAGCCCCTTGGCTGATTCAGGGAGCCAGCTGCAATGGTTGCCCTCTGAAGGGTATAGGCAGCCAACTTGGACTGCATCCTGCAAGCCTCTGTGCTGGAACTCTAAGAGTATGGGCCAAGACATATGGCTGCCTCCACTCAGCTTTCAAAGGACAGGGCTGCCAATAGCCTTGCAACCCAAGCTGGGGAGCACCCTGGGAACAGGACTGTCAGAGAGTCCGGAAGGTCCTTCCCAGTGAACATCCAGCCAAAGATGATTGTTCTTTAGCCTTAAGGTCTAGAGAGGGAATTTGTCCTGTTATGTTTTGGACTTACTTGATACTTTTTTTTCTCCCTTGTGAGGTGGGAAGGTCTATCCTGTACCTGTCTTACCACTGAGTTTTGGAAGCAGGTGACTTGTTTGGTTTCACAGATTCACAAATGGAAGGGAATTTGCCCCAGGACAGATTGTACCTTGAGTCCCTCTTATATCTGATTTAGATGATTTTTAGGTAAGACTTTGGACTTGAACTTTAAAGTTAATGCTGTAAGTTAAGATTTTGGGGGCTATTCAGATGGAATGAATGCATTTTGCATCTGAAAAGAACATGAATTTTAGGGAATCAGAGGTGGAATGCTATCTACTGAATGTTTGTGTCACTCCACCCCCACCCCAAACCACATGTTTGAACCTAATCTGCAAAGTAATAGTATTTGGAAGTGAGGTCTTTCGAGGTGATTAAGTCATTAGAGTGGAATCATAAATGAGAGTAGAATCTTATAAATGAGATCTGTGCCCACTTAGAAGAAACCACATAGAGCTTCTCTGCCCCTTAAACCATGTGAAGACACAGGTGGGAAGATAACCATCTATGAACCAAGAAGCAGACTCTCACCAGACACCAAATCTGCCAATACCTTGCTTGATCTTGGACTTCCCAGTCTTCAGCATTGTGAGAAATAAGTTTCAGTTGTTATAAGCCACACAGTCTATAGTATTTTGTTATTGCAACCCCAATGGACTAAGACGTATGGCTCAAAGATGACTTTTCATACGAGATACTCTTAAGTTTATATCTACAATTTAGACCTTTGGCTAAGCACCCGAAAATATCCAACTGCCTACTTGATATCTTTACTTGAATATCTATTAAGAATCTCAAATTTAACATATTAAAAATAACCTGCTGATTGTGCTCTAAAACCCACTCTCTGGCAGTCTTCCCCATTTTAAAGATTCTTCCATTTGCATTCAGGCAAAAAACCTTGCAATTAACCTTGATGTGCTTCCTTTTCTCACACAGTAGTTCCAATGCATTGCAAGATAATTTTTGGCATAGCCATCAACTATTCTGTGGACCCATGTAAATTTGCTAACTTTTGACCATTTTTGAGCTATAATAGTATCAATTTCAAATGGCTCAACTTAATATATACCCAGAACCAAACCACCATCTCTACCACTACGGTCCTTGTTCAAGTCACCATTATTTCCCATCTGAGTATTACAGTAGCCACTTGATAGACTTCCAACTTTCCTGCAAGCTATTTTCTAGGCAGCAGCCCTAGTGATCTGTGAAAGGTACAAATCAAATGTCTCAGCATTATTCAGAATACTCCAATGGCTCCCCATCTCAGTCAGATTAAATGTCACAATCCTTAAAATGCCCTACAATGTCCTTCATGATCTTACCGTCTGCTATTTTTCTATACATGAGCAAATCACATCCCTCACATCCCTGCCCTGCCTCTAACCCTCTTCCACCCATGCTAACCCCCTCCTGTTCCTCAAACACAGGAACAATGCTTCTTTTTGGCATGCACATGCTGTTCTATCTCTCTGCAATTCTCTTGTGCAGATATCTACATGACTCTTTCCCTCCCTTTCATGGGACTTCTGCTCAAATGTCACCTTAGCAGAAGGGCCTTTCCTGGCTACTGTAAGATGGCATGATCCTAGTGCTCTCTTCATAATTCGCCTCCATAATATTTGTCACTAATATATTATGCGTTTATAAGTTTATTGGTTTATTGTCTATATTTATACATTTTCTTAGAGAGGAACTTTGTTGTGTTCATGGCTCTATCTCCGATCTAGCTCATTTTAAGTAAAAATAATATGTATTAAAGAAAGGGAGGGGGGAGAAAGATTAAACCAGCAGCATTATTTTAAATAAAGGATATAAGTGAGTGAGTATAGTTCCCTGATGCCTCTCTTGCTCAGTCATTACATGTTCTTCCTATTCCAGAAAATGGTGTGAGAATCAATACAGATACTTTATGTGAAAGTATATCATAAACTGTACTGTTCTAGATAAATTCATGTGGTGGCTGGTAACACTTCAAATTTCAACTAGAGTATTAATAAAAAATATCATATAAAGAAATAAAAAACAGATTGTTCCCATGTGTTTATCATCTATGATCTATGCCTGAAATAATCCAGAGTATGATATCATTTAGCCATTTACAACCTCAATTTGAAGTAGCAATAATATATAAACTTAAGAAAGGGAACTATAAAAACAATTATAACACAAAAGTATTTACATAGCTGTACTTCCTGGGCTTAAGGCTTTGTGTCAAACAAGTGATTTCCTAAGAATAAGTGACCAGTACATATTTGTTGAAATGGTGAATTTTGTTGTTGTTGTTCCTATCAATAACCAAGAGAAATCCAGGATTCATAGTGGTTTACGTTTTATATTTTTTTCATTAAAATATATTTATAACACGAAGCGAATACTAAATTAGGTGTTTGGGTGTTTTCTTTCTTTCTAAAGTTTCTCAGGAAACCGTGAGGGTATTTGGAAAAGATCCATTGCTTTGGGAAGTCAGACATTGCATAACTATGGTTTAAATGCCTTTGTGAACACTTTTTACTTTTGGAGGGTGGTGTATAGAAGCACCTTAAAATCTAGTGGACTTGGTTAGGACCTTCCTGTTAGCTCTAGAAGAACCATTTAATACTTCTATTGTGTTTTTAGAGCTCCGTTCATTTCTTTTTTCTTTTTTTTTTTTCTTTAATTCTTTTCCATTTTGTTTTTACATGGAATTCTTTGGCATAATGAATGCCAAGAATGAAAACCATGGATTTACCCTTGAGGCTAAACTTTCCCCTGAACCCAACCCCTCCCCTCCCCCTTCTTTTTTTTTTTTTTTTTAACATTACCAGTTGCATTCACCCTTATTTGAATAGAAATTTCTTACCCCCTACACAGCCATTGGCAATGACTGCCTCTGCCTACCTCAGCTTTTGAGATTTGTGTTCATTTCAAATTAGTTCCTTTAAAAAAATAATAAAAATTGAGTTCTGATGCTGGAAAAGCTGGAGGCATTTGAGATACTGATTTAAATATTGCCTATCTGATGGTATTTCTAGATGGTATTAGTCTAGAGAAACTTCTTTGCACTGGGTGAGAGCACCAAGGTAGTTGATAAAAGAGAGAGGGGCACTGTACTCTCCCAAAGATCAAGTGAAGAATCTGGCTTTACTTGTCTCTCAGAGCTGGAGCCACAGGCAAGAGCATCAATATGCTGCCTGCAAAACTCTCTCAAATAGCCTTACTCCTGCCCAGTTTTTCTAAGCCTACTTTCTTAAGTATTAATTAACAAATGAACCAATCCAAAACCACTTAAATGTTGGCTATTTACACACTCATTCCCGTTTTGTGAAGAAAAGGGATAGGTTAAATTACTTATAAAAAAAAATGTAGTGGTGCCAACATACTTATTTAATTTATATTTAACAAGAAAAAGAAAAGAAAAACTAATTGTCTCTATATTCCCCCTCCCGACAACACACTCCATGCTTCATATTTTCTCTTGACTTTGTATAGAATTATTAAAAGGGAAAGAATTTTCATGGAAAAGCTATTGCTATAATGTGCTGATTGTTACATTAATTTTTCCCCCAGCTCTATTGCTTGGCAGGAATTTTGGACTTTACTCAGGAACTGCTTAGTGAGCTTGTTGGTGGATGGGATTAGCTTAATCTCCTCTCACAAGCCTCTAAGCACTGGGAAAGGCTGGGGTGGAGGAGTGCAGTGGTAAAATGGGAGGGCAGGGAAAGAAAGGTTGCTGATGACCAATGCCAAAGTTAATTTCATCTCAGAACTAAATTTGAAAAGTGAGAAGGGAGGAAGGGGAGGGGATGTGGGCATAGAGATGGTGAATAAGAGTGTTAACCTGGGGTAATACTGGTGAGTTCTTCTTGATTTCACTGTGGAGTGCCTCCAAGTTCTGGGGACAGGCACAAATGAGAGGTAAAGAGTAAGGTCAGGGAAGAGTAGAAGGGTGAAATGTGAAATACAAAAAAGGGAAAAAAGAGAGAAATTTCTGGATATGAAGAGAATAGGGGGCCAACCTGAGATTTGACTCACATTACTGTACCTTATCCACCATGAAGATGGCGTCGGTGGGGACCACAGTAAGATTTTAACATAGAATTCCTAACTTCTTTTTGATCAAGAGTAAATCAGTTAGACTGATGAGTTTTGGAACACAAAGTTTAGGACACAAAGGAACTCTACTGTGCAAAAGAAATATGAGGTACTATCATTAGCATTGCTGCATCTGGAGGAGACAGATTTGGTTTATATACTTACAACACAGTAAATTCACTAATTTAAAATTTTAATGTATACCACTTCCTATTCCAAACAAAAGAGGGAATTTTACCAGTTAAGGAGGTATGTTTTCTTTTATAGACAATGGGGCTTGGCAATATTTTAAAATATTCTACAATATTCAATTTTGAACCTGAATAACAGCAGATATATTAAGAAAACTTTTTTATTAGACCAAGAATAAAACTAAGGCAATTAGATGTTCCCCTACAATTATATAAAATTAAGGAGGGTAAAAAATGGAGAATTAAAAAAAATTCTTTTATGTTTATTATTTTTGAGAGAGGGGGAGAGACAGACAGACAGACAAAGAGCCAGCAAGGGAGGGGCAGAGAGAGAGGGAGACACAGAATTGGAAGCAGGCTCCAGGCTCTGAGCTGTCAGCACAGAGCCCAATGTGGGGCTCAAATTCACAGACTTGAGATCATGACCTGAGCTTAACCGACTGAGCCACCCAGGTGTCCCTGAAAATGGAGATGTTGTTTATGGAAATTTGTCTATTTTTCCTATTAATTATAAGTCATAAACTTAACTTGAGGTGTACAATTACTGAAGGTTTAGATAGAAATTTGTAAACAGTGGTATTTTGCAGAATTTTCCCGCATATTTCTGGTTTCTTAATAAATCAGCCAATTAGAACATTTTAATTCATAGTTTAAAAAACCTAGTTAATACCCATAAAAGGGATGAACAATATTGAATATGCTTTTATACACACTGTTCAAAAAGCTAAGTGTTTTTGTTTTGACAATTTACTGCTTGATGAGAGATAATGCAACAAATTTACCAAATCTGTGTTTGTTCTTCACGTATATTTTGTCTTTTTAACTGTATTAATTTTTCCCAAGAAAATCACTCGAATTGTTCACCATCTTACATGTGGATTAGTTCTCTAATTCATTACTTTCTCTTCTTACCTTCTTTATTTGATTGTTCTTTACTCAGTCTATTTAACTTGAATGCATAGTTTTCCCCAAATCTAATTATTTAAACTTCTCATTTCTCCTTCAACATTACTGCTTTGTTTCTATAGGTTTCATTAGTCTTATCATTCAGTTCTAAGCACTCTTTAATCTTGATGTATTAATTGATCCATCAGTTAACGTATTTTTTTTTTAAGTTCCAAATATACTTTTTTGGCTGATGAATTTGTCTTTACTGTTTTACATTTCTAACTACATTTATAGAATGTGATCTCTATGATATATTTTTAAAATTTTTTTTAACATTTATTTATTTTTGAGACAGAGAGAGACAGAGCATGAACGGGGGAGGGGAAGAGAGAGAGGGAGACACAGAATCGGAAGCAGGCTCCAGGCTCTGGGCCATCAGCCCAGAGCCTGACAGGGGGTCTCGAACTCACGGACCGCAAGATAGCGACCTGAGCCGAAGTCGGACGCTCAACCGACTGAGCCACCCACGCGCCCCCTGTATGATATTTTTATAATAAGTTTTATATGGTCCATTGGATCAATTTTTATGAATGTTCTATATTTGCCTTAAATTAAATGTACATTCACCAGTTGCTCAGTATAAGACAATGTCAATGAATAGAACAGGTTTATGAATTGCTTTTCTAATCTTTATTATTTTTTTTATCTGCATAACCTATCACTTTTTGTGAGATAGGTGAAAAAATCTTCACTGTTATTCTCCCCTTGCTCACTCAGCCAAACTGGATCCCTTCCATTTCTTAAACACTCCAAACATGTCCAAAAGTTCAGGTCTTTGTTTTTGAAGTAGCTTTGGGTAGTTTGTCCCCAGATTCTGTATAGTTTCTTCCCTCACTTGCTTCAGCCTTCCTTGATATGTTTAATAAGAACCATTATAGTAAAAGGAATCAAGTAGAAGTTTCTGAAACTGGCTCCCCCACCCTTGGTCTCTAGCCAAAATAATAAAACAGAAGTAATATATACTGAAATTATTGAGGAGATTAGTTCTACAAAGACTTAAAGGTGTTGGAGTCCTTATTACTCCCTACTCAATTTACCTATTTGCCCCTATAAAAACCAGACGGATTGTGGCAGATCATGGTAAATTTCTATAAACAACAAAGTCTCAAATGTGGCTGCTCTGATAGATATGGTGTCTTCACTGAAATGGATCTACAAAAATATCAGCCATTTGGTCTGTGATTGGTGGTCTGGGGAATGCATTATTCTCAATCCCCATTAGCAAAGAATTTCAAAAATAGTTTATGTGGGAATAAAGGCATATATATTGTCTTGCCTAATGGCTATGTTACTTCCTGTTCTTTGCCTCACCATAGTCTGCAGAGATTTTGGTTATGTTGGCTTTCTACAGGATATCATGCTGTACAACATTAACGGTATCTCAGTCAGATTTTGCATAAAATATTCTAGAAGCCTTCGTAGGTCACATATGGGTGGAGATAATCTCCATGAAGATTCAAAGGTCAGCCATATCGGTAAGTATGTAGGGGTCCAGTGACCTGAGGTCCACGAGGACAAATTTATTTGGATTTTAAAAGAAGCATATATTACATTTGGGAATATTATTGTAACTAATTTTTGAGTGTCTTGGAAGGCTTATTTTTTTTGAGTAGGGTGAAGAACAATGTTCCCCAGATTGTAAACTGCCCTTTCTATTGGGTCATATGACCCAGCGTATCCTATCATACTACATATGGATCATTTGTGGAGGCTCTAGAGAGTCCTAATAGGGGATTACAGTACAGGCTGTGTTTCTGAAGCAGGTCACGACTTTTGTAGCAGAGGACTATTTCTCATTGAAGACCAGCTTTAGGCATGTTGCCAGGCCCTACAGAAACTGAGCAACTGATTCTATAAGAAGTAGACCACTTTTGATGAGCCACACTATCACATCCATCATGATATAAGGTCAGGTGAGGTTATAACAATGCACTTTTGAATACAAGTAGTGCACTTGAAATTAGGCCTGAGTATATCCAGATGGGTCCAGACTCCCATGTTATTTCCCTCTGTTGCCTGATGTTATTCCATCAACTTACCCTTATGGCTTCATTGGAGACTCCCTATATCTGCAAAGGAAAATATGTATGCCTGGTTCACTGAATGATTGCCTTTGTTATGTTGGCCCTGAATGAAAATGAACGAAAATCTTCTCAGACAAAACTAAGAGTTGTGCACTTAGTTATTCGCTTTTAAGGACTCTGCTGGTTCAGAAGTCCTCTTTACTAGGGAAAGGGATGGAGGCGGTGATTTTACCAGAGAGTATATCAAGGTTCCAGTGATCTTAAAAACCTATTATTCATTGGATATTTGTAGTTTCTTATGCCTATAGAACAACAGGTAATAAGATGTCAAGGATGGTTGACACAGATTACACAGAGAGCTAGGATTATTGCTACACAGTAGGAAGAAAGGAATGAGCCTAGAGATTCATTGGGGCATCTCCTGGTGCTTCATTGACAATTATAACTGTCTGCATGTTTGTCTTCTTTGTAAGTCATGAATAGGTTTGGGCTATACCAGGTAATTTTTTATATATACCAAGATGGTATACATATAATATATGTAACATATTATATAGATTTCTCCTTTCCATGGAGAAATATCTGTTAATGTGCCTAATAACATTGATGAATTTTCAAAAACTAAGTCAACCTTAAAGTGAAACATAAATCTCTCTTGGTTAAGCTCTTACCTTCCTATATATACCTATATACGTATATATTTATGGATTTAATTTTTTAAGCTTTTAAAAGATTTTTTAATTCTTGTATTGAAGTGTAATGTACAAATTTGAGTGTTACAACTGGATGACTTTTCAGAGTTGTATACTCCCATGTAACCAACACTTAGTCTAAGATTTATAACATTACCTGAACCTAGAAACCTCCCCTATATCCCTCCTAGTTAATACCACCCCCAAATAGAAGCACTATTCTGGCTTCTACCCCTGTAGATTTACCAGTGCTGCAGCTTTATCCACATGAATCATACAGTATATATTTCCTCTGTCTAGTTTCATTTCCCCAATATTATATCTGTCTTTATATACAACAATTCTTTATTTTACGTTTATGTATAATATTCTATTGTATAAATAGGTCACAATTTGTTCAGGTTTACAGATCATGAATGAAGCTGTCATCCATACTTTCATATGTACCTTCTGTTGCATAGATGCACTCATTTCTATTGCGTCTATACATAGAAGAATGACGAAGTCTTAGGGCATTATATATTCAGATTTAGTAAATACTACTAAAATATTCAAGATGGATGTAGCCATTGAAGTTCACAGAAGAAAGGTATGAGAATTCTATTTGGTCTACCTCCATCTTAACACTTGATTTTTTTTTTTTTTAATCTTAGACATTGTAAATGGGAAGGTAGTGATAGCTTAATGTGGCTTTAATTTGCACTTTCCAGATAACTGAAGATTTGAAGACATTTTTATATACTTATGGAAGATTTGTATACCCTGTTTTCTAAAGTGACTATTTGGGGAGCACCTGGATGGCTCGGTTGGCTGGGTGTCTGACTTCGGCTCAGGTTATGATCTCATGGTTTATGGGTTCAAGCCCTGCATCAGGCTCTGTGCTGACAGCTCGGAACCTGGAGCCTGTTTCATATTATGTGTCTCCCTGCCTCTCTCTCTCTGTTCCTCCCCTGCTCACACACGCTCTCTCTCTCTCTCTCTCAAAAATAAATAAAAGATTAAAATAATAAAGTGACTATTTAGTTGTTTTTCCCATTCCTTAAATGAGTTTTATATATTTTTGTTATTTGTCAGAATGTGTTTCAGTATGAGTAGGACATGTACATTACAAAGATTTTTCCCAGTCTTTGGACTGATTTTCCTCACCTTTAATATCTTCTGATGAAGAACAATTTTCAGTTCTAACAAAACCTAATTCGTTAATAGTTTATGGTTAGTGTTTAAAAAAACTGTTTAAGTTCACTTTGACTATTCCAAAGACATGAGTTTCTCTTCTGTGTTATCTTACAGGAGTTTTTTCTTGTTTTATGGTTTACTTTTAGATATACAATTCTTCTGGAGTTGAATTTGGGGAGAGTCAAAGTGATATGCAATACTAATGTATTTTAAAAATATGGATATTCAGTGAAACCAGTACCATGTATGGAAAAACCATATCTTCCCCCACTGTTTTGCAGTGTCATCCACACACATATATACAAAGTCTTTTTTAACAAACGTTTGTTTTATCTCAAGTTTAGTATAAGTTTTGTTCCTTATCAATATTTTTTGGTAATTTTTGCTTTGCATTTCCATACATATTTTGGGGTCACTTTTCAATTTCTAGAACAAACAAGAAACTTTTTCTGGCATTTGTATTGGGATTATATTAAATCTATAGATTAATTTGATACAAAGGATATCTTTGTGATATTGAATCTTTTTAATTAAAATTTTTAAAAAAAAATTTTTGAGAGTGAGAAAGCACAAGCATGCTAGTAGGGGAGCCAGGGGGAGGGGGGAGAGAGGGAGAGAGGGAGAGAGGGAGAGAGGGAGAGAGGGAGAGAGGGAGAGAGGGAGAGAGGGAGAGAGGGAGAGAGGGAGAGAGGGAGAGAGGGAGAGAGGGAGAGAGGGAGAGAGGGAGAGAGGGAGAGAGGGAGAGAGGGAGAGAGGGAGAGAGGGAGAGAGAGAATCTTAAGCAGGCTCCACACTGTGCAGAGCCTGACACGAGGTGGGGCTTGATCCCACAATCCTGGGATCATGACCTGAACAGAAATCAAGAGTTGGAGGCTCACCTGCCTGAGCCACCCAGACACCCCCAAACTGAATCTTTCAGTCAATGGATATAGCATACCTCTCTTGTCATTTAGATTCCTAATTTCTCTCAAAAATGAATCCTAACACAGAATCTTAGATATTATATTAAACATATTTTGTTGGTCACTGCAGCCACTTTTGCATTTTAGTTCTGCCTTCTAATAATTCCATTTAAGTTATCACTAAAAATATGGAATGGGGCAGAAGAAACCTAGATCACTAGGCAAACTGTTAGGAAGGTTTCCTCCAGCTTAATGTGAAGATTCAGTAGCTACTTCCCGGAAAAGTTCACTCAGTTAATTATTGATTCAATTCTAAGAATTTTCATGCAGCCCTCATTTCTCTAGCTTGTCTCAAGTATAGCATGAAATGTTCATTAAATTTTGGATAGGGGCACCTGGATGGTTCAGTTGGTTAAGCATCCATCCCATGATTTGTGAGTTCAAGCCCTGTGTTGGGCTCTCTGCTGTCAGCACAGAGCCTGCTTCAGATCCTCTGTCCCCCTCTCTCTGCACCTTCCCTCCCACTCTCACATGCTCCATCTCTCTCTCAAAACTAAAAAAAACACTAAAAAAATTTGGATATATTATGACTATATCATTCCTTTTCCAGGGCTGGGTTACCATCTTTAAATCATTGGCACTTGAACATTCAGGAATAAGCAGCAGCAATGCCAGGCTTTCTGGAAAAATTCTCTCAGCAGCCTTGTACAGATTCATTCCTTGTAGCCAGATTCATTCCTTGGCCTCCACTCTCTTCTCATTAACTTTAATCCCAAGTCTTGCATTTGTCTCTAGGAATACATATATTCTTTCAGTTTGACATATTTTTATTCATTTTTGAATAATCAATCATTCATTTGATATTGTTAAAGTTTCCAGACAGAACACCTGTTTGGTCAACATCCCAAATGATGATTCACCTGGATTCATAATTAGACCCAACATTCTTTCTATGCTTCCATTCTGTCTTTGGTAATTTGTAAAAATCTCATATCCACAAAGTTAATAATTCCATGAAAAAAAGACCCCTGAAATTTAGCTGGTACAACCAATTCATCCCATATTGTTCTTCATTTTTACCATTTCCTACTTCTGGGAAATCTCATGCCATCCTGTTACTAATTCCCCTTCTGTAATCTTGCCAAAGATAGATTTCAAGTTCACATTGATAGTTTTTGGTATCTATATATTGCATCTATTTATAATCATAAAGTACTGTGTTCTGTAACCTGCTCTTTTTCACTTCAAATATATATCCTAAACATCATTCTTGGGTTATACAACTGATGACCACCAATCTTTCTTTCCTGATTATTTCTTCTAAGATAATCCTACTGATGGTTTAGAATTGAGATGATGTGATGAACCATAGAACAGAGACAGCAACTACTTACTAAAGGGATTCAATCGATTTGGAGACATCCAGAAGAGTTAAAGACAACTTACAAAAGAGAAGGTAGGACGGAGGTTGCCGCGGGTTGGAGGGTGGGGATTAGGGAGATGTTGGTCATAGAATACGAACTTCCACTTACAAAACAAAGAAGTTCTCAGGATCTAATGTACAATATAGAAATTGTGGTTAATAACAGTGTATTATATACACGAAAGTTGCTAAGAGTAAACCTTAGATGTTCTCCCCACAAAAAAGGAAATGGTAATTATGCGACATGTAGGTGTTAGCTAACCCTATCGTGGTAATTATTTTGCAATATACACATATATCAAATCAATACCTTAAACTTACACGATGCTATATGTTAATTAAAGCTCAATAAAGCTGGGGGAAAACCTGTTCAATTGATCCCTGAAGTTCATAGAGTAATTCTTGTACACAAACCCCTTTAACTCTACCAGTTCTGATTCCCTGCCCCAGAGCCAAAGCATCGGCTGAAAAATAATTTTAATATTGCATATATATCTACCAAGTGCACAAGTATGTGGTTATAACTTATTCTTTGGGGCAATTTAGGATTTAGAACCAGTTCTTGAAGAAATCCTAAAGTGTCCTAGTTACCATGACAAAGGGCAGAGAGCAGGTCCTCTCCTTCACAAGGGCCAACATTTTCTTTCCCAATTCCATTAACCACTGAAATTTTAAATGATAGACTTGTCACTTATATGATCTGTCCATGATAGATAAAACTTTTGAAAATTTAATCTCACAAAAGTCTAATAACACATATTCTATTGTTTCTAGCACATTCTAACTTTCAATGTACTGCCTGAGTTCTTCCTCCATAAGGGTTTTTGTAACTATGACAGCCCATATCAGCTTCTTTCTTTGAAAATTTGTGTGACTTAAGATCTTTTAAGTTTATACATTAATTATGAAGTTATAAAGGTACTTTGGAGATCTTTAGCTTGTCAATCCTATTTTATAGAAGGGAGTCTGAGACACAAATAGACGATAAATGGGAATGTCATGTAATTTCATATTGTATATGTTGTTTAAATATATATAACACATATTACATATATGCTTATGTTACATATATACACATATGCACATGTATATAAACCTATGTATATAATACATTCTCTGAATTGGTCATCATCCCGAGTGTTTTATTTTCTCCCTTGGTCCCAAAATACAATATTATGAATATATCAGATATAGTGAATTGATTTGGAGAGGACCTTCACAAAATTCTAGAGAGACCTCCAAATTATAAATAGATGATATCTGCCCATCATTCTTGGAAAACAGAACATTATTAAATTTAAATATCCTCCTTCAAACACTTAATTTTCTTTTTTAATCAGGCTAGAAACTAAGAAATGCCAATAGAACAAGCTGAGGTTTAACAGTATTGATCCTGTTCAGAGTTGTGTAGAGTAGTGTACAGCATCCAAGAAAAAGAAAAGACCCATTCTAGGTCCGAGCATAACAAAACGTCTAGGTGATTGTCAATGTGCAGTTAAATCCCCCTCTGAATGGAGACTTGAAGAATTCGTCCCACTGTGCCTTTAAAAAGCCTCTTGTGTGTTAGTGTGGACTCCGCTGCCAGGCCTAGCTGGGACATTCCTCATCTCTCACCGCTGAGATTCTCTAGATGTCTGTCCGCCAGTCACGGAACTTGCTGAATAGGTCAGCGTTACTTCATGCTCACAGAAAAGGTGGCAAAACAAGCCTGTTGTCTGGTCCCTCTGCTTATTATTTGTTTTAGGCAAATATGAGTCCTCAGGTTTGAGACAGAGCACTGGTGGTAACTAGAGCACAGAAGAATAGCTTAAAGGAGGTGAAGGGAGGGGTTGGCAGGCAGTTCTCACTTGGGGAAGCCTGAAGAGGTGGGGGTTTGGGGTGAACAGGGGCAGAAACGTGAGTTAAAAGAAAAGCCCAAGTGTGCGTCTGGAATCCTTAAATAGAGGCAGAATACTGACTAGTTGGGCAAATTAAGTCCTTTCAGGGAGGTCCAGATAAATGATTGGTTTGCATTCAAGCAGAAAATAACATTATTTCTGGCTTCATGTCGTGTAGGGTAGAGAAAAGAGGACAGCGCCTCCTCTGTTAAGTTGAAAATGTGAAAGAGATAAGATGTACAGAAAGTAAAGAAGCACTGCTTTTTCTTTTCCCTAGAAGAGGTGGACTCTGTTGAGGAAGAAATTTTGTTTACTTTATTTTTAATTTTTTAATGTTTATTTTTGAGAGAGACAGAGAGAGAGTGGAGGAGGGGCAGAGAGAGAGGGAGACACAGAACCCAAAGCAGGTTGCAGGCTCCAAGCTGTCAGCACAGAGCCCAATGTGAGGCTCGCGCCCATGAACCCAGAGATCATGACCTGAGCCAAAGTCCGAGGCTTAACCAACTCAGCTACCCAGGTGTCCCATGGAAGACATTTTAAAAATACCAAATTAATGAAAAGTGAAAAGTAATCTATATTCTGTCTGCAATCTATATTCGCTCTGTAATCTATCTGCCCTAAATGGTGTTGGAAGGCTTAGTGAAGAGCAAGGAGGTTGTCAAACAATGGGTCAGCCTTTGGGGTGTCCTGTGGTCTCAGCTGCACATGGGTAGCTGGTACAGGCTGCTGGTGCTTAGTATCCATCAGTGTCAGTGGTTTGATATTTTAGTTGAACTAGAACCTCCTTTGGTAATCTGAATCAGAACAATCTGAATGAAAATCCCCTTCAACAATCTGAATCTTTGAAGTCAGAACAAAATGTTGAAAGGGGATATTTATGTGTCCATGAAGAAACTCATTTCTTATTAAGTTGTAACAGGGGATGACAGAAATGGGAAGAGATTCCCTCTGACTCCTGATGAAAAACTCAAGAAAGCCATTGTACATAGTATATATAAACTTAGTATGCCAAAATGTCAATGCTGTTTTAAGATATAATACATATATGTATGATGGGTTTAGAGTCTGAATTGAAAAGTCAGTCTCTTTAATTTTGAATAGACTACGGTTTATGTTCTTAAAAGCTTCTAGGAGAAATGTTTTTTTGCCTTATATTCTTACAGCCTAGGAGATAAAGCATTCTATGAAATCAAGAGTGACTTAACCACAGATGTACATATTAAAGTTAAACATTTATTTGTGTAATGTTAAAAAAAGAAACAATGTACAGCATGGTGACTATGGTTAATACTGTATTGCATTTTTGAGAGTTGCTGAAAGAGTAAGTTTTAAAGACTCTTATCACAATTTTTTATGTATGGTAATAGAGGTTAACTAGATTTATTGTGAGCATTTCACAATGTACACACATAGCAAATCCATATTTGTACACCTGAAACTAATGTTATAGTCAATTATACCACAGTAAAGAGGTTTTGGTATGAAAGATGCACTGAAATACACAAACACATATATTCAGTTAATAGATATAGATACAGAATGTACACATCTCTATTTAAATAAAGAAACACATCAGTACATTGTGGATCTGGATTTGAATCTCGGTTTTGTTGTATATAGTTATGTGAATTTGGGCTAATTAGTGTCTCTAAGTTACAATCTTTTATGTAAAATAACTATTCCTAGCTCAGAGTTGTTTAATGTTTAAATGCTATCACATACATAAAAGGTTTAGCACTGCATTATATGCTTGGTAAATGCTCCACTGGTCTTTGATACTTTTTAGGTTTGTTTTTTTTTTTTTTTTTTTTTTTTTTTTTTTGTCCCCACGTAGCTTGGTTCACAGTTTTTTTGGTTGTCTCTCTTAATTAAAAACTCCTATCTTAATAATAAAAGGAGTCAATGAAAAGGATAAAAGATCTTTACCAGTACAGACATTCCAGGGAAAAGACGAAAAGAACTTGTTCAAACACATTCTGAACGTCGTATCAATATTAGTGCGTGGGAATAAATAAGTGAACATAAGGATGGAAGTGTCTACATAAGTCTGTTTTAATGGTTCCAGAAGACTAGAACTGGGTTAAGTGTTCACAAGTACACATGCCTTTTCATTTTTACCTCCTTTTATTTATTTGGGCACGATTTTGGACCAGGCTAATGTTTTAGTTGTCAGAGCATACTCTACCCATCATATACACACGATCTGGATATTGCCATGGTAATGGGGAAGGCTGGCCTGGATTCCTTAGAGTGTGAATGCTTCAAAACAAACAAACTTGCACCATGGACCCACGCAGCCTATTTTAATCAGCATTAATGACTCTGACAACCAGAGGCTCCTTTATCTGCCCCATTTGAAACAATTCACTAATGATAATTAAAAATGCCTGATGTTTGCCAACAATTCCAGAGCGACCTTCTTTAACTTAAAAAACCAAGAGTAGGGAGAAATCTAAGAATAGTATCCATATAAGAAATATTTGTCTGGTGAGTTCAAAGAAGTTTGGAAAGACTGGTACAGAAGGATAACATGGTTTATGAGTTTGAGGAGGGAGATTGTATTACCTCAACTACAAAGCCCAAACTGTTGCTGGGATAGAAAAGGTATTTATAAATAAAACTGGGAGTGGGCATGGAATTTTCATAGAAATCAGCATATACAACCATTAGATAAAATAACTGATGTGGAACTATTATGTAATTTAAAGCTGTATCAGGGATTCCTAACATAATTCACAGGAAATGAACTGGCTCCAAGAAGCCTATCTGCCTCTGAAATTTTAGACAATATTTTCATTTTGGCCCATCTGTGATATTTTTTTCTGGAAAGAAGATCCATAGCTCAAATTTTTGTTTTTGTTTTTGTTTTTTAAGTTCATTTATTTTTGGGAGAGAGAGCATAAGCTGGGAAGGGACAGAGCCCAGACCCCACTGGTGACTCGATCCCAGGAACCGTGAGATCATAGCCTGAGCCAAAATCAGGAGTCAGACACTCAACAGACTGAGCCACCCAGGGTCCCCAGAGCTCAAAAGTTTCTCACTTAATTAAACAGTTATTATGTTCATTATTTTTCAGTCTTTGCATTTTCTTAGGTAATTGAATTTTAAAGTTATTATATTGGAAGGTAAAATTAAAACACATTCCAAGAGTGATTAATAACTCTATTCTTGGGAATTTATCCTAAATAAAATCCAATTTAGCCTAACAATCCAATATAAAAATAAGTCAACAAACAAGTATATATCAATCAGAAAGTTTTTAGTGGCCTCAAAAAATAGCTTTAAGAATATTTGTCATCTCACCATTACAAGAAATATAAAGCCAAGAGTTGCATAGTTCATTAATTCAGTAATCAATTAACTGACACCTTCCTCCCTCTTTCTGCTTTGCCTTCTCCATCTATTCACTTACCAGTCAAGGGTGGTCTCCCCAGGTATCAGATGACTGCAGTAGCTCCAGGAATCACATGCAGGTAAAACAATGCCTAGCAGTAGAAGAGAGATGATACTCTTCATGTGTCTGTCTTTATTTAAAGCCAGAAAACTTCCCAGAATTCCCTCACATACCCTTTCCCTCTCATTGGTCAAAATTATATTATATGCCTTTGCCTAAACCAATCTTTGGCAGAGATAATGAAATTCATTCTCTACAGGTGGGGAGAGTTTCAGCCTACCTGAAGGACAAGATTGCTCAAAGAAGGGTGAAAATAATTAGAGATATATTAGGTAGAAAGAAGATGAAGTATTGGCCATTGCACAGACAAGTATCAGTACTGGCCACAATGAACAACCAAAGGAATTTCTTTTATTGAAAACTTTGTGGGTTTTTTTCTGGTTAAATATTCCACACACATGGACAATAATTGATAGTAACATAGCCAACATCTGTGACCCAATCACTCAGTTTAAATACTACTAACATTTGCTCAGATTTTCATTGAAGGATGAAACCTATGAATATATTTATGATCCCATCCCCTCTGTACCCAGCATTGATTAGATTTCCTTCTCTTCTTCCCCAGCTATGACTATTAACCTGAATTCCTTATTTTTTGTCATGCTTAATTTCATATTCATGCTACATATTTACGTACTTTAAGGAAACTCTAAAATTCATTTGTGATTTTCATCCTTTAGTAAAGAAAATAGAAAAATATCAAGTTTGTGGGGGAAAAATACAAATAATAATATTTTATTCCCAAGAGTTTCTGACTATAAAAAGTCCCTTGTGGACCTAAATTTGCTTCATCAAGCTCTGTTAGGCAAACAAGTCAGTAAAAATTAGGACTACATTTTACAAGAAATTATTTTTCACAAGCAAAAGTCCGATGAATAATAATCCTCCACTTGTGATCTTAAAAATTTAAAGAAACACTTCAGTGAATTTTGTGTCATGCATGCTAACAGTAGCAGGAACAAGAAATAAATGAAGTCAAATTTCATTATATAGAACACTGCCATCAGGATGATGCTTTGAAATCGAACTGAATTCTTATGCTCTCCATTTTAAATGTGCAACTGAAAATGGGGACCCAGTAGCACATAGTCCAGGAAAAAGCCTTAATATTGCATCCAATAACAGCTATTTTTATTCCATAGGGAAATTTCCCGACTATAAGTCTGCCTGAGTGGGCAGGGAATTGGTGCTCCTATTTGTTGTACTGTCTGTACCATCGAATAAATAAATAAATAAATAAATAAATAAATAAATAAATAAATAAATAAATAAATAAGAAAGACACTATTCATTCTTTAAGACTTTGGACCCAGTTCAACTGGCTAATATACATAAGTTAGGGAGTTTGGGGCTAAGCATAATGCCCCCTGCCCATAATTATACCATAAAATTACCCATAATTTTGTACCCATAAAATTGTACCCATAAAAGTACCAAGTAGATCATGTCTTATTCATGTATTATGTCCAAGCTATGTAAGTAGTCAACAAACAATCCAAGATGAAAGAAAAACAACAGTTCACATTTTAAGGAAGTCACTCTTGTTGGGCATAAACATTGTAATGAGATGTGATAAATGCTCTCTTAAGTGAATATTACAGGGTAATCACATATTATCAGTCAGAAGTTTGGGTCCACTGTGGGGATCTGAGAATGTGTCATGGAGAAACATTTAAGATTGTTCTTGAAGAGTAAGTAAGAGCTCACCAGGTAAAGTAGAGAGGAAAAGAATGTCAGACATCTGAGAATGTGTCATGGGGAAACATTTAAGATTGTTCTTGAAGAGTAAGAGCTCACCAGGTAAAGTAGAGAGGAAAAGAATGTCAGACAAGCAAAATATAATGTGTTTCAAACATGAAATGCAATTCTATTTGGCCCCTGGCCTTTTGAATGTCATCACTTATAGTGCTCTTTTACTAGAGCCACTTACTTGGCTCTTAATGGACTGCAAATCTGTTCCCATTTTGAGCAAATGTTCTCAGTTTAGCTCCTGAGTTTCTGAGTTTTAGCTCATGAGTAAGTCATACTTTTTGTTTCTTCATTCCATCTTCTGACCTCCTTTTGCCTTCCTATTTGTTTCAGAGGTAATTCTCTTCTCAAACCCAATACTTTTGTTAATCTTTCGTAATAGACCTTGGAAGCTCACTGGGACCAGAACATGAATCCATAGTATCTGGAAACTCATTTTCCCATCTTTAAATGTATGGTAAATTTAATCCCTAACTCTTCATCAAGGTTGAAGGAAAATTATTGCACCTCTAAGAATGAGGAATGGCAAAATAATTAAATATCCATAGTAAATCATTTGAATGTGCACATCACATCTTGCCCCAATCTCCTTCTCTTTCTCTCTCTCTCCCTCTCTCTCAGTGTTTTCTTAACCATTTAAAAAAATTATTTGCTCCTTAAGGAATCTTTTTAGATTTTTTTTCAAGTTATCCTTCCATGAAATTTTAACACCATAGATATGTTGTATATCTATTCATTTACTGTATGTATATCTGAGTTTACATATTAAAAAGTAAAATATTTTTTGTCCCTTAAGAATCAATTTTTACCCATTGGGGGCGATATTGCTCTGTTGAGAATTCATGAATGATAAATTCGTCTATCATCTATCCATCCATTTATACATCTTTCCACTTTTTTCCAAAAGAAAAAAAAAACACTAAACTTTTGTGAACTTTAGTCATCAAGTTTATAAAAAGTGAAACTTACTCTGACTACTTCATGGAGCTGTTATTATAAGACGTTAGGACTGGGGCACCTGAGTGGCTCAGTCAGTTAAGCATCAGACTCTTGGTTTCAGCGAGGGTCATAATCTCACGGTTTGTGGGTTTGAGCCCCACATTGAGCTCTGTGCTGACAATGCAGTGCCTGATTGGGATTCTCTCTCTTTCCCTGTCTCTCTGCTCCTCCTTCATGTTCTCGCCCTCTTTCTCTCTCTCTCTCTCTCTCTCTCTCTCTCAAAATAAACAAATAAACTTTAAAACACATATTAAAAAAAGATATTAGGACTTACATGAGAGTCCTAAAATCAGTTATTATACAAATTGAACTTTGAAGAGAACTGTGGGCAAAATACACACAAGTTTTGGTCACCATCTTGAAAGTTTTATATTTCTACCATTTTCTCCATGATCTCTGAATAATCTGTTTCATTTCCCTACCAGTTCTTTATGCGGCGGGGTGGGAGGTGGGGGTGGTGGCTGTATGTATGTATGTGGGTGTAGGAATGAGTGAATTTTGCTCATATTTTGTACTTATATTTCAACTATGGACTTATTTCTAGTCACCTGGATGGATTATATAAGAAACCATTGCTAGTTTGTACAATCCTAATTCAAAAACTGAAAAGCAAAATCTCTTTGGGTAGAAGCTCTAGAACTGGTGAAAAAAGAACTCCTCCTCAATCCTGTATCAGTGAGGGAATTTCTGAATTTCTGAGGGGTGTTCTTATACTAAATGATCTTTAGGTAACTTCTGATTTGATTATTTCTGAAACATTAAAAAACAAGCAACCAACCTCTCACCAAACACATGCTAAGTAATCAGGTGCCACTAGATAATGTCATTTTGCTGATTAAGTGGTAAAAAGAACAACTTCATGAAAAGGTAAGATAGATTTTATTTCTTAAACTCTGAGCAATTAAATGTGTAAAATCTGGCTTCTACTGTAATGCAGTTTCTGCATTCAATTTTAAAAAAAATGTTCTGGTATGGAAAGAATTCAAAAAAGATTCTCATTCAGAATAAATTTATTTCCATACATTTCTTTTAAGATGGACTGGTTTTGAGGCTTTTGTTTATTTGTCAATGATCATGGGTTATGTTTAGTGGATCAATCACACACTTTGGAGCCAGGCATCTAGGCTTGAATTCCATATTAGCATAAAATGGTTGCATGTTTGGGGCAAATGATTCTACCCTTTGAACTTTAGTTTCCTCATTTGAAACAATGGAGATAAGATTATATATTCATAATATTTGGGGGAGATTAAATGAGAGAATGAGCCTAGCACAAAGAAGACATTAAAAAATGTGAATCTGTTTAATTTCCCTAGCCATATTTCCCTCCAAGTGCAGAGACCGCATCTGACATAGATTTGTGAATAGACACTTGTGAACCACCTTCTCCATTCTAAACACGAAATCTTTGGGGGTATTAGGTGATTGATAAATAGGAGAAATGGAGAGACCATCATTTTCATTCATTATCAAGTATTTCCAAAACATATATATTATAGATCAGCCCTCAAGTTGGGCCCTGTGAAGATTTTAAGAATTAATAAAACAAAGCGTTCACTAAAAAGTGGGTGAGACAGACATAAAAAGCAATCAACATTAAAAGGCAAGGCTTGATGATCTATTGTTACAAGGGTTCCAACAAATGCCAAGAGAGCACATTAAAGGGTATGTAGAATTGTATCTGCAGGAAATAATCCCTATTACCAAGAGAATAAGCAAGGAATCCAAAAACGGTGTCCTATTTAGGGATAGAACTATGGCATAGAGGCTACCTTCTCTGGCATCCAGACCCGCAGGTAGTTGGCATTTTGAAGTATGTCCATTCTATATTTCATGTACTGGTATTACACGCCACTGCTGCTTTCACTTTCATCCTACTTGTATGGGCATCCAGGAACTATAAAATCAACTTTTGCCAAATGTCCAGTGGAGCAGATTAGCTAAGGCTGTTAACAAGGAGCAACTGACAGCCACATTCCTCAAAAATGGCTTGCACTTGGGTTTGGGGAACACGAGCTGCCAAAAGGGAAATTTGTGGGTGCTAAATTTAGAAGTGAATAGAAAACTTGTGGGCTACAAAATCCCATTTGGCTCCTAAGTCAGACACAACTTCAGAGCTGTGTGGGGCTTTTTCTCTCCTTTCCCCCCTCCCTCCCTTTTTTATTTTATTCCCATGGCAGTTTTAGAAGAAGGAGCAAGAATTCCTTTCAAGCAAGAATGTTTATTGCCTGCATGATGCAGGCTTCCATTTAGCTAGAAAAAACATGTTTTTCAATTAACTTTCCCTTGATAAACAATGATTTATTTTAAAGGAACGGCTGTTTTGCAAATTGCAATAAAATAGATTTTATGTAGGAGAAAACCTTACTTTTTTTTTTAAAGGGATAATTAGTTGCCAAAGTTTCTAGAAGCAGAGACTAATATTTTTGGCTCTCGCTTCTTCTCATGCCACAATATTTTTAGTAGTGTACCTGAAATGCAAAAGCCTGAATAATCCCACTTGAAGTGTCCGAGTGAAAATGGCATTCATCCAATGTAATCCATTTGATTTCCATTGGTTTGCCTTTTGGTGAACAGATTCTCTTTGCTGATAGCAATTGGCTTTAAAACTGACACCACATCTTGGCTTGATTAAAAATGAATGCCTCATTGTTTCCCATCAAATCTTCACATTTAATTCTCTCCCTCGCTCTTTCTCTTTCTCTCATTCTGTCTCTCTCCTTCTTAACTGTGTTTAATGTCTAGATGCCTGAGGATTATCAGAATACTTGTCCCTTCGTTGATGTACCAAGCCAAGTAATACAAATGCAAATTTCTTGAATCCTCCTCAGTTACCGCCATATACACATGTCTAGGCATATTCATATATATGAAGTATATAAAAAGGAAAAAAAAACCACAAAGTGTTAACCTGAATGTAAGTCATTGCATAAAAACTTACAGTAGCTCTGTCCATAAAGCCAAATGGAAAGTGTGCTGATTTTATAGTAAGTGAGAACCTTCATGACAACAATAACAGTAATAGCAATTAACTAAATACCATACCTTTTTTGCCCCCAAACATTTCTCTCTCCCCTGCCACCAGCAGAAGCTGTGAGAGTGATAAGTCTTACCTAACAACTTAAGCTTTTATAATGGCATTTTAAAATCTTTAGCTTGGTGTTTTCATAATTAAAACAGAAATCACCAGGTATATTTGGCCCAGGAAAAGACTTATTTATTAATTCTGGCATAAGTGTGCAATTTGAAAATGGGAAGAGCGGAGAATTGCACAATGCTAGTAATCTTTTAAATAATTGTATGAAATGCCAACTTTATTGTGATGCAAATAGTCTTACAGACTTGGGAGGCTTTAAGGAAAATGTTTCCACAAAATATGTTGAGATGCTATTTTTATGCATCTTTGAGAAATGAAGAAAGAACACATGTATGTTTATAAGAGATCAAATGGGTTACCTACTGGACATGAGGCAAACCAAAACTGTGGTGTAACAGTTCACACATCCAAAAGGAGCAGACTTGATGTGGTCATGCTTGCTCCGGAATGCTCTCCAAGTCTTGGGGTATCTAAGCAACCTCAAAACCTTAAAGTATTCCATGGTTCTAGGAATGCCAAAGGCGACCATAGACTGTCCTGGTGACACCCATGGAGTGTGTTCCTTAATGAACAAATACAACTGGAGAAAAAAAGAATAGGTCCCAGAGAAAACCAATTCCATTGGGTGCATAGTAGGCTTCCTTAAAAAATGAGGATGGTTTATAAAGTGGAAGTCAGAAGAAGTTGTGAGTTTGGATTCTTTCCAAATGTTAAATGTCTGAAGTCAGATCAAGACATCTATGAGACTCCCCCAGTGAAACGTTGAACCTTCTTGAAAATTTTCATTCTGAATATGGGAAAGCCAAATACAGTGCAATTAAATTGTTAAGCTCTCTTACGTGATTTAGCCATCCCAACCATTCAGAAATTCTTGGTATATGATACCTAAACAGCAGCATGTGATGGTTCTGTGGAGGAAAGTTGCCTTTGTACAGGGAGAAGCAGTCTATGGTGGTGATTACAATCACGAGTTTCAGATAGTTAAGATAACAGATGTGATTAGTAGAACCCACAATGATGAGAAACAATTGTCAGCTAGATGGTTCAGGAAGTATGTCAGAACTATCAAATTCCAACTGAATCTTTGCCAATATGTAACAGAAGAATGTGACCCTTAATGGGGAAAAAGACTGATACTTGGGTTGAATTAAAAATAGCAAACAATTACTTAGTATTTTGTTTGAAAATATGATGTCATTTCATAATCCTGCATTGATAATAAAAAGTCTATAACTTGAAAAAACACAATGTTGCCTGGCTTGCACAGCTTAGTGGCAACAGATCCAGGATGCCAAAACTACCTTTACTGAATCTATAGAATAATTGGCAAGATATTCCGGTTTTCCATTTCAATTTTCTTTTAAAAATAATTGCATTATAGGGGCGCCTGGATGGCGCAGTCGGTTAAGCGTCCGACTTCAGCCAGGTCACGATCTCGCGGTCCGTGAGTTTGAGCCCCGCGTCAGGCTCTGGGCTGATGGCTCAGAGCCTGGAGCCTGCTTCCGATTCTGTGTCTCCCTCTCTCTCTGCCCCTCCCCCGTTCATGCTCTGTCTCTCTCTGTCCCAAAAATAAATAAAAAACGTTGAAAAAAAAAATTAAAAAAAAAAATAATGATTGCATTATAAATGTTAAAAATTATAGAGAGCCTTGAATAAACCAACTGAATTGTATCAGTTTCAATATTTATTGTATTATTTATTATATTTAATATTTTAGGTTTTGATTTTTAAAGAAAAAAACCATTTCAGATAGTTCTGAAATCTGTTGGTACCTTCACTGACTCATTCCATTTATCTGTCTCTCTTTCTAGAAGGAACCAGCGTCGGAATGCTTGGGTGGTTCTATTGGTTAAGCATTTGACTCTTGGTTTCAGCTCAGGTCATGATCTCATCATTCATGAGTTCAAGCCCCATGTCAGGTTCTGTTTTCATGGTGCAGAGCCTACTTGGGATTCTCTCTCTCTCTGTCTCTCTCTCAAAATAAATAAACTTTAAAAAGATTTTAAAAAAAGAAGGAACCAGTGTCCTGAAGTTGAATTCTGTCATGCCCGTTGGTGTTTTTATATACCATATCATGTTATATACATAATTAAATTATATATGTATATCTATACATTACACATACGTATAATATATATATGTGTGTATATACAGCTTTGATTGTTTTAATTTTACTACAGGGTCTTATCCTGCACCCAGATTTAAAATAAAAAGTTCAAGGTGCCTGGATGGCTCACTCAGCAGAGTTTATGACCCTTGATCTGGGTGTTGTGAGTTTGAGCCCCACATTGGGTGTGCAGGTTACTTAAAAATAAAATCTTAAATGAGCCTCCTGGGTGGCTCAGTCAGTTAAGCATCCAACTTCAGCTCAGGTCATGATCTCACTGCTTGTGAATTTCAGCCCCACATTGGGCTCTGTGATGACAGCTTAGAGACTGAAGCCTGCTTTAGATTCTGTGTCTCCCTCTCTCTCTGCCCCTCCCCCACTCACACTCTGTCTCTCTCTCTCTCTCTCTCTCTCTCTCCCTCAAAAATAAAATAAACATTAAAAATATTTTGGCCCTTGCTGGGGATGGGGGTGGGAAGTGCCACATCATGAGTACACTCAAGCAACCTATGAATAAGTCTATGTAGTAGGAAACTGAGGCCTTTTGATAATAGGCAGCAAACAACTGACACCCCCTGCTAACGACTAGCAAAGATCTAAGGCCTTCTTCTAAGGGTGAGTCAATGTGGCAATGAACCTTCTAGACCACTCAAGCTTCTAACACCTGTAGCCCTGGTTTATACCTTGCTTTAAAGCTCATAAGAAACCCTGAGCCAGAACCACCCACCTAGGCTACTCTCAAACTCCAGACCAAGGGAGTAATGCTCACTGCTTTAAAAAATTAAGTTTTCTGGCAATTTGATATAAATCAATACAGCTGTGAAGGATCCTCATCAGAGATTTGTCAGTTTGTATCCTTTCTCAACTTTATATTAGATTACTTTTTCTAATTGATTTGCTGAAGTTTTTTCATCTACTTTAGATATTTATGCAAATAACTTATCCTAGTCTGAATTTCTTTCTAAGTTTTTTATGGATTAATTTGTAATATAGAAAGTATGGATTTTGATGCATTGAAATATATCAATAATTTTCCTTATTATTAATGGTTTTTAAGTCTAGTGTAAGAAAACTTTCCTGGAACAATTAATGATAAGTAGCTTTTGATTTCTTTTTAAATGCTTACATTTTTGTTTTTAACGTGTAGCTACTTAATCTATTTCAAAATCATGTGTGTGTGTGTGTGTGTGTGTGTGTGTGTGGTATGAGTTATATACCTATTTTTTATTGCTAATTGTTCCTCAAATGATATATTCTTTTCCCCTTAACCTAAAATGACACTTCTGTAATATGACATATAAATGTATATTTATATTTTATGTTTCTTTTTGTTCTATTTTCTGCCACTATTTGTTTTCTATATTTGTACCAATAGCTCACACTATTTTAAATATTTTACATTTGCAATAAATATTGACGTTTAAGTACATAAAACTTCCTCGCATCATTTTTGTTATTTGAAATTTTCTTGACTCATGTTGACCTTTTCCTCTCCATATAAACTACGTCAATATTCCTGCTTGTGACTTACTGAATTTATAAATTAACTTTAAAAGAATTAACATATTTTTATGGAAGGAAGTTTTCTCATCCATGAACATCATATACTCTATTGAGGTGTTATTTTGTTTCAATTAGATTGTATCGATAAGTGTTTTGAACATCTTTTGGTAAGATTTATTCCTAAGAAGTTTATAATATGATTAATCTTTGAAGTGTTTTTTTTTTATTTTATTATGCCATTTTTATTACATTTTCCAATGGATTATTGATTTGGGTAAGTTGATACAGTTTTGAACAAGTTTGCTGAACTCTAATATTTATAACCTTATCCTCACCACTGTGGGTTCTGGTGGTTTTTTATAGCCACTTATATCCAGTTCAAATTAGGTTACATTTGTTTCTAACTATGCATTGTCATGTCCTCCAGTAAAATTTGAAGGAAGGTGTGGAGCATAATGGGTGACCTTGTCTTTGAAGTAAATATTTTAAAGTTTTACTACTGCATGTTATGTTGTGCCTTCTTTTCTTTGATAGATTCTTTTGTCATATTAAAGAAAATCCCTTCTATTTTAAATTGTAATCTTATTTTTCTTTTTTAAATTAAATTAATTAATTTTTTTTTATTTTGAGAGAGAGAGAGAAAGAGAGAGAGAGAGAGAGAGAGAGAGAGAGAACAAGTGGACAAGGGGCAGAGAGAGAAAGAGACAGAGAATTCCAAGCAGGCTCTGCACTGTCAGCACAGAGCCGGATGCAGAGCTCGATGTGGGGCTCGAACTCATGAACCACAAGATCATGACCTGAGCTGAAACCAAGAGTGGGATGTTTAACCGACTGAGCCACTCAGGTGCCCCTGTAATATGATTTTTCAATATTAAATTTGTACTGTATAGTAGTGAATATTATTTCTATACATCTATTAGGGATTCATAAGCTTGCTTACATGTTTTTTAAAAAGTTCTGTTATTTTCTAAAATCTCTCTTATCTCTGCTTTGTGAGTGAATTATTTGGTATTATACCCTGTTTCTTCAATCTGTTCAACTACTGTATCCATTCTAGAGTTCATTCTATCAACCAGTCTTTAAATGAAATAAGTATGATTTAAATTTTTTCATCTTTTTTCCATTTGTGGTTATTTTTGTTTCATAGTATCTTATTCAATTTTTGATAGGATTATTTCACTTATTTATCCAAAGCTCCTAACCATATCATTTTATAGTTATTTTAACATTGTTGTAGTATTTTCGTATCATTTATAGTAAACGTATCTCTAATTACTGATTTTTATAAATAGCTTTAGTGTTCTGAGTGGGTTTTGGGATATTGAACCTCAGGCTCATCTTGAATGGGAGGTCTCTCAGTTTCCCTCCCCCAACATTTTGCCTAGCTAATAGTGTTGCTGTTTTTATACTACCTTATGTGGCCTCGAATCTAGGCCACATGAAGTAGTATTTTTAAATGAAGTTTTATTTTTAAATAAAAAAATAATCTTTTTTACTTAAAAAATTTTTAAGTTTATTTACTTATTTTTGAGAGACAGAGACAGAGACAGCGTGAATGGGGGTGAGGAGCAGAGAGAGAGGGAGAGAGAGAGAATCCAAGCAGGCTCTACACTGTCAACACAGAGTCCAACACGAGGCTCAAACTCGAGAAACTATAAGACCATGACCTGAACTGAAACCAAGAGTCAGACGCTTAACTGACTGAGCCACCCAGGCATGTTAGAACACCATTTTCTATGTAGGGTCCCAAATCCTCTCCTGAGATGATATCGGACGATCTCTCCGACCTGGCTCCAGTCCACTACCTGAGCCTGTATCTGCTGTGTCCTATGTCCTAAACCACAGATCCCCACATGAGCCTCAGGGAGCTCCAACAGATACGTTTTTCAGCTTCTTTTACTGAATTGGAGAGTTCTACACAATTCCTAGCTTTAAACTCTACTCGAGGTCTCAGTGCTACACCTCAGATGTATAACTTTTATTTCTCAAGAACAGAACTTCTGGTTGACTCTGAATTTTGACCTAAAGCCAGAGAAAACTTTAGCTGTATTGATTTGTGTCATAGAATGTTTATTTCTTTTAATATGACTATATATTTTTAAAATTTTATTTTACATTTTATATATCCTTGCTATGTATTTAAAGTTTAAAGAGTGAGAGAAGGCTACAAACCAAAAATTAAAAATGCTGAGAAGTCTATATGATTCTTGAAGGTACAACAATTATATCAGTCTTTATTGGGTCAAATGAGAAAGAAAGAAACTAAAAATTAAATGTACCATTTGTTAAATACTAGTTACATGTTACTTTGTTTAAACTTAAAACAATTCACCTAAGTAAGTCTTATCACATTTTGTATATAGATGACTGAATACCATGTGACCCAGTAATTCTACTACTGGGTATTTACCCAAAGAAAGTGAAAACACTAATTAAAAAAGATATATTCACCCCTATATTCATGGGGTGGCCAAGATATGGAAGACATGATAGATGAATGGATAAAGATGGTGATATATATATATATACATATATATATATATATTCACCATCAGTATGTGTATATATATATATATATATATATACACACACATATACAAACATATATACATACACACACACATATACACAAATACAAACACACACATATATACACACACATATATACATATATATATAACAATATTTTTTCATAAAAAAAAGAATGTAATCTTGCCATTTGCCACATATAAATGGACCTAGAAGGTATTATTCTGAGTAAAATAAATTAGACAGAAAAGATAAATACCATATAATATCTATTATACAGAATCAAAAAAAAAAAAAGCTGAAACAGGCCCATGAATACAGAGAATATACTGACGTTTGTCAGAGGGAGGGGGTGGGGAACGGCAAAATGGAGGAAGAGGAGTGGAAGGTACAGGCTTCCAGTTGTGGAATGAATAAATCATGGGGATAAAAGATACAACATAAGGACTATAAGCAATTATGTTGCAAAAGGTGGTAGGATAACAGGTGGTAGTTACACTACATAGCATGAGGGATAGACAAGTCATATTACTATGTTGTACACCTGAAAGTAATGTAACATTGTGTGCCACCTACTCATCAAATAAATAGATAGATAGATAGTAGATAGATAGATAGATAGATTTCAGATTTGAATTCAGACCAAATGTAGGGAAACCAAGTGTTTCCCTACTACCCCATGAGTCAATTAGAGGATTTTTGTTGGTTTGCTTGCTTGCGACAATACCTGTAATAATAAAGAAGATCCAATCCATAAATGTATTTTTCTATTAGACATAGATAAAGAAGTAAGCAAAAAGTCATAAGGGAGTATAGAAAAAAGAAATAAAAGAAAACAAGTAGCAAAAAAAGCCTAACATTTATAAAGCTTTGTAAGTTACAGCGAGCACTTGCATGGCTTCCCCGCTGGGTGATGTTTGCCAATCCTGTGTGGACTGATACCCCATTTCACACATGAGGCAACTGAGACTCAGAGCAGTAAAGTAACTTGACCAGATCAAGCAAGTGGTAAGTGGGAGAGCTGTATTGAGGACTGAGATCTCTTAACTCCAGACATTGTCCTCTTTCTACTACATGTAGTAGAACATGTGTGAACATCATGTTTTTTTCTCTGATATAACTTGACTGGCTTTCCACTCTCTTCCCTTTTGTTGGGAAATTTCAGTGATTTATCGCGCAACTCATTAAAATTTCAATTTTACACATCTATATTTTATGCATCTGCAATGTAACCACAGTACCAACAAGAAATATATTTATAATATACAATAATTTAGGAGTGAGCTGCTGGACAGGTGTGAGATGCAGAGGCAAAGAACATTCTTTATGAGGCTGCCTTGTGGAGATTATTCTTGATAAAATGGTTAGATTACAAAAGTTGTTGTGTTTCTAAGTACACAGCTTCCACTTTTAAATGTTTTCCCCCCTTGAAATCTTCCATACTTTCTCTATGAATCAAATAGTATCCTTAGTATCCTTACTCCCATTGTCAGACCTTCTACCATACTCTTAAAGCTTCTAGTGTTTAGAATCTACCTGTACACAGGGATTCTAAGAATAAAGAAGCACCATGTTAATAACGAGGGGAATCCCATTTTAGAGTGACTACCTTAGTGGAGGAGAGTCTTTTAGTCACTGAAGGTGTTTAAGCAAAAGAGGGAAAGAATCAGTTCTTCTGCTAACCCCTTGAAAAGTTTTTGAAAAAGATCAAGCTCTAGAAAGGGCCAGTGGAAAAGCACGTTGCCCCCACCTGGTGGAGATCTAGGATGGTTACCAGGCAGATTCTGTGTCATGCATGTAACCTTCCCAGACTGTTTTCTCAGTGTTGGAGAATCGTATGACTATACCCTGAGCTTCTCAAGTGTGTCTGAGTCCTGCTACCTACCACAGACAGATTTCTCTTCATTCCATGGCACTGAGGTTCTAGACAGAACAGTAAATTATGTTCTGCTTCTTCAAAGGGTCATGATGACCCATATATAAAGTTCTGCATTCCTGGAGGGGGCTACCTAGATTGGATGCTGCTTTATGTCTCTGGACTTATTTTATCTTCTTAGAATCAAGACTCTACCAGATGAAGTCTAAGGGGAGCACAGCACTGACTTTGGGTTTCTGAAGGTGTCCCTACTCTGTTTAATTAAAACTGCCTTAAGGCCTTCTAATCCAATTTTTTTCTTCGATTCACAATATATTACTAAAATCTGCTGACTGTTTATATTTCAGTAAAGAACTTTTCTTGCCTTAGGGAAATGACTTAAGCACCAAGGCATTGGGACAACAAGTAGAGCTTTTTCCTATTTGAACTGGAAAATAATTGTTTCATCCAAGATATGGGCCTCGCAATATAATGAAAGATAAAAATTTACTTCAAGAAAATTAAATGTATTGTTCTTAAACTCTGTAAATTTTGTTTAATGTTTTATTTATTCTTGGGAAAGAGAGAGAGAGAGACAGAGCATGAGCGAGGGAAGGGCAGAGAGAGAGAGCGGGACACAGAATCCGAAGCAGGCTCCAGGCTCTGAGCTGTCAGCACAGAGCCCGACGCTGGGCTCGAACCCACAAGCGGTGAGATCATGACCTGAGCCGAAGTCGGATGCTCAACCGACTCAGCCATCCAGGGTCATAAGTTATTTAAAAAAGAATATCACCATCAGCAAAGGATGGTAAAGCTGGGTAACAGTTAAATAGACGTGAAAATTATATGTGTGTATGTATGAGGGTTTTTAAAAACTGGACTGAGGGGCATCTGGGAGGCTTAGTTGGTTGTGTCTGACTTCAGCTGAGGTCATGATCTCACAGTTTGTGAGTTTGAGCCCCATGTCAGGCTCTGTGCTGACAGTTTAGAGCCTGGAGCCTGCTTCAGATTCTGTGTCTCCCTCTCTCTCTCTCTGCCCCTCCCCCACTCGTGCTTTTTCTCTCTCTCTCTCAAAAATAAATAAAACATAGAAAAATTTTAAAAATAAAAATAAAAACTGGACTGAAACTGGACATAATCTTGGTAACCTATTATGACTATTTTCTCAGATTCATATGCTTTTTTTAAGTTATGGAGAAAGAATATGAAATATTATTATAGTAAAAAGTATAACACATAGTACAAAAAGTATGCAATATGACATAGTAGATAAAAGCATGGGTTAAAGATGAATAAAGGCTGGATCTGTCACTCACTAGTAATGACCTTGGATAAGTTACTTAACATTCATGTGCTCCTGTTTCCTCATGGGTAAAAATGCAGATAATCATATCTTCCTGGGGGCACTTGGGTGGCTCAGGCCATTCAGCTTCCAACTTCAGCTCAGGTCATGATCTCGGGGTTTGTGAGTTCCAGTCCTGCATTGGTTCCATACTGATAGTGTGGAGCCTGCTTGGGATTCTCTCTCCCCCTCTCTCTCTGTCCCTCCCATTCCTGCTCTCTCTCTCTCTCTCTCTCTCAAAATAAATAAGTTAAAAAATATATATTCATAGGAATGTTATAAACATAAAATGAATAAATAATATTAAACTATTAGGACTGTGTCTGCATATAGAAAACATTTGATAAGTGGTAACTCTTGTATACTATGCCTATACATGTGCATCTGTATGGATGTAGTTTAGAAGAGAAGCTGAGTGGGGCACTGGGGTGGCCCAGTGGGTTAAACTTCCATCTTCAGCTCAGGTCTCGCTGATCTCCCAGATCTCGCTGATCTTGCTGCTTGTGGGTTCGAGTCCTGCATTGGGCTCTGTGCTGAAAGCTCAGAGCCTGGAGCCTACTTCAGATTCTGGGTCTCTCTCTCTCTCTCTCTCTCTCTCTGCAACACCCCCTGCCACTCACGCTCTGTCTCTTTCTCTCTCTCTCAAAAGTAAATCAACATAAATAAATAAATAAATAAATAAATAAATAAATAAATAGAAGAGAAGCTGAGTGAGAGGAATCTCTTACAAATTGTTCTGTTCCCTAGGGCTCTGAGGCATGGGTGTTAGGGAAGGAGTGTGAGCTTTCTCTCCACATATCTTGATTTGCTAATTAGCCACTCTTCATGGTTTTCTTTTTCCCTCATCTATACTCTGGATTAAATAACCATAAAGGGGAAATTATACTCCTGGCTTTAGCTTCAAAAAATGGAATAACGCTGTTAGCTGGATCTGGAATACAGGTACACACTCATGAACATAAGTGTATATGCACATGCACACACACACACACACACACACACAGGTTGATATATCCCAATATAATATAATCCCTATGGTCTAAACTGTTTTGATTTTTTTTAATCTTTATTTTTGAGGAAGAGAGGGAGACAGAGCATGAGCAGAGGAGGGGGAGAGAAAGAGGGAGATACAGAATCTGAAGCAGTCTCCAGGCTCTGAGCTGTTTGTCAGCACAGATCCTGACACAGGACTTGAACTCACGAACTGTGAGATCATGACTCCAGGTGAAGTCAGACGCGTAGCCGACTGAGCCACCCAGGCGCCCCTGGTCTACACTAGTTTAAAAGGTCATTATGGCATCACTGAGTAATGAAAAACAAGAGAGCCATTTTACTACTGTGTAAGAATATAAAGCTGTCTCTTAAAATCAAAATGAGAGTAATAATTCTATTTCCCTTAAATTCACAGACTCAAACTTGCATGTAAGCCAACCACATGGACTGTCAGCACAATGACATAATGGATAAGTCTGCTGTGAACTGATAGCCAATAGAGCACTTACAAAGCTTTGCATAACACACCTGATATTTCAGGCAGATGAACAAATGGCTATGCTAATATAACAGTAGCCTCCAATTCCATTCCTATACTGTAAAACAGTTAGAATTGGAATTGAACTGCCTAGGCTCCTTGATCTCAATGCCTAAAAAAAATATCCCCAGCAATTTATCACTTACCATTGCTTCTTCAGCCTATACAGATGGTCTGTATCAGAATTATTCTTTCGATCTGGATGTTGCATAGTTCAAAAAAGCCATTACTCACTCTGTTCCATATACAAAAATCCTTAGATACATTCTATTTATATCTGGTTCTAGGAAAAACACATCTCTTAATATTAATGTCTTATCTTTGCTATCTAACAAGAAAAATATTTAAATGTTTTTCTTTATTTTCTTCTGCTCTCAGTAATTAAAGATTAGTCATATAAAAGCCATTTCAGGGGCTTAATAATTTAATTTAAAAAGTCCTTACATTTCTTTTTACATATAATCATTCTGTTTCACAATTTATTATAATTTTTTATTCTTTTTAATTGGATAAGGTTTTTTTTAATATTGGTGGTACATAAATTCTAAGGAGAGTCTAAGATTTTAACATTTTACTTTAATTTGTGGTACTTGAAAATCCTGCTAAAAAGAGAAATCTCTCATTGGAAATGAATAGTAAGATAGTAATTAAAAATTCATAATTACCATTGGATTTAATTAAATATGTTGAAGATAAATTCTATGCCACCCCAAAATATCTTCAAGACCTGTGGCATTTTTACTATTTGTTAAGTGGGTATATGATACCTGACTTTAAACCCTTGATTTTCCATGATCGTATTGAAGAAGTTCAAACAATTATGAGTGCCAGTTGGATATGAATTTAGTAATAATTCAACTTAGGGAAATATGGCTTTTTGTTTGCTGACACATTTTACTTAATTTGCATAAAAGTTTGGCACTGAAAGGGTATTAGTACTCACTGCTTCCTCTTGCCAATTATAAACTCCTCAAACTTTGCACACTATTAAACTAAAACATCACTCTTCTAGGTTATGAATCATATTGTTAGTTGTCTACTACTGCATAACAAATTGCCCCCAAACTTAATGGATTAAAACAACAAACACTTACTATATCATAGTTTCTATGAGGTAGGAATTTGGAACTGCTTTTTGGTTAGAGGTGTCTCATGAGGTACACACTCATGAACATGAGTGTATATGCACATGCACACACACACACACACAGGTTGATATATGCCAATATGTGTTTAAATATAATCCCTATGGTCTAAACTATTTTAATTTTTTCTAATCTTTATTTTTGAGGAAGAGAGGGAGACAGAGCATGAGCAGAGGAGGGGGAGAGAAAGAGGAGATACAGAATCTGAAGCAGTCTCCAGGCTCTGAGCTGTTTGTCAGCACAGATCCTGACACAGGACTTGAACTCACAAACTGTGAGATCATGACTCCAGCTGAAGTCAGATGCGTAGCTGATGGATGTCAGCCACTATTGCAATTATCTGAAGGTTTGACTAGGGCTACAGATTCCATTTCAATGCTCATTCATGTGGCTGTGAAAAGTAGGTCTCATTTTCTTGCTGATTGTTGGCCAGAGGCCCCAATTCACCACAAAGACTGCCGCATAGGGCAGTTTGAGTGCTCACAATATGATAGCTGACTTCCCCGGAGTGAGCCATCCAAGAGAGAAGCTGACTTCACGACGTCTTTAATGATCTAACTTACACACCAGCAATTCTACCACATGCTAGTAGTAAGAAATGAGTCCTTAAATCCAGCTGACACTCGAGAAGAGAGGATTTACCCTTTGAAAGGAGCAATATCTAGTAATTTGTAGATGCAACTGTGTAATGCAAATTTGTGAACTGCAATCTGCCCTCTGGTTACAAATTATTTATGCTTATCTCACATGAAAGATAAATATATGCCTCCTCAAGATCCTCCCTACCCCCACAAGAGTCCTATCCTTTTGCAGCATTAGTTCAAAGTCTAAATCCTGTCAAAGTGGAGAAGATACTCCTTGGGTACAGCTCCTGGAAGAGTTTTTTTGAAACTGAAAAACGGGACTTAATGGACAAAATTGGCCTGTTGCCCAGTGTATCGTGATATAGACATTCGTGCTCAAAAAGGAGGACGTCTGTCTCTGTAACAGGAAAAGAAGGGCAAGTCGAAATCTCTAGAAACTTACTGGGGTGCCTGGGAGGCTCAGTCAGTTGAGCACCTGACTTCCGCACAGGTCATGATCTCACGGTTCCTGGGTTATAGCCCCACATCTGACTTTGGGCTGACAACGCAGAGCCTGCTTTGAATTCTCTGTCTCCCATCCCCAGCTCACACACTCTTTATCTCGCTCTCAAAAATAAACATTAAAAAAAATTTAGGGGCGCCTGGGTGGCTCAGTCAGTTAAGCGGCAGACTTTGGCTCAGGTCTGTGAGTTCCAGCCCTGCGTTGGGCTCTGTGCTGACAGCTCGGAGCCTGGAGCCTGTTTCAGATTCTGTGTCTCCCTCTCTCTGACCCTCCCCCGTTCATGCTCTGTCTCTCTCTGTCTCAAAAATAAAATAAACGTAAAAAAAAAAATTAAAAAAAAAAGAATTTAAATCTCTAGAAACTTATCAATGAAAAAGGCACGGTGTTCATTCTTCATAACAACCTTACCCTTGTTACTGTGCATTTCCTGGTAATCTCCCACAACTGACTCCTCACCTCCAATATCTTCTTTATCCTTAGCTTGGAGATGTTATTTAAGGTGGTGTCTTGGGCCATTTCTGGGAGTTACTCAGTTTTCCTGCGTAACTCCCATGTATAATGTTATTAAATTTTGTTTGTTTTTTTCCTATTAATCTGCCTAATTTTATTACTGAAGGGTTTCAGCCAAGAACCTAGAAGGGTAGGGGGAACTTAGTTTTCCTTCTCCACAAAATTCTGGTTTGTTATACCACAACCCTTGTTTTCTTTCTACTACACCAATTCTGACATGGCCCAGATTACCACTTCTTAGCATAAATATTCTCACTTGAGCACTGATGCTTTACAAAGAATCCTTTCTTTGCCTGGCCACTATCCTTTGCAAGTTGATTTAAAGACAGTTAAATAAGAAAGAGTGGTATTACAATAATGCACCAAATCTACTCCCAATTTGCATTTTTTCATCTCTTAGGAGCCTCATTTGTCCATTTACTACTTTTTGGCCACACAGTGTTCCAGGCTTGATAAAGTTTGTTAAGTATTGAATGAACTAATTCATTAATCTAGCTACTTTCCCGCCCTACCAGCCTATAAGTCTATCATCATACTGAGAAGGATTAAAAACAAAACAAAACCTCAGAATAAGAAAAAAAAGTAGACACTACAAGAATGCCTGAACAGTAAAGGGACTCCATAAAAAATGTTTCCTGTGAATTTACATCTTTAAGAGGATTACCTCTGGAGGGGTATTGGTGCCTTTTTTCCAGAGTAAGCAGTTGTGGGGCAGTTTGGGCTCACCTTTTAGCCTCTGTTTCATTAAGAGCTCAGCTCCCTGGGTGGAGAACTTGCTGGGCTGGTTGGCACCTGAATGAGAAAAGCTTTATTATACTGTGGAAAGGGAGGAGCCATGTACAACCTTGACCATGCAGCTTTGTATACTGAGAATCCTCAAAATCTTTCTAGTGGTTGCTGTTCTTTAAAATCGATTTTATTAAGATAAAATTTGCATAGAACAAAATAGAACAATTTTAAGGGTACAGTTTGATGAGTTTTGGCAAATATATACATCTTTGGTGTAAATGCCATCACAAGCATGATATATAATACTTGCAACATCCTAAATGGTTTCTTCATGCTGCTTTGCTGTCAATCCACACTCACTCCAAACCCAAAGCAACCATTGATCTACCTTGGATCACAATAGATTGGTTTTGTCTCTTCTAGAATTACATATGTATAGAATCATCCAGTATATACTCTGTGCCTGGCTATTTTTCTCAGCATAATGTTTTATGATTTATGCATGTGGTTCTATCTAGTAGTAGTTCATTGTTCATTTATTTTCCTGGTAAGTACTATTCCCTTACACACACACACACACACACACACACACACACACGTACAACTTACATAGCTGTTCACTTGCTTCTAACATTGAGTAATTTCCAATTTTGATATTATGACTAAAGCTGCCATGTACAATTATATACAGGTCTTTGAGGAAACTTCTTAAAATGTTTTCTTGGGTAAAAACCTATGAATGGAATTTCTAGGTCATAAGGTATGTGTATTTCTCACTTAAGTAATTACCAAACTATTCTCTGAAGTGGTTATATAATTTAACATTTCCAATGCAAATATATGAGAATACACTTGCATATATTGGGATAGTCGTATGTTTTTCTCCCTTTATTCTGTCAATATTTAAATAGCATTGATTTATTTTTGAATATTAAACCACCCTTGCATTTTTGGGTTGAGCCTCACTTATCCTTTTTATTTATTCCAGGATATTAGTTTGTAGTTCTCTTTTCACATAATGTTTTTGTCTTGTTTTGGGATTAGAAGATGGCTTGGGAAATTTCTGTTCCTCCACCATTTTCTGAAAGAATTTGTGAAGGATGTGTATTATATCTACCTTAAAAGATTAATAGAATTCACCAAAGATGCCATTTGGACTTGAAATGTTTTTTATTATGAACCCAACTTCTTTAATTGAACTGTGTTATATAGGTTTTCTTTTTATGTTATGTATATTTATAACTTTTTATATTATACATATATTCAAATAATGTGTCTATTTCATTTAAGTTGTTGTCTTAGTCAATTCAGGTGACTATGACAAATTACCCTAGTGTGGATGGTTTATAAACAACATAAATTTATTTCTCACTGTTCTAGAGGCTGGAAGTCTGAGAACAGAGTGCCAGCATGGTTGGGTTCCAAGGATAGCCCTCTTCAGGGTTGCAGACTGCAGTCTTATCTCACATGATGAAAAAAGAGGGCAAGAACTCAGAACTCTCTGGGATCCTTCTTATAAAGACAATAATTCCATTCATAAAGGCTCTACCTTCATGACCTAATTACTACCTAACAGCCCACTTCCAGATATCATCACATTGAGGAATGAGGATTTCAGCATTAGAATTTGGTGTGACACAAATATTCAGCTCATTGCAGTTGTCAAATCTATTTACATAAAGGTGCTTATAATATTCTCTTGCTATCCTTCTCATGTCTGAGGATCTATGATGATATATATCTGTCATTCTTAGTATTGGTAACTTGAGCTTCTCTAATTCCCTTATCAGCCTCCCTAAAAACATGTCAATTTCTTATCTATTTAAAAACAAAAACCAGATTTTGATTGATTTTTTTCAGGTTCTATGTGAATAATTTCTACTCTTGTCTTTACTTGTTTTTTTGTTCTCTTAGGTACTTTGAGCTTAGTTAGGTCTTCATTCAACTGCTCAATTTAGAAGCTTAGAGCATTAGTTTTCTACCTTTCTTTCTTTCTTTCTTTCTTTCTTTCTTTCTTGGTTGTTTTCATTTTCATTCAGTTCCAAATGTTGTATTTTCAATTTCTAAAGCTAGGGAATTTTTTTTCAAATATTTTCTTTTGTTGATTCTAACCTAAGTGAATTTTGATTGGAGAATATACCCTTTTAAATTTATTGAGTTTTTTTTCTGTTATTTGCTTATTTCTTTGTTTTGTCTATCTTCATGAAAGTTTAATGTGGACTTGTGAATTCTGCTATTGTTCCTAGATAATTGTGTGGAGAAATATAGATAAAAACTGATGAACTTCATAACAAAGTTAAGGAACTTGTGTGTTGGTTAGCAACCCATCCAGAAGAGGCCTAAAGGAATTTTAACTTAAATTTTACAATGAAATCAAACATATTTTTCTTTAACTTATTTTTAGCAGCTAAAATCTTGGTACAAGATTCTTTTTATATAATTATACAAGAGTGCTTGCCTGAATCAAGAAAAGAGGATAGCTAAATATTGATGCACCTTTCACCTCTATTTATCTCTTGGGATGCCAATCTCACTCCAGATAGAATTACAGACATTTTTCTTGTTCCTAAAATCAGTGCCATATTGAGTGATAGAAGGGCATCTTCAATCCAAACAATGCCTTGCCCTACTTCATCAGTACTCAGTACAATCTGGAGATTGCAAGAAAGCAACAGCCAGGCTACCTATTATTCATTTTTCATAGTCCCTCTTTAGAAAAGAGCCCTGTGAAATCATAATGCTTCATATAAGTGATTATTCATATGTAAATTCCAGGGAGATGGGTAACATCATCAAGATGACAACATAGGTCTTTCCTGACTTCAATCCCTCTCACAAGAAGATCAGCTACCAACTACTCATAAATAAGACACCATTGTGAAGATCCCAGAACCTGGAGATGAGGCCATAGGGACCAAGGGGGACCATATTGGAAGGATAAGAAAAGTGGCTATATTCTGACCATATCACCTTTTCTCCAGGCCAGTACAGCACAGCACCAAGAAACCCCTTCAAAAACTATAGTTTCTCCAGTGGGAAAAGAGAACTCAAGGTGACATCCAGCTCCCCCAGACTTGTGGAATGTTTCCCAGAAATACTTTTCAGGTCTTGCCCCAGGTAGATCACTGGGGGGAATATGTGGGGTTTGACCACTGGGGATCAGATAGAGATAGAGAAGGAAGATGGGCTTGTAGCAAACAGGGCTCAGATCTTGCCCCAATGCATTCCTGCTTACAGTGGCAGTTCCCAAACAGAACCCAGCCAGTGACTCTGCCCATCTGCAGAGCCAAACTGAGGGCCCTAACTTACCAGGCAGCTGGATTACAGTACTGTATGCTCTGGGTGTTCAGCCATGGAGCCTGTACTAAGGCTCATCTGGGCAGGGAAGCAAATTTGCAGCCCCATTCAACTGTGCAGTATGGTCTTTAGTCCCTCCCAACCAGGAAGCCTGGCATGAGAATGCAGGCAGCTATAGAACACATCGTAATTGCCCATTTGGGCAAGAAGCCAAACCAATAGCTTTACCCAACTTTTAAGTATAACCCCTAGCCTTGTGTAACCAAACAGCCTGAATACTGATCCTGGGTAGCCTCAGATCCTGGCCTGTGGTCTTGTATGATGGCTGAACAAAGCCTGTTTTCTCTTCTAGTCAAGGAGCCCAGCCAGTGACTCCATCCAATCATGAAGCATAATCTGTCTCCATCCACTGAGAAATCCTGGGTAGTGGCCCTTTGGAAATTCAGAGAACAGTCTCTAGCTCCTTTAAGCTGCAGGATAGAGCTGAAGGTCCCTCTATACTACACAGCCTAGCCAATGACCTTGCCCAACAATGGAACACAGCCAGAGACCTACTCAATCATGAAGCCCATACTGGAGCCTCACTCAACTTCTGAATACAGAGCCCAGCCAGCAGCACTATCTAGTTATGGAGCACAGTCTGAGGTCTCACCTGACCAGGAGCAATTGTGGAGCTCAGCTCATGAGCCCTGACCAATAGTAGATTCCAACTGGTGTTCCACCCTATGATGGGACACACCCTATGATCTAGATGTGGCTAGAGGTGAATGAAGGATGCAGCTAGTAACTCCACCTGACCATAGGGCACAGCCAGAAGCCCTACTTGAATGTGGAGCCCAGTCAGCAACACCCCTACTGACTTCAGAGCACAGACAGTAAACTCACCTACTAGAAGCCCCAGTAGCAAGCCCCATCTACCATGGACAATACCAACCCAGTACCCCAGACTGAGCTAACTAGTGAAAGTCTTTAATTATAGTGTTTTCTTGAATCACAAAAGCCTTGTATTGTTTGATTTTTGGGATCTGTCTTCCCTCCTTACATCCATAGCTTCCTATATATATGTTTGAAGCTCAAGTTAAGGATTTATTTACTTAAGAGCTCTTTTATCAAACAAAGATAGGTGTCTTTATTCAGCCAAATAAAAACATTTAACTTTTTATTAGTTTGTTCACATGCCGCTATTGGATATTTCTGAGTACTTATGAAGAACAAACACTCAAATCCTCTATTTTTGCTATCTGGCTTTTTCCTCTGGCACACAAGAATGAGGTCCAGCTTTGGGCTACTACAAATTCCTTGGTACTAATTTCATGAAAGTCCATGCACAAAAGAGACACAAAAGATGCAGGTGAGACAGTTTATGAAGCTAACAATAGTGTGCTCCAGGGCAAGCTGTTCGCCAGAGTGAGAAGGCAATGACCACTATAAGGGAAAGTTACCGGAAAGTGATGAAAGGTTCCAAATAGAAACTGATTTTAGCTTCTCATTTAAGTCAGAAAATGTAGTATTTTTTTACCTAAAGAATTAGTTAATAACCCAAAGTAAAAATGCCTTGAGAGCCAATAGATAACTAGCCAAGTTTAAGCAGTAGGTCACTATTAATTTTCAAACAGAAAACAAAACTGAATTCTTTTTTTTTTTTAATTTTATTTTAAAGAAAGAGTGTGAGCACAGCATGAAGCCAGGCTTGGGGCTCAACACAGGGCTCAATCCCACAACCCTGGGATCATGACCTGGTCTGAAATCAAGAGTCAGATGCGCAACCAACTGAGCCACCCAGGCGCCCCCAAAAACTGAATTCTTAATAAGCTCACTCTACTTTTCTCAGAATTAACACATGGCTGTTCTGTTCCAGCTTTGGGGTAATTATAAGCTCATATTAGTCAGGATCTCCAGAGAAACAGAGCCAGTAGGAGATTATACACAAATTTATAATTTTAAATATATATGTGTGTTTCTCTCTCTCTCTCTGATTTTTTTAATGTTTTTATTTATTTTTGAGAGAGAGACAGAGTGTGAGCAGGGAAGGGGCAGAGGAGAAAGAGACACAGAATCTGAACCAGGCTCCAGGCTCTGAGCTGTCAGCATAGAGCCTGATGCGGGGCTTGAACCTATGAACCACAAAATCATGACCTGAGCTGCTGGACACTTAACCAACTGAGCCACCCATGTGCCTATATATATATATATATATATATATAGCAAAGTTCAACTGAGTAAATTTGAAGATCTTATTGATTTTATTAACCGACTCATAAATTAGGAAGCATCCCATCCAGCAAGTAGAGGGGAGTTCCAAGGAGCTGTACAAAACGGGAGGTTTTTATAGGAAGGAAGATGGGGCGTGAAGTTATGAGCAAAAGAAAACAAAGATTGTTTTAGGCAAGATCACCTTCCCTTATAAGAAGTGAGGTCTTTTCATGCAGATTACCTCATTTTCCTTTGTGAAATAGAGAGGGCCTATGTGACAGATGACCTCACTGATGCTGATCAGAAAATTCCTGACTGACTGGTTAAGACTACATTTTTGCAAGAGGTTGAAACTGCAGTTAGGTTAGGTATTAGGTCCAGATTTGGTTACGGCTTAAGTGATGCCATTTTGGGCCTTTATATATGTAAAGGCGAGCAGAGGCCCTTCAAAAATAATCAAAATAAGCTCTCGCTATATAGTGAGAGAAAGAGAGGTTATAGATTATTTCTGAATATCAAGATTGCTTAAAATAATATATAGTAAATGTTCAATTCCAAATTTTAAACAATGACTTCTTGCAATTTAGTGAAAATATTGAACTCAATCAGTTTTAGCTCAGATTACTATTCATAATATTTGCCATGGTCGATCTTCAATAAGTATTTTCAGTTCATTTATTGTCTCATTAATTTATTCACTTGTTCTAATTTCTAATGTACCAGGCAAGTGTAATAACTCCTCATATTATAACAGGAAGATGACCCTAAAGTGTCCTTTATTCTTGGTTGCTCCTATTTAATCATTCAACAATTAAAGATTTATATCGTATTTAATAATGTGAGGTTCTGATAGGCAGTAGTATTCAAAGTCAGTTAAGATGTGCTTCCCATCATTATTAAATATTTAAAAATAAAGAGTAGGGAGAATACCAAATACATTTTCATTAGACTGAATACATGATCGATTTTGAGTACATACCAGCTTTTTTAAAGTACCTTGCCAAGAATGCAGTTAGACACGCACACACCTATACACAGCATGCATAGAATTTATCAAACATCACATAACACATAATATAGGTAAAACCATATATATTCTATAACAAATAAAATGATGCTTTGATATTATAATATTGTTTTTACCTATGGAAATCAGTACCAAATTAACATTAATGTTACTTCCACAAAGCCTTAATAAACAGCATATTAAAATTAAAAAATGCAAAAAAATAATTAAAAACACAGTATTATATATCATATTTTCATATAAAAAGCATTCAAGCTAACAGATTATTTTAGTAAGGAAACGGAATATTTATTCATTTTTTAAAAATTTCATTCAAGGAATTCTTTTTTTTTTAATGCTCATTTATTTTTGAGAGAGAAATAGGGAAGCAGTGGAGAGAGAGGGAGACAGAATCCCAAGCAGGTTCTGTGCTGCCAGTGAGAGTCTGATGTGGGTCTTGAACCCACGAACAGTGAGATTACTACCTGAGCCAAAATCAAGTCAGACGCTTAACTGACTAAGCCACCAAGGCATCTCCTCATTCAAGAAATTCTTTTTTCTTCTTTTAAAGTGTTTATTTATTTTTGAAAGACAGAGTATTAGGGAGGGGCAGAGAGGGAGACACAGAATCCAATGCAGGCTCTAGGCTCCGAGCTGTCAACACTGAACTGGATGCGGTTCAGCCCCGACGCGGGGCTCGAACCCACAAACCGCCAAGATCATGACCTGAGCTGAAGTTAGACACCCAACCCACTGAACTACCCAGGCACCCCCCTCATTCAAAGAATTCTTAAGTGCAAACGAAATTAGAGATTTAATAAAGGATCGACAGCTATTAGAAATCACTTTGTTATCTATATCACTTCCAAATTATCACCTTCACAAAATAATAAGTATTTTGTTTCTAATATATTAGTTTCCAACATATGTTATCAAAAGATTGAGAAAGTTATACTCCTACCTGAGAAAAACATTTTTATGAAATAATACATTTTTAATCAGTTATTAATTTGAGAGCAAATTATTCGTTTTCCATTATTCTATCTGTAAAACCAATAAAAAGTGGAGCGTCCAAGTGGCTCAGTCGGTTAAGTGTCCGACTTCAGCTCAGGTCATGATCTCGAGGTCCGTGAGTTTGAGCCCTGTGTCGGGCTCTGTGCTGACAGCTGGGAGCCTGGAGCCTGTTTCAGATTCTGTGTCTCCCTCTCTCTCTGACCTTCCCCCATTCATGCTCTGTCTCTCTCTGTCTCAAAAATGAATAAACGTAAAAAAAAAAAAAAAAAAAAAAAAAAATTAAAAAAAATTTAAAACCAATAAAAGACTAATTTTGGAGGACAGGGATGGAGATCATCTGAAGACTAATGAGATGCAAATCACCTGGATTTATTTATTAACATTCTGAGCATTATTGATCTCTTGCTAGTGACAATACTGAATATGCTTTGAGGTTTAGAATAAAGATTCCTTGACAACCTTTGCTCTTGAGTTCCCAAAAGCCAATAGTTAACAATGAATGGTATTTTATGCTTACATGATGATGTTTTCTAATTACGCTTTGTTTATTTTCACCACCTCAGATATTTCAGGGGGAATTAAGATACAGAAAAGGAACCAAGTTACAATGAACCCAGACCAGAAGACTTATAGACTGTGATCTTACAACTTCATTACATTGTTTGTTAGAACATATATTTACTACATTTAAAAATAAGCATAGGTGTGTGAATACACTTGCCAAAATAGATCAAAATAATTTATATTTCTTTTAACTCTAGAAACATTTTGAGACCCTTTTTAACAATGAAGGCATTCAGTAATTATCGTAAATAATATAAATATGAATTAGGTGTTTAATCATTTGACTTTCTAATTAAGGCAAATGGCAGGCATAACACGGAAAGCAATAATCTGTTCCCTTCACACAAATAGCTGCCGAAAGGCAGATGGAGGTGCCAGTTGTATGGGGTGCAGGTGATTACTGCCCAGCCTGCACACCACCAGGTTGTTTTTCTCGCCACCAGAAAACCGTCCATTAACTTTCCTAAGAGCCAAAAGCAAAAGGAGAGGAATTTATGAAGTCGCTAGCCCATATGGCTGGTAGTGAGTTAATCTGTGTCTGAGCAGCAGGTAGCATGAGCCAGTCTGTCTGTTGGGGCTGTTAGTAACCCAGGGGCAGATCAGAGAACAGCAGGGAAGGGGATCAACTCAGGCTGCAAATACAGTCAGGAATGTGGCAGGAAATTATTTCTGAAAACACACTCTGCAGCATAAGGGCAACCATCAGATGCTACATGACAATCTATCTGCACTTTTTACACGTTGATAATTATATAGAACTGTATATGTAGGAGCAAACTTAACACATAGATATATAATTATCATGTGATTTTCTTTTTTATAGTTTCTTGCACGAAAATAAATATTTCAAGTGCTCCTTAAAAATGAGATATGTAGGCACTGAGATTTTAAAATTTTGAAAAACAAGAGAAATTGCTCTAGATAGGCTATAATTAGAAAAGGAAGTGGATATGTTCAAAAGGCAAGTGCTCTGATACATAACCAGGAGGAAACTGGGGTTAAATAATATCCTGTGGATGAAATAGCAAAATAGGGAAGGAAAAAAAAGGAAATACTTTAAGAATTGTTTGAAAACACTAAAGGAAGGCTGAGACGTGGGGACAATTACATACTAAAACTTAAATAAGAAACCATGAAAATGGTAGCATGATTGAATAATAGTAATTAGTTCCTTCTTTCCTTCCTTCCTTCCATCTGTGTATCGATCTATTGTCCATCTATGTATCTACCTATCTACCTATCATCTATTATCTATGTATGGTAATATGAAGACTAATGGTAAGTTTTGGTATATTCTTGTATTCACAGGGTTAAAATTAAGGGATTTACAAAGATGAACTAAAGCAAGGAATATGCTTCCATGTAGTCTTTTGTTTCTTAGTCATGAAAATAAAGCCACTAATTTGCTCAAAGTTACATTAAAGAGCCAGAACATTGTTGTCATTCTTTAAACCTTGAAGAGAAAGATCAGATGCATAAATTATTCACAGAGGAAAAAAGAAAGCTGAATTAGAATGGTTATCCCCCACCCCCCCAAAAAGACCATATCTCTCAATCAGATTATTTTAAAATTATTTACAATTTGTTTTTAATTTTTTAATGTTTATTTTTGAGAAAGAGGGAGAGAGAGTGAGAGTGAAAGACAGGCAGAGAGAGGGAGACACAGAATCTGAAGCAGTCTCTAGGCTCTGAGCTGTCAGCACAGAGCCTGACGCTGGGCTTGAACTCATGAACCACGAGATCATAACCTGAGCCAAAATCAGATGCTTAACCGACTGAGACACCCAGGCACACCAGTAATTTCAAATTATCTTTACAGTATCCTTGTTTTAACGAGTGATTATAGGAATTAGAGTCAGGTTTGGAATGTGGACCTTAAGACATAGAAAAGGAATATTTTATTTCTTTTTTCTCCTTCTATTGGGTAAAGAATTCATTGAGCACCTGACCTGTATAGTGAAATGTTTCCAAACAAATACTAAGGGAGATACAGAGATAACCAAGATAGTACTAGCCATTGTATAGTTTATAGATAAAAAGGAAACATATTTTTTCTGTGATGTTCACAACTAATACTGAATGTGATTACCAAGAAGAAATATTTCCAGAACAGTAAAACTGCTATTTACTTTTAATAATTAACCTTTCTGATGACATAAACTTTTGCTCAAGCTCAGAACATATTCAATGGGTAGAAAGGTTTAGTTATGCAAGATGATTAAATTCTAGAGATCTGCTGTACAACATTGTGCCTGTAGTTAACAATATTATACACTGAAATATTTAAGTGGATAGTTTTCACGTTAAGTGGTTTTACCCAAAATTAAAGACAAAAATTCTCCAAACAAGGAAAAGAATTGATTAGGAAGGGGAAGTCTGTGCCCCATGGTCCAAATGCAGCACTGTCTTCCTCTTTCTGAGATCCGTGGCCATTAGGTTCAATGCACCTCATCTCATCTTCTGTTACATCATAGTGAAAATATGTTTTAGGTAAAATTAAAATATTTACTATTTTTATGGCTCTATGATCTGATCCTAGTAATAAAGCATGGCTGTTTCCACAGTGAGGCATGTTCTACTTTGCTTTATAGAAACCTGGAAAGTGAAATAGTGTTACTCCTAGCACATTATAGTTGCTCTGAGATATTTGTTGACTGAATCACTGAATGAATGAATGAATGAAAAAGCCAATAAATGATACCTCATAACTGTCCTCTGACACTTATGTAACTGGGGATACTCTTGAGCATGGACCTCAGAGACCAAATCAAATTTTCTTCTCTCATTTTAAATTTGAACAAACTTCAAAAAAAAATTTTTTTTAGGTGGTCAAGAAAGGCATTGTGAGCAAACTAGCATCTGAGCTGAGCCTTGGAGTTTTGGATAACAAGAATGGAGGGATATAGACATCCCAGGTCAATGCATACCAAGTATCAAAGCATAAAGAAGACAAATACCAGGATGTGCCCAGAGGGGCAATGCAGAATGGTATGATACTTAATTTTGCCTCTAAATCCTTTCTAAAATTATAGCATAGAGCATCCCTGAAATATAAATATCAAATTTGCGATAATTATGAAAGGATTTTTGAGAGAGAGCAATAAACCCTGGAAGTGATGATTTGGAAGAAGCTTGATTCCTGATGATGAAGGAAAAGGACACCAAGAATAACAACAGCAATCAGAAAGATGTACCCACCACCAACAGGCTTTATGGTAATAATTATATATGTATGTTTTTAGTAATATTTAGTGGTGTCTATGTAAGTTTCATAGAAAATTTTAGAGTGTAAGGTGAAGGAGTTTATATTTTATTAAATGGGAGCATTTGTGTGTAAATATTTTGTTTGTAAATATTTGTAAATTTTATTTTATTTTATTTTTATTTTATTTTATTATAGGGAAGAGAGAGAGCACATGAGTGGAGGAAAGGGAAGAGGGAGAGAGAGAGAGAGAGAGAGAGAGAGAGAGTCTTAAGCATGCTCCACACTCAGTGTTGAGCCTGACAAGGAGGATCCCACAACTCTCAGATCATGACCTGTGCCTAAATCAAGAGTCAGATGCTCAACTGACTAAGCCACCCAGACTCCCCTATATTATTTTCTATGTAAATATATATATAAATATATATATATATATATGCATATATATGTATGTATGTACAGGTTACACAGCAATTTCACATTTGCTACATTTTATTTTTACAATAATAGTTTTCCTTAAATCATGACAATTTTCTAATAAACTCCATTTTATTTTAAAAGTAGAACTGTGTTTTACAAAAACAATTAAATCTGAAGATTTTCATCCATGCAATCTCTTTGAAATACATCAATGTTCATTGATTTTTTTATGTTTATTTACTTTGGAGAGAGAGAGAGACAGAGCATGAGCAGGGAAGGGGCTGAGAGAGAGGGAGACACAGAATCCGAAGTAGGCTCAAGGCTCTGAGCTGTCAGCACAGAGCCTGACACAGGGCTTGTACTCACAAATCGCGAGATCATGACCTGAGCTGAAGTCGGACGCTTAGCCAACTGAGGCACCCAGGCACCCCAATATTCATTGATTTTTAAAGTTACCATCAAAATAATATATAGACATGAATAAAAGCAACAGTGTTCACCCCATTCCCACTCCTAAGTTCTAAAGGTAATGACTTGTAGTTTAATTTTGTTGTTTGTTATATTATCTCTGTATCTCTAAATTATATGCATGTACTCTTTGGTTTATGAAAATACACTTATCACTTATTGTTTTCCTGCTATGACCGAAAAATATTTAGCACATTTAGACTACCTTCTCATCTCTTCTTTCCATGCGTTTCCAATATGGCTATGTCATTATTTTTAAGTGTTCCTTGTTGCTACATTTTTATCATTCTCACCTATCACCTACATGGAAAAAAAGACTATAACTTAATATAAAAAATACATATGTAACCACTACCCAACTTAACAAATTAAGTATTGCCAACACATTGAGGTCTTTCCTTCTCTCCCCCCCCACACCAAAGTTCCCCCCATAAATTTGGTATTTGTTATTTGCATACAATTCTATGCATTTTGTTCCTGCCCACCATCTCTTATTCAAAACCTGTGTGGTCATATGTATTTTGGAATTCAGATGTCTTCAGATTTAATAAAAGTATTACTTTATAGATATTATATATGACACCCTTTGCAGGGTCTAGAGCAGATCCTATACTTAAAATCTTTTCCTGTATTTCTATAACAAAAAGTGTAGATATCCACAACAAATGTGATAAACAAAACCTATAAATAGCTTCATATTATTTTAATCATATTTTATCACTAAATGCGTTAAGATCGGGTAAGCTTTTGCATCCAATTGATTTCAGAGAAAAGAAAACAAACTCCTGATTTTCAGAGCCCTTAAGATTTGAGGCTTATAGATTAGAAATTGTAGAACTGTATTAAAGCCTGTATGTCTTCCTTACTGTCCACGCAGGAGTCATTCCACTCCCCACTTTGTGAAACAAGGCTACTGCTAGTGCTCTTCCCACCCTTGTACCTCTAACTCCTGTCCTCTGTGGTCTGATAACACTGGTCTTCTGTATAGTCTTAAGTGGGCTTTCTTTTCTACATCTATAGGTTGATGCAAAACATGGGGTATCAATATAACACATTGATTGTATGAATATGAGTCATGCAGAACCAGTGATGACATCCATGTCAGTTTTAATTCTATTTTGTTTGTTTCACAATATAAGCCTAACGTCACCCAAACTTTTCATCCAAATATGTTCCCCATCAGCTCCCTCTGAATCCTGAAACTCTCTTAGTTTCTGCATTAAAAATGATCCCCTTTGAGGGCACCTTGGTGGATCAGCTGGTTAAGCGACTGACTCTTGATTTTGGCTCAGATCATGAGATAGAGCCCCACCATGAGCCCTCCATGGAGCCCCACCTGGAGCTACAAGTCTGTCAAGATTCTCTCTCCTCTCTGTCTGCCCCTCCCCTGCATAGGTGAGCACACACACAGCCTCTCAAAAATAAACAAATAAGTGAGGTGGTCTCCTTAAAAAAAAGTTACCCCTTCTTGTTGTCATTGCCTCCTATGTGTGAGTCAAATTCATCTGTGAAATTTAGCCTTTTGTTTCCAGTTTCTTGCAACATCCATAACTACTTTTCCATCTGCATTTTATCTTTCAGAAATTTGTTGAAATATATCATTTGCTAATCACCTCTGACTTTTCTATTTATGTTGGGGGTGTACATATATATGTATATTTATATGTGCATATACATATGTAACAGTGTGTAGTGTGGTCTTAGGAAGGAGAACAAATAAATTTATATTGCTAACTTACTGTTTCTTCTTGTGAATTTTATAAACAAAATTTTCCAAACAACAGTGACTACAAAAGATTATATTACCCAAAACAAGATGCTGTGGAAGAGAACTCAAAACAATAGTTTTTATTTTAAAGTGCTGAGAAGTTCAATACAGAAAGCAATAAAAGTGCAATAAAAATGAAGATGTACTTTGAAAATATGGGTAAAAGAAAACAATTTCCTATTGTGTCATAAAGAAATAAAAAATTGAGACTGATTCTAGACTCCATGGTTATGTCATTTTGACACAATAGGAAGACAACACAAATGACTAAGAAAAATAAAATTATAAAACAGAGGGATTCAGTAAAAACTGATCCTTGCTACACATTTCCATTGGTGATTTGATGTGAATCCAGAATTTCTGAGTTCTCTACTGTATGACCAAGTTCATTTAGATGGAGAAATTATAGGAGTCTATTCAGAAAATATTAGAGAAGTACAAGAGCTGCTGTTGGCGTCCCACTCGTGTTCCCCCTTCTCTACCACTGCAATATACCTGCTCCACTTCTAGAACGTGCACGCTTTTGTCAGTTTGCTAAAGCTCTATGTTCACCCATGTGGTAGGCCAGAAGTGCCACAAGTGTTGGGAATTGGTATGTAAATTCCTCAGCTCCTGCTATAGACCATATATTTGTGTCCTTCCAAAATTCATGTTGAAGGCCTAACTGCCAACGTAATATATCTGGAGACAGAATCTGTGAAGAGGTGATAGAGACTCAATGAGGTCATAAATGTGGGGATCTAATCAGATGGAAGTGGTGTTGTAATGAAAAGAGAAAGACTTCAGAGATCTGTCTCAGCTTGCGTTCAGAGGAAAGACCATGGTGGGGACACTGAGGCCACCTGCAAAGAGAGCTCTCACCAGGTACTGGAACTTGCCTGAACCTTGATATTGGACTCTTTAGCCTCCAGGACTGTGACAAGTAAATTTCTGATGTTTAAGCCACTGGCCCTGGTATTTTGTTATATCTGTCTGAAGCAGTCCCTTGGGTGGGATAACCCCAAGGTGCGCATTCCTTAGGAGCTACTCTTGTTATCCCCACTGGGACTGACCTTCTGTTGAGTACAAAGGGCCTGAAGATTTATGCTTTGTTGGTTGAGGTCTCTTCTGACCTATCAATGTTTTCTTCAATTCCTGTTTTCACTGTATTCTTTATCGGACTCTCTGCTTTTGAAGTAACCCAAACTGGGACAAGAAGCATACTCTCAGTCCAGGTCTTTTGAATTTGCTAGTATTTGTTGTGCATGAGGGGAACTGGGGACTGGGCATGGACAGAAGAGGCAGGGAGAAAACGTTGGTTACAGCTTGTTTTATATATAACACTTTATTTCCAAAGGATTCATTAAGTACATAGCATTTTTTTCACATAACAAATTACTCCTCAAAATGCAATTCCTAAGGCATAAATGATCTTCCTCCTCCCCCTCTTCTTTTTCCCTCTCTTCCCCTCTTTTACTCCTCCCCATCCTCCTCCTCCTTCTTCAGTGCTTCAGAAAGAGAAATTCAACAAGAAGTTCAACATAAATAGTTATTTGACAGGAAGAAGAATTAAAAATAACCATATTTAATTAGAAAAGATACTGTGCAATTAAACACTATGCCTGAGCATGCAGTCTAGTAGTAGATAAGGCATGCGCATGAACACCAGGTAAGTATACACAACAATGGAGAGGAACAAGAGAATGTACCACAGTGTTCTGAGGAGGAACAAGTCCTATCTAGTTAGGGAAAGGAAAATTTTTCAAGGTGTTACTACTTAAGTCAAATATGGGTATTTGAAAACGAAAATGAGTATGGAAAGGAAGTGCCATTAAAGGAAAATACTGAGGGAAAGTTTCCATTTGTTATATGATACTCACAGAGAAAGGCAGTGTTGGTAAATGAAATATAATTTTATTAATGCCAGAAGTACTAAGATGCTGGGGATTTTAAAAATATCGATCTTTGATTGAATTTATGCCAATGAACTGCCTGGATAAATTCTGGAAGAAAATAAGTCACTGAGTGGAACCACTAATACCTCAGTGTAGCAACCAATTTATCCCTTTATTGATAAGAAATGGCACAGGTATATGAAGTAGCCAATACATCATTATTGCCTCTCTAACCAAAATCCAGTCCTTATTTCTTATTCTTTTAACATCTCCATATCTCTATATCTTCTTAGTCTTTCTGAGAAAAGTATCTTTTTTACTTAATTATTCTTTTTTGCCTTCTCAACTATGTTTTCTTTCCTATTGTATACTTCAGAATCAGTGTTGCATTATTTGTGTTTGAGGGTTAAATGGAAACTTTACTCTGTGGGATTCCAAGTGCTTTTTTTCTTTATTTTCCATTAAAATCATCCGAGTTTTTTTCATATGTATATAATTACATTGGTTACAGGGTTTTATTTGATAAAATACCACTATTCAAAAGCAGTAAATAGAAGGCAGGCTGTTTTGCTAGTTATTGACAGCAAGAGCCTGTTGTCTGTGTTCAAGACTGAGTAATAATCTATTGTTACAGAGTTTATTAATTCCACTAAAACCTTTAATATAAGCTCATATTAATTGTATCTTTAAGCTTCATTCCTCAGCTTAGCAATGTTGAAATTTCCTAATTGGAATCCGGACTGACTGTAATTATAACTTACTTAGCTGGAATTTACAAAGTATGCTGCTTCTTATAACTCTTAAAGTAGAATCCTAAGTCAAAACTTTTGAAAGGGAGGCATGAAAGGGCCTGACCTATACTAAAATGTTGTCATTTTATACACAGTATGCTCTCTAAAAGTACGGTCATTTACACCCTTATGATACTGTTTGTGTGGATAAATATTCCTTTCAATTTTTTTAAGAAAAAAAGTCTTAAGAGTTCAGTAAATAAAAGTTGAGAAAATCCTTAAAAATGTTGAAAATATGAAATCCTTTCAAGGAGAGCCCTTTACCTTAAATTACACTTCCTCACAACCATCTTATGTATTGAATCTTTTCAGATGGTGGAGACTCAGACTCAAATCTCTGGACTCAAGCTGAGACTTACGTTTTCCCATCAGCCTGTCAAGGAGTTGAAGTCAATAGCACAAACTGTATCTAGAAAATATAATTGACACTGAGATAATGGCCTCAGACACATCATGATACTAAAAATTCAGTGTCATAGATTTGACCCCTATGAAAGTGTCTGCTGGCTTCTCCCAAATTCTATAATCTAAAATGTAGGCTAGTTAAGAGAGTGATATTTTTGTGGCAAAGAGCCATGACAATAATCCAAAGTGCAAGCATTTCTGATAGTAGATTAGAAATATTGTCATCATCAAAGGAAGACAGTACATTTAATTACTCTGATTATTCTAAATGGTATTTATGTAATGTCCCAGTGTGTAAAATGATAAATACATGTAGAAGATAGCATAGATAAGCTTTGAACTATATGTTCAGAGACAAACAGCAAATTTAAATAGGACTGGAATATTATTTGATATGTTCCACTTTCTATGGTTCTTTCTCTTATTTAGAATTTTGGAGTAGGAGAGAGGAGCAAATGCTGGATGCTGGATTAAAATTCAAAAAAATGTACTGACAATTCAAGCTTGAGATACTTACTCTGTTATTGTTGTAATAGTTAATAGTGACTCTTACTTACTGAGTATCACTATAGACCAAACATTGAACCAATGTATTTATCATTTTTTGAGCAAGTAAAGAAACCAAGACCCTGAGAGACTAGGTAACTGCTCTATGTGTGTACTTTACTAGACAAAGGTGTATCTGAGTTTGAAGGCAGCCTTCTTGAACTATAAATACATTTGAATAGGATTTTGGAGAGAGATTATAAAATTGCTACACCATAGACTAGAAGACTCAAGTAAAATGATGTGTGTGAATAAGTTTTGTAAATAAGAAAGCATGAAACAACACTACTACTATCCTGCATAAAGAAGCCTAAGCATGCAGTCTAGTAGTAGATAAGGCATGTGCATGAACACCAGGTAAGTATACACAACAATGGAGAGGAACAAGAGAATGTACCACAGTGTTCTGAGGAGGAACAAGTCCTATCTAGTTAGGGAAAGGAAAATTTTTCAAGGTGTTACTACTTAAGTCAAATATGGGTATTTGAAAATGAAAATGAGTATGGAAAAGCAGTGCCATTAAAGGAAAATACTGAGGGAAAGTTTCCATTTAACATATTTAGTGCTATATTCAGTATTGTGAGAGACATAAAGGCATTTCAGATACAGCCCCTGATCTCAGGATCAAGACTTGCTTTTTGAAAAAGTGTCTTATATGCATGGAATAATTGAATGATAGTGATATATGCCCATTGGGTGCCTTGATGGCAGTCTCTAACTAAGTTTCTGGAAAGAAATTTATTTCCTATTGGAATTGGAGGGTAAAGTGTGATGAGTCCTCCAGCAGAATCAGGATGTATCATTCTACAAATCATTCAAAGTTCAAAGGTTAGACACTTTCTTTTCCTTCAGCTGGTCCTTAATTTTAACTATGTGAATAATTTCATGTTATGGTCGTATCAGAAATGTAAATAGAATAGTTAAGATCTACAAAGACATACTCATACTTGCTAAGTCAAAACCATTAAAAAAAATATGAGCCAAGAGGATATCTGAAAGAAAATTTTCTTAGTGAGAATGGAGAGAAGCAAAAGTTGTCTCCATTTTTATCTTCCAGAATGTTTCCTTCCCTTGGAGTCCTCAAACTTTGACTCTTGATTCTTGTCTGTACTATATCAAAATGTGGGCCTCTCACTATATATCCCCATACTTTTATTTAATTTTATTTCATAGTACTTTGTAAATATTTCATTAATCATTTACTTTGTGTGAGACACTATGTTAGTTACATTGTAAAATTTATCTCATTGAATCCTCACAAAACACTATAAGATACTGTGTACTTTTATATATTACTATGATTTCCATTTTCATCTGAGGAAAATTTACATTTAAAGAAATTAAGCAACTTGGTGTAAATTACACAGGAAGTAAGTTCTCTTGCTAGGATTCAAACCGAGATATCCTCTTGCCTGCTATTTCACACTCATTCACTCATGATTACATATGCTTAACACCTATCTCTCAGACTGTCAATCGCCCAATGTAGCATGCTTATTTTATTTACAGTTGTATTTCCAACATGTAGCCTGGCATTTTGTACATAGCAGACAAATAGAAAATATAAATCCATGTTGCATCAAGATAAAAAACATAGAGTAATGGCATAATTCTTAGAGATAACCTTAAGAGAAAATGAACTTAATAAAGGTCATAAAAATGAACAGGACATTTTGAAAGATTTCCACTTCTGGCCAAGATGGACCAAAAGGGACCAGATAGATCTCATGAGTGAGACAACTCAAACACTAGATAAATATATATTTTAAAAATTGTTTCTAAAGATGTTTGTATATCAGGTAATGAATGATAGCAATCCCTAATATGAGAAACAAAAGAGGTTAAGCCATGCAATCATTTTAGCTTAATGTCTGAATGTTTCCAGGCAACAAAGCAGGAACGGGGAACCCAGGTGGAGCCAGGTAGTCTCCTTGCATTGAGTAAAGAGATCTTAGAGTCCAGAGAGGTCAAGGTGGCTAGGGTTCACAGGACAGAGTCTAAGAGAAAAGAGAATCACACGGAGTAAAAATTCTGGAAATCAGTAAAGGGTCTCCCTTGAGGACTCAGCTGTGAACTGAGTAACTGATTAAACTGCATTTATTTGTGGAAGCCGCCCAAGGCTATAGTAAGAACTGCCTGAAAGAGATAGGGGAAACAATCTCTAAAATTCAAACAGGGTAGAGAATAGTTTCTGTCCCTATTTCCGTCAGTCAGAGTAGAAAACCCTATAATCCATAGGTCATTGAAGAGCGTATTCAGTGGGGCTTTCCTCATTAGCTGTGAAAAATGAGCCCTATGCTAAACGTGTTCTAGTCATGTTTGTCAAATCTTAAAAGCAAGAACCAAAAAGAACAAACCATTTGCAAGTAACTTAACTACATTCTCAAAAAAGTTCAAGGACATTTATGGAAATAAAACTTTTTAAATGCAGTCCTCAACAAGGACAAAATTCATAAACTCTGGTACCCAACCAAACATTCCCAGCCATTAAAAGAAGTAGGAAACACAGGTAATAATAAGGAGAAAAATTAAATGAAACAGGCCCAGAAATGACACAGATGATAGAATTAGTGGACAAAGGCATAAAAACAGTTATTACATTTGCATTCTATATGTGCAATTATCTAGAGAAAAAATGAGTATGCTAAACAGAAATATGAAAGATATAAAAAGACATAAATTGAACTTGTAAGAATAGAAACTACAGTGTCTGAGAAAAAATACACCGAATTACATAAATGACAAATAGATACTATAGGTGAATATATTCACGAATTTTAAGACATAGTGATTAAAAGTATTCAAAATGAAACAAAGAGAAAAATATTTAAAAAGATAAACAGAGAACTGATAGCCTGTGGGACAACTTCAAATGATTTAATACACATGAAACTGGAGTCCTAAAGGGAGAGGCACAAAAAACTTTGAAAGAGTAATGGCATATAATGTTCCAAATATAATGAAAACTATAATGCACAGATTCAAGATGTTCAATGAACCCAAATCACATGAAACATGAAAAAAACAAACAAAACAAGAACAAACACAAACCAAGACAAAACAAAAACAAACAATAACAACAACAACAAAACTACACTAATGCACATCATAATCAACTTACTTAAAACCAGTGATAAAGCCATTTTAAAATGTTTCAAATGAAGGGAAACCACATTACATGTGTAGGACGAAAGATGAGAACAACAGCAAACATAATGTTGGAAACAATTGAAGCCAAAAGGCAGTGGGGCAACATCTTTAAAGAGCTGAAAGAAAAAATACCGCAAATCTCAAATTCTCTACCCAGCAAAAATATTTTTTAAAGATGAAGGTGAAGGAAAGACTTATTTTAGACATAAAAAGCTAAAAGAATATGTCACCAAAGACCTGCACAACAAAAACATCAAGGAAGTGCTTCAGGTCAAAAGGAAACTATCTCAGATGGGAATCTGGAACTATATACAGAATGACAATCCCCAAAATGGCAAATACTTGGCTAAAATACAATGCTTTAAATTAAAATATCTTTGAAAAATAATTGAAAAACAGCACAGAAGCTTCAACAGAAAAAAAAGGAAGTATACTATTGGAAAGTTCTTATACTATGTAAGAAGTTATATGCTGTCACATGGAAGACATACAAATCATACAATGAGTATGATGACCCCAATTGCCAAAATCAGGAATAACTGAAGGGCATCATTACTGGCCGAAATAAATTTTAAAAAATCATAAGAAAATACCATAAAAATTTTTAACAAATTGGACAGTTTTGACAAGATGTACAAATTCCTACAAAGGCAAAAATTAACACTGACTCAAGAAGAAAGAGAAAGTCTGAATATATCTATAACCAATAAAGAAAATTAAGTAAACATCTTCCCACAAAGAAAAGCTGAGGCTTCTAGGTGAAATTAAATATTAAATGAAATAATAAATGAAATATTTAAAATTAATTTAATATTAAATGAAAATGAAAGTAATTAAATGAACTATTAAATATTAAATGAAATATAGTAACAAGCTTTGACAAATTATTTCAGAAAGCAGAGAAAGCACAATTTCCAACACATTCTATGAGGCCAATATTATATCAATATCAAAACCAGACAATAACATCATGAGAAAATAAAAGTACAGGTAAACAACATTTGTGCACACAGATGCATAAATGATTAACAAAATCCTAGCAAAACTAATATAACCATATAAAAATATATAAGAAACAATCCCATTTACAATTGCATCAAAAATAATTTTAAAAACCTAGAAGTAAATTTAAACAAGGAGGTGAAAGACGTGTACTCTGAAAAACTAGAAGACATTGATGAAAGAAGTTGGAGATCACACAAACAAATGGAAAGATATATATGTTCATGGAATGGAAGCATTAATATTGTTAAAATGTCTATACTACCCAAAGCAATTCTATAGGTTCAATAGAACCCTTATCAAAATATTTGAAGATAAGAAAAGGGCAGTTAATGGAGAGAGAGATCAAAAGCTGGAGAGTGTGTAGAAAGGTTCTCCACTCATTGAAGGAAGACTTGGTAGTAGGCAGATGATCCAATTACCTATTGCTGCATAACAAACTACCCCCAAACAAAATTATTTTATCATACTTATAGATTCTGTGCATAAGGAATTAGGGCTAGGCTCAGAAAACATGGTTTGTTTTTGTGTTCCACCGTATTTAAAGCCTCAGCTGCGAAGATTTGAAAAGCTGGGAGCTGGAATCACCAGGAAGCTTCTTCACTCACATGTCACATGCTTGGGCAGAGATGACCCCAATGGCTTCCTCCCTGCATATAGTCTCAGAGCCTCTCCACGTGGCTGGCCTCTCTACATGAACTCTCCAGGATGGTGATCTCAGTGTAGTAGAATTTCTAACACTGCAGCTCAGGTCTCCATGAAGGAATGTTTCAACAAACAAGATGGAAGATTCATGGTTTTCTTTCATCTGCCTCTATTTAGCACCACTTCCACCTGTTTGTCAAAGCATTCACAAGCCTATCAAGATTTAAGGGGAAGGAACCTAGATCCCTACCTAAAACCCCAACAATAGATTAATTTTAGAGAGAAGAAAATGAGGGATTTATGGAAGTGATGGATAATTAAATCTCCCTAATTTTCTCAGCAAAACACATGACACATTTAACTGCTAAAACATGTATGGGGTCAGGAGGTCAATGAGGATGAGAGAAAGAAGAACTAGTGATTTGATATGAGGGGGAAAAGTTCTGGAAAAGCCACTATGGTTGAGAAATCAATCAGCAAAGAGTACAGATTTTGAGATTCTTCTAAGACTGAGAAAAATAGTGAAGTGAGAAAGAAATTTAAAATTCAATTTAGTAATCAAACCCATGGAGAAAATACCATTAGCAAAGTAAAAATGTAAATAGATTGGGGGAAATACATAATAATGGACTACTATATTTTAATGTTGAAAGATCTCACAAGTTAATAAGACCAGTAGCCCAAGGTGGAAAAACATACTGTCCTAATAATGAACTAAGATCAGGTGTAAGCTTACAGGATTATGTGAAAACTGGGCATTCATATGTGATTATTAGGTTCAATTAGAAAATAAGAATTCGAAAAGAGGCTTTTTTTCAGGTTTAAGGAATTTTTTTGTGGAGTGGTTTTTAAATGACTGAGGACTATGAGGCACAAGACAAATTTGACCTGTTTTCATGATGTCTGCTGAAGGCATAAGGGACATATTTGAGTTTCAAACAAGCCTTGAGTGGCATGTGCTTCGTTAGAGAAGATTTTGTGTGGGAAAGTTGGAGAATATTTATATCTCGAACAGAATAAGAGAAAAAGTTCATAAACTTTATACGAAAATATGTTTTGAATAATTTTGATTTATTACACTCACAATACACATGAACATGCACACTGGTAATTGCTGCATTTTGTAAGTCCATAAACTCAGGTTTCCCTTTGAATAGCAGAATACAGAGAAACCATCCGTTCCCAAATGCTGCGCTCTCTTCATCCCAACAGGTGGGCTTGGGGCTTTTCTATACGTGTAGTTATTGCTGGACAAATCTTTCTCCCTTTCTCTAAGCCATTCGCCCCTCCCTTGAGCTCCAGTTCTTTATGATGAGAGGACTCATTAAGCTTTCTTCCCTGCAGGGAGCTGACACCCAATTAATGAGCTGACACTGTTCTGTGTCCGCTCTCACTAGTGCAATAAGGCTCTGTTTACAAACACAGGCTGTTGTGCCTGTTAGGGAGGGCAGGTTAAAATCCCCCTGCTGGGCCTGTTTGTTCAAAATCATAAGGCTTCTTTAAACAATGTCTTTGTGCCTTAAACATCAGACATTCTGCTTTCAGCAGGATGCAAGCCACCCTAATGGCAACATCCTGTTTGGCGGGAAAGGGACCAATGGCCCAAGCTTTTGGATTATAAATAATATAAATGGTAATATTTTATTGCAAAGTTATTCTCAATGCTATATAACGGTGGACAATTCTGTACTTTTAAGATAAAATATCAGGTTTGCAGACTTTTTTTCCCAACCAAACGTGTAGTTAAATATAAATTCCATCTGTGTTTTCCTCCCTCCACTAAAAATTCCATCTGCCTTTCTCCATTTGGCAAACTACTATCTAACCTCAGGCCCCACATAAAATATCTTGGTGAAATCTTTCTTGAATTCCTCTGGAAGGGGTGACTCTCCACAGAGGTTCTGCAAGAACTTTTAACTGGTTCTATAGTGGGATTCATTACATTAGCTTCCTTTTAATACCACTTCACTAAGGAAATGGCCAAGATATGGCATCGTGCATGACACATAATATGCACTTGCTTAGGCTTTTAGTACTGTGAATATGGGTTTCCTACAGTTGTGCTCTATACCTCCTGGTACCACCCTTATACCTAAGCAACTCATTGGTTACTAAAAGCATGTCTCTTTCTGTTCTGTTTGTATTCCTTGTCTTTCCCACCTGGCTAGTTAGTGATCTAGATCAGCCATAACAGGGCTTATGTAAAATTAGTAAGCAGGTACAGTGCCAGCCATGAGCCTTCTCCTTCCAAATAAGTTTGGTATAAAGAATAGAACAAACTTCAGTAAATTCTGGGCTATGAATGAAAATTGGAAATGACCTTCAGCTATGCATGTCATGATGGTCATGTCTCAGTCTCTGAGGACAGTGTAACTGGAATTAAGAGAGAGAGAGAGAGAATGCAGAAGTGAGAGACCAAAAGTGCTCGATAGAGATAAAGCACATGCTATACTGAACTTAGTAAAGATTTTTAGTCTTTTTCATCAGAACAATGTGAAAATATTAGATGGTTTTAAACAAGGATGGATAATAAGATAAAATTTAGTTTCCTAAAATATTATTTTGGCAGTATTGTGGAGTTTGGATTGGAGGAAGTTCTAAAAGGATATGGGAAGATCCAGCCTGGAATCTACCAGAAGATGAAGATTAAGGTAGTCCGGTATTTTGGACAAGTTTGGTGGTATTGGTGAGTGGGATGGTTGTGACAGAGGTGAAAAAGGTGCGATAGACTTGAGACGTATTTAGGAGATAAAATTACAAGGAGTTGGTGGTTCATGTATATGAGAAATAAGGCGGGAAAGAGAGAGTGTCAAGATTTCTAGCTTTCATACTTTGCTGGATTGTGGTGTCACTAACTGAGTGAGAACACCCTGGAAAAGTTCATATTTGGGGGGTGTGAGTAGAACGCCAGAGCAGGGATAGGGAGCTGCTGAGAGGATTCCCGAGTTCACTTTTGTATATGGGGGATTTGAAGTGTTTGGAAGATACCTAATAGGATTTGAGGAGTGGAAGATTTTTGCAGCTAGAACTAAGAAAAAAGTCTACACAGAGATATTTATTTATAGCCCCCTGCATATAGTTGGTAGCTAAAGACATGGACATTGATGAGAAAACTTAGGGAAAGGGTATAAAGCAAAGATAAGAAGGTTTAGGGTTAAGTTTTGAAAAATCTCAATATATAATGTTCAGGTACAGGGAGAAAAAAGGATTGGTAAGGGGGATGAGTGGCTGAGGTGAAGAAAAATAGCTCCAGCAGTGTTAAGTCAAGAAAGAAAGGATGAAGGAATTTCAATGAGAAAAAAAGAGTTACCAAATGCTGCTGAGAAGTCAATTAAGATGAGGATTGAAAATCACCCATTGAATTTAGCAACATGAAACTTACCTGTTTCATTAGCAGGAGCTACTTCAGTAGAGTAACGGAAGTAAAAGGCAGATTAGAGTGAGTTTAAGAGTTAGTGCAAGATGAGGACATGGAAACATTGATCATAAGCAACTTGTTTTGTTTTGCTTTTAAATTGTGGTAAAATATACATAAACATAAAACTAATCAACTGAATTATTTTTAAGTGGCATTAACTACATTTACATTTTCATACAACCATCACCACCAGCTATCTTTAGAACATTTTCATCCTCCCAAACTGAAACTCAGTATCCATTGAACTCTGACTCTCCATTCCCCTTCTTACCAGATGGTTTTCTACCCTGAGCAATTTAAAACAAATGAAAACAATGAGAGAATATAGATAAGAGGTAGAAAAGGAGAAGAAGTTGAGAGTGCGCTATCACTTTTTTTAATGAAAGAGACAAACATATTTAAAGTTCATGAGAAGAATCCATCTGAGACAATCACTAGCAAGCTTCCCAAAGAAGAAATAATGAAATCTGATCTATTAATAAGTAAAAGCCTTAGACAGAAAAAAGGACCCTTTCTTTACAGAAGCAAGGAAAACAAAAATAGGGTATAACTGGGAAAGTCCTCTGTGATGATTCATATTATTTTTATGAATTTCAAGGAGGAGATCGTTAACCAACTTTGCAGGGGCTGGGGGTTGATGGAGGTTTGAAGAAAGTAGAGACGGTTTGATAAGGTTGCTATAGAGACAGTATCAAGATGATATAATCAGAATAGGGAAGTTGTTGAGTTGACAACAGATATTCTATCACAGAGATCCTCTTCCATCTTAGATATATGATCCAACAGAGTTGTAGGCAAGTTCTTTTATACAACATGTATTAAATGAGCTGCATGACATTAGACATCGCACTGCTCACAAGGGATCACAAAGTGAACAAGATAGAGACCATTCCCTTAAGGATCCCACAACGTCAGATAAAAATAACTGTTACCTACTTTGTGCTGCCTCTGAATACTATGCCCTGGGTCCCTAAGATATTTCTCTGGAGATAGAGATAAATAACATAGGCAGAAAAACAATTTGTCATAGTGTTCCCACTGGCTAAAAATTAAAAGCCTAAAGAGGATTTGGAGGTTGAAATGATATTACTGCAATAAAAGTAAAAACAAAGCAATCTGCTTTATTTTCCAAATTCTGATGTTGACCAAGTCCAAACCGAGATTCCAGTGTATTCAACAGTCTGCCAGTGAATGCTGACTCAGTGCCCAAGTTCCCCCTTAGTGTAGTCTCCTGCTTCAACAAATCCTGATTGTAAAGAAGGCATAGGAACCATGAAAGAACTCAAAGCTATAAAATTATAAATAACAAAATGAATTTTAAAATTTGAATAAAAAATTTCTTATTCAACATAATAGCCTTGAATTCAAACTACATCATAATGCATATTGAGTTCATACTATAAACTAGGAATTAATCTAAATGCCTTTCATGAATGCACTTAATTCTCAGGACAAACTTTTGATTTAGATACTCTTCTTATTCTCATTTCACAAATGAGAGAACTGACATAGAGAAAATCTAAGAAATATGTCCCGGGATTCATAGTTAATGAATGGTAGAGGCAGATTATGACCTGAGAAATCTACTCTAGAGTTTGGATGCTTTATACTGTCTCTCAGCCACTACTCCATGCTAGATAAATACTGAAAAATCTGAGAGCCAACAAAACTTTCCTCAAACTGAGAACAGATATATACTTCCCTAAAGGAACTGATCAAACCCTGATAGACTCATCCAATGGTCTTTTGATCAATGCAACAAGATGCCTCTCTAGACCTTGTTTCACTCAAGAAATCTTAGGCTTGATGACACATGAGAAAGAGAATTTTTATTATCTTAGACGTCATCTCTTTATTGAGGAAGTGTGTTGGAAATAAGTGGAAGAAAGAAGAAATCAGGAAGTTCTAGATCTTAACTTAAAAAAACCCGTAGCCATATGGGTTATAAGTTGCCAACTCCTAAGTCTTACTTGGCTATGAAATATGGCCACACCTCATCTTCAGTCTTACTTGAATATCTTAGTTGAATATTTTGCTAACTTGAAAAGTACTCTGTGGACAAGACCATTAGGAAATTCGGGTCTGGGCACTAATTTGATATAAGGATCTGAGTCATTTGAATCTCTAGTGCAATCCCAATCAAAACTGTACCAGCAGTCTTCTCAAAGCTAAAACAAGCAATCCTAAAATTTGTATGGAACCACAAAAGACCCTGAATAGCCAAAGTAATATTGAAGAAGAAGACCAAAGTGGGAGGCATAACAATCCCAGACTTTAGCCTCTACTACAAAGCTGTAATCATCAAGACAGCATGGTATTGGCACAAAAACAGACACATAGACCAATGAAATAGAATAGAGACTCCAGAATTGGACCCACAAAAGTATGGCCAACTAATCTTTGACAAAGCAGGAAAGAATATCCAATGGGAAAAAGACAGTCTCTTTAACAAATGGTGCTGGGATAGAGTGGGAGAGAGAGCCAAAGCATAAGAGACTCTTAAAAACTGAGAACAAACTGAGGGTTGATGGGGGGTGGGAGGGAGGAGAGGGGAGGTGATGGTCATTGAAGAGGGGATCTTTTGGGATGAGCACTGGGTGTTGTATGGAAACTAATTTGACAATAAATTTCATATAAAAAAACAAATGGTGCTGGGATAACTGGACATCAATGTGCAGAAGAATGAAACTAGACCACTTTCTTACACCATTTACAAAAATGAACTCAAAATGGATAAAGGACCTGAATGTGAGACAGGAAACCATCAAAACCCTAGAGGAGAAAGCAGGAAAAAACATTTATGACCTCAGCTGCAGCAATTTCTTACTTGACACATCCCCAAAGGCAAGGGAATTAAAAGCAAAAATGAACTACTGGGACCACATGAAAAAAAAAAAAGCTTCTGCACTGCAAAGGAAACAATCAACAAAATGAAAAGGCAACCAATGAAATGGGAAAAGATATTTGCAAATGACATATCAGACAAAGGGCTAGTATCCAAAATCTATAAAGAACTCACCAAACTCTACACCTGAAAAACATAATCCAGTGAAGAAATGGGCAGAAAACATGAATAGACACTTCTCTAAAGAAGACATCCAGATGACCAACAGGCACGTGAAAAGATGCTCAATGTCTCTCCTCATCAGGGAAATACAAATCAAAACCACACTTAGGTACCACCTCATGCCAGTCAGAGTGGCTAAAATGAACAAATCAGGAGACTATAGATGCTGGCGAGGATGTGGAGAAACGGGAACCCTCTTGCACTGTTGGTGGGAATGCAAATTGGTGCAGCCACTCTGGAAAACAGTGTGGAGGTTCCTCAAAAAATTAAAAATAGATCTACCCTATGACCCAGCAATAGCACTGCTAGGAATTTACTCAAGGGATACAGGAGTGCTGATGTATAGGGGCACTTGTACCCCAATGTTTATAGTAGCACTTTCAACAATAGCCAAATTATGGAAAGAGCCTAACTGTCCATCAACTGATGAATGGATAAAGAAGTTGTGGTTTATATACACAATGGAATACTACTTGGCAATAAGAAAGAATGAAATATGGCCTTTTGTAGCAACGTGGATGGAACTGGAGAGTGTTATGCTAAGTGAAATAAGTCATACAGAGAAAGACAGATAACATATGTTTTCACTCTTATGTGGATCCAGAGAAACTTGACAGAAGACCATGGGGGAGGGGAAGGGGGAAAAAGTTAGAGAGGGAAGGAGGCAAACCATAAGAGACTCTTAAAAACAGAATAAACTGAGGGTTGATGGGGGGTGGGAGGAAGGAGAGGGTGGGTGATGGGTATTGAGGAGGGCACCTGTTGGGATGAGCACTGGGTGTTGTATGGAAACCAATTTGACAATAAATTTTGTATTTAAAAAAAAAAAGAATCTCTAATGTTCTTTCTACTACTGAATTTCTATAATTTTTTAAGTATATTCTTCAGTTTTCAAAATTTAGACAACTTATTGTTAGATTTGTGCTTTTTAATTTGATTCTGGAAGAATCCATTATGGTCATATTGTGTAGCTTGTCTTTGGATAATGGAAAAAGTGATATCCAAGTATTTATTTTGTTCTGTTCCTTCTGAAAAAAAATTTATTCAGCAAGACTTCAGACATAGTGTTAGTGAAATACAAAGATATGTTAATCATTATCCTCGCATATTGCAAAATTATAAATGCATGGCACTCTATATATTTTATCATGTCATCTTTGCAAGAATGCTTTAAGATTGTTAACATTGTCATTTTATGCAGAAAGAGACTGAGACTGAAGAGCTAAACAACTTGACTAAGGTCCTGTAGCTATTTAAAGACAGAGTCAGAATTTGAATCCAGTTTTATCTACATTTAAGGGTCATGTTCTTAATAATTATATTTTTTACCCTCACTGAGTGATTGAAGCTGCTTAAGGATACATACAGAGGCACTTAAAGTTGTCATCAAGCACTACTTTACATACACAGTATATATAATTTTCTATGAAATGAGAAGTGACACTCACATAATATTAATAAATGAAATACGGTCCTGTATGCTAGGGCCCCACAAATGGTACTGAAAGTATATTAATTTATTTGCAGGAGAAAGCACTTTGAATTAAATAGATCACAGAAATATGCATAGTGATAAAAAGCATGGGTACCAGAGTCAGACCCAAGGTCTAACCGAAGTAACTTCAAAATTTGTGTGACCTTGAAGAAATTACTTGTCTTTCCATTTATTCATAAGTACATTACATATTATACTAAATGTAGTATTTAAAATGTAATAAATGATCAATAAATATTGGTTAGAAAAAGATTCTTAAAGGATAGGAAATTGTCGATAGTCAATGAAGAAGAAGGAAGAACAGGAGAGAATACAGAAGAGGCTACGTTCAAGGCTATGAGTAACTGGAGCGAGTAGAGAAGTTGAGAAATCCTGATAGAATTAGACATTCCAGGATCATCTTGGAGACAATCTGGCCACATAATGGAAAAAAAACAAAAAAAAAAACAAAAAAAAAAACCACTGAATTCCTCGCTGGGCCATTTTGACAGTTTTCTACCTCAAGCGACTAGCCATTCTTCTGAAAGTTAGTTTGTTGTTCTGTAAAATAAGTTTTATTATTCAGAAGCATTTAGGAGAGGATATAGCATAGGGAAAAAAAGCCATGTATTATTAAGACATATTATTAAGACATCCATCCTACACTGAACAGCTAATGATAACCCTGTTTATATCTACCTCTTGCACATGTCCAATCCGTTACTATATTGAGAGACCTCTCTCTAACATTTAACCATTGGTGCTATTGTCTTGCCACCCAATTAGTGATAAAGAGCTCTTTCCTGCGAGTCAGGTCTACAAAGCATGCTACCAAGATTTGCAATCCAATGAAGGCAGTCAAGTCCTTTTGACTCTAGAATTGACCAGATTCACATGTGTATATCATATTAAAGAATTTTTTGAAATTCTGCAGGAAAGAAGTCTTCTGAACTCTGTTTATTCTGACTTCCTCAGACTTATTAGAGGTATGAACCATTTTCATCATTAAGCACTTACTAATATTTAATGGAATCATTGGACTTGCTGTCCTACCCTTGTTAAAACCATGGGACAGGGCTGCAGTCATCCTTAATTTGACTGAGACAGCAAGATCTCCTTCCAAACAGTTGTTCACAGAGGACTTGGTACTACTTCACCTGGGCCTTTTCACGTGGCTGCCTGAGTGCACCCAAGACATAGCTGTTGACTCCCTCCACAATGAGTGATCCCAGAGAGATGGCAAGGCCATGATGGTTTTCATGAGGAAGTCATAAGGTGACCCACATTATAGTGTTTCTGGCATAATATATTTGTTCCAAGGGAGTCAGTAAGTCTAGTCCTTACTCAAGGAAAGAAGCATTAGATTCCATCTCTCAAACAGAGGAGTGTCAGAGAAGTTGTGAACATATTTCTAAACTACCACAATGCCCTTTTGAATATGAATGAAGGAACTCAGAACCCTGACTGTGGGTTCTCAGTCACCTCTTTGTTTCTCACCACCTCTTCAAGTTTTCACTATCAAAATCCCAGTCTCCCTCAAAAAGAAGTTCAAAACCATCACTAGACTAGATAATTCTTAATGCCGAAAATGTTGCAGTTTCAAGTGAATATGATGTTCCTTGTTTGCTTTAACATAGATAATGATTTTTGTGAATTCTGTTTGGTCTTCATTTTAATAAAAGTTTCTACCAACCATGAATTCTTGAGATTCTGAGACAATTGATAAATGTAGGAAGTCTGATTTAAGAATGGCTCCTTATGCTAAGCATTAAAAGAATAAAACATTCCCTAAGCAAGATTAGGTTCTCTTATTTGTAGATAAAATTGCGGTAGTAACAACTTGATTTTTTTTCACAAATATATTGTATATTTCTATTCTATTATTCTAAATTTTTAATATACAAATAGAGCCTTTCTTATAAGAAACATGTGACGGACATTCTGGGTTTTGGTTTCAATTGTATGAACTTGAGTATCACATCACTTTTATCAACCTGGTTCTCCTCTGTAAACATAAATAAAGTATGTCATTGAATTCAGTGGTCTAAATGCTTTCTGGTACAAACAGTCTCTGGTCCTAAAATTCTGACTTCTAGTTTATTTTTATTTTTTTTTAAGTTTATTTATTTATTTTGAGAGAGAGTGCAAGCAAGGGAGGGGTAGAGAGGGAGAATCCTAAGCATGTTCCATGCTGGCAGAGTCCTGAAACCTAGATCATGACCTGAGCTGATATCAAGAGTGGGAAGCTTAACCGACTGAACCACCCAGGACAGTACCCCCCACTTCTAGCTTAAAGTAAATCCTGGTAAAATCTTAAAGCTATAAGTTGGTATTTCTAAGCTGACAAATAGAAGATATATGGGGTTTTTTAATGTTTATTTTTTATTTTTGAGAGAGAGAGTGTGTGTAAGCACAAGCAGGGGAGGGGCAGAGAGAGGGGAACAGAAGATCAGGAGTGGGCTCCACATGCTGACAGCAGAAAGCAGGGCTCAAACTCATCAACCGTGACATCATGATCTGAACTGAAGTCAGATGCTTAACCAACTGAGCCACCCAGGTGTCCCAGGAAGGGGTGTGTGTGTGTATGTGTGTGTGTGTGTGGAGAGAGAGAGAGAGAGAGAGAGAGAGCTGAGGAAGGGCAGAGAGAGAGGGAGAAAGGGAAAAAGAGAGAATCCCAAGCAGGCTTCACACTGTCAGTGCAGAGCCCAACTCAGAGCTCGAACGCATTAACCGTGAGATCATGACCTGAGCAGAAATAAGGTGTTGGATGCCCACCCAACTGAGTCACCCAGGTGCTTCAGAACATGTGTTTTAAATGAAGAAAAATGCATGAGATAATATTCAGGAAAGGGTTTTTTAATTTGTCTATTACAAGTAAAATATATAATCCAAACGTTACACATGATTCTATGGAAAACACACAGGTATTCTTAACATTGATAGAAAGCTTTCTCTTTACACAAGTTTCAAATAGATATTTTCTCCTTTAAAATAAACTATCTTAATGATTTATATCGCTTAATACAAAAGATCAAATAATAAAGCAAACTACCAGGATGTAGGTGAATAATAGACATTTATATATAAATAAGAAAAAGTGAACTGATTTATGCACCCAGGGCCTAAAATAATACACTGCAGGCACTCTTAGCTCACAATTTCATAACAAAATAAACAAACAAAAATCGATTTAGTGGTAGTTCAATACTAAAGAATTAGGACTCTTTTTGTTTATTGATCTGCTCAATAAACTTTCCATCAGCTGAAATGAAGGGCCTAGAAAATAGGACTCTTTTCATGAGCAAATATGTAACACCTGCTGTATGCAGGACACCATGATCAAGTGGTACCAGTCAGTTAATCAGACCTATCAGATAATCTGATGAAAATATCCTGTTTTGGCCCCATTGAAGGTGTTTTTTCAAAAATTAGAAGCTCTAAGGAGGCATAGCACTGATATGTGGGCTCCCAGAGTCACCTCTTAGTGCATGGGGCTTGAAGCAACCTTCTGTTCACCCAAGAGACCCTATTCAACTCTTTTACCCTGTGCAATTTCTTTACCCTATGACCTAAATAAGTTCTGCTTTTAGACTTGATAGATTCTCACCTTTTTTGGATTCCCTGTTTCTGTGAAATACACCCCGGTGTCAGGCCACCTAAAGACAGCTGGAACTACATGAGAATAATGCATGTGACTGTCTGTCTCATTTTTAGCGAACATATATTTGCACATAAATTGTGCCAGGCCTGGTGCTAAAAGCTTTTTGTACGTTAACTCCATTCATCCTTACACCAAGCCCCTGAGGTAGGTCAGGTAGGTCAGGTACTACTTACAGATGAGAAAACCATAACCTAAAGAAGTTAACAAGTTTCTCAAGGCCACATTGTTGCTAAGTATTAGAGGCTTGACCCAAACCATCTGACTAGGGATTCCAGTCTCCACACTGTCCCACTTCTTATCTTCCTTATTCCAAGTTTCCTCTGGGTGTATTTTCAGCAAAATGTAGAATTTTGTGTGTTTAAAATGAATTATAGCTAATTTAAAAAAGAAAGTCTGTATAAACCATTCTCAGGAAAATAAACAACAACCATACTCACACACACACATACACACACATTCACACACACGCGACACTGTTCATGTGTATTCTGTGTAATGGCAGAACATAGATATGAGTCCACTTCGTCATATATGTAACTCTTCTCCCATCTATGAGTTCACTGTAACATTGTTAGTGACAATCTAGTAAGGGAGGCTACATAATCATTTTTATATAATTATCTATGCTATTTTATATATTACCTTTTTATTTGTTTTTAAGTTTATGTATTTTGAGAGAGTGAAAGAGAGAGCAAGCATGAGTGGGGGAGGGACAGAGAGAGAGGGGGAAAGAGAGAGAACCCTAAGCAGGCTCTGCACTGTTAGTGCTCGAAATCACAAACAGGGAGATCATAACCTGAGCCGAAATCAAGAGTCAGACACTTCACCAACTGAGCCACCTAGGGGCTGCTCTATGCTATTTTAAAGGATCTGTAAAATATCTGAACTGTCTATACTACCCTGAACACTTGACATAAGAAAATCAGTAAGTAAAAGACAAAGATTTAGTGAATCTTTTAAGAGTAGAGTTTCTATTTTTTTTTAATTTTTATTTTTTAATATATGAAATTTACTGTCAAATTGGTTTCCATACAACACCCAGTGCTCATCCCAAAATGTGCCCTCCTCAATACCCATCACCCACCCTGCCCTCCCTCCCACCCCCCATCAACCCTCAGTTTGTTCTCAGTTTTTAACAGTCTCTTATGCTTTGGCTCTCTCCCACTCTAACCTCTTTTTTTTTTTTTTTTTTCCTTCCCCTCCCCCATGGGTTTCTGTTACGTTTCTCAGGATCCACATAAGAGTGAAACCATATGGTATCTGTCTTTCTCTGTATGGCTTATTTCACTTAGAAAATTTAGAGTTTTAGATTAAGCTGATAAAAACTTAGACAACAGGTCTAAGAATCGATGAACAAAACCTGTGATATCCCCATTGATTGTGGCTACTTTTGAGTGGAAGCCTTTATGGTACAGAGACTATAGTACCCTAAATATTTGGGTATAAGTGATGGATACCAAGTACAATATACAAATTTGTGGATAATGGGGAAAATATCTGTTAGGTTACAGCTATGCAGTTGAATACTAGAGGTGTGTGATTTTCCAAGTTACCTGTCAGACATAGAATTTAAAGAATATTTCAAGCTATCCATTATTAATTTCTCAAGAAGCCTTCCTTTCATAAAATAGAAAATCCACTTAATTCTTCATCAGACCCAGTCATAATTCAGTCTAATATGTCTTCCCGTTATCCTTTATACACCTGGCTTTTTCCCTAGGTATTCAAGTGTAAATAGTGTACTTGCACGGCTCTTACTGAAAGGCTCTCCCGCAGCCCTTTTCTCAAGGCTTCTCTTAAGGCAATCACGCCATAAGAGAATAACTTCAATAAAAGATGACATCTGTGCCTCAGATCATTGTGAACCATTTCAGGTAGGCCATGTGTTGTACCTTGACCTAACATCTCATTTCTGTTCCCACTATTGTGGCCAATTAAATGCGGGCCTTGTAAGGAGCCAGTTGACTGGTCGTGTGCCGACTATCACCACAAGAGCTTAAGGGCCACAAATCTCTGTTATTACCAAGCTGTTGCTGCCAGAAGCATGCTGATTCCTGACAAAAAGAATAGATTAGGATCAATCAAATCGCCCCCAGGCTTGTCAGTGGGACTTTGAACCACACCTTCTACCTCAAACTTTCCCCTTACCTCCTTCCAAACACCTACGCAGCAGCAAGCTAACAAGGTGTCTGCCAAACCATATGTTCATAATTAGTTAACTTGTCTGTCGCTAGAGGCACCACTGATTCAGCAACAGCCCTCAAGGGTGTTGGGGATCCAATAAGACACCACCAACCAGCAACGGCCCCTCCCCTCAGCGGTAGGAGAAGAAGCATACTTAATTCCAGCTGTGGCATTGTTAAGTGAATTAACTTTATCCTCAATTTAAAAAGCCAGCATGAAATCAAAGGAGACTCCAGAAAAGAAAAATAGAGAAAATGGAAAAAAAAAAAAAATGCCTGTAAAGGTTAACTCAACAAGTCTGATGAATGAAACTCAACTGGTTGGCCCCAGTTAGCCAATCACTGCAAAGCAGGTTTCTGGCACCGTTGTTACTTCTGGCATAATTCTTCCTTTTATTTCCCAGCTCTGTGGTTAAGGTCTCTTGTTACACACAGAGGGGATTGATGATATAATTGTTTATGAGCCAGTGGAACACATTTTTAGGTAGTAGTGAGGTTACCGGGCAATGAGAAATTAATGTTAGAAACAGCAGTGTACGATGCTGGCTAAGAAACCTCATCTCAAGGTAAGAAGTGCTACGTCTAAAATTATATTTGCAGTCTACTCTTTGAGGCTATAAATGTCTGCGTGTGTGATTTTCTTTATGAAAAACAGTTGGCAAACAACATTTTTCAAAAAGTTCTAGGGAGATGTGAATTATGAAATATTTTCATTCTGAATTAAGAAAAAATATCTAATACTTGGGAAAAATGTACATTTTCATTAAATTTATTTAAATGAGAATCACTGATGAATTTCTCTACTTTCAACAAAATTATTTATGCAGATACTTCATATAAGTTTGCTTGAAGGGTTAAAAATTAAATACTAAAGGCATAATATGATCCTGAATTTTAATAGCCAAAATCTGGCAATCTCATTTTTTGTTTTGAAGCTTTCAAGAATATGGGGAATAAATCCCTAAACTTGAAAAAAACTTAGGGATACTTTTTTATAACTTAAATATCACAAACTTTATTTTAAATTTATATAAACTAATGCAGTTATCTAAATTGGAATAAAATATTAGCTAAGTAAAAAGACGTATTCTTAATGTATACACTTAAAATAAAAATTTCTATAAAAACCGAGTGACAAAATGCAACTGGGTAAAAAAACAAACAAACAATATTTGTGTTTTTACAAACAATATTCACGTGACCAAAATTGTGGATACAAATATACAAGAAGATAGAAAATTTAAATTTTAAAAATAAGATAAAATAATTTCTGTCACAGTTAATTATAAATGAAAAACCAATTTATTATTAAGCAATGCTAATCTTAGAATATTGTGATTTTGATGCTGTACTTGATGTTATTAGAAAATCATTTTGTAAAGTAATCTAAGAATTTTAGACAATGTAAAGAACAGGGACAGAACAAACCCAAGATGTAGATACCTACCAAAGATCAGTCACTGTTTTTGCTATCAGCTTGAGATCTAATTTCATTGTCAATCACATAATCTCTGCATTATATTAAATAACCACTGAGGTTGGCAAGGGACTCAGGGGTCTTGAGTAACAGACATTGTCATGATAATATGTGGCTTTAAAGTAAATTAAGAAACAACTGATGTGGTTTGGGACCAGGGAATTAGAAAGCATGAGCCAAAGGGAAAATGCAGAAACCACAGATTGGTACAAGTTACAGGCAATTTTCTTAATAAACCCCTTTAAGATAATGTCAGACAAGACATGTCCAGCTCTTTCCCTATACTCTATGGAACAAACAAATTAATAATCACAGCCAAATGTTTCCTTTCAAAGACTAGTCAGCATCCTAAAAAAACAAAAACAAAAATAAAAAAACACCTTTTTTTTACAACTTATTTGTCATTAAGCAAGATAACACTTAAAAAAAAAGTAAGAAGAAAATAATCTGCTAAAAAATGCCCATAGATTAATAAACTCCTTTTTCAGTTTAGTTTCTCCAAAATTTCAATTTTGATGTACTCTAAATAAAACATGATGCAACTAAAAATATTATTTACAATTCCATAGTAGGCTGTCTTTATTTTAGCTTTCAATGTGGTTGACTTATAATGATTTAATTTATAATGATTATTGTACCATGGGACATGAAGATATTCAGGCTAGAAATGGGAAATAATGAGATTTTAAGAATTGATATTGAGGAATCTTAAAATCTCACAGCCCTGTTGCATTAAGAAATAATGAACCATGGAAGAACAGAAAATGGTGATTTAATGATGAGTGGGGTGTTTTAACAAAAAACTGGCAGTGGTGAGCAGTGCAGATTGGAAAAAAACAAGAGGCTTGTTGAAGATGCTGTGCTCTATATTCATGACAGGCCTTTGGGCAAGGACAGTGGAAATGGGTTTAGATGGAAAGAGACTGATATGAGATATATTATTAAAGACTAAATCAGATGGCTGCAACTAACGAAAGGAAAAATTCAAGATAATAATGTGAAATTGGCAAACGTGGGTAACAAAAACATGACAGTAGAAAAAAGTAAGGTGAAGACAAGGATAGTGGAAGTCAGTTTTTTGATGGAGGAAATACTGAGTTTAATTTTAGTCAAATTAAACTTGGGGAGTGATATGCACAATGGGAATACGTATCTGACATTCTGGGTTCTGATAAGTGGAAGGGGACCATTTCAGTCTGAGAGTTACTAATATGGTGAGGATTGCTAGACACCTGCAAATAGTGTGACCTTCAAGGGAGTATGGAGTCAGTGGTACACAGAGAGGCAAGATTTTACAATGTATTATTTAGTAATTTATAACCATGCTTATTAGGTGAATGGGTCAATAATTCTCCTTTCTTATGCTGTTCTTATTCAGGTTTGGATATGAAGGTTATACTAGCTTGATAAAATGAATTGGGGTATGTTTTCTCTTTTTCTCTTCTCTGCAACTATTTGCAATAAATTAAGAACATCAGTTCTTTGAAAGTTGGATTAAAAATCCATGTATAGGGACACCTTGGTGGCTCAGTGTTCGACTTTGGCTCAGGTCATGATCCCGTGGTCCTTGTGTTCAAGACCCAAGGTTGGCTCTGTGCTGACAGCTCAGGGCCTGGAGCCTGCTTCAGATTCTGTGTGTGTGTCTCTCTCTCTCTGCCTCTCCCCCGCTCATGCTCTGTTTCTCTCTTTCAAAAATAAATAAACATTAAAAAAATTTAAAAGCCCACATATAAAACCATCTGAGTCCAGTGTATATGTTAGAAGAGGATTTTCAACTATGCATTTAGTTTCTTTAAAATTTATTACAGTATTTAGAGGTTTTTATCTCTCTTGAGTCATTTTAATTCATATTTCTACAAGAGTGATCATTCCTTCCAAGTTTCCAAACATATGTGCATTAATAAATTCATAGTATGTTATAATTTTTTAAGACTCAATTATATCTAAAGTTATAGCTCCCTTATTTCTAATATTTAAATTTCTCTCTTCATAATCAGGGACCTATTATGTCTATTGGATTAGTTTCTTTCAAAAAATTACTATTGAATTTGTTGATTAACTTGATATTTTTTTCAGTTCTTTCTTGTCATTAATCCTTTCTTTATAATTTTTCTTCTACTTTTTAAAATTCTACTTTATCTTACCTTTTTTAGATTAAAAAGTTACTTAGTACTTGATTTTTCTTGTTTCCTAGCATTTTCATTTAAGCTTGTGAATCACCTTCTAAATCATTTCACACAAATATTTATGCAAAATTATTTTATTTTATGTAGTTCTTTTTTTTAATGTTTATTTATATTTGAGAGAGAGAGAGACAGGGAGTGAGCAGGGAGGGGGCAGAGAGAGAGGGAGACAGAATCCGAAGCAGGCTCCAGGCTCTGAGTAGTCAGCACAGAGTCCGACGTGGGGCTCGAACTCACAGACCACAAGATCATGACCTGAGTTGAAGTCAGATGCTTAACCAAGTAAGCCACCCAGGTGCCCCTTATTTTATGTAGTTCTAAACATTTTATGATACTTGTGATTTTTTCTTTAGCTTATTTATTATTTAGACATGTAGACATGGGCTTTACTTGTTTCAGGTGTATTGGCTTCAGTTTACATTCTGATCTCTAATTTTATTGAAGGGCCATTCAATTACTAGAGATTACTCACTAATATCTGAGTTCAGCAAGGCTAAAGAGTGATATTTATCATCTGAATTGTCCAAGACAAAAAAAATGACAGAAGCTTGGACCATGGTGGTGGGGTGAGAATAGAAATAATTGGAGTATTAGGAAAGTCATTTAGTATTGAAACTTTTTTTTAATTTATTTTTTTAAATTTACATCCAAGTTAGCATATAGTGCAACAATGATTTCAGGAGTAGATTCCTTGACTGACTGTAGAAAGTGAGGGTGAAGGAAAAGTTAAGTATGACTTCCTTGATAGATTCTGGCTTGAGCGACAGAATGGACGGTGTTACCATTTACTGAGATGGAGAAGGTTGAGAATGATAGCAAAGGTTGCATTCAGTTTTGGACAAATTGTGCCAGTGTTTCCAGTAAGATATCAAGTAGGAGATAGCAAGAATGTAATAAATATGTAGACCTTGAGATCAAAATAATAGTTCAGGCTAAATATATAAATTTTAAGTCATCAAGATATAGAAAATCATTGAAACTTTGGCAGTGGATCAGTTTGCTGAAAAAAGTTTGTATAAGAAGAAAAGGGACAAGACTGAAAGCTTGAGAAATTCCAGTGGTCTACTAGAAGAGGAGTTGGCAATGGAGACTCTGAAGTCACAGATAGATTGAAGAGGAGAACTTGTGATATCATGGTAGGCAAGAGAAGGAAGTATTTTTAGGAAAAGGAAATCATGAGCAAAGAGATGTCATTAACACTAAAATTAAGATGACTAAATGAAAACTATATTGATACTTAATATACATTATAGAAAATTGAATTGTAAACCTATGACTTTCAAACTGAATACCCATTAGCATTGTGACTAATAATACTAATAAGGATTTTAATAGTTCAGAAAGTCCTATGAATTATACATATTTTATTAACAGGATTAAGTGGCTCTGTCAGATCATTAACTCAAGTAGAAATTCTAATGTGGTAAGTGCATACCATGCTTCAACAAGAGTGAAAATCACTTTCTACAAAGCGACTTTGAAAAATTTGTAGTTACTGCAGCACAAAATGATTTTAAACAAATGCCTCCTTTAATAAAGGTAGTAAATCTCTCAATTTTGTTTTGTGATTTTGAGTTTGCCAAGAACTTTTCATATTATTTCATTTAATTGTCAATGTTGTTGAAGGGAAAAAAAAGAATCTCTCTTTTCTTCTCTTCGTATATCTGCCTTAACCGTATAGAAGGACACTTCTGTCAACAATTCTAACTTTTTTCTTCGGCCCTTTTCTGGTTTCTGCCCATAAAAAAGGGGTTGGTCATTGACTGCACTAAACATGGGTCAGTTCATGTTTTGCTGGTAGGCAAAGTTCCTTTTCTGTAATAAGTAGGCAAGTGCCTTGATTTTTCTTTTACTTCTTGAACTCAGGTGCCAAAATCTTTATGTTTCCTACTGCCATTTGAAAAACATACCTAGTCACATGCTGTTGGGGTCTAACTTCACAGTTCAGTGACTCCTTTCACTCTTTTTCTTCTGTGCTACAAGGTGAAGTAGAGCAGCTGTAAACAATCATATGATTTGTTGAGTAAATTGAATTTGTTCCACAAATAGCCATTCTAGATTTAAAGAAATCTCACTTAGACATCCAAGCCTAAGTACATTCTTCCATCATATTTTACCAGAAGAACCCTGTATTGGGGATTATCAAGTGAACACCCAAATTAACACACACACACACACACACACACACACACACACACACAGTCTTTTTCTCATTGGAGGATTATTTTGGTATGTGCATATACTCCCTTGGCAAGTAAGTTCAGGAGAAGAAATAAATTGCTATTCATGTATTACAAATTTAAAACTGAGGTCCCAAGATCTTGCAATTTAACTAAGGTCAAACAGTTAATAAAACCAGAACTAAGATTTAAATCCACATCTTTTCAGTTAGCTTTTAGTCTTATTATACCTAATTTATATTTTTTTGCACAGACATTATGTAATTAGTTGAATTTGATTAATCAAAATATACATAGCATTGTTTGCATTCTTCTGTAAGATGTTTGTCATGTGTATTCATCAATAACTCAAATATATCATTTATTTTACTAACAACCAGTAATATATGGACTTTGTGGGTTTCATGTAAAAAAGTGCTCCAAGCTAGATGAACAACCTTTTGAAAATGGGAGCCAGAGTAAGAGAGAGGGGAGAGCAAACATTAAATGTTGATATAATTTCCATACCTGAATAGGAAATGAAATATTATATAATAACTCACTGTTTTGTCATCTTTACACAAGCATTAGCAAAACGTGGGGCTCTGGCTGAAGTTCCCACATCAAAACTTTTACAGAGCAGAAAAAACAGAGAAAGAGAACAAATGCAGAGTCACACTTAATAAATGCAGCAAAACTATAACTATCTCAACCTTGAAATATTATAGTCAGAAATGGCAGCTGATAGTCTCATGTGAATGATAATGAGTTCACAGTAAAAATCCATGCACCTTCTGCAGAGTAAAAACATTCTGGGAGATTAAAAAAATGGGATATCTGATTCTAGAGAATATAAAGCTAATAAAACAGAAAAAAATCACAAATATTTAAAACCTGGATATAAATATTCTTAGAATTATAAAGGAGGAGGTTGGAAAATAAGAAGCAAGAATCAGAGATATTGGTTATCAAAAATATAATAGCTAAGGTAAAAAATGAAAGAATTAGGTAAGAGAATTATACAACCTAATAGAGATATGATGTTAGAGACCTGTCAATAGTTTCATAGTAAGAATACAACAAATAAATGAAAATAATGTAAAGAAAGCAATAAATTAAAAGAATAACTGAGAATTCCTCATATTGAAGCCATAAAATCTTAGACTGAAATGCTTGGTAGAGTTTCAAGCCTTAAAGAGAAGAAAATCTCAACACCTTAAAGATACACTGATATATAAGAATATCAAAGATAAAATCTAACAGAATCTAAGAGAATAAGGAATTACTCTAAAAAAGCAGCAAATAACCAGATTACTGTTAGCTCTTCTTGATCTACAGATATGTTGGACTATTTCTTATTAAAAAATAATACAAATGCAATTAAGTTCTCATCTTAACCTATATTATCCATAGAAGGATGGATAGATCTTTTCTTGTTGTTTACAAACTCCCCTAATCTGCTTTCTTTGGAAGTTAAAATTGAGCTCATAATATTTTAGTTTCAAATGAGTCTTTATCAAATAGACTTTATTTTTTTTATAGCATGTTCTTCAAAAAGTACACAGGGACAGGACATCATAACCTTCCTTTTACAATATCATCAAAAAAAAGTATCTTAGTTGTGAATAATGGTTTTCAGAATCCTACTCTTATGATTGTACTTCTCTTCCATTGACTTCTAAAAGTGCTTCCTCATATGTTCATAAATTTAAAGATGAAGGATAGACAATTCTAGACCTGGTTAGTATTTAAAGAAAATTAAATAGTCTCATGCTAGCAAGTCATATTAATACAAAATGTTATATTTGCTGCAACAGTTTTTTTACATTTACATTAAAACAAAAAGTGGAATCACATTTCTCAATCAGCACGTGGACTGTCATTGAAAGACACAGAGCCCTTGCTTAAATCTGGTTGTATTACAAAAGTCTTCAGTAAGCCCCCTCTAGTGTCTGAAGGATGCAACAGCTTATTGTCAGAGGATTTGAGAGACCCAAAGACGTGAGAACTGTAGATCGTCACCTCTAACTTGGCTCCAAGGGACCATGGAGATCATTCTGTTTACAGATCATACTGTTTACAGATCATACTCATTCTGTTTACAAATAGGAAAACTAAATGTCCAGGGAGAAGGTGCCTTGTCCAAGGTCACGCTGAAAGTCAACAGTATTTATGAAGTAGTAGAACTCATGTCTCATGGCTCCCAGTTCACAGAAAATCTATTCTAGCCCGAGGACTTGAATTCAGGCCCAGCAGGCCCACAGTAGAATAAAAGTAAGGAATTTTGAGGATGTGAGTTGTTTTGTTTTGTTTTGTTTTTAATGGAAAGGGAACAGAAATAAGGGAAGGGTCATTGGGGTAAAGGAGAAAAAGAGAAAGTTAGCAAAAAGGGTGAGGGAACTGTAGTTACTTTATTTAAAGAATTCAGGGATAAGAGGGGGAAGGATGACAGGTTAAGATTTAACACACGTCAGAGTTTATTGATAGGTGATTGGAAATATTCTTAAAAGTGAGCATATGCAAAAATATGGATTTTATTTGTGGTTCTGAAAATAAGATCACTAATGAAATTTAACTACCAATTTCCCACTTACTAAAAGTTGTCACCTGGGGACACCTGAGTGGCTCAGTCAGTTAAGTGCCTTACTCTTGGTTTGGGCTTAGTTCATGATCTCATGGTTTGTGAGTTCAAGCCCTGCATCTGGCACCCTGCTGATAGTACAGAGTCTGCTTGGGATTCTCTCTTTCCCTCTCTCTCTGCTCCTCCACGGCTTTCTCTCTCTCTCTCTCTCTCTCTCTCTCTCTCTCTCTCTCTCTCTCCCTCTCTCCCTCTCTCCCTCTCTCCCTCTCTCCCTCTCTCAAAATAAAAATAAACATTTTTTAAAAAAGTTGTCACCTAGTTGTCTCTTTTTCTTGTCACCTCTCTTAAAAGAGTTTATTGATAATGCAGAACATGAAAATGTCACAAGAAGGCAAGAAACCTTGATTTTCCACCCACTCCAATTCATGATAATGGGCTGTCAGTGATGGTGCAAGCTAAACTAAAAACAGTCCTCTATCCTTGAAACAATGTGCAACTTTTGGTCTCCCCATCCTTCCCTCAAAATGTATAATGGGCAAGGCTTCTTTGGAAAATACTTCCAGAATTACTGCTAAAAATGTCAGTTTGAAACAGCCTAGATACTTTATCTTTGAGTGCGTGACTTTAGTATGCATACTATTGCTAGGGTTAGTCTGTGAAAAATATTCAACTGTTTCTTTTTAATGAGCATTAATGTGATAGTATTCTGTAAGGGTAGAGATGTGCACCAGGGAGCTCATTGTCTCCTGGGGGAAAACACAAAAGTACAGAAGAGAAGATTGGGGACATATCGTGTCTAGTACCTTTTAATTCCCAGCCTTTCCTATGTCTTAGAAATTATGGAATGTGATGCTGGAGCATTCTGGACAAATGTTCCCAAAGTAATATTGCCTGGCAATAAGGATACCTAACACATGAGTTCCTCTTCACCTATTATACCAGTGTAGAAGGTGAGTGAACAAAGAAGATACAGTTTGAATAGGGACCTAACAGCTAAAAATGCTTTACAGAAGAAGCCGCCACATGGAATAGACAGTATGGGCATTGAATTAAGAAAGTACCAGGTATGCCTGGGGGATAGCATGTAAGTGGATGAGAATTCCTCAGTCTCTATGATCTATTCCATGGGATGTAATTACAAAACTCCTGAAGTCTGACTTGTTTACTCATTAATTGAGCTTGTCTGTGCCAGGCAAGAATGGTAGACTTGGAGATAAATGAACTCTATTGAATCTATTTACACCACTCTTAACATGTGGGTCAAACTGCTGGGAAGTCCCTTTTAAAAATAAAAGGACTTCATAGGAATTTCATTCTCTCCCTCATCTTCAATTTTCATCATCATTATCATAAATAAATTTGAATGTCAAGTAAGTCAAATATTGAGAACCAAACTTGTGCCATGCACTGGTCTGAGTACTTTTACATGCATTGTTTCATTTTACATTTATAACAACTCACATCAGTGGACAGTCCCATTGGCCCACCAGTATAAGACAGTCAGAGCATCACAGCATTCCCAGCAAAGCTGGACCATCATATCTTTCAGCAAGTTGCTATATTTAAGATAGTATATATTATAGGATTCCTATATTTTTAAAGTGTGAAACATTTAAGTGAATCTCATAGATAGAGCTATATCTATGAAAAATTTATAAATCTAATGGAAATACCATTAAAACTAAAATGGTATAAACATTTTCCAACCAGTGAATGACTACCCTGCTTCAAGAGAGGATACCTACTTGCACAGGACAAGGAAAGTATGATGGTGGAAGATGAGTTACACGGGAGATCTAAGGTCAAATTGTAATTTGACCCCTAAGGCAAATAATATTTCCTTCAAGATTCCATTTTCCCACTTTTTAAAACACATCAGCTCTTCTCTAAATCACATTATAAAAGCTCTAATTACATCAAATATAGTTTATTGTTTTCACCCCCTGCCACAACTTCCCTTTCTTCCCCACATTTACCATCCTACCCAGGAGCACTCATTTAGTTATGAGAGGGACCCAAGTGCAGAAAATTACTCTACAAACGAGTACTCTGACGGGATGGCTAAAGTAAGTCCTATAGCTGTATTCAGGAAGAAGAGATCAAAATACACTTAAGTTGCTTTGGGACATCTTTCATACCTTCACTTTATCCCATTACCTGACAATAATCCACATCTTTCCAGTATTTTGCTCACTTATTCTTACCATGCTTGATCACCTTCTATAAGGCATCTAGTTTCTTGACTGTTCTCCCCAGTTCTTTCAGTCGTCTTGAGAAATTTTTCCTTTATGGTCTAACATTTCTACTACTCCTTTACCCAAATCTCCAAATCTGTCACTGTATTGAAGTTCCTATAAAACTTTTCAACAAACCCTGAAATACAGATCAATCCAAACATCCTTTTTATCTGTCTCTATCCCTATGTTGCTGATCACATAATTTAGTTACTACACATCCATCATCTTTCTCTTTATCTGAACCCTTAGAGCTGAGTATTAGTTCTGTTTCTCTCACTTCTGTGGGAATTTTTAACCTTCATAGCTTTCCACAAGCCTGTATCTCTGTCTCTCAATGAATTTATTGTCTTCTTTGTAGAGAACATAGAGATTATCAAGTAGATACTTTCTCAATCTTCTGTCAAAGATTGTGTCACATCAATCTTCCACACCTTTTTTTTTAAATCACTAATTAGTACCTTTTCTTATTGAAGTTCTAAACCCTATCCTTTTTCTAGATCTTGAATCCTATATGTTTCCTGTATCAAAAGATATTTATCTTATTAAAATTTTGTGTTTGGACACACTATGTTCATGTTTATAACAATGTTATTAAGATAATAATTTTTCTAAAAATAATAAATAGGTTCAATATTATCCCAACCAAAACCCAGCAGTCTTTGTTAGAAATTGACAAGCTGACATTGAAACGCAAATGGCCAAGAATAGCCCAGATATCTTTTGAGAAGAACAAAAGATAAGATTTCAAGACTTAGTATAGAATTATAGTGATTAAGACAGTGCATTACTAGAGCAAAAAACAAACAAAAACCAAGATGAATTGAACAGAGTAGGAAATACAAGTTAAACTCAAATCTATGATCACTTGATTTATGATTTATGAAAATGGTAACACAGAAGTGCAGTGGAGAAAAAGAACAACTGTGTTAATAAATATGCTGAATCAAGTGGATATCATTTTGGAGAAAGATGAATCTTGACTGAATCTTGACCTCTACCTAACACAATAAAACATTATATCAGATAGACTTCAGACATAAATGTGCAAGGTAAGACAAAAAAAAAAACTTTCAGAAAAAAAGATGAGGGTGGCCAAATGTTTGGGGTTAGCCAAAGGTTTAAAAAATAGGACACAAAAAAATTAGCATAAAGGAAATAATGATCAATTAAACAATTTTAAAATTCAGAATTTCAGGACATCAAAAGATATCAATTGGAGTGCAAAGGTAACACACAGAGTAGGTGAAGACTTTGTTTTGTTTATAATGAAGCAAATACTCAACTAATCTTTGATGGGATTAATGTATGATAGATGGATTTTTGGGTTCTCATTAAATATTTGATTACTTTGGAAACTGTGCACTAAGTGCCTACTAAATTCCAGGAATGGTGTGCTGGAAACTTTACATACATTATCTCATTTATTCTTCATCACAACCGTGCAAACTATGTGGTGATATATTTATGAAGAAAATATGACTCGGAAGGATTTAGTTATTTGCTTGCAATCTCACTTGTAGTAGGAGATGAAGCTATGGTTTAAGCCACAGTCTGAATTCAAAGTCCAAATTCTCTATAATGTGTCTTGGTTGACTTAATTTGATCTAGATGTGTGCATATTTTGTATGACCTATTCCACAGATATAGTATATCTTAAATTTTGAATAGAAAGTGATTTGGGTATCATTTTTATGCCATAAACCTGAGTGGATTCTTGAATTTGAATAATCTCATAGCTAAGTGGGTTTGAGACAATGCTGAATTGAAAGCAGAAGAGGAAAGGAAAACTTCAGTGAAAGAAAAGAAAAGGGGATCCAGAAGAACCTTGATGTAAAAAGACATAGGGAAAAACAGGAAGACGTTATATAGCTTAGAAACAGAAAAGTAGTATTTTTGTATAGTGGAAAGACTGTACTAGACTAGAAATATGGAGACATATAAAAAGAAAGAGCTGTGCTAAGGTCTCAAGTGTGAACCTGGCAAAGTCCTTTAATCTCTGTGCTACTTCCTTTGTTTACTAAATGAGACAAATGGACCAAAGGTTTCTAAATGTTCTATGCATCTTTCGTATTAAATGAATTTCTGCTTGTCTACCAAATGCTACATGGAGGGCAAAGGTCATCCAGAGCCATTGCAAAATGGCCCAAATTTGTCTACAAATGATGCTTTTCTCTCCCATTTACTTTTCAAAATGATTGATTAGTCATATTTAAGTCAATGCTTTAAAGAATTGAATTTATTTAAATCACAATGCTTTTTTTTTTGTCACCATGACCTTCTACCAGGCATATGTTTTATATTAAATTGTAGTGAGTTCAGTACCAGGAGGACAATGGTGCTGATTTAGTACCCCCATGTGACTATGTTGGCCATTTTAATATATATGTCTTTCATATGTACACCTTATGTATAAGTTTATTTTATGTAAATAAATACCATTGTGCACGTCTCTGGGCCACATACATACACACACACATGCATACATAAAACAGTGTGAATCAGCCAAAATCCCATAGAGGGCAGTATGGTTTTAGCTGACACAGTATTAATCCTATTTAATTGTAAAGAATGTAATAATTCTTTCTTTAAAGAAATAAAAGGGTGAGAGGCGGAGGACTTCTAATTATCAAGTTACATATATTGATTGTAAAATCTTTGGAATATATCAAAATAAATATAATTTTTAAAAAACCAGTAATTGATGTTTTATATACATATAGGATTTCAGTAATCCTAACAGGTGAACAAAGAAAGGTATTTATGCTTCATGGGTTAAAAAAATGGTTAACTTTACAGAGCAAGTAGATTTAAAAAATGTAAAAATAAAGACTAATTCTTCTGATTTCTTGGATCTTGGAAGATCGTTTATCAATATGAAAATCAAATAAACATCCCACAAAACATTGCAAAAATAGCAAATCACATACATAAATGCATAAAAAATGAAACAGACAAAATGTGTTAACAATTATTATTTAAATTTGAAATGCACTACAGTCTCCCATAAAAATACTTGTTTTTAAACTGGATTTTAAAAAAATCCAGCTTTATGCTATTTATAAGAATCAGCATGAAAAGTAATGAAAATCTTAAAGCAAGTGCAGCTGAGACAGAGAGAAGGAATAACAATGTCAGAAAATGGACTTTAGGCACCACTTGGGTGGCTCAGTCTGTTAAGCGTCCAACTCTTGGTTTTGGCCCAGGTCATGATCTCACAGTTCATGAGTTTGAGCCCCACATCAGTCTCTGCACTGACATTGTGGAGCCTTCTTGGGATTCTCTCTCTCTGCCCCTCTCATGTCTCTCTCTCTCAAAATAATTAAATAAACTGAAAAAAAAAAAAAGGAAGTAGACTTTATGGTGAAAACCCTAACGAAGATATAAAGTGGACTGACATGTATTATTGACAAAAGACACATTTTGCGAGGAAGATCTGCAGTCATTGACCTTTGTAGGACACACAGTACAATAGCTAAATATATGAAGAAGTATATATTAGAATATGAGCAACTTGAAAATACAGTAAAAACCTTCGATATGTTTCTTTTGAAATTTGGGTAAATCTAAGTTCTTTTGGAACATTCACCCATTTAACCATCATCAAAATAACCTTGCAAAGTGGACACAATCATAAACTCTATTTGCATTTGAGAAAAAAGACAAAAGATAAATCAAACTTTTATTTTTGTGAAGTCCAATAAAAAATGATAAATCCTTCATAAGCCTGATTAAGGACAAAAGAAAGGGAGTAAAATATGCAAAGTGAGAGATAAGACTTAACTGCAGAGGATGTTAAAAGAATAATAAAATGTTATGATAGGTAATTCTATGGCAACATAATTGAGAACCTAAAGAAATGAATGACCCTCTGGCAAAGTGTGTAATTACCACAATTGAATAAAAAAAATAAGTGGACATTTTTAAATGATTATTATTTTTTTTTATTTTTTTTTAATGTTTATTCATCTTTGAGAGACAGAGAGAGACAGAGCATGAGTGGGGAAGGGGTAGAGAGTGGGGGAGACGAAGAATCTGAAGCAGGCTCCAGGCTCTGAGCTGTCAGGACAGAGCCTGATGCGGGGCTTGAACTCATGAACTGCGAGATCATGACCTGAGCCAAAGTTGGACGCTCAACCAACTGAGCCATCCAGGCGCCTCTTTAAATGATTATTAATAACTGAAAAAAATGGAAGGAGTGGATAGGTTTACAAGCGATTTCTATCAAACATTTAAATCACAGGTATTTCATATATATATTAAAGAAACACAGAAAACATCACAAAATCTATAGAGATACTGAAAATTAATTTGATAAAATTAAATGGTTATTCTAATAATAATAACAAATAAAATCAGAATGAAAAGAAACTACTAGATTTAACACTTGACTATGCAAGTAAAATAGTACATATCATTATAAATAGCAAAGATTTATATCATTTTATGTAAGGTCATAGGCTGGATAGGGAGGCCTGCTTTTGACATGACTGGAGGTATACTGAAAGCAATAGGGTAAGGAAACAAATTAGTATTAATATCGAAAAAGAGAGAGTTACACTTCTCTCTTACATGATTGTATTCATCCCAGGAGATTGTAGAAAAATGTATCAAGATTAATACGAGAGTTTGTAAACACTCTGGATACAAGACATACGTTAAAAAAAAAAGTGGTTTTCTCTTTAGCTCTGAAGCATGAGAAAAAAAAAAACATGCGTAGTTATAATGGCACAAATGCACACACAATTGAAAATACTTCACAATTGCGTAGTTATAATGGCACAAATGCACACACAATTGAAAATACTTCACAATTAGTAGAGTATAGAATATATGTATTAGAAATATATATGTATATAAAAACATATATGACATATAGTCCATATATATACAAGTTGTGAAGTACATAAATTATTCTGAACAAATGAAAGAAGGTGTATACCGCTAATTGAAATGTAAAGTGTTATAGCCAATTGAAAAGAAGCCATCTAGCAACATCTATTAAGATTATAAACCCTTTGACCCAGCCAATACTCCCCTTGCAATCTATCCCTAAGAAATAAATCACTACTACATAAGGACATGCATATGGAAAAAGTTTGTTATGTAATTTTTATGGGAAAAATATGGAAGTAATCTGAATATCCATTGAGAGAAATTATTGAATATATCAAGTAAAATTATATAGCCAGTATAATATTTTAGCTATTATTTTATAGCCAATAAAATAAATTAAAAATTTTTCTAGGTTATTCTATTTCTACAAGGTGTTAGTGAGTGAGAAAAGAAATATTATGTGGAAAAGTCTATAAAATATCTTTCTTTTCTTTTGTTAAATGATGTTAACATGTAAATTATGTTAAAAATAGCCATATATAATATGTGCGCATGTATTATGTATAGATGTCTGTATACATTTAATTATGTGGGCATGGGTTAATTACTTAAGTGGAGAGGGTGTTGGTGGGGGACACTGTCTAGGACAGGGAGAGACAAGTGATCACTATAGCTGCATAACAAATAACCTTAAAACATAGTGGCTTAAAGCATTGATTCTCAACTGGAGGTGATTTTGCTCCCCCATCTGACACTTTTTTATTGTCATGACTTACAAGGGGGTTGCTACAGGCAAGAGGCCAGGGATGCTGATGAACATCCTACAATGCACAGAACAGCCCTCCACAACAAAGAATTGTTCTGTCCAAAATATCAGTAGGACAAGCTGAGAAATCCTCGCTTAAAGAAATGACAATATTTATTTTGCTCAGGAATCTGCAATTTGGATGGAGCAGAGCTCAGGTGAATGGCCCACTTCTGCTCTACCTAGGGTCAGGCTAGAAGACTTGACTGGGATCATGTGAAGGCTCTCTCACTCTGTGGTTTGGTTTTGATACTGACCATAGGTTGGGACCTGAGACTGTCAATTGGAATGCCTGTCTCCTGTATCCTGGTCTTTCTCATAGCAGTGTGGTTGAGTTCCAAGGTTGAGTATTGAGAGGAAGAGAGAGAGGAAGAGAGAGATGGAGAAAGAAGTCATATCATCTTGTGATATTTATTTTGTTGAGGCAATCCCAAAGTCCCATGAAATTTCAACATGGAGGGAAACATACTTCTTGAAGGGAGAGGCAAGTTTCTAAAAGCACATGTGGGAATGGAAATATTGCTGTGTCCATGTTTGGAAAATATAATCTGTCACACAAGCAGCAAAGAAAGATAGCTATTTTTAAAATTACTTCTGTAAAATTCTCTATAAATGTGTGTGTGGACATTTTAGAATTCCTGGTAAGGTTAACGATTTTACACGTCAGTAACCATTTGTTATATTCTTCCATTAATATTCATATCTTCTGCATATTTTTTCCATTGTAATTTTAGAGTTTCCTTGTTTATTTTCACATATACTTTTATTGTGAATTTTCTTCCATCTCTTCCAGAAAATATTTAAACTTCTTAAAGGGATAGAAAAATATAAGAAGTTAGAATAGGAAAAAATAGGAGAGACAGAAGAGATTAAAGACACGCACACGCATCAAACGAGACCAGAATGAGGATAAAATTTAGTGCCATAAAAACTTTTACCTTCCTATAGGCTCTATACTTACACAGCCAATGGAAGGAGAAAAACCTGGACCAAATTCTCAATGTACGTATTTATTTTGATATAAAGAACAGAATTGTCCAGGGGGTGGTTAGGGGACCATGAGAAAAGAATACAATATTTAATGAAACACAATAATTTCAATGAAATTACAAGCTTCACAAGTGCTCTTAATATACAATAAGAAACCAAACCTTTGCAATATCGCATGTCTTTCTCTTTGTTCATAATATTATTTATGGAATACTACTCAGCCATAAAAAGGAGGAAATCTTGCCATGAATGGACCTTGAGGGCACTATGCTAAGTGAAATAAGTCAGAAAGAGAAAGTCAAATACTGTATGATTTCACTTATGTGAGAAATCTCAAAAGAAACAAAAAAACCCAAACTCATAGGTACAGAGAACAGAACGGTGGTTGCCAGAGGTGGGGGTTGAAGGGTTTGAGGGACATGGACAAATGTTTAAAGATGGTCAAAAGGTACAAACTTATGCTTAAGATAAGTTTATGTTTACTTATGTTATAAGATAAGTAAGTCATGGAGATATAATGTTTATCATGGTGACTATAGTTAATAATACTGTATTGTATGTTCAAAAGTTGATAAGAGAGTAGATCTAAAAAAGGGAAAAAAATGTATTTATGCTTAGAAAGTCCTCCTTCAGCCAGAGTTCAGATAAATATGAAGAATACTGGAGCACCTGGGTGGCTCAGTCAGTTAAGCATCTGACTTTGGCTCTCAGGTCATGATCTCATGGCTCATGAGTTTAAGCCCTCCTATCAGGCTCTGCAGTGACAGTGAGCTTGCTTGGGATTCTCTCTCTCTCTCTCTCTCTCTCTCTCACTCTCTCTCTCTGTCTCTCTCTCCCTCTCTCTCAGCCCCTCCCCCACTTGTGCTTTCTCTCTCTCTCTCTCAAAATAAATAAATAAACTTAAAAATTAGAATATAGTGCTTTTTGTATTACACATATCTTAGCCTGAATAATGAAGCTTAAATGAGTGGCACAATATGGCTAATATAACTGCAATTTAATTTTAAGATGTTATGTAAGTTTTTCTCATGTTATTTAGAATATTCATTAGAATAAATTTTTGACAGTTCAAAATTATTAAAAAATAAAAACACAATAGCCCAATACTTTGTATTTAAAATATGATTACCCAGGGGCTCATGGGTGGCTCAGTCAGTTAAGCCTCTGACTTCGGCTCAGGTCATGATCTCATGGGTTTTGATTGAGCCCTGTATTGGGCTCTGTGCTGACAGCTCAGAGCCCGGAGCCTACTTCAGGTTCTGTGTCTTTCTCTCTCTCTCTGCCCCTTCCCTGCTTGCACTCTGTCTTCCTATCTTTCTAAAAATAAATAAATATTAAAAAAAATAAAAAAATAAAATGTGATTGCCTAATAAGCACTGCAGAATTATTACAATCTCTGATCATTCATAAAATAATAACATTGATTAATAGCAAGATTGGGTGGGCGTTTGGAGATCCAGGTTCTGGTTCTAGCTTTGCATTTCACCATAGGTATACTACTTTGGGCAACTGGTAAAACTCTTGGGTGTGTCTTAGGTGATGGGAGATCAGACAAGGAGATGTCTAAAGCTCCTTTCTTTCTTAAAAATTATGAAATCTACATATCTCAAACCTTGGGAATAACACAGGAAAAATGAAAAAGGATATTTCTGTTTTGTTTTTAAATGAGAGCTAGTTCTGCACAAGAGTATGGGGGCCTGTGTTGTCTAAGGTATAACCGGTTGGAGGAGGCACCTCAATTTTGCAGACTCTCAAATTTGCAGTCAAATGCTCTTCCCCTGTGTAGACTCTCAAATTTGGAAGGCCATTCTTTCATCCAGTATTTGGAGATTTGGAAACAGTTCTGACACTGCACTCCTCTCGTTAAAACCCCTCAATAATTTCCCACTGCTGTTAGGATAGAGCACGACGCCTACGTGACCCAGTCTCAACCTCCCTCTCCAGTCCCCTTCCCCAGCATTTCTGTTTCTGGTATGTGTTTCAGGACTTTGCAGGTGTTGTTTAGGCTTCCTGGTTGCATATTTGCCTCTCCTCCACCTGTTCAACTCCTACTCTTCCCTCAAGTTTTTACTAAAATATCATTTCTTCAGGAAAATGTACCTAGACACCTCAGTCTACTGCCAGCTTTTCTCCCTCAGGACAAATGGGTTAGGAACACAGTCCAACACTCCCATGGCACTTTATAATTCCTCCTTTATCATACTTATCACAGTTTCAGTTTATGTAAATATGTGTGCAATATTTCCTCCTAGGGTATAAACATCATTAAGACAGAGACTATGTTCCGTTTAGTACTTTCTCCCCAGTACTTCTACCATATAACATAAAATGGAAGAGGAGCTCACTTTCTTGAGTGAACCCTTTCTTGCATTCACTAAATAAGCTCCCTGCTTTCTGACCTTTGAAGGAATAATCCCTCCAGGGATGGAGAACCTACCACTGCCTAAAACAAAACAAAACAAATGAACAAACAAAAACCTGTTTCATTTTAGAAAACTCTATTAGAAGGAGTTTTAAGTGTTGAACATAAGGCTGTATCCCTATAAATTCTCCTTCGTGTTTCTGTTTTGACCCCTGTGTTTGCATATAAAAAGTGCTTCTTGAGAGTCACCAAATATGTAGGACTTTCTCTGTTCCTTACATACGTTTTCAGCTGGAAGGTAGTCGTCTTTCCAATGCAAAAGAAATAGCCTGAGCTGATGCCTCCAGGGAAATGGCTAATTAAAGAAGAACAAAAGATGAGACAAAACATTGTTCAGCAAAGAGCAAAAGCAAAACACTTGGCTTATAGTTGATTAGCCTCGATAAAACAAAAGATTCAGTGAACCAACGTTCACATTCTCCTTCTCTTCTGATTGGCTACATTTTGGCCATTTTCTCCTTAAATTCTTTTTATTTATTTATCTTGCAAGGTTTGTCATCTACTTTAATTGTCCATTTAAAAAAATTTTCTGGAAATCTTAGTCTTCTTACAATTCAAAGTTTCCACAGGCATCAATGTAGGAGGATGCTCAATTTGGTGACCATAAACTGTCACTCACTTGAACCCTAATAAGTTATGAGTTAGTGTAACATGATGCATGAATGTTCTGCACTAGACATTCTCTCTCTTTCTCTCTCTCTCTCTCTCTCTCTTTTTCCCCCTAAGGGCTTAAGCCCTTAAGGCCTGGGTTGAAATCAGTATATCCATCCTCCCACTAAGTTTTCTCCTCACACTTACCAGGGCTAGTTCTAAGGACCTAAGTGACCCTGAGAATGGAGAAAAAAGATGCTCTAGGAATGAGGATTAACAGTGATCCTGCTTTACTGCCAACATTTGCACTCCCTGCTGCCCCTTCCTGTCTTCCAAATCACCCCTCATCCTCATGAAATTCCTACTAAATCTCAGCAAAACTGTCCCTATATAAGAAAGGGCAAGGGATTCTTTGTCCCTTTAAAGATATGTGTGGAAAATCAATTCCAAAGATAGACTTCTAATCTCAAAATCGTGTTGGATTTTGAATTCTTATTATTGGAAATAATTTGAAGGAGCACATCCTCTTGCTATCACCGGCCTGTGAATGAAATGGGAAACATCAGAGATTACTGGTAATCCAGCCTCCTTGTGAGTTTTGCTAGTGAACGAGAGCTCACTGCTTACAGAGTATCAAGTTCTGTCTTTAGAGAGTACTCAGTGTTCAAAATGCCTTTCTTTTTCAAACTAGTAACTGCCAATTTGTTGATTCTACCTATTGGCACTAGTGTTATTTAATCTCTTTACTACTTTTGTTTTCCTTTGAAGATTATGATCAGACCTATTTAAATTTTCTCCTCTAGGGGTGCCTGGGTGGCTCAGTCGGTTAGGCGTCCGACTTCGGCTCAGGTCATGATCTCGAGGTCCGTGAGTTCGAGCCCCGTGTCGGGCTCTGTGCTGACAGCTCAGAGCCTGGAGCCCGTTTCAGATTCTGTGTCTCCCTCTCTCCCTGCCCCTCCCTTGTTCATGCTCTGTCTCTCTCTGTCTCAAAAATAAATAAACGTTAAAAAATTTTTTTTTAATTTTCTCCTCTGTATGTTAAAAAAAAAAGGACCCGATTCTTCTTGTATTTTATTGTATTTTAATCTTGGTGTCAAAGCCCCACTACATCTTTGTAGTTTCTGGTGCTTTGGAACAATGCAGTATTTAAATGAAGTGACCATTTTGGGGGTGCCTGGGTGGTTCAGCCGGTTAAGCCTCAGACTTTGGCTCAGGTCAGGATCTCCTGGTTGTGAGTTCATGATCTCGAGGTTTGTGAGTTCAAGCCCTGCATTAGGCTCTGTGCTGACAGCACAGAGCCTGGAACCTGCTTTGGATTCTGTGTCTCCCTCTCTCTCTGCACCTCCCCCCTCTCATGCTCTGTCTCTTTCAGTCTCAAAAATAAATACTAAAAATAAATAAATAAATAAAGCGGCTATTTTGTGGTAATTTTTCTCCTTTCTGTAGAACTGTACAATTTTTAAAACGGTTTTGAGTTTGTAGGGAGGAAATAAAGTATTTTTCTACAACCACTTCACCTCTCACTGCAAATATGGGTAAAGGTAGAAACATGGAATATTTGTTTTAATTAATATACGTGCAGACATTATCTATCACTATTCTTCAGGTTGCTTTAGTTTTAAATGTGATATTATTCCACAAAAATACATCACTAATGATCATCTGTATGATTTCACATACATTTGGATAACTTTTTTCTGATTATGAAAGCAAAACATATTTCTTGTAAAATTATAGAAATATGTAGGAAGGTAAAAATAGAATCATCATTACACTTTCCTTAACAAAACAAGTATCATTAACATGTTAGTATATTCTCATTTTTTCATTCATATAAATGCACTGTATGCATTTTAATATAGTTCATATAATATTGTTTGCCCATGTCTAACTTTTTCCAAAAACATTTCCTATAGGTACACACCCCATGCTATGGACATACTATAATCTTTGTTTTAATGTTTTTATTCATTTTTGAGAGAGAGAGAGACAGAGCATGAGTGGGGTAGGGGCAGAGAGGGGGAGACACAGAATCTGAAGCAGGCTCTAGGCTCTGTGCTGTCAGCACAGAGCCTAACTCAGGGCTCGAACTCACGAACCATGAGATCATGACCTGAGCCCAAGTCAGACACTTAACTGATTGAGCCCTCAAATGCCCTGAACATACTATAATTTAATGAAAGAGTTTCTTGTTATTGGACATTTAGAAAGTTTTTACAAATGTTATACTGATATGATGAACAAAGTTGTACATGATTTTTGTTCAAATTTATTACTTTTATAAATTTTTTGTGCTTGCTGATAAAGAAATAAGGACATTTTAAAGTTCTCAAAATATATTTGCATATGGCTGAATTTCATATATATTTTTCTCCTAACTACTTATATTTTATTATAAAGGATACAATTATTTCTTCATATATTTCTTCACATACAAGAATACTCCTTTCTATCCCTTCTATGTTAAGAAACAAATAAGCAACAGACAGAAAAGATAGGTACATGGAAATAAAAGTTACCTTTATGACTTAAAAAAAAAAAAAGAAGTTTGAGGGGTGGCTCACTTGGTTAAGCATCTGACTTCAGCTTAGGTCATGATGTCACAGTTCATGAGTTCGAGCCCCATGTCGGGCTCTGTGCTGACAGCTCAGAGCCTGGAGCCCGCTTTGGATTCTCTGTCTCCGTCTCTCTCTGCCCTCTCCTGTTCATGCTCTGTTTCTCTCTGTCTCTCAAAAATAAATAAATGTTAAAAAATTAAAAAAAAAAGAAGTTTGCTTGTCAAACATGACTTACATTTATAGTTCTTTTTTTTACATTTTTTTTAACGTTTATTTATTTTTGAGACAGAGCATGAACGGGGGAGGGTCAGAGAGAGAGGGAGACACAGAATCTGAAACAGGCTCCAGGCTCTGAGCCATCAGCACAGAGCCTGACGCGAGGCTTGAACTCACGAACCGCGGGATCATGACCTGAGCCGAAGTCGGATGCTTAACCGACTGAGCCACCCAGGCGCCCCTACATTTGTAGTTCTAATAGCTTTCCTAATAAGCGTTTCTGAATAATATAGATTTAATTGCCCTATCAGGTGACAATGGCCAGCCACACACAGGTGACACTGTCTAACTAGAACAGAGCCTTCCCTGAAAGGTTTCTTCAAGGGAATCAGAGAAAGTATGTGTCATACAGATGCTGACATTAATGTGGGAAACACATTTCTTTTTCTTTTTCCAAATTCATCTATCAAATACATCTGTTTTCATGGGAATTGCTGCCTCTTTATAGAAAAGTGAGGAGTGGAGAAGGAGCCTTTGTTCCCCAATATCTTTACACTCCCATCTGTAAGGATTTCAAAACAGTGGGCTTCATGGATTCTTCCAGATACATGCATGTGTATATATGCAAATATAAAAACATGTACATTTATACACTTCTAGATAGATAGAGAGACTAAAGAATATGGACAGAATAATTGCTGGTAAAAATTTTTAAAAGATGTAAGTTCTACAACATGCAACTTGAGTTTTTACCAATTGTATTCTGGGACAATAAACCATTTTTTAAAGAGTCTAGTCAATTTTCCTGCTTATCTTACTACCCTTTCACCTGTAAATGAAGCTATTAGAATTCATTTGTATGTTTAAGATTGGCTATGATTTGGCCATGCAGTGCTAATGCTGCTGTTCCAGAGGTGACAGCCAATAAGGCTTCTGGTTGGCTGATGCAAAAACAGATGATCTGCACTGTGTTCACCGTTGCCTTCTAAGGATTTGGGAGCTTTACTTATTGCTAGCGTGGTAGTTTACTCATATTCTAATGCTTCTGCTTATTCATTCTAATGGCATTAAGCATTATTAATTTCATAACAATTACAATTCTTAGTATTTTCTTAGATTTTTTCTTTATTTAAAAAATTGTTTAATATTTATTTATTTTTGAGAGAGAGAGACAGAGACAGAGACAGAGCGAGAGCAGGGGAGGGCAGAGAGAAGGAGACACAGAATCCAAAGCAGGCTCCAGGCTCTAAGCTATCAGCACAGAGCCTGACACGAGGCTGGAACCAAGGAACTGTGAGATCATGATCTGAACCAAAGTCAGGGGTTAACCTACTGAGCCACCCAGGTGCCCCAGATTGGTTTTGGATGTATAAATGCTTCCACTGACTAGAGGTTGGCATTTTGCTTTCATTTTGTGAAAAAGAAATGTGCAAAACCGAGTTTGGCTAGAAACACCAAATTTCAGTATCACTAACTTCAAGTTTCTTGATTTGATTACAAATAAGGTGATTCTGCTACAAAATTGGGCTAGTAAGAAATTAGTTAACATTTTATAGATTATAGATTTTAAAAATATGGAAATATAAAATTACTGTAGCTTAACATTTTATATTAAACATATTTGTTTGTTTTATTTTCATGAAGGGATGTCACATTATTTCAGATTCTCTGATAATTCCAGGGCTAGAAGGAATCCAGTTCCAATTGTCCTGTTTTCCTGTTACACTCTGAACTAAGGTTTTTGAAGAAACCAGCCAGGGACATCCTTATTTCTATTATCTTCAGGATAAAACAGGACGCCATGGTCAGTGCCAATTCACCTTTCTGGGTTTTAATGCCTCAATCAGCAATCCATCCACTAACCATTAGATCATAAATCCTTAAGAGGGATTTCAGGATCAATAAAGGCACTGAAGCCTAGTTTATGAAAATACTAGTGCTCCTGAAGCAGAAGTTCCTTTCATTTTAAATCATAGCCAGATTAACATATCTCTGATATATAGTAATTATAACAAGTCAATATTTTCACTTTTTCTAATGTGACTGGAGTAATGAGGAGTGGGGTTGTATCTGATTTTTTTGTTTGTTTGTTTGGGATTCCACATCTCTAACCTTTGTGGTAATGCAAAACTAATTTCACTGTTTTGCATGTATTCTTATAGTAGTATTGAGATTATTTTATTCCAGTTTGGCCAGATTGGTTATCACAGAGCAGACCTTCCTTACCAGTGCACCAAGGCACGATGAGTTAAAGCCCTGAGAAATACTGATGCACCTGTCCTCAGGGTGGCCTGATAGGGTCTCAGAGAAATTGAAAACCTCAAGTCTGACAACTGTCAGGATAAGCCTCAACTGTTTATTCCAGCATGTCCACAAGTATTATTTCTAAGTGTCATTTTATGAGAAAGGCCAGAAGACAATGTTACAGAGTGCAGAAAAGTCTTGCCTTCCTTTGTACAATGAATATAGATCTGCAAACATTAGCTAGTTATCCCTCAGATATGAAGTAGACACTTAATATTTGATAGTATATTTGAGATATACCCTTAGGCTTGAGAATCTTCAAATCTGTGAATATTATCATAGTGTATGATGTGCCTTAACATAATACAATCAAATACAACTGAAAAATTAAGCAACTACTTAATGAGTCATAAATGGAGGGTTAAAGCTGGTTATAGAGCTATTGAAATAAATTCAGACTGGAACATCCAATAAAGTGGTATCATAAATCTTCATCTCCTTGTCCTCCCTTAGTTCTATATGGCACAGATCTAGTCAGGCCCCAATTCAACATTTTCCTCTATAATTTGTCCAGGTCCTTTCTCTTTTCTGGCTGATTACCTGATATAATTTTTCAAACTTATATTTTTGTTCATTCGTGTTACCAGAATCAACAGTTGACTTTCTTTTGTATAAATACCTTTGGGGTACCTGGGTGGCTCAGTCAGTTAAGCTTCTGACTTCAGCTCAGGTCATGATCTCACCATTTATGAGTTTGAGCTCTCCACCAGGCTCTCTGCTGTCAGAGTGGGGCCTGCTTTGGATTTTCTATCTCTGTCTCTCCCTGCCCCTCCCCTGCTCACTCCCTCTCTCTCTCAAAACGAAATAAATAAAAATTTAAATATATCTGGTTCATGTAGACACAGTTTTTACCATGGCATAAGTTACTGCATACGTGTGTTTACTAGGAACTCTGCTGACATGTGGGTGGCAGGTAGTAGGCAAGACTGTGCATATCAGCATGACTGATTTCCATATAGTATTCTGGAAGGGTGAAACTCAAATCTATGCCTCCACAAATAAAACGTGTCATAGTTCTCCAGACATGCTAAAACAAAATATGCAAGTGTTAAGTTTCCCAAGGTAAATCATCTGCCCAACTGACTTTTCTCTAAGGGTTATGCTTTTCTTTCCCTCCATGTGAAAGCAGAAATACAATCTTTCTTTTTTATTGCCTAGAGATTCAGCTGTTGACGCTATAGGAAGAGGCTATGAGGCTATGTTTGTAAAGAGAATTTTTAAACTGTTCTTTTATTATACATGCTACTGAGTTCACTAACGAGGTAATCAAATAAAGTGTCCTCCAGGGGAGAAATGAAAGAACATTCCATATGCCAATCTGTTTATTTCCTTGGCCCACTACTGGTCACACACTACCCTTTGCTGTCTGCAGACATGGTTTGTGTGCAGGTCAAATTACCTTCTATTTTATTATTTCTTTGCCCTGGCAGGAGGTAGTACCCCAATTCAGCAACTGGGCTGTTATTAGCTACCACCTTTTTAACACCATCTCTTCAGCCACAATACACAAGACAGGTTTTAACCGATCTTATTGTTTATAGTAGAAAAAGCAATCACCAGAGAAGTTGCACCTCTTTCTTGCAAAATGTGAATAAAAAATGGTCAAAGGATTTCAGATTATTGCTTACTTTACTCATTTTTAAACATTTTTTAATGTTTATTTATTTATTTTTGAGAGAGAGCACGCACACACGTAGGGAAAGGGCAGAAAAAGAGAGAAAGAATCCCAAACAGGCTCCGTGCTGTCAATGCAGAGGCCAACATGGGGCTCAATCTCATGAACCGTGAGATCCTGACCTGAGCCGAAATCCAGAGTCAGACGCTTAACCAACTGAGCCACCTGGGTGCCTCTTGACTCATTTTTCAAAAACAAAAACAACAGCAAAACCAAAAATCTTCAAACAAACGAAAAAATAAGGCTTATCCCCAAGCAGTAGATCTTAAATAAAAGGATATGCTTAAATCAGACCTTAAGGGTTTGGAAAATTTTCCATCATTTATGATGTCAGGTAAGCTGTATCTTGAGACTTCTGTTCACTTGTCCATAGCTCTTCATGGCTTAACTTTAGGGATCCTCTGCCACCAAATACACTCCCATTCCCACTAAGCTAAAGTAGCTAATGATTTATGAAACATCTGTGTGCTAAAGTCCATCAAAGACTTAAAAAATATATCTAGCCCTCAAAAAATCTGCTTAATAAATGTAGCTTTTATTTTCAGTTCTTTTTTACCAGGCAAGGCACAGCAGTGTATACGTTCAAAGGGTCCTCTACATATAACAATAATAGCTGCTATTCATGACATAGGCAGTGAATTTGGAATTTTCAAGCACTATTGGCCAGCTTTTTAATAAGCTTCTCAGGTAGGTATTTCTTTCTTAATTTATCAGAGGAGCTGAGAATTTGGAGACCATGATAATACAGCCCTAGTTGTTTCTGTCTCAGAGAGTTGAACAAGAACTGGGATGTAGGTATATTTGGATCCAAAGCCTATGCCCTTTTGTTTCAACCAGGTTTTGTTTCATTTGCCCATTTTAGGTCATTTTTAGAGTCAGGAAATTGGATCTTCCAGAGGTTCACATATCCAATTTAGGAGTTTCTAAAAACAAAACAACTCCATCCTCCTTTTTCTTCCTTTGGTGCTCATCACAAAAACGGATTAGGATTTTCTTTGCCCTGAACAAGATCATCAATTCTCATAACCTAAATGGGTTTTGATCTGTTTCTCCCATCATCTCAGGGGAGGGTATATTGCCAGGGTATCCCTGCCTCTTATGTCGTGACAGCAATCTCACTGCAATGAGTCATGTCCTGTAACCCAGGCAGTATCTTCAGGCAGTGATCCCAAACCTGGTATCATTCACTTAAAAATGTTTGTGAACAAACTGTATGGAACAGGAGAAAGGGTTATCTACCAAGTCTGATGCCTTCCTCCTCTTCCTCTTCCATACCTTCCTTAATGTCGAACACAGAACACGTAAGGAGCATTTGCTGTGCGTTAGCCATTGCTAAGTGCTGTGGATGATGGGCACAATCCAACCCAGAATAAATAAAGGTCAGAACTGGTTTAGAGAAAGGACGATGCAGGCCAGAATCCAAAGTTTTCTCGATCCCTACACCATGCCCACATTTGTTCACTAGGGCTTCGATAACAAGAACTACAGATGAGATGGCTTATGCAGAAAATTTATTTTCTCACATTTCTGGAGGCTGGAAGTCCAAGGCCAAGGTATCAGCAGGATGAACGATTTCTCCTGAGATCTCTCTCCTTGATTTGCAAATGGCTACCTTCTGGCCTTGTCTTCACATGGCCTTTACTCTGTGCATACCACCTCTGGTGTCTCTTCCTCTTCTTATAACCACCAGTCTTATTAAATGAGGGCACCACCCTTATGACCTCTTAACCTTGATTCTCTCTTTAGAGGCCCTGTCTCTGAATACATCACATTCAGAGTTGGAGATTCAACATAAATCCTGAGGTAACATAATTCAATCCACAAAAATGGCCATTGCATAAATAGCTATCATGTGCAGTGGAAAGAAGTCCAAGAGAGTAAAAAAACCATACTTGTGATAGGAGCGTGGATGCTGGAACCAGAGTTTGCCACTTCCCAATCGTGTAAACATTGGTCAAGTTTCTTAACTTCAGTACTTCATTTGTCATCCTCCAAAGCAGGGACAAGAAGAGCACCCACAGCCTGGGTGCCTGGGTGGCTCTGTCAGTTAAGCCTGGGGCTTTGGCTCAGGTTACAACCTCAAGGTTGGTGAGTTTAAGCCCTGCATCAGGCGCTGCACTGACTGTGTGGAGCCTGCTTGGGATGACCTCCCTCTCCCTCTGCTCCCCCCCTACTTATGCTCTCTCCTCTCCTCTCAAAATAAATAAATAAACTTAAAAAAAATAAAGAGTAACCACCCCCTAGGTTATTGCCATTTGACATAAGAGTTGGCTATTAGTGGTAGATAATTTTTTTTAATGTTTATTTATTTTTGAGAGAGACTAAGCGGGGGAGGGGTTGAGAGAGAGGGAGACAGAAGCTCTGATGCAGGGCTGGAACCCACAAACCTGGGAATCATGACCTGAGCCAAAGTCCCATTATTAACTGACAGAGCCGTCCAGGTGCCCCAAGTAGATGAATGGTTTTAAAGATGATATTACTCCTTTTTCTCCTCTGGATGTAACATCACAGAAATCATGAGGATAAAATTCAAGAGAAAAGATGGGGGAAATAAAATACCTTAACTGAGAAGTATTTTTTTTTTTTTTGTAATCGTAACAATTTATTCTATATAATAGTAATTGTGAAGCTAGGGCTAGCTAACACAGAGACAGACACTTTAGGTTCTTGAATTTGTATTTTATATTTAATTTTTTTTAATGTTTATTTATTTTTAAGAGAGAGAGAGAGACAGCGTGTGTGAGCAGGGGAGGGGCAGAGAGAGACATAGAATCTGAAGCAGGCTCCAGGCTCTGAGCTTTGAGCACAGAGCCCAAGGCAGGGCTCTGGGGCTCCAACTCATGAACCCTGAGATCATGACCTGAAAGTCGGATGCTCAATCAAGCCACCCAGGCGCCTCTTAAATTTGTATTTTAATTCTTTTTATTTTAAAAAAAATATTAATGTTTCCTTTGTTTTGAGGAGAGAGAGCATGAGCCGGGGAGGAGGAGGAGGGGGGAGAGAGAGAGAGAGAGAGAGAGAGAGAGAGAGAGAGACAGGCAGACAGAATTCTAAGCAGGCTCCAGGCCCTGAGCGGTAAGCACAGAGCCCCACACAGGGCTTGGGGTTCAAACTCCCCTGAACTCACGCACTGCAAGATCATGACCTGAGCTGAAGTCAGAAGCTTAACCGGCTGAGCCCCCCAGCACCACCACCCCCCCCCCCCCCGTATTTTAATTCTCTATTGAGCACCCATGACAGGTTAGAGATTGTTCCAGGCACTTTTTGGAAACAGCAGTGAACACAATGGACGGGAACAGCTATTCTCCCCAAACTTAAATTCTAGAATGGATATAGATCATCTTCCCGTTTCACACGCCCCTCAGGGGTTGGGGAAAATGAGATATATCAAAAAGAGGGGGAAAAGCCAGTCCGTTCACCAGGTCCTACATTAGGTTGGCATTGATCACGTGGCCAAGAACTACACAGGGGCAGTGTTAAGTCTGGGTGCTGCGTCGGCTCCCCAAGGGCTGCTCCATCCCAGAGACGCCGCGTTGGGCTTTTCCCTAGTTCCGGCGCCAGAGCCGACGAGTCCGCCCCGCCCGGCAGGGGGAGCCGGGTTCGCCCCGTCGGGCCCGGCAGGCAGCGCGGTCCCGCCACCGCCGACTCTCGGCCGACCGCGGACGGCGAGCGGGCCTCCGGCAGGCACCGCGCGGGTTTCGGGTTTCGAAGCCGCGCAGCGCACACGGGCGCTCGGCGGCAGGTGGCGGCAGGTCTCGGGTCCCCGAGCGGCGGTCGCCTTGAGTGCCAGAGACTTTGGCTTGACGTCTCCTCACCTACGTCACCAGTTTGACAGCCTCGCACCAAATCAGAGGGCGGCGCTCGCCGGGAGTCCCTGGCGTCACCGGGAGCTCCCGCAGATTAGAACTCGCCTCTCCTAGCTCCTCCCCTCAGTCCCATTTAAAGCTCCTACAGGCTTTACCGAAAAATTGAGGGCTCAGTTTCTGCAGCGCCTTCTTCCACTGCAAGATGGTAAGTGAGGACCTGGGGTTTAGGTAATACGCTGGGGAAACCTGGGGGCTCTGAGAGCTAGTAGGCTTTGCATTTAGAATTTCTTCCACCTTGGATGCAAGATTTCTCTGCTACCTGCCCATTAAAAGGGGTGTTCTCTGCTGCCCCATCTGCTTCTCCCCTATCTTCTTCCCTCTCTGCTCCCTCAGTCTCTCATTCCCCATCTCTCTCATCCTTTTACCTTCTTGTGTTATTTCTACTCTCTGTACTTTCTCCCAACTTTCTTCTCCCCCCCCCCGCCCCCGCACCTGCACTCACTTTTCATTCTACCTCTTCCTGTAGATTATGCACATATTTGCAGACATTTGGATTTGAGCTAGTCCAAGGGTATTTGAGGTTTGTTTTCTTCTCAGGTGTCAATTGCATAATAGTTCAACTCTGATTCCAATAATAACCTCAGGGAAAGAGCCTACAAACATGCTTTTAGAATAAAAGAAAATAGTGCTTGATAAACTTTTGGCTGAATTTCTTTGGTCTGCGCTGCCCAAGCTGGATTTGCCCAAAAGATTGGACTTTTTCAAAACTTAACTTACTGAGGATATTAACAAATTGTGACTTAATTAGCTTAATTCTCTCTCTCTCTCCTTTTCCTTCTTCTTATTTGTTTTCTCGCTGTTTATGTTATGCCCAAAAAGTCCTCAAGTCAACAAAAGACTTGTAGTGGTCAAAAAGAGTTTGTCCAAAGCTGGACTCTGCTGAAATGAATGGCTTTTACCTGATTAAACATTGACAAATAATTAAGAATGAGCTGTTGTACAAATTAACCCAGGAAGGCTGCATACCTGCCCCTGCTTGGACATTTGGAAAGACTGTGTGTTTGAAGTTTGAGGAGTCGGGGGCAGGAGGGTGTTCGCTGGCTCAGAACACAGTGGAGAATACATGCCAGGCAGTTAGTAGTGGCAAGATAACTTTGGAAGGGCACTGAGACCTAGTGCTGGAGAGATCTAGAGCCTGCTGCCTCTGCTGACTAACGTATTTCAGCTTTAATGATATGTTTACTTGGAGTGACTATAGGTACCGGTGCTTGGAGTTAGGAGCAAAATGTATGTAGTTATCTCTGGAATGTATCTATATGTCTATACATCCATCTCAAATGGTTTAGACCACTATAGGATCCAGCAGCATTTAAAGCCAGGGAAAGGAGGAAGGAAGGGATGGAGCAGGTGTGTAATTCAGAAACTGAGAAGCAAAGATAAGGAGGTTTCCTTATATGTCATGTTCAGTCCTTTTCAGCCTTAGCATTCTGGGCTCTTTGTCTTTTAACGTTATTAGAAATATAATTAAGGTATTGCTAGAAAGAGCCAAATAGTCCATATATCTTTCAATCATTAAGTAGAATTCCTTTTACTTAGATCCTGGATAGCCTGTTAGATGACTGAGTCATGGCAACAGCAAATACTCTTGGATATTTACAAATTTGGTCCATCCAATACTAGCCTGTTCTTTGCTGAGAGAGCCTAAGGAAACTACTGGGTAAACCCAAGGAGCTGATTCCCTGTTAGTAATTATATTTTGACCACTTGAATTAATCTGGGATCTATGCTTAACACCTGTACTGTTTTTGATTCATTGCATGTAATTTGTGCCTCTTTCTCCCACCCTTATCCCCCTCCAAATCCCAATCATTCCATCTCCTGGGACCCTCCCCACCCCCACCCTGATCCCTCATACTGAATTTCACAGAACACTGTTCTGCCTTGCCAAGACCAGTACTTTGTAGGAGGCCAGAGCTATAATTGCCCGTATTCCACTACAACGTCAGAATCTAGTGTTGACGTTTCCACGGAGACTTGGGTCTCTTTCTGGGCTGCTGGTCTCCTGGACAACAGAGAGCCCCAACAAGCACCACAGGCACAGGGTAAGTTCTGCTCTTCTGCTTTCCCGGTAGGTCTGAAGCCCTTTTCCAGCACCCATAGTTGCAAAGCATCATGGGCTAGAACTCTGTAGAAGAAGAAATGGTATGGGAAGTTGAGGAAAGCACAAAGACTCCTGCATTTCACACCCTAAATAACCTGATTTTCTGTACTGTCATATATTGAAAATGAGATTCTTCCCCTTGCCCACTGGACAAGATATATTTCTCCCCACACTTTATAGTTTTTGGAGATTTCCAACCCACTGAGGGAATTTGGTTTTGGGTCAAAGATTTACAAACAATATTAGTGAGACGCTTTTGTAGTCAAGATACCAGTTGGAGCATTTCTTTTGGAATTCAGGAAAGTTTCCCTGGGTATAAGAGAGAGATGAGAAAAAATACTAATATACCCTTTTATTTCATAGGGAAGTCCTATGAACATTGTCTTTTTTTTTGTATCCATAGCATGTTTATTTTTAAAAAGTTTATTTAGAAAGGAAAGCCAAATCAGAACAACAGTTATCTTTCAAAATGATTTATCTCAGTACTCTTTCCTCTTTCTCTAAAATGAATAGCTATTCTTTTTCTTTCTTTTTTTTTTTACAAAGCTCTTGACCAAATTTATTTATTTTTTGGTTTGTTTTTCTTTTTAACTGGATCATGGTTTTGTTTCTTGTTTGTTTTTTTTTCAAATTTTTACTTAAATTCTATTTAATTAAATTCTACTTAAATTCTAATTAATTACACATATAGTGTAATATTGTTTTCAAGAGTAGAATTTAGTGATTCATCACTTACATATAACACCCAGTGCTCCCAGCAAGTGCCCTCCTATTCAGGAGGCCCATCACCCATTTAGCCCATCCCCCACCCACCTCCCTCCATCAACCTTCAGTTTGTTCTCTATTTGTTCTCTTAGAGTTGAATAATATCTTGTAAGTGGGGGGAAAAATGATTCCTTTTTGCTCAAAGAAGACTTCAATTTTGGAGGGAAAGATAACATTGATGGAAAATCATGTATTAATTTTCACTGGGGGCTGAGTAAATAGTTCTCATAAATATTAAAGGAATTTCTATATTAGCAATCTGGTTTCTAGAAAAACTTGTAGACACTTCACCATTAAATATATGTACTCCTGCTTCTGTCATATTATTTTTTTTTGAATTTCAGAAAAAAACAAACAAAAACCCCCAAAATAATGAAACACACTTATATTTCAGGAAGGGAGTTGTTCAGTGTTGTCTTTCTACCACAAGCAACAGAGAAGACAGAATGCCCAAGAATATAAAACCAAACTGTATACAACTTTATTCCTGTCTCCTTACTCATCATTTTACTTTAGTTGAAAATATTTCAGGAATATTTCAGTTTCCGTAGAGATGAGCAAGAGTTAAAACTGTACTAGATGAGGAAAATAAAACAAAAGTAAACCTATAGCATGCATAAGCATAGTTTTTACTGATAGGTATAGTTTGCTATCAAATATGAAAAAAAACTTCTTTACAAAAGCATAAGAAACATACGAATGATGACATTTGAAATACATGAATTCAGGGTACAGTTTTGAGATTTGCATCAAGGTCTTCAGAGAAGCAAGATCCAAATTATTTTCAAGTAGAAAGTGATACCACATATAATTCTGAATATGTACTCTCCATCAGCTTTAATGGATAAGCAAACAGGCCAAGATTTTCATAGTTGGGGAAAAATGACACCATCAAAAGTAGGAGTTGATTTTAGAGGCAAACACTATGTTATCAAACGCTAAACCTTAGAAAATAAGATCAAAACTTGGAAAACATAGTGGAGTTGCAATGTTATGCCTAGCAGGGGAAGGATCAATAAATATTTGAGTGAATTCATAATGCAGATGGGATGGTTTTTATAAGCTTAGCCAGCAGGAGTTTATATATTAGGAAGAAATGTAACCTCTTAGCTCTTCAAAATTCATCCCTTTAGCCATTTTGGCAGATAGTCTATAAATATTTGTCTTTCATAGCATGTTTATCCCTTCTGGAAGCTTTAAATGTTTTGTTTCCTATAAGGAGGCAATAGCTATTTTTAGAAAGGTAATTGGATCCATTAAACTGTCTGAAATCCCTCCATGAGCTCTGCATTACACAAAAACCCCAAGTGTGTTTTCTCAGTTATCCATTTGGTATTTTCACATAGAATCATCCAGTGACTCCAATTTCCCTGTTCCTAACTCATGTTCATGGGAAGAGGCTCAGCTTTCCTCTCAGCTCTACAGAAACAAGCAGGTATGTATAACCAGGCAGACATGTTCCATGCAAATGCAGTCCATTCTTTTTTTTTTTTTTTACTTTTATTTTATTCTTAAACTTATTTGAGTATAGTTGACTCTCAATGTTACATTAGTTTCAGGTGTACAACGTAGTGATTTGACTTCTCTATACATTATGCTGTGTTCACCACAAGGGTGGCTACCATCTGTCACCATACAGATATACTGCTGTCACACGACTACAATATCATTAACTGTATTCCCCATGTTGTGCCGTTTATCCCCATGACTAATGCATGCCATAACTAGAAACCTTTATCTGCCTCTACTCTTCACCCATGTTGCCCTTCCCCCATCCCCTTCTCTCTGACAGAGAATACAGTTTATGCTCTGTATTTATAGGATTCTGCCTTCTATTTGCTTATTCATTTTGCTTTTTAGATTCCACATATGAGTGAATTAATATGGTATTTGTCTTTCTCAGTCTGACTCATTTCACTTAGCATGTAGTTTGTTCTTAACATCACCCCTTAATGTTACTTTGCTTCTTTTCCCTTGTTAAATTCATATGTTGACTTGCAATTTAGAACCACAGTGAGTAAATGTCCACAGAGGTGGACAGGAAGATAGGTGATCAATGTCACAGGGAAGAAAACAAAAACAACAAATTCAACAAGAACAATCAAAACCCTCTAGGGGGCCCTATAGTCAGGACCTGACTGCACACATTTTAGTCCTATGACCTCTTGAATCCTCTTTTTCCATACCTATGGAATTGAAATATTTATATTGCCTTCCTCAGATGGCTGCTTGAAAGACCAAATGGTATATTGAGTGTGATAGTATTTTTAAAGCACACACATAGCTCATCACTTGGAGAGGGATGATGATTACAAAGTTTTTGCAAAGATTGCTTCATTGATCACATTTTATTTGTTGTTGTTCCTGAGAGAATAATTTGATCTAGTGGATATACAAACAGACCAATCTGAGGATGAAGGAAGCCAGCCCCCCTTGTTTTTCTTCTTTTCTTAATGTGCAAGGAAGGAGTCCAGCGAAACCTTTCTAAATCCTTTTTTCTATATTTAAACAGTTGCACGCAGCTCATTTTCCTACATACCTTCCCGATTCCCTTGTGGTTGCAATCTTAAAAGTCATATAATCTCTTTAAACACTTTGCAATGAATAAGAAGTTCAGAGCACAAAACTGAACAATCAGGTGGTAGGTGGGTGTAGATTGAATTTAGGCGTTAGAGGACAAGGGCTCCCGGAGGTTGAGTTTGTAAAACAAATAGAATAATGATCAAGTTTAAGCAGGTTAAGGATCAGTGGCATTATTATAAGGTTACAAAGTCAATATAGTAGAGCAGCCTTCACCATTGTATGCTTTTTTGCAGCTCCAAGATACTCTGGTGCAGAAGGAAGAAGAACTTGCTAGGTTACACGAAGAGAATAATCACCTTAGACAATACCTGAATTCTGCTTTGGTTAAATGTCTTGAAGAAAAGGCCAAGGTATGTAACTATCCCTTTTATAAAAACACAGCAGTGATTTGAGAATGGAGGTAATTTGGGTAAAACTGCTTAATTAATTGTAGAAGGTGTACTGAACAGCATGGCTTCAAAGGCATTTCTGGGTTAGATGGAGTTTTCTGAAAGGAAATATAGCACTTTCACAAGAATTTTTATGTATCATTTCTTAGAAGTATCTAGAGTACAGATGTTAGCCATGTATTACAGCAAAAGTTGCTTAAGAATCAAGCCAGTCAAAGGAATTGCTAAGACAACAGAGGTTAATCAAAAGACAGAGAGCTAAATGGATGGAACACTGCAGTGGGAATCAGATCCGAAAGACACTCAGTTCTTCTTATCATCAGATTGACTTTCGGTAAATCGTTCTCTCACTTAGCCTCAGTTATGTTCATCTGGATATACATGGCCTAAAAGATCGTTGAAAATCTCCTCAGCTCTAAACTGTTATGAATATGGGTGGAGCCCAGCTTTCTTGAGTGGCAGTTATAGATCACCAATTATGTTATCTTTTAATGAATCGTTTTTCTTATACTCTTAAATGAGTTAGACTATTTCTAACTCAAGGACTTATAGCCTGTCCACAGTCTCTTCCTGTTCTTCTTCCTTTCTCTGGGTTTTATATTTCTGTTATCTTTTTGTCATTTTGTTACAATTATTGCTTCTGTCATCAATCTTTTCCTTGCTTCTAGACAAGCTACGTTATTTGATATTATTTAATTTAAATTGATTATGCTTCTTGCCATTTTTACTGAACATAAAAGTTCAGAGAAGAAAAGATACCATATCTGACTCCTTTACAATCCAGTTAGCTTTGTTAAAAAAGGGAGCACATCTCACAGTTATTAGCTTGGGCTCCTTAGTCCAGCCACCATTTTGTAAAACAAAGGACATTTATTAAATTAGTAAATGATATAGATTAGGCAGGTTTTTTTCTCTCTGTTTCCCAATTGTCCAAGATGTAGAATAATACATATCACACGAAAGTGTTATGAAAGTTAATGGAACAAGAAGAAGCAGTGTTAGTTACTGTTTTCAATCAGTTGCTCTGTCTAGAATCACATGGCTTTGATTTAATCTAGGCCGCATGATCCTTAGCAAGTCACTAATATGCCTGTGCCTCAGTTTCCTCGCTAAGGAAGATTTTAACAGTACCCATATAAAATGACATTATGCATGTAGCCAGTGTTCAATACATGATAGTTGCTATTATTGTCATTATTATAATAATTACTTTCCTGAATTGAAAATTTAAAGACATTATTTTTTCTTTCAACTTTTAAATGATTAGTAAAAAACATGAATTGTAGTTTCCAGGTAGTAACTTGTCATTATAGATTTTAAGTTGGAAACAGAAGTTAATTCAATCACTTTTGTGTGTGTGTGTGTGTGTGTGTGAGAGAGAGAGAGAGAGAGAGAGAGAGAGACAAAGACAGAGACAGAGAGAATAGAATATTAATCATGTTTTCTAAGGAGTTAAAGTGACTAGTTAATATTTGAAGGAGTTTTAATTAGACAACAGTAAAGAAAATGATCTTGGTTGACTCTCTGACTGTATATTTTCAAATGCTACTTTCCTAGAAATTACTGTCATCAGATGAGTTTTCCAAAGCATGTGGAAAATTCAGAAAGGGAAAGAGGAAACCCAAAGAGCAAAGATATTTTCCTCCTGAGATCCCCCATCACAAAAATGCCAAGAGAAACCTCTCCGGTGAATTTGCTAACTGTGAAGAACAACCTGGGCCCCCTGTGGATCCCTGGGTTCTTCAAACACTTGGATTAAAAGACCTCAATACCATTGATGACACTTTATCAGCTAACTACAGTGCCCTCTCCTCTCATCCCAGAAGAATTGCCAGCACATTTCCCCAGTTTCCGGATGATGCAGCCAATTATGAAAATATCCCCAGGGAGGGTCTGCCAATTGACTATGGAGGTGACCAAACAACCCCCTCACATAGCACTGCCAGGCACGGGGAAGATTTTCACTTACTTTCTCAACTTTCAAATGAGCCAGGAGGGCTGCAAACTCCTCCTTACTATACTACTGATGTGTCTCCCAATAAGACAGAGATGGCCTTTTCCACATCCCTGAGCCCTCACTGTAATGTGAAAACTCATTCCTTCCACCAGGGACAAGCCTTTGTTTGTCGAGATGAGGAGGGAGGCTGGAAGTTCACTTGGGTCCCTAAGCAGTCTTAGTGACCCCTGCTCTAACACAAAAGACTGCCATCAACTCTGTTTACGAAGACCTCTCTTGCACTTGAACCTGACTATTTGGAATACGGAAGCTATTGCCCAGACTGTCTCCTGCCACTTTAAATGTCAATCTCAGTTATCCACTTAAATCTGCAAAGAACAGCTTCCAAGAATCCATGATGAAACATGCCTACTCTTTTTTCACCTAAATTTGACTTGTTTACATAGCAACACCTGCTGTTGACTTCCTCCCTTTGCCCCGTACTTGAAAAGGTATTTTCCAATTGCCTGAATACTTCTATGAGGCCTGCAAATGCTCTTTCAATTATAACAAGTCTAACAGCTTTTCTCCCTTCATCAAGCAGTTTAAATGTTCATAGCCTCCACCCTCTCACTTTCGTCCCTCTCCTGCTCCTCTTTATTTCTGAAAACTGCCTCTAGAGTGAATGCTATCATTGCTCCAAGTGCCTGTTACTGAGTGTTCAGTTAGCTGGGGTAGGGTAGAAAGAAGTGTCTTCGCCCATCATCATTCCCGAAGACATAATGTAGATGTGAGCAGTGTTATATGTAGTACAGTTCAGTAAGTTGAGTGTCCTGTGCTAGAGTTGATAAAGAGGCTCTTCAAAGAGCTATAACTCTACTGAATAGGAAATACCACTGATAAATTAAAAGATTTAAGAGAATTAAAATTACTTCAAAATGTGCCACGGTACATCAGCTTCTAGAGGCACCTGGCATTGTCTCTTTAACCAACCATCCTAATTGCCTAGATGCTGTCAAACTTCTATTCCTGGAAGTATTTTCATTCATCATTTTTTTACTCATTGGTCCATTCAAAATGATTGTAGAATCATGTACCAGGCACTGTGCTATGCGTGGTGATAAAATGTGAGCAAGTTAGACCTTGTGGCCACCCTCATAAGACTTACAGCCACTTTTCTGCTGTGACCTTGAGAAACTTACTTCCCAAGTGTGATGATTCAGTTTTCCTGGCTGCATAATACAGAAGCTGGATGAGATAATCACTAACATTCTCTAAATCGAGGCTGGGTCCATCAGTTTTACACCAACATGGCCATCCTAACTCACTACTCTGTTCAATTTTGATAGATGCTATACATATATTGGGTGAGCCTTACATACAATTTTTTAAAATGTGAATCATTTGTAGTTCATACAAGAAACCATTGCTCTGATCACAGTATTCCTTTTCTGGTATGAGCCCACTTTGCAGGTTAATTCAGTCTCTGTGAGAGTAACTTGCTCTAACAAATAGAAACATTATTTTTTTTAAATAAGTGTGCATAAATTTAATGTAAATTTTGATGTCAAAGATTTCTCTTTCTAAATAAAAAAAATAAATTCGTAGTGCTAATGCTAGTTCTCCTCAAGCTCTCTATCCTTCCCAGAATAATTTACAATCAGAGATGCGCACCTATGTTTTTTGGAGAAAACTACAGTTAGTGATAAAATTCACCACCTTGAACCTCTTTCCTGTTTTTCTGTTTTCACCTCTCAGTGCGTGAGAACATGAGTGTGCCCTTTGGAATTCTTTGTAACTGAGACACGACTTTTGTTGTTGTTTGGTTCTTGGTGTGTTTTTGCGGTTGTGAGCAAGTAATCTATTTTATTAAGTTTTGTTACCACATTGTATTCTTTATAATCCATGAAGGAGAATCTAAGATACTAACTGATGTTATTCTCCAGAGTATTTTCATGACTTAGGAAGAGATAGAACACATTCTATTTTCTAAACACAAAACAAAATAAAACAAAAACAAAGAAGTGCCTTACACTGCAGTATCGGTGCCCCTGGTGGGTAAAACTTATCTTTTTAAAATAACAAATTTAATAATTAAAATTAAAGAATTAAAATTGATTATAGTTTGATACACTAGGAATCAAGAAAGCAACATAACTACTTTAAAAGTCTAAGTGATCAAGCTGTAAAACAAAATTGATCAGTCAACAAGTATTCATTTTGCACTTTTGTGTGCCGTATCATGGTCATGAACCATGAGTAAACACCCAGGCTTAGAAGGATACGTTTGAACAGTAAAACAGAGCCTCATAAAATGTAATAGTTTAAAATGAAACTTGGTCCTTGCCTGGCTTAAAGATATTACAGCACTCTTGTGATAAATTATGGTAACTTTCTCTGGCTTATTCCATGGATGAAAGAGTTACCACATCTTGTGACCATACCTACAGACATTTGATATTTAATTGCATTATGTATAAAAAAATATTTTGTTGATGTTTGAGAAACTGGAAATTTCTCTCACCTGAGTATATGTTCTAACTTCTAAAGTTTTACCATAGTACTTCAGTAAACCACAGTTAAAATTTTATTAATGTAAAGTGAGAAATAAAAATTAAATACTTTTGTGATTGTGATAAACATCTTTATATTGTGTAGAACATTTTCTAGTAATGGGTTTTCTTCTCCTAGGTTTTAACCATAATCCTATTTATTGATTTGTACCTCTTTTATATGATGTATATGGCCAGACCAATCTTCAGCATTTAGGGTTTAACCGTTCTTTTCCTTATCCAGGATACATTAATGAGGCTTTCAGGTGTTAAATGGCCTTGAGTCAAGTGCTTTGTAGGCACAGCAACATAACCTCCCATAAATACTAGCTAGCATCCAGCATCAATTTTAAAATTTTGATGACATTTCCTATGTTCTCTGATCATCTGAAAATAAATCCTACCTAAATCTCACTAATATCTGGAAAATAAGGGCATTTGGAAAGCTTCAGTTATGCAGGTGACATATAATGAATGAGATTAATTTAAAAGACTGCAGTGATGATAAACTATAATCTTGAAAAAATGGAAAAAAACTGTGAATCAATATAAAAAAGTTGCTGTATTTTCTCTATTTCAAAAAAACAAATATTTTTCAATGTGACAGATGAATTCAATAACCAGCCTACATCACAGGTTCAAAGGAAAAAGTATAGAATTTAGACATCTGGTGATGATTTTTTGAAGTTTACGTCTTGTCTATAAAGTCAGAATACACAATTTTACATTTGTTTCAGTTAATCAAAAGATTCGTGTGCGCAAATATTAGATGCATCATTTTTTCTTTATTTTTCACAAAACCAAATAAAATTGGTTTACAACCTACACATGCACAGTGTAAGTATATTTCTTAACATATTTGTTGTATTTTTATCTATATTTTTTTGTTACGTGAACATCATCAGACATCCAGTTATAATTCTTATGTTGGATAGTCTATAAATGTAAAATATAATTTAACAATTAATATTTTAAATGACTTTGATTTGTTTGTGATTGAAAATATTTCTAATTATATGTGAGTCAATTTTGTAATGAATTCATGTCTAATAAATAAATAAATGGCAAAAGCTTAATCCTACTTTTCTCCCTTATTTTAAAAATGTGCTTCAATGAATTGAGCAATAGACTAAGAAAAAGTTTTCAGGTCTCATTTCTGCAATAAATATTATGGTATAGAAAGGATATGTATATTAATTTTCAAAAAGTGTTAAGATTAATAATTAAGGTACTTATTCAATACATAATAGCCTGTGTCCAGCTCTATAGAAGATAAAGGATTGAAATATGTGCTCCAAGTAACTTGCCTATAAATGAGAGAAACATAAATATGCTTATTCAAACAAGTGAATAATTAGCTCTCATAATTGAAAAGTTTGTGTTTCAGCTATAGCTGGATCTAGGTGCCCAAGGAATATTGTCAGGAATGTGGTTTGGAATCCAAAAGAGGACCGATGACTAGGAATGGATTCTATAAGGGTATTGAGACAGTACCTTGCCACACAAAAGCATGACCAAAACCAGGATGGGATAGGCAATGTAAATTTAAAAAGCAGCAAGCTATATCCCATAATTTGTTCTCTAGTTTTGTGACATTCTCCTTGTCCTTCACATTGTAATTCCCCAAAATAAATAAAGCTTCAGCTCGATGTTCTAGTTACAGAGTCTACATTTGAAAACCTTGGCCAGATTTTCCCTAAGTGAACTAGATAGGGCCTATATCCCTAAGGGGAAGATTAATATCAAGAGAAAACGGTTTGAGACTTGCATAGCAGGGCAAGAACCCATTGCTACAGGGAGATTCTCCTATTACCAGTCATGGATAACCTGGATTTTATTTAGTTTACTTACAGGGATATTTGATTTATTTTTCATTGGAGAAAACTATACCTAAAACTCACTTTTGTTTTTAATGTATTTTTTTTTTACTGGATCATATTGTAGTTTTATTTTTATTTTTTTGAGGAACCCCCATACTGCTTTCCATAGTGGTTGTACCAGTTTACGTTCCACCAACAGTACAAAGGTTTCTTCTTCTCTGTATCCTCACCAGCATTTGTTATCTCTAGTCTTCTTGATAAACAGGTATGATGTGATCTCATTGTGGTTTTGATTTGCATTTCCTTTATGATGATTAATTATGTTGAACACCTTTTTATGTACCTGTTGTCCATTTGTAGGTCTTTGAATAAATGTTTATTTCAGTCTTTTGCCAATTTAAAATTTTTAATATTTATTTATTTATTTTTTAATATATGAAATTTATTGTCAAATTGGTTTCCATACAGAAAATTAAAAATAGACCTACCCTATGACCCAGCAATAGCACTGCTAGGAATTTATCCAAGGGATACAGGAGTACTGATGCATAGGGGCACTTGTACCCCAATGTTTATAGCAGCACTCTCAACAATAGCCAAATTATGGAAAGAGCCTAAATGTCCATCAACTGATGAATGGATAAAGAAATTGTGGTTTATATACACAATGGAATACTACGTGGCAATGAGAAAGAATGAAATATGGCCTTTTGTAGCAACGTGGATGGAACTGGAGAGTGTGATGCTAAGTGAAATAAGCCATACAGAGAAAGACAGATACCATATGGTTTCACTCTTATGTGGATCCTGTTTTTAATGTATTAATTTAAATTCAAGTTGGTTAACATACAGTGTAGTCTTAGCTTCAGAAGTAGAACCCAGTGATTCATTACTTACATGTAACATCCAGTGCTCATCGTAACAAGTGCCCTCCTTAATGCCCATCACCCATTTAGCCCATCTCCCACCCACCTCCCTCCAGAAACCCTCAGTTTCTTTTCTGTAAGAGTCTCTTATGGTTTCCCTCCCTCTCTGTTTTTATCTCATTTTTCCTTCCCTTCCCCTATGTTCATCTGTTGTGTTTCTTAAATTCCACATAAGAGTGAAATAATGACATTTTTCTTTCTTTGACTGACTTATTTCACTTAGCATAATACTCTAGTTCCATCCACATTGTTACAAATGGCAAGATTTCATTCTTTTTGATTGCCAAGTAATATTCCATTGTATATATATATATATATGTGTGTATATATATATATATATATACATTGTGTATATATATATATATATACACACATATATATATACACACACACACACAATGGAATATATATGTGTGTATATATATATGTATATACACATACAACATCTTCTTTATGTATTCATTGGTCGATAGACATTTGAGTTCTTTCTATTCCTTGGCTATTGTTGATAGTGTTCCTATAAACACTGGGGTGCATATGCCCCTTAAAATCATCAATTTTGTATCCTTTGGATAAATACCTAGTAGTATAACTTCTGGTTGTAGGGTAGCTCTATTTTTAGTTTTTTGAGGAACCTCCACACTGTTTTCTAGAGTGGCTGCATCAGTTTACATTCCTACCAACAGTGCAAAAGTGTTCCCCTTTCTCTGCATCCTTGCCAACATCTGTCATTTTCTGACTTGTTAATGTTAGCCATTCTGACAGGTGTAAGGTGGTATCTAATCGTGGTTTTGATTTGTATTTCCCTGATGATGAGTGATGTTGAACATCTTTTCATGTGCCTGTTAGCCATCTGGATGTCTTCTTTGGAAAAGTAACTATTCATGTCTTCTACCCATTTCTTCACTGTATTACTTGTTTTTTGGATGTTGAGTTTGATAAGTTCTTTATAGATTTTGGATACTAACCCTTTATCTGATATGTCGTTTGCAGATATCTTCTCCCATTCCATCAGTTACCTTTTAGTTTTGTTGATTGTTTCCTTTGCTGTGCAGAAGTTTTTCTTTTTGTTTTTTTTGTTTTTTGTTTTTTGTTTTTTTTTTTTTTTTTTTTATGTGTGTAAGGTTCCAATAGTTCATTTTTGTTTTTATTTCCCTTGCCTCTGGACACATGTCTAGTAAGAAGTTGCTGTGGCTGAGGAAGTTGCTGCCTATTTTCTCTAATAGGATTTTTATGGTTTCCTGTCTCACATTTAGGTCTTTCATCCATTTTGAAATTGTTTTTGTGTATGGTTCATTCTTATGTGTGTCACCGTCTAGTTTTTCCAGCACCATTTGCAGAAAAGACTGTCTTTTTTTCTGTTGGATTCTCTTTCCTGCGTTGTTGAAGATTAGTTGGCCATACATTTGTGGGTCCATTTCTGGGTTCTCTATGCTGTTCCATCGATCTGTGTATCTGTTTTTGTGCCAGTACCATTCTGCCTTGATGATTACAGCTTTGTAATATAGCTTGAAGTCTGGAATTGTGATGCCTCCAGCTTTGTTTTCTTTTTCAGGATTGCTTTGGCGATTTTGGGTCTTTTCCGGTTCCATACAAATTTTAGTTTGTTCTAGCTCAGTGAAGAATGCTGGTGTTATTTTAATAGGGATTGCCTCGAATGTGTAGATTGCTTTGGGTAGTATCAACATTTTAACAATATTTATTATTCCAATCCATGAGCATGGAATATTTTTTTCCATTTCTTTGTGTCTTCTTCAATTTCTTTCATAAGCTTTCTATAGTTTTTAGCATACAGAACTTTCCCCTCCTTGGTTAGGTTTATTTCTAGGTATCTTAAGGTTTTTGGTGCAATTGTAAATGGGATCACTTCTTTGATTTCTCTTTGTGTTGCTTCATTATTGGTGTATAGAAATGCAACCAATTTCTGTACATTGGTTTTATATCCTGAGACTTTGCTGAATTCATATATCAGTTCTAGCAATTTTTTGTGGAGTCTTTTGGGTTTTCTATGTCAAGTATCATGTCATCTGTGAAGAGTGAAAGTTTGACTTCTTTGCCAATCTGTATGCATTTTATTTCCTTTTGTTGTCTGATTGCTGAGGCTAAGACTTCCAGTACTATGTTGAACAACAGTGGTGAAAGTGGACACCCCTGACATGTTCCTGACCTTAGGGGGAAACCACTCAGTTTTTCCTAAGGATGATACTAGATGTGGGCTTTTCATATATGACTTTAATGATGTTGAGGTAGGTTCCTTCTACCTCTGCTTTCTTAAGGGTTTTTACCAAGAAAGGATGCTGAATTTTGCCATATTCTTTTTCTGCAACTATTGAAAGGATCACATGGTTCTTATCCTTTCTCTTATTAATGTGGTGTTTCATAAACCTCACTCACTTTAAATGAGCCTTGAATGTCATCAGGACAGGTTATTGGAAACATCTTATCAGAAAGAGGTAGGTATCTTGATTCCCATTTTACAAATGAGACAACTGAGTCTAAGTTTTTGGATAGATCATATTACAATAAGTAGATGAGTAGATGAGATCTACTCATACAATGAGTAGATGCCAAAATAAACCCTGGCACTGACTTTACTCTTTCTACTATATCACACAATGAAGATGTTTGGGACCAGTCAATGGGCTTGCAGTACAAAGTATTGTATATCTCAGAGCTAGAGGCCTGGAAGCATGGAGAGGCTGTGACATCTTTGCTTACATTCATTACCTGGGTCCAGGTCTCTTAATCCTATTACTGCTAAAAGAGATTGTTCACAAAAGACCTAATTCATCCACTATCATTTCAAAAGAGAGAAGGGAATAAATTGAAAAAGGACTGCAGAAATTTAGATAAAAAGAGTAGGATGGAGGGGCTCATGAGTGGCTCAGTCTATTGAGTTCCAACTCTTGATTTTGGCTCAGGTCATGACCTCGGGTTAGTGAGATAGAGTCCCATGTTGGGCTTAAGGTTCTCTCTCCATGTGACCCTCTACCCACCCCCCCCACTTGTGCTATCTCTCTCTCTCTCTCAAAAAAAAAAAAAAAGAGCAGGATAAAAAAGGTAGCCTACTCATGGCAAAAAGTATGAATATGCTTCTTAAATGAAAAAAAGTTGGATAAATGAAAAGAAATAAATATCTGTTCCAATTGTTCCTGCTAATATAAAGGCTTAATGTAACACTTCATAAACAATGCTCATGCAGTTGCTCTCTTCTTTTGTATGGGAAATAGATTTTATACTTGTTTGAGTAATGGCCTTTCTCCCTTTACTGGTAATCCTTTTAAGTATAATTCTCAGGGACAGAAAAATAATTGAAAAAGCATATTTACAATGCTGATCCTACTCCTTCTAACACACAGGGATCATTCAAGCCGCTCACTTTGGAAATTAGGGGTTAAATAATACATTTCCGGGGACACAGCAGGTGTTTTTTTTTCTCATCTCTCTTACAGTCTTCTAATCTGAAATAATAAGGCATAAAAACGGTGTTTCAAGGTGATTTCTTAATACTCAGTGGCTGTTCCCTCTGGAATAAGACCCAGGATTTCATATGAATAACCAAGAGCTTTCTAAAGGTAATGTTTCCTCAGAGTCCCCCAATTGCTCTGAAACTGAGAGCAGGAGAAGCCCTCTAATAAGTATGCAGTGAACAGTCAGAAGCGCTTGTTATAGTCAGGCAAAAGACCAAAAAACACCCCTCTTTCATTTGGTCTCCTGAGATTTGCCACCTTACAGTAGCCACAGAGCCATTCTTCTTCCATCCCTGGCCCACAGGGGATTTGTCATGGTAGAACTTGGAAGTGGCATCTGCGTGGTGCAGCCCATGGCTGCATCCATTGTTAAGCTGTGTATGCACCCAGGAATCTCAGCCTTCTTCAGCAAGGGAGCACCATATTGCCCGAGCCTTGCCCTTTCTTTCTCTTGCTTTTAAGGATCATAAATAGTTCACTTAGCCTATCCTATTGTCCTCACTCTACATTTCTACAATAGTTTTAATTAATATACTACCTTCTTTTGAAACGATAGAAGATGGATAGGGCTTCTTGTGAACCATCCTATTAGCAACAATGGAGGAGAAAGGGCTGGAGACCTCTGACAAAGGCAAATCGTATCCTTTCAATGACCCTGGAATGAGCTTTTAGGAAATTGTTTAATATCTATGATAATTCTTAGAATTTATTCATGTCAGTAGATCAGAATACAAAGATTCACACTCCCCTTCTTACAGTGCAATGATATATAGACAAAGAACTCCAGTCAACAAAATGGATTCCTTCACTCACAGCTGTGTGACCTCAGAAATCAACTTAATCTTCCTTGTCCTCAGTGTATGCTTGATTTTTGAACAACATGGGTTTGAACTGCGCAAGTCCACTTATACACAGATTTTTAAAAATGTTTTCTTAAATTATTATTTTGTTTTTGAGAGAGACGGAATGCAAGTAGGGGAAGGACAGAGAGAGAGGAAGACATGGAATCTGAAGCAGGCTCCAGGCTCTGAGCTGTCAAAACAGAGCCCGGCAGGGCTCGAGCTCATGAACTGCAAGATCATGACCTGAGCTGAAGTTGGATGCTTAACTGAGTGAGCCACCCAGACACTCCACACAGATTTTTTTTTTTATGAATATAGTACAGTACTATAAGTGTGGTTTTTCTTTCTTATGATTTTCTTAATAACATTTTCTTTTCTTTAGCTATTTCATTGTAGTAATACAGTATATAATGCATATACAAACTATCTGTTAATCAATTGTTTGTGTTACTGGTAAAGCTTCAGGTCAATACTAAGCAATTAGTGAAGGTTTGAGGATTCAAAGTTATACATGGATTTTCAACTGTGCAGGGGTTAGTTCCCCTAGGCTCCATGTCGTTCAAAGGTCAAACTGTACATCACCATGGAGATAATGTTTGCCCCAACTCATAAGTTTTTGGGATAATCTTGTAATATTAAAGGATCATATGTAAGTTAAGATTCATTCATTTATCACAACCTTCACATAGAATAAAAGTCCATTTTCATTTAATTTTTGAGCGAAAAACTTCATACTTCATAAAATGTAACACTTTAAAAATCAGTTATACATATTTCTAAGGATTCAATTCAGTAAGTACCATTTTCTCACTATGTTCAAAGTACAATTTTATGGTCTAGAGACCATGACCCAGTCTTAAAAGAATTTACAAGCTGGTAAGTGGAGGGAAACTAGGAAGGAGTCATTGAACACTTGTGATCAGAGACATACATTGGGTATAATGTTAGAATTGCATCAGTAGAGGTAAGAGGGAAAAAAGAAGAAGAAAATCTCAACAGGCAAATCATGAAGAATAGTCAGGAAATGATGAGTAGCCCAGGTGACTACAAGGTAGATTTTTATAAAATAAAATATCTCTTTTGGAATCAAACAAAAATTTCTGAACAGTGAAACACACTGCATCTTCTAAGAATATTCTATTAATAATAAAAGTAAGATAACACCTACAAAATCCAAAAGAGTAAAGACAATAACTTAGGTATATTATTTGCATCCTCAAAATCAATTCAGTCATCACACTGAATGCTTATATACATTGGTATTGATATTGGTATAGTAACCAGTACGTGTCAGCTTTTCTAGGTTTCTTTTAAAATGCTCTCAATTCTTTTGTTGTTGTTGTCGTTTATTTATTTTGAGAGAGAGAGAGAGAAAGAGAAAGAGTGGGTAGGAGGAAGAGAGAAAGGGAGGGAGACAATCCCAAGCAGGCTCCATGCTCAGGGCAGAGCCTAATGCAAGGCTCCGTACGGGGCTTGATCCCAAGACCATGAGATCATGACCTGACCCTCACAGACAAAGGTATGGGGATATAGGTAGTAAAAATTACCACTTGTCCCTGATTCATATCCACCAGTTTGTTTTCAAAATCCTGTTTTTCATTTGCTTGTCTGTCTATTTGTTTAACATGCTACTTTAATATTTCCTTGAAGATCTTAAGTGCACTGCACATATAACACGAGGACTAGGGAGAATATATAGTAGTAGTCATTATATTTTTGGAACGTTCACTGATAAGAATGCCTACCACAAGCACTTTCCCATTTGGATAAGGGTAAGGGAATTTCCTCCTTGGAGCTAATGAAGGTATGCAAGAGAATCGTGTAAAACTTAAAAGACACAGTGAGTTGGGGCGCCTGGTTGGCTCAGTTGGTTAAGCGTCCGACTTCGGCTCAGGTCATGATCTCACAGTTTGTGGGTTCGAGCCCTGCAATGGGCTCTGTGCTGACAGCTCAGAGCCTGGAGCCTGCTTCTGATTCTGTGTCTCTCTGTCTCTTTGCCCCTCCCCTGCTCACGCTCTGTCTCTCTCTGTCTCTCAAAAATAAGTAAATGTGAAAAAAAAAAAAAGACACAGTGAGAAAAAGAATGTGAAAAAGATACAACTGGCTGCAGCAGGATGATTGTGCAGACAGGGAAATGAAAGGGGAGGCAGCAGAGCAACGTGGACTCCCAATGTTGCTCATGGGAAAGGGATTTCTGTGGTTGATCAACATGGCAGAAGCTGCTGTGTTTGGGATGTCCATCTCCAAGGCAATGGATATAAGAAGCAAGACTCTAGGGTTGATACCTGGTGGTATGTATGAGCTGAGGTTAAGGGAAGAGGGTATTGTTAGAAGGGATTAAGGGAAAGCTGTGTAGAAGTTCTTCTCCCCTAGGAAGTCCACACAAATATATCCCACAAGGAGCATGATCATGCAATTTGCTGTCCAAGCTGTGACTTCTTTAGACTGTCATTTTAGAGTGATGAATACTAACCTGAAAGGAATATTGGGACAATAGATATAACCTTAATCTATTGCAGTCAAAACAGACATATATCCATAATGTATAGAAAAATCAACGTTTGCATGTCTGCCATATAGAGGACAACAACAGCCAGTCATATTATCCAGGAAAGCAGCAACTATGAATAATAATAGGCTAAGCCTCATCTGGTTATGCACATATGTACCCAAATTAAAAGAGGGAAGGAGGAACAGCTCTCCCTATTCTAAGAGGCCTTGAAGTTTAACCTCCATTAAGAGGAGGAATCAGGGGGGCCTGGGTGGCTGAGTCGATTAAGCGCCCAACTTAGGCTCAGGTCATGATCTCAGGGTTCCTGGGTTTGGGCCCACATCGGGCTCTGTGTTGTCAGCTCAGGGCCTGGAGCCTGCTTTGGATTCTATGCCTCCCTCTCTCTGCCCCTCCCCCATTCATTCTGTATCTCTGTCTCTCAAAAATAAATAAATGTCAAAAAAATTTTTTAATAAAAAAAAAGGAGGAATCAGTTACAAGATTAAAGTTGAAAGTTCACCTGGACTTATTTTCATGAACAAAAATGACCTAAAACTGAAGAGATCCACCCCCCAAATGGAAAAGTTAATTCAGCACAAGGCTTCAGCAAAAGGGAAAAATAAAGCTAGTTTACCTTAATACTTCAATGAGTTCGTGTTTCCCAATAAACCATTTGCAAGTAGTAGTTGTGGGGAGTGAAAGCTAAGTTGAACAGAGAAATACTATAGGATTTTTTGAAATGAACTGGGGCTCACTTATAACAGGTAATCAAAATGTATAGTAAAATGAATTTAAGCTAAAATACATCTTTCTTTGGCAGTGATTAGGTGCTTCTAAGCAAGTTATAAATTACCAAATGAACATATAAAGACCAAAGAAGAAAAAAAATAAATTGCCTCGAATTACTTCACCTCACACATTTGTATATACATTTATACATTTGGATTAAAAACATGCATTGAAAAATATGTAATAAAGTGTTATGTATATATATACACTAAATGACATGTATATTATATATATGCAATGTTATAAACTTTTTTATGAAATGCTAACATTTTTTCTGGTTATTAAATTTTTTGTACAACACAATTTTCAGTATTTAGTATGGCTATTGTGTGACTATATACTAAAACATATTTAATTAATTACTCTAATTACTTAGTCTTAGACATGAAGATTGTTTTCAATTTTCTTTATTATATATGATGTAACAATGTACACTCTTGTAGATACATATTTTCCCTGTTTATTTCTTAAAATTGTAGTTACCTTCTGAAAAAAATATTTACACTTTTAAGGTTTTTTAAATGTTTGTTTATTTACTTTTGAGAGGGAGAGATGGAGAGTGAGCAAGTGAGGGGCAGAGTGAGAGGGAGACAGAATCCCAAGCAAGCTCTGCACCACCAGTGTAGAGACTGACGTGGGGCTTCAACTCATGAACTATGAGATCATGCTCTGAGCCAAAATTATGACTCCAGTGTTTAACCCACTGAACCATCCAGGAGCCCCTGCTTTTAAGGATTTGAATATAAATAGCAAAAAATCTGTAGGCTTTATATTGGAATCCAAGTGATTAAAAAAAGCCCCCATTTATGCCTAGTTTTGAAGGACCAGTGAGAAATTCTTTGGAATCCTGCCCATGAAGAAGTTGTTGTCTTATGAGGCAACGTCTTGTGTCTAATATTAAACATTTGTGTATCTGCATTTGCTATGGGTCTCATATATTGAAAGGACACTCAAAAAAATTCTGATGGACATGAAAATTTCAGGTATTATTTGGAAGTTTAATTTAATAAAATAACTTCAATCAATAGAACTAACATCTAATTATTATTATTATTTTCATTTTTATTTATTTATTTATTTATTTGCTGAAAATTGTGATTGAGACCTTTAAACCTCAGGGCACCTGGGTGGCAGAGTCAGCTAAGCGTTTGAGTTCGGCTCAGGTCATGATCTCGAGGTTCGTGGGTCTTGGTTCCTGAGTTCGAGCCCCTCGTTGGGCTCCGTGCTGACAACTCAGAGCCTGAAGCCTGCTTCACATTCTGCATCTCCGTCTGTCTCTATCCCTCCCCCACTCACGCTCTGTCTCTCTCTCTCTCTCAAAAAATTAAATAAACATTAAAAAAAATACCCTTAAACCCTCTAGATGATTCTGTCAATTGAGAAGTTTCAAAATTTTGAGTTCTGAAGGGTTAATTATGAAAATAAGCGACATTGTTTTGATTCTAGATGCTACCCATGCCCTTCTTTCTGGCCCAATTTTTGTATCCTCACTCCAGATTCTCCTTGTTCACTCCTCCCCAAACTACCATTTTACACTTACATTTCCATTTGGAGAATTTAGGCTTTCCTTTTACTGCAGCATCCTATAACCTCATCTGTGGCTCATTCTTACACACTTGTTTTAGGAACGGAGAGATTTACTCTCCTTCTGACAATAATCAAAGTAGTCTCAGGCTTAAACAAGAGTTGTTAATTTTGAAAAAAGTTTACATTATTTTCTGTTTATAGATACAATCCATGCTCACTTTCTTCAAGGACCATATTTGATGAAATAATTTACTATCAAACAAAGAAAAGAATCTCGTATATATTGTAGATAACAGAGTAAATTAATTCATCAACCCCTCTTTCTCTTCTTTTCCCTCCAAAATATTAGAAAGTGTAAAGAGTAGTGATTTTTGTTATTTTAAGTGTATTCAATGTCACCTTATATATGTGAATATTTTAGGTTCCCTTTGTGTTTTCTCTATTTGCTGAAAACATTAGAAAATTATGGCCCATCTAAAAATCTAGGCAAAGTCAATTTGTTTTTTCTCCAAGGCTTTACTATCATCACTTGCAGATTGTTATTTTTTTTAGCTTGAAAAATACACAGTGTCAAAATTGTTTCTATGCAAAATATTGATAAATATTTTTTCTGGTACTAGTAATTAAGCATCCTCAAATTATAGTTTTTATGGAAGTTCCCCTAGTAATATTGCATTTTTATATAAGCACATGCATTTACAAACTTTACATTATGCTTTTTATACAAGGGAAATGAGTCATGAAATATATACTAAATGATAAAAGCATAAATATAATTGTAACTTCATTACATGAAACAATTTAATAAAAATGTATACATACAAAGCAAGAAACAGAAATGAGATCAACAATAAAAAGTGTTTTGGGTGGGGAGCAGTGGAGGAAAGGAGAACTTCGATGACATTTTTTTTTCTAATTTATATTTCTGTTACTATCCAAACCAAAACAATTTGCAGAAAAGCTAAAAAGAGATAATAACCAAAAATAATGAATAGATATCATAGTGGCAAACATGTGATGAATTTCCATCCTTGCAAAGAAATGAATCAAGTATGTCCCATGGAAAATTTAAAAAAAAAGAAAAAGTTATGCGATGGAGTTAGACATTCACACAACAAATTATTTTAGATTTTTAATTAAATCATTCTATCAGCTATCAAATCATGTATTCTTAGTTCATTGTAATTTTTAATAAAACAATACCACTCTAAAGCTAATATCATTAATTTACTAAATTTCATTTACAATTATTATTTATTAATTTTTAAATAGTACTTATATTAATTTATTAAAGTAAAAACAGCCAGTGCCTTTACACACAACAATCAAAGCCTCGTGTGTGTGTGTGTGTGTGTGTGTGTGTGTATAAATGCACTGAGAAACAATTTTTTGAAGGAAAAGGAATCAAGTCTACATTGTTGTGTGGGAGGGGCCCTGGGACTCAATTTCCTTCCAGAATCTCAAAGGGACAGTAAGGCAGAAACCTTCATCATTTATGTCATTGCTATTCATCTTGATCTTTTAATACGGTTTTTCTAAGAGAGGAGATTATAACAAATATCTGGCCACCTGCTTTCCCTCTCCTTTCCCCTGCTCTTTTGTCTTCCAACTTGTCTATTATCAAGTCCTAAAAATGCTTCCAAGGAAATAATTTTTCTCTCTGGAGTTTGGCTGTCAATCTTATTATCTTTCTGCAATATTATTCTCAAAGTCAAAGCTAAATTTCAACACTTTTTATTACTATCATGACCATTCTGACCCTCTACCAAGCCAGAGACAGATGGTTCAGTGTGTCTAGAGACATCATGTGCATAAAATATGAAATAAAACAGCACATTACTCTCCATAAAATATTAATTTTTCTTAAATGTAAAAGAACTAAGAAAGTGCTCAGTGCATCTTTACTGTACCATAGATTTTTGTAATCCAACCAATAGGCTTTGGGATCTATTATAACAAACATTGAGAAATATTGACATATTGGATGACTTTTTTGAACACTGAGTCTTCAATTCTACAAAGGCCAGTTCAAGCAATCTTCATATCATGTCTAGAGTTGATTAAAGCTTAAGACTATCAGTTGATAAGTTCCAAAAAAGGCAGATTTCTTCACAATTTAGTATGGATCATCACTTTCTTCTTAACAGTTGTGTGGCACACAACTTAAATTTTTTAGGACTTTGGCTCGTTTGTAATATTGGCAATAAAATAGCTCCTAACTCAGCTTTTGTGGCAAATATTAAATGAATTAAATTGAAATATTTAAAATCGCTTCTAACACATAGTAAACAGAGATGTTAATTATTATCATTATAAGTCTCATGACCATCTATAAAGTAAAGCACCAGAAAAGACTATGAAAGCTTGGAAGTACAAATTATGAGAACTGGAAGAGATTTTCAAAACCCTCTAAACAACTATATATAGCTCCTATTTTAAGTACAAACAGAAAGTTGGTAGTTTGGAAAGGGACAAAGGCTGTGTGAGTAGGAAGGCTGGTCAATCAAATTGCTTTGGCTCATTCTAAGGGTAAGCGCTTGGGTTGGTCTTTTTACTTTGTTGTCATTTCTGCTACCAATATATATTAGATCCATAAGGGATGTTACTTACTTAAATCTATAATCATTAACAAGGCTCTTGCTTCACCTTAGCATTATGAGAGCAAGTTAATGATTTATTTTTATCAAAACTTTGTATTATTTTTTATTTATTTATTTTATTATTATTATTATTTTTTTTTACTTTTTAAACATTTATTTATTTTTGAGGGATAGATCATGAGCAGGGAAGGGCAGAGAGAGAAGGAGACACAGAATCCAAAGCAGACTCCAGGCTCTGAGCTGTCAGTACAGAGCTTGACATGGGGCTAGAACTCACAAACCTTTGAGATCATGACCTGAGCCGAAGTCAGACGCTTAACCCACTGAGACAACCAGGCACCTATAAATTTGTATTATTTCTTAAATCACACATTCTTACCAGAGAAATAACAGAAAACAAAGATAAAAAGAACAAGCACAACTCTGAAATCACAATGCACATTTCTGTATACTTCTCATCTTTTCTTCTATACACAGATGTGTATATTTTCAAAAAAAAAAAAAAACCCCAAACTATTGTGTTTCTTTTCTTTTTTATTATGTAATATTTTATCCTGAAAGAATAAGTAGAAATCTTTGTGCCTATATAGGGAAGTTCATATATAAAGGAGTTTGGGATTAGATGGTTCTCATGTTTTCTTCATCCAGAGGTTTCTATGATTAATATTTTACAAAGATGTTTATTAAGGTAAAATTACCTGAAGACTTTAGTGAATGCATATAGAATGATTATAGTTGGCTATTGCATACCTTTGACAATAACTTTTGAATATGTATTTATTGGTATGGAGAAGCAATAATTGTCTTGTTGTAGCCAAGATGTAGAAATATACAACAATGTTCTTAATCCTATTTCTCTGACCAAGGTGCTGAAATTGGTCCCTGAAATTGCATCCCACTGTCAACAAGCATAAGAAAGTGGTAATTGTTCTCCATTTGATTTCTAATCACATCCAAATGAAGTATTTGGCAAGGTACTAATTAATTCTCAGCATCAACCTCCCCCAACCCCTGCAAAGAAAAGCAGGCTACTATAACCAAAGTTATAGCTGAAGATTAAGATCAAAGCCATGTTATAGCCCGTTTCAAAATCTTGATGTTTGGAAAACAAGAAATTTATCTGACACATTTAAGAGACCATAACACAAGAGAAGTTACAAATAGATATTTCCAATACATACATTAGAATTACTCTAATCTTAATGTCATTACTAAATTAGGCAGTGAATTTATGAAAAAATATATTGTGTTATATTTTCTCACTCTTATCACTGAATTTAGTATCAAATTTAGGCAAGAAGTAAGGTCCACTTCTGTGCCAAAGTCTTTGCTCTCTCAGGACTCTCCCTTCTTTCAGTTTCTATTGAAACCTTTTCTATTTCTAAAGTCTTCTCTCATTATTTACATGTATTACCATCTACGTGTCATTAAGTACATTCAACATATAAATCTTAAGGGAGACGACTCGGTTTCATGGCTGGCCATTCAGCTGTTATGTTGTCAACATCCATCTGCACCTTATTCATTCAGTAAAAATTACTTAGCAGCACACACCAGACTGTGTATTGAGGGAAAAAAAAGACAAATGCAAAAATGTTTAATACACACATTTTAAAATAGTACAATTTCATAACAAAAAAATAATGACTTGGAAGCTAAATATAAAAAAAGATTACTTCTACCTTGGGAGAGGTAGTTATTGGAAAGATATGAATAAGGAGTGAGGAAGTGGCATTTCACTTGAGCCCTGAAGACTGTTAAAGTTTTGACTAATGGAGATTGGAAGAGCACGTGAGAGGAAAAGAAAGAGTGAGAATAATATCATGCAGAAAGAAAATCAGGGTGCATGAATAAAGTGATGGTAAACAAAACTGGAAAATTAGGTGGTAATAAAGTTTAGAAAGGCTTCGATTCAACTAGAAAATTTTTACTGGGTTTAAGACTTATCCTTTAGAAAACAGGGATTCATGCAGGCTTTTAAGAAAGAGAATTATTCACTCATAATTATATTTTAGGAAGATAAAGACAGCAATAAACATAGCCGTCAATGAAAAGGAATTGGAAAAATAGGCATTTATGTGCATACCCGTGTATTGGTAGCAATAATAGACAGGACAGTCAGAAAGGGTGGCATGCATTCTTAACAACTCCTCTACTATACTGCAATTCCCATAAAGAAAATACTTGAATGTTAACTCATTGTGATCATAACTTTCAAATGAACTGGAAAATATTTATCTATCATAAAAGTTATTCAAAAGTTTTTCATTGAACAAATACAATGTTAATTGGGTGTTTAATATAAGATACTAAATTGGCTCAATTTAGGAAATAAATTTGTCCTTAAGAAGCTTATATTCTAGTTTGGGATGCAATGTACAAATATATAACTTATATATCACTATATAGTAGCATAGATTAAAGGAACATATTGAGAGGATTTAGCAATATGATGTAGAGAAAATAACACTGCAGCGAGAGTCTAGAAGTCTGAGTTTAAATTCCGGTTGTCACATATAGTCTTTGTGACCTTCTGTTGTAAGTCAGATTCTTCAGGAAACAGATTCTGATACAGAGGTTTGCATTCAGGAAATTTTCATAAGCATGTTCTCAGGAGCAATACATCTAAGGAAAATATGTATAAGTTTTGGAAAAGAGATAAAAATGAATGGTATTGTGGTCAAGAAACCCTCAGCCAAATAACCCTTTAGAATTGAAGCAAGAAGCTGAATTTTTGTAACCTGACCTTAAAAATAAGATTAGCCTTGGGTGGGATGGCTTCCTTCAACTGAAGTCAATTTCTGGAGGACTGAGGAAAGGATGACTTGATCTCGAAAGAGATTTTGGGTGGTGCATCACCTACAACATTTCTAACAACTGCTCAGATCCACTTGTCTCAATAGTAAATTAATCTCATCTGGGAACATGTCCTGCAGTATTCTAGCTGATATTTTCCTGGAGAAATTTAGAAGAATTTAAAAACTACAATGGCCATATAGAAGCTTATCTTGGGACTGCAACTGATACTCATCATATCTGCTATTTATTATCCATTCTATATGTACCTAAACTTCTACTAGCACCTCTTCTCATCTAGGTGAATCACCTTATACTGATCCAGAGTGTCATCTCAGTGTGGTATGAGGTCCTGATGACCATTATCTTCTCACCATGGTCAACTATGGCTGATACACTTGTCCATATACCATCGAATTGGGCAAGAGAGTACCAAGAGTTGCTACAGTGAGTCAGAGAGATGTCAAGCATTTTCTTCTTCTCGGTACTGTGTAACAGTAGCCTGCTCTTCTCCTGATGACCTGGATAAACTACCCATGCCAGTGTTGTGTTTCTTTTCCTTATCTCTTAGTCTTTTTGCATAAGGAGCCCAAATGACTGGGCATTAATAATAGCTTAAAGTCTTATAGTACTAGTACTGTACTATTGTTGGAAGTGTTCCTCCCCTAAGAAGAGGATATCTAGGAAAGAGAGACTTAGGCATAAATTCTCCAAGTGAGTCAATGGGAGTAAGGGTAAGTGGGCCAGTCTTACCTCCTTTCCTTTGATCTGGCACACATATATTCTATCTACCCTAACCCTAACCCTAACTCCAACCATATCTTGGAGGACAGCATAGCATCCTTGTGGGTTATCACTTCCAAGTTGGTGCCTCATCTGCATCTACTCTATCAAGCTGGCAGATTCTGGGTGGGATGGTATGTGATGAGTCATATGCCCACTTCCATACCTCCTTTGGTAGTCTCCTTTTTCTGAGGTGATACTGTGCAGTATTCTGAGTGGTGGGTCAAAACTTTATAGGCCCTGAGATAGTGGTGCTGGCCAAAGCCCTGAGAACTAGAAGGCAGGCCTATAACTTCCATGTGTATCTACCTCAGGCCAAATAAATTGGTTACTTTTTGTGATGAAAGTGGTTCAGTGTAGTCATCTCAAAACCAAAAACCAATTGGTCTCTTTGAGGGATAAAGTAGGAGCTCCATATTGGTCTCTGTTGATGGCAGGTTTACATTAAGCAACAAGTAGAACTAAATCAGATGTGAGTAGCTGAAGACTACTTTGGTGGGTCTATGTATGCATAGCCTCCATCTCTACCAGCAATGCTGCTGTATTTGGAAGCCCATTGTGTTGCACTGCAAGCCAAGGAGACCTCTCCCATGGTAAATAGTCTTGGGAGGGTGATAACTTGTAGTAAAAAGATCTTTACAGTTCACGTCCATGACAATAGGGAATTTTTGGTGTATTATCTTTTCTAAGACTAGGGATGGGGACAGGGTCAGAGGTTTCCATTTTACCTTCCCTACTTCAATATCTCTGATCCTACAAGCCAATAAACCAATATGGGGTTCTTCTGAGAACCAAATATGTCCATTCCAATTATTCATTCAAGAACCAGAGAAATAATTTCTGAGATACTATGAGCCCAAAAGACTTAATATCAACTAAACCTGGGCCAGAACTCCATTTATTATCAGGTCCACAGATGCACCCACCTTAGCAGCAGGACCATGATAATAATTCAGGCTTTCAAGTGTTAACATCAGCTTGGACTCTATATTCCACAGTTCTCAAAATGTCAGGGCATTCACATTTTAGCTGTGTATGGTTATCTGATTAAACAACCACAAGTCCTTTGGGAGATTGGGGGAAGTTATAATTGTATACACATGCCATAATGTTCAAAATCATTCCTCATGGGGACTCAGCCTCTCCATTAATCAATGGATTAATTAATGGGGTTTGAGAACTGGTTTAGATCTGGAAACTGGGCAAGGGATATGAATATTTTATTAGAGTGATTGCTTGTACCCTTGTTGGCTAACTATATTTCCCATAAAAACACTGTGTCATTTGAATTGTCTACATAATTCTTAGGCTGCACACTGGCATGGGCACTCATTACCATAATGACTTCAAACTTGCTGTCATCTGACCTCGCTAAATATGAGTATCTTATCCCCATTGCTTTCACTGAGCCAAAATCTTAGTATCTCTTACCATCTATCCTGGATGTGAGAGGATGGCCATCACTGAGGTTTTTTTTTTTAATGTACTACATCCACTCTCAGTGCATTGCTAATCACTTTGGTAAACAGAGTCATGGGGCTCTTTTTAATATAATCAGCTATTATGTTTTCTGGTCTCAGTAAATCCACTATAGCATGCCCACCTCTCTGATCATCACTATCTGCCTTAGTATTTCTGGCATTTCTACTTCACTTCAGTGCAGGTTGTCATTTATTTCCCAGTTCCAACAGCCATTTTAACAGTGTATTGTATCACGATTCATGTTTCTTCCTAAAGTGTAAATCTTGTATCACTTATCTTTATCAACTTTCTGCTCTTCTTGACCCAACACATTTAGGATCCATTTCACTATATATACCCAAGATATCTTTATGCATATCTTAAGAGAAGAGTCAAGATATTGAAGACACAGGAAGAGGGTTTATAAATGATAATTACCTGTTGAGACTTAATGTATACCTACTGGCACTCTAGGTGAACTTGATTCCATTTACATATATATTATGCTTACAGAATGTGAGGACAAGAAGCATAAAACTTGGCACCATTTTTCAATAGATCACCACTTGCAATATGCACACATTCACACACACATACACACACACACACATGCATATATACACCCACACACACACACATACACACACGCACACACACATGCATACACATTCTCCATCATGGTAAAACAAGGAATAACAGCAGGTTTAACCTAAGTCAAAGGATGAGAGGGAGAGGAGCTCCAATCCTTTAATGTTTAAGTGCCCCCAGTTATGCATGATTGAAAAGAATGAATTCAACTTGCCAAATAGGTCAGCAGACAGTACTATGAAAGATCAGAACAGTCTGGTCATGGATCACCTTTTCCAGCACTGGTCCATTACCTTCCATTTTAGTCAGTGAACATTACCCATTATATCAAGCCTGAGTCATATAAGATGAAGTAGTCCATGATGCCAGAAATAAGGTGGGTGGAGGAAGGCAGAGATATTGTTAATTCAAGATTGGAACTCTTCCAAACCTAACTTACCAAGGCCAAATTAGAGCACCATGAAATCATATAGTCACAAGAGAAAAACAATAATTGCAAAGAGGACATATATTGCCAATTTCAAAATAGCTTTTAAATATGAAATTAGCAAAACTGATCGTGGTTAAGTGTTAAAAAACAAATACCAAAACAACTACTACTAATTGATCATCTCTTCTGAGAAACTAAGCTTATTTTTTAATGATTATCAGAGTTTTGCAGGTTCATTTTACTGCTGACACCATGGCCAAAATACTGGATCTTAAATGAAATCTAAGTATTCAAGTATGTCCTTGGCTTTCATAATTTGGCCTTTTATCGATCATATTTAATCATTTAGGGTATTGTCTTCTCCCTACGTCTTTCCTTGTCTCTACATTTTAAGGAAACAAATGTTAACCTCTTCAGTATAAATCTCCATCCAAAATTTTTTTTGGCATGGTTTGGTTGGAAGAATTAGTCCTTAAAGAGGTTTGATAAGAATACTTGAAGATAGAAGAACACTGATTTCATTAAATGAATAAAAGGAAAGGGCGCTTCTTAAACCTGTTTAATTAATTTCATTTTAAGTGGCTCCATTAGGAATAAAACGTTTTTATGAAAGATAGGAGAAGGCTGGCATAACTAAGTTTACCTTCATCAGCATGACCACGTAAGAAGTCAAAATTTCCATCTCTATAGAACAAATACGGCTTAATATTGGCAATGTCATCTAATTTAATCTACCTAAATAGGCACTTGTAATGTATTTTAATGAAAAATATCTGAATATGCTTAGGTAAACAAAGTATATAGGCAAACAGCTAGAAGTGGCTACTTAACATTTGGTACCATATCATTGAAATTAATTTTATTTTATGTGAATTCTTGCCTTAATTGTAAAATACTGCTACTTAATTTCAAAACTGACAGCTAATTCAGTTCATTTGTAAGCATTAAATATACTTGAGAATTGAGTCCAAATGTAAGGCTAATAATCATTACAAAATGCCAATCTAGCCCACAATTTGATTTTTACTTGAAAATTCTGTCTCAGATTTTATTGAACCAAAAGGATTTCCTGTACATACAAAAGTGAATGTCTTCACTTGGAAACTTTCAACAGACTTTTTAGTATTCCAAATATGTTAGATGGGGAAGGTGTAGTCATTTATAGTCCTGAGTACTAAAGCAAAGCCTCGAACTCAGATAGCCCTCCTATTTTTGTGAATCACTGCTGACATTTTTGGAACAATATTTTAGAGGAATATAAATGCTTGCTGCTTATCTTGAAGCTACTCCATTGAAAAAACTGTCATTTACAGGTGTATTTAACTAGCCAGGTCACTGCACACCCATGTACAGTGACCTACTTTTATTCCAATGGTATACAGCAGTGGAATAAGAAGACACTTCTGAAACCAATAGCTAAGTGACTTAAGTGACTAAAATCCAGTGTCTGAAATTACTAATGTCCTGTGCTGCAGCAAATTATAAAAGTAATTGTGCCAGAACTATTGCCTTGCAAAAGATTGTTTTCTAGATCCAAGTGCCAATATATGACAAAGAAATATATGCCGGGGATATCTCCAGATTTAGATAGCAAAGTAGCTTCCCATATTTCCCTCATATGTAGGACAGTGATGGAAACATTTTACAGGTATTCAGAAAGGGTTTGTTGAAAGAACCAAAGAACAAATAATTAATTAGTGGACTCTTTCATGATCAAGTAGTACCTCATGTGTATGCAACACCTTACCATTTATCAAACATTCTCAAATATATACAATATGATTGGCTCTTCAGAGGATGTAGGATATACTGAAATGCACATAAAATTTGGCAGGAGAGCATTAAGGTTTGAGTTCTGTCTTGGTGTGTTTTTCTGCTAAGATAGCTTTGAATAAATAAACATGCTGAGTTTTAATTTGTACATCTGCTAATAGGATTGAAAAAACCTCTACCACAAGTGTTGCAGCAAGAATCCAAAGGTTGCATAGAAAAAAAATTATAAAACGAATTCAAGTGTTAGAAGGTCTAATTAGAGATGAACAAACTTAACCTCTGTAAGTTAAGTTACTTGACCCAAGTCCACAGCTACAAATCCAGTTTCCCAGATGTGGGTTACAATACCTATTTTTGTCATTTTTACGAACCTCTGATCACATATAGTGTGCTTACACAGGTAGGTCCATTATCCCCTGGAGAGGACAGTATTTTATTACAAACATCATATTTTAACATTTCATTCAAGGCCTCAATTCTCCCTCTTTTAATACTCACTATAGGCTTTTGTAAATGGTTTGTGTTCATCAAAGGAACAAGAAACCAGATGCTAAGACTTTTCTTCACTGACTGGAGAGTGCAGCATTAGTACAGGCAAATGAATGGTCAGACTTTGGAATTAGTTCCCCCAGAAAACTTCCTTTCCAAACCTTATCATCAATCGACAGATCATTCCTTTTCCCTCTGTTTTTCTTATTCTAGCATACTTCTGTTCCTACTTTTAATTTACATTCCTAGCTTTGTGCAAGACTTTCTAACTGGTTTTCACATTCAGATATTTGTTTTTGTGGAATTCTATGCTAACAGCAGTGAGGAATACCAGGAAGGATTAGATTTTGGAATAAAACTGTGGCCTCTGGAGATTTGAGAATAGGTAGCAGTCATTTTTTGGTAATTTAATAAACAGCAAGAAGTGCCTCTCATCCTTGAGAAGATGAAGTGCTCAACACCATTAAACTACTTCATCTTCTTAGTTAAGTTTGTTTGAAAACAAAAGGGTGTTATCATTGATGAACTTATTAATAATTCCACATGGCAGTTTCAGTTTTTAGATCTTCTTATATTTTTTCTACTGATTGCAACCAGATGCAGCCTTTCCCTTAGAGAAACCTTTTCTTGTGCCTTTCAAATTAAACTAGATTCTCCTGATTTTCTCCCCCACAGAACCATGAATACTTTCTTTATGGCAATTTTGAGAGTTTGTAATGATTCATTTATGTAATGTCTATTTTCCTTTTAGAGTGTGAGTCTCTGAGGGCAGGCAAGTTCCTAATGTTATTCATCTTCTTTTGGCTCAGGGCCTAGGACAGTAAGTGGGATACAGTGTTGTTCAACAAGTGTGCCCAATGACTGTGTGAACCATCCAGAATGTTTGTCTCAATGATTTTCCCTTCCATTAACATTCCTTACATCAATCTGCAAAGAAGGGCTTTAAGGAAGATCTGGTATTTTAAAGAATATGAAATGAAAATGAAAACTCCACCTTGTGCTCATCAGAGTTAGATATAAAACAGGGAAATTAGTTTAATGCATACCAATTTCTCACAAAAGCCATGAGGGAAAACTTAAAGCCTTTGAAGCTAAACAAATTCCACCTTTCCTTGCATATTTTTATACCATGTAGAAATCGTTCCCATATGATTCATCCCAAGTCCAAGCTATAACTAAGCCTACTCATACATATGACATGCCGCTTTCTCTTTTGGTGTTGCTGGTAGAAACTTCAAAGATCTTAGAGATTGGTCCCATTGGGAGGACATGTGTGATTTTTCTTGCGAGGATAAAGTCTGATGGGGACAGCTGAGAATGACATTGCAGAATATGGCACTAGAATCAGGATGATCAGGGGTTTCAGGATAGAAGTCACCCTGGGTTTCAATGTAGGGAAGATAAAAATGGAAGTCTGGTGGCCTAGGGGATTAATCTCTCTTCTAAGTGATTCTGCATTCTTTCTTTTTTGTTTTACTTTCTTTTTTTACTTTTCTTCTGAGCCGCTGTGGATCTCTTTGGAATGTGCTGTTCATTTCAGCATGGATGCACTGAGCAGTTTGTGGCCCGCTGGGCTGTTTTACTTCACTGCCGGGTCATGCTTGCCAGCTTTTGTTGAGAAATAACAGGAGGTCATACATGGTGTCAAGAAAATGTTGGCATAGTTAGAGAAACAGGTATTGTATTAGTTGCAATGAATTCAGACCTACTGATGGTAGGATTAATGAAATCCGTGTCTGGCACTCTCTGTTGCTTGATGGAGCTTACAATGAGCATAGCCTGGACACCAGAGTCGAGTCTCAGCAAGCTCTGGCCTGTGGCTTGCTCCTCAAGCCAGATTGGCCCAAGGTATTTGGAAAGTAAGTGCAGGCCTCCTGACACATCTACCTAGACAAGCAGGAGCAGACAGAGGTGAAGAAAAGGAAGATGGAAGGAAGGAAGGAAGGAAGGAAAGAAGGAAGGAAGGAAGGAAGGAGAGAGGAGAAAAAAGGAGAAAATCAGACAGAATTACATGAAATATATACCTTTGTCAATTCCAAAATGAATTAAAATAAACTATATTAAAACGTATTAAGAGTAGCAACAGTTTATGAACTGCTTTATTCCAGATAAGTCACTAGTCCAAAAGCTTTACGTTAATGAATGTATTAATGAATGCATCTCACAACCACACAATGATGTAGATACTACTTATATCTCCTTTTACAGATGAGAAAGTGGGGCACAGAGAGACCAAGTAAATTTTCCAAGAGTTCACATCTAGGAAAGGGTTGATCCAGGAGTTGAACTCAGAAAATCTGACTGCAGAACCTGTGTTCTTTAAATTTTTTTAATGTTTGTTTATTTTTGAGAGACAGAACAAGAGCAGGGGAGGGGCAGAGAGAGAGGGAGACAAAGACTCTGAAGCAGGCTCCAGGCTCTGAGCTGTCAGCACAGAGCCCAACATGGGGCTTGAATTTATGAACCATGAGATTATTACCTGAGCTGAAGTCAGAAGCTTAACCGACTGAGACACCCAGGCGCCCCCAGAATCTGTGTTCTTATATACCAGGCACAACCACTTCTCCCTATAGGCTGTCACCCAGACTCTGTTGGTAACCCTCAAACACAGCCTGGTGGACAGGGTGAGAGAATATGTGGAAAACAACCTTCGAAATATGGAATATTACAACTGTAGTAGACCTCAAAAACAGGTGCTTTTAGAGGAGTACTGGAGGAGAGGAATTTACATGTCTCATGCTTTCATATGAGCAATTGATTGTTTTTCTAACTTTTATGTGTCATGCCAGGAAGGCACAACTTCAAGCCATCCTTCTGCTCAATACAAACTATCTGCCCTTTACTCATTCTTTTTCCTTGTAGAATCTGCACATTAAACTGCCTTTAGATATCATCTGCTAAAATTTCTGAATTAAACTGCCTTTAGATATCATCTGCTAAAATTTCTGACCTCATCTGCAGGTCAAAGAGAGGAAAGACCCAGTTATACAGAAAGGCAGTGGAGATTAGAGAGTACAAGTCTCCTAAAATTTTAGGTGAGTGTTCTGTATATTTCACACACACGGAGACTTAAGATATAGCAGTTTATATTCAAATCATGAAGAAAGGGAGAGAACAACATGGAAAAAAGCTCCAAGAGAGGTGGACAGAGATTCTTTCCCTTTCATTGGGCCATAAAAGTAGCTATAAAACTCTTTCTGTCACCTTATTTCATGTTTACTTTACCAGCACGCAGTAGCCATGCCTAACTTATCTTCCTCCCTCTTTTAGTGTTTCCAGAACATCAGGAGCATTCATGTAACATCAATATGTGCAAACATCTAGTCCTGTTACACTTAAGTTTACATGTGTAAGTTCTCGGTATGGCTACAGTGCTCTCTCGCCCCCTTATCTGAGGTTTCTTTTTCTATGGTGTCAGTTACCCATCATCAACCATGGTCAGGAAGCAGATGATCCATCCTTTGTCTGATGTATCCTCAGAAAGTCAACAGTTAGCCTAATGCTACATCACAAAGTCAATGCCATTCACTTCACTTCATCTCACCATGTAGGCACTGAATCATCTCACATCATCACATGAAGGGTGAGTATAGAACCGTAAGATATTTTGAGAGAGAATGAGATCACATTCTCTTAACTTTTATCACAGTATAATGTTACGATTGTTCTATTTTATTATTAGTTGTTAATCTCTTACTGTGGTAGTTTAAATGAAACTTAACCCAGGTGTGTACAAATTGGAAAACGCTAGTATATTTAGAGTCCAGTAGCATCTACAGTTTCAGGCATGCACTGGGGGGTCTTGAAATGTATCCCTCGCAGATAAGGGAAGACTCCTGTACTTCTCTTGTCTCTCTTCCATGACTCTCAGATTGAAACTTGAATGCCTCCTAGCTGTCTTACTAACCTCCAAAGTTGGCCCTGAAGATCATTTAAGGGAGAAAATAAAGACAAACCCTTGAACACACTCGTATTAATATGCTAGTCCTTACCCTCTGACTGGGGCCAGAGGAATTCAGACACAGAATTGAATGCAACTAATTAAAGGTTCCATTTATTTTTCCCAAACTTACCTGCTAAACATTATGGTGAAAACATGGAAAAAAATCATTCAATTTCTGAGTTGCACCTTGGACAATGTCGTTTTTGTAGAAAAAAAATTAACATCAAATGATTGTATTCTTCACTACAGAAAACTGCTGTTAAAGTATGAATACAGAATAAATGAAAAATGTGATATTGAAACATCCTTATAAAGTTAGATTAAGTAATATATACAAAGCTCTGTATTAGTTTTGTACACATTATGTATAAAATGTAAAATTACTTGCAGATTTTGGGGACTAGGAGACTTAGCTCAAAAGTTTAAAAAGTGATGATCATATCTCTTTTCCAGATAATCTAGCTCATTGTTCTCAAGATAATGCCATCATGCAGTAGCTTTAAAATTTGCTGAATTATGAGAGACCATCTTCTGTATATAAAAGGAAGCTTGGGATATTACTATAAAATAATTCATAGTATATTTGAATAAATATTTGCATGAAAATTAAATGTACAAAAACTAAAAATTACTATAAGTCACTTTTGCTAAAGTCTTTCCTGAATAATACAGCACTTATTCAGTACTTTGTACTTCTTCTTTTTCATATATTTATATGTACCCTTTCTAATTTTTTTCATGTATTTCTACAGATTGAGGCTTTCCCTTGGTATAGTTTCGCTTCATTCCGAAGGATTTCTTTTAGTTTTTTGTGTGAGTTTTTGATGCAGAATATTCTCTAAGCTTTGTGTGAAATGTGTTTATGCCTTTCATACTTGAAAAACATTTTTGATGAAAAATATTTTGCTTTTTTTCTTTCATCTTTTTAAAGACTGTCTATTATCTTCTGACTTCTATTGTTTCTGAGAGAATTTCTCATTCTCATGTTCCATTATGTGAATGTCTTCTTTTTCTCTAGTTGCTTTTAAATGTTATTTTTGTATTTGGTTTTAGGTTCTTTGCTTTTGGAATGCTGAAGGTTAGCTGTTTGTTATAATGTACTCAGTGTCCTTGGAGTTTCTGGAGCTTCCTGGATCTGAATATTGCTTGTTTGATTACATTTAAAACTGTTACCCATTACTTCTTCAAATATTGCTCTATCCCAAGTTCTCTATCCTCTCCTTATAGCATTCCATTTATATATGCTTACTAATTTATAGTTTCTCAGAGGTTATTGAGACTTTGTCCATTTTCTTCTATATTTTATTTCTCTATGTACTTCAGATTGGATGATTTCTATTGATTCATCTTCAAGTTCACTGAGATTTCTTCCATTGTGTCCAGTCTGCTTTTAATCATATTCAATGATTTAAAAAAATTATAGATACTGTATTCATCATTTCCAGGTTTCCCATTTGTTTCTTCTTTACTATTTTCAAGTGTTTCCTGAAATGTCCAATTTTTCACTCATCTATCTTTTCCTATAGATTCTTTAATATACTTATCATGGCTATTTCAAAGTTCTTGTGTGATAATTCCAACATGTGCATTATCTGTTGTTCTCTTTTAATATACTGATACTCTCTTGTTGTGGGTCATATTCTCTTGTTTATTCACAAGTTTTGTATTTCTTGCTGATATTGTGTGCAAAGGAAAAGACAAACATAGAATATATATACATATACCAAAAGGTAATGCATTTTCCTCTTTTAGGTAGACTAAGGGACAGATCAGTTTATTATTTCAAGCAGAAGTTGAACTGTGTATGGAGGTGTTGTGACTTTAATCCCTCTACCAGGATTTGGGATTAGAGCTCCAGAAATTTAGAAAGTTCTCTCTTTTCAGTCCAGCACTCACCTACTTAGGTCACAGAAAGGCCAAGATTTCTATGTTATTAGAAGTTTCATTAGTTGCAACTTTAGTTTGATTCATTTCAACTCTGTGCTTCAATTTTTTGAAAGTTTGCTTTTTTCTGTTGTGTACAATCTGGTTTAGGTCATATTCAATTAATTATTTGAAAGTTTTCTGAGGACTGTGAATAAATACTGCAAGATTGTAAGACCTCAAAAATGAAAGACCTTAAGATTATGAAACTATAATAAGGCAAGAGCTTCAGGTTAAAATACCTTGATGAACCTTTGGAAACTGCAAGAGAGCAGCACTGTGAAAGCACAAGATGTGAAAATCCTTCACTCTCACTGAAAGAGTATGAAATTTCCAGATAAACAAAAGAAACAAAAATTTTTCTTTAAATTCATTGAAAAGCTATGGACTCAGATATTTTTAAAATGTAAAAATAAACTCAAGAAAGATGATCTCAAGAGACAGAGGGTGCTTTTATACCTGGAGTCAGGCTGGAGGCAGCACTTTGGCCAAAGAAGCTAACCTGCCAGAGAAAGACAGTCTTCTAGATGAAGGGAGAAGAGACAAACTTTTGATTAACTTGCCCTCTGGTATGCCAGAATTTATTTTGTAAGAGCCCCCAGAGCAAAGATAACCCTCAAGTTATGTCTTACATAGTTATTACATAGTTATGCATAGTTATACTATAACTATTAGAGACTATTAGTCTCTTAGAGACTATTACATAGAGACTATTACATAGTCTCTTACATAGTTATAGTTATCTCCTAAGTTATTCTCTTACATAGGAAATTTGCCAAGTAAGCAGAGGCTAGAGGTGGCACTGGAAAGCAGAAAGCGTATTGCAATCTTTCAATTATGGAGTTGGAAAATCCTGCGATCTGGAAGACTTGCAATCTCAGAACCCTGTGGTTCCTTTAGTCTCCTGTCTCCATTTCCTGGTCTCACAGACTTGGGTCTTGAGGTCTTACAGTCTTAAGGTTTAGAAATATTAAGGTCTAAAATTCTCAAAGTCTTACAATTTTGCGATCTTGCAGTTTTGTAGTGTTTTACCATAGACTTTAGTGAGAGAAGAGTCCCAAACTCACCTCAAGCAGTTTTATTTCATTGCATAAAGAATGAAACCCTCAAAATTTCTGATATGATAAGTTATTGAGTTATGCCTTGTGACCTAGCATCTGACTTTTCAAAAAGTATATCTATCATACACATACACACAAATACAATATGTCTGCTTAAGTTTAAAATTTAATATAGCTCTTCGGGATAGAAGGAACATACTTAAAGATCATAAAGGCCATTTATGAAAAGCCCACAGCTAACATCATCCTCAACGGGGAAAAACTGAGAGCTTTTTCCCTGAGATCAGGAACACGACAGGGATGCCCACTGTCACCGCTGCTGTTTAATATAGTGCTGGAAGTTCTAGCATCAGCAATCAGACAACAAAAGGAAATCAAAGGCATCAAAATTGGCAAAGATGAAGTCAAGCTTTCGCTTTTTGCAGATGACATGATATTATACATGGAAAATCCGATAGACTCCACCAAAAGTCTGCTAGAACTGATACATGAATTCAGCAAAGTTGCAGGATACAAAATCAATGTGCAGAAATCAGTTGCATTCTTATACACTAACAATGAAGCAACAGAAAGACAAATGAAGAAACTGATCCCATTCACAATTGCACCAAGAAGCATAAAATACCTAGGAATAAATCTAACCAAAGATGTAAAAGATCTGTATGCTGAAAACTATAGAAAGCTTATGCAGGTAATTGAAGAAGATATAAAGAAATGGAAAGACATTCCCTGCTCATGGATTGGAAGAATAAATATTGTCAAAATGTCAATACTACCCAAAGCTATCTACACATTCAATGCAATCCCAATCAAAATTGCACCAGCATTCTTCTCGAAACTAGAACAAGCAATCCTAAAATTCATATGGAACCACAAAAGGCCCCGAATAGCCAAAGTCATTTTGAAGAAGAAGACCAAAGCAGGAGGCATCACAATCCCAGACTTTAGCCTCTACTACAAAGCTGTCATCATCAAGACAGCATGGTATTGGCATAAAAACAGACACATAGACCAATGGAATAGAATAGAAACCCCAGAACTAGACCCACAAACGTATGGCCAACTCATCTTTGACAAAGCAGGAAAGAACATCCAATGGAAAAAAGACAGTCTCTTTAACAAATGGTGCTGGGAGAACTGGACAGCAACATGCAGAAGGTTGAAACTAGACCACTTTCTCACACCATTCACAAAAATAAACTCAAAATGGATAAAGGACCTGAATGTGAGACAGGAAACCATCAAAACCTTAGAGGAGAAAGCAGGAAAAGACCTCTCTGACCTCAGCCGTAGCAATCTCTTACTCGGCACATCCCCAAAGGCAAGGGAATTAAAAGCAAAACTGAATTACTGGGACCTTATGAAGATAAAAAGCTTCTGCACAGCAAAGGAAACAACCAACAAAACTAAAAGGCAGCCAACGGAATGGGAAAAGATATTTGCAAATGACACATCGGACAAAGGGCTAGTATCCAAAATCTATAAAGAGCTCATCAAACTCCACACCAGAAAAACAAATAACCCAGTGAAGAAATGGGCAGAAAACATGAATAGACACTTCTCTAAAGAAGACATCCGGATGGCCAACAGGCACATGAAAAGATGTTCAACGTCGCTCCTTATCAGGGAAATACAAATCAAAACCACACTCAGATACCACCTCACGCCAGTCAGAGTGGCCAAAATGAAGAAATCAGGAGACTATAGATGCTGGAGAGGATGTGGAGAAACAGGAACCCTCTTGCACTGTTGGTGGGAATGCAAATTGGTGCAGCCGCTCTGGAAAGCAGTGTGGAGGTTCCTCAGAAAATTAAAAATAGACCTACCCTATGACCCAGCAATAGCACTGCTAGGAATTTATCCAAGGGATACAGGAGTACTGATGCATAGGGGCACCTGTACCCCAATGTTTATAGCGGCACTCTCAACAATAGCCAAATTATGGAAAGAGCCTAAATGTCCATCAACTGATGAATGGATAAAGAAATTGTGGTTTATATACACAATGGAATACTACGTGGCAATGAGAAAAAATGAAATATGGCCTTTTGTAGCAACATGGATGGAACTGGAGAGTGTGATGCTAAGTGAAATAAGCCATACAGAGAAAGACAGATACCATATGGTTTCACTCTTATGTGGATCCTGAGAAACATAACAGAAACCCATGGGGGAGGGGAAGGAAAAAAAAAAAAAAAAAAAAAAAAAAAAAAAGAGGTTAGAGTGGGAGAGAGCCAAAGCATTAGAGACTGTTAAAAACTGAGAACAAACTGAGGGTTGATGGGGGGTGGGAGGGAGGGCAGGGTGGGAGGGAGGGCAGGGTGGGTGATGGGTATTGAGGAGGGCACCTTTTGGGATGAGCACTGGGTGTTGTATGGAAACCAATTTGACAGTAAATTTCATATATTAAAAAATAAAAAAAAATTAAAAAAAAAATAATAAAATTTAATATAGCTCTTAATTCAATGTTCATAACTGTACCTCTATATCCTAATCCACATATTCTCTAGTGTAGATCATTGTACACATTCTCCATTGTGATACAATCCACTCCCATGTTTTTAATCATCAAACACATATCTTTAACTCAAATACCGTTCTTAAACATCATACTTATTTACTTGATCTCTCTATTTGAATGTCACACATGCTTCTAATATTAAATTTTCAAAACTTAATTCTTCATCTACTCTCTTCTTACTCCACCTCCAACTGGCCCTTTTCTCTCTCTCTCTCATCACAGAGAATGGCATCATCCAGAGTCCCAGGCCTGAATCTCGGATATACACATGATTGATTTTTCCTCCCTTATCCTTATATCCATATAATTATAGAAAACTACTCTTTAAACATATTTTGAAGCCATTTACTTCTCATTAATCCTTTTATCATTAATAAGTCTCAATGGACCGTTGAGGGACTCTTGACAGAGGCTAATTGTTTGATGTGCCTCCAGGCAGGCATTCTTTATTTACCTGTTCAATAATTATTTGGAAAGGGGGAGAGTAGAGAAATACGACTACTGGAGCTAGGGTTCTGTCTTTCTTTTATTTTCCTGAACTATCATCTCTGACCTCAAACCTGCATCCAGGTCAGCAAAAGAAAGTCTTAGCAGATAACAAGACTTACCATCCTAAAATGGCATGGTACTTTTTAATCTGTGGTCACTTGAGTCTGCTGCTTGAGGATTTCTGTCATCGTCCTAAGCTGTTTATTAAAGTATTCTTCTCCAAAATGTACGGCATTCTTCTAGGAAGGAGATTTGATAATTATAAATGTCTATATTTTCTTACATTTCCAGCTGTATTTTGTTACCCTGGTGACATTTTATATTTGCCCTTGTAGGTTGGCACCCCCCCCCCAATAAAGCTTTCTTCCTGACCTAGCTATTTTTCCGGGTCTGCCAATGGCGGCAGCTACAGCATTTCACATGGAGTGTTGCAACAGCTCCCAAACTGGTGTCTCTTCCAATATGGCACCATGCTCCTTCCTACCACACCTACACCAAACACAATTTAGCTTCCATACTTCAGCCAGAATGACTGAAAAATACAAATCCAATCACATCACTCGCATGCATGAATTTTTTAATGATTTTTCTTTTCTCTTAGACAAAATGTCAAGGCTTACCAGCACCTAAATTTCCGACCTTATCTTTTGACATTCCCCATTGCAAATACTATTTTCCTGGCAAAATGAACATTTTTTTAAGTTACTCCTACACTCTGTGCTGTATTTTCTGACCCTTGGTCATTTTCAAATGTGGTCCTCTTTGCCTGGAATATTCTTGATAGATAGCAATTCTTTGCTCATCACTCAGATACACAATTAGACTTCATGTTTTTTGGGATGTTTCTCCTGACTCCTAATACCATCTCCATAGCACCTGATCCTCCCACTGTTGTATACCTACCACACCTTATTTTAATTGCTTAATGGCCTTATTTCCTGTTCTAGATCATAAGCTCTGTGACCAAGAGCCTAACAGGTACTAAATAAATATATTTTGAAAAGGATGGTTGAACATGTGTATAGAAAATTCTATCCCTAGGCCATGGTATGATTCACTGATCAATTATTTCAAAACATTAAATAGGCATTTATTAAGCAAAGCCAAGGGCTAAGAATGTTGAGACAAAACAAATAGAGTCCTTTGAGCTATCACTCCTGTCAGAGGTAATTTCAAGAAAAATATGAGGTAGATCTGGTCCTTAAATAATAGAAATACAGGTTTTCTAAACATGAGGAACAGAATGGAGGAATGGGGAAGAATGAGAGAAGAAAGTTATATTGAGAAATAACTGGACAATTATTTAGCATTTCAAGAGCTAGGTTGATGTCAACAGTGTGTAAACATTCTCCTGTATTTGTGAACATCTCATCCATAGAATATCTATTTGACTTGACTCACCAGCACTATTCTAATAGATAAAAGTTGAATAAGAGTTGTTTCAAATGCCTTATTTAAATGTTAACTTAAATTTTTGTACCCCTTTTTCTGTATCACACAGGTGTTGTGTTTTTTTTTTCCCCTGCATCACCTATTCAACGTTTTGCCCTCAGACAATATTTATCTCAATCACCTTTTCCCCCCTTCAGCTCCCAAGCAGGACGTTTGCTAATGCACATCGCCATCTGCTGGCGACAATTTGGAACAAACAGCAGTCTTGTACAAAATTAAGACTTGTTTCCTGTGGAAAGGCTTGTTCAGCCTTTGCTATGGTTAGATTTTTGCTGATATAATGATGTTAGGAAACAAGCAAAAACCACTGTGGAAAACAAATCCCATTTATTATAGATGTACGTACTTGTGCGACTTGGATTATAGAGAAATGTGGATCTTTGCTTTTATGTGTGCTATTAGAAATACATAATGGATTACAATATATGGATTTACAGTATATCGTCAATAAATAGTGGGTGTTGACAGCACTCTGACATCAAGAATAACATAAAGTGTCTCTGCATTTGAGAGTGAAGAGAAAAAGCATTCATCTGGAGTCAAAAAATCTGGGTTTTAATTGTGTGGACTTGAGCAAATATCTTCTTTTTGTGATTCTCTGGTGCTTATTAGTTAAATCTCTCCCACCTGCCTTTGGATGTTAATCTGGGAATAAAATAAGGTAACTGAGGTGAGAATGTTAGTGAAAGGCTAAACACATAAAGTGACATGTTTTAGTAGTCGTGGTTGGCTATTGAAATTGAATTACATCTTTCAGAACCGAATTCAGTCTGAGCTTTCATACCATTTCAAGCGGGGACCACAGCTATGATGTCTTATGGGGTAGAGAAAAATGGAGTATAAAAATTATTCATAAGTTTCCTTGTAGTTTTGACAAAAACAGATGATCCATCCCTCCAAGGATAGTATTCTCATTCCCTTGACTGCTACGTTCAACGAGGATGGGTGGTAACTCAGAGAAGGAGCCTATATCCTCCCTGGAAAGAGGGCGGCTTCACCACAGAGTGATCAAAAACTCTATGTAAGGGTCCACACACAGTGTAGCTTTATCCTTGGCTCCTACCCTATGTGCACACACATAGGACCCACAGGACAGATGGGGGTAGGTCATCATCTCATCCCCTAGGCCACAACTGCACACTTTGCTTTTAAAAATTACCTATTGGGGAGCCTGGATGGCTGCCTCAGTTAAGCCTCTTACTTAGCTCAGGTCACGATCTCATAGTTCGTGGGTTCGAGCCCCACATTGGGGTCTGTGCTGACAGCTCAGAACCTGGAGTCTGCTTTGGACTCTGTGTCTCCTTCCCTCTCTGTCCCTTCCCCACACTGTCTGTCTCTCTTTCTCAAAAATAAGAAAACACTAAAAAAATTTAAAAAATATAAAAGTTACCTATTAATGAACTTTTTGTCCTTTTTGAAAATAAAGGTTTTGGGGGAGAGTTGTGCTTAGGACTCCAGAGAACAGTGAGTCTAGGTATTTCTGTTTACAGATGAGAAAACTGATAACCACAATAGAAACAAAAAAAGATTTCCTCCCGACATCACAAAGATATTGGAAAGGTACCCAGATATACTGAAGGTATTTTCTTTGTTTTGGTTTTACAGTACCAGGTGTTGTCCTGGTTTTGTAGATCTTTTTGATCACTACTCCAAAACTGATTCCCACTGTTGAATGTTAGCATCATAAAAAGATAATATCTGATGGTCAAATACCTATTCTTTGGCTTACAAAGATAGAGGACAAACATGGATCTGAAGTTCTGTCAGTAGTAAAATATCCAGTGAGTGCTTGAATACCCATGGAAGAGAGGCAGCAGAGAAGGGTAAGCGGAGCTTAAAACAGGGTCCAGAGACAGGCAAATGTTAGCCACCCACACAAGTGTTTGGTGTCATGGAAGTCAAGGAAAACATAGTCGAGTTAATGACCATGTCAGCAGGCAGTGGCCGGGGAACTGGGCCCAGGAATGCAATGGAACTCTCTCAGTTGTTAGGCAGCAAAACCAGAGTCATGATGTCAGAAGTCAAAACTACCAACCATCCTCAAAGAAAGACTGGAGATCTTGGCTACTTCTCAGAGGTAGGATACTCTCTTAATTTCTTCAAACTACCCCAGACAGTCTTTAGGACCCCTGACTTTGATTCTGAACAAAGAGCAATGCTTATAGTCTCTGACTCCAGACAGTGATGGCAATAGTGGTCGAGGACTCTGACATTACACTTGAACTGTTTGGCAGCAGAGTTGGAGTTTTATTGGAATTTAATCCTACTCAAGATCTAGAGAGAAGCTGAGTTCCTTATGGACCAGGTGCAGAGAAGACTGTAGGGCTGACCAGCAACTTTCCTCACTCAGAACTCAACTCTTGATCCCAACTGGAGGAAACAGAATGTGGTACTTGGAGAATGATCTTGTGTGTCACTGGGCTGCATCTTTTTTTGATTTCTCAATGCCCATAGTCATATTGGTTTCTGGACCTAAAAGCTGGAGTAGCCAAGCAGCAGACCAAGAGATAAGCTGGCAACTTCTATGTGCATTCAGGTTTGAGCATCCTGAAAGCCACAGATGCAAATTCTGGAAGAGAAACCTCATTCTTTCAGGTGTTCTTAAATCTTATTCGACTTCGAAAATGTATTCAACTGAGGCATCTGGATTTTACTCAAAGGAAACAAAGAAGGCACATCTATTGCTAGACACAGAAGTCCCTGCTACAAAGCATGAACTTGAGCAGAATCAAACACAAAGAGTCCTAGTTCTTCGTGCCCTAGACAAAACAAAGACAATTACTTTTAAAGGTCTGTATAAGTGATGTTTGGTCGGCAGAGTTAGTTATTAACATGGGCAGCACGCTCAGGGCCCCACAAAGCACAGTGGATTCCAACTGCTATTTAAATTATAACCTTGGGCCCTGTGTCAGACAGCAAGCCGAGGAGGATAGGGGCATCATAATAAATAGAAGGAGGCTTGAAATACAGCACAAAATTCCTCTGGTTCACCTATTCATTTTGGAGTCTTAATGTTTAATATTTAATGGGTATGGATATAATTGATCATTTTAAGTCTTTGTCTCTTTGCACAGATTTTAAAAGCGACCAACTTAGTTGCCTGCCTGTTGACCCTGTGGGGTAAATGTTCCTGGTCAGTGACTTGGGAGCAGCCTGACTTACTCTCAATAGAAACCTTCCTCTTCAGATTGTTAAGTGGCTTCTTAGGAAAACATTAAAGCTTGGTCTCAATCCAGAATCACTCACTGTTACTAGGATAGCATTGGACTTGAAGTCAGGCAAGCATCTCCAAAAAATTCTAGGAGGAAAAGGGTACCTTTTTAGAGTGACCTCTTGGCACTGTTAATTTTGGATTCTATTATATTCAGTGGACATTTACAAGAACCTATGCTAAAGATGGGCTATGAGAATGAAATGACAAAACTGATGGAAGAAGTGCCTAGCAGAGCACTAAAAACAGTGGCATAAATAATAAAATACATAGCTTTAAGGTAACAGATATTTAACTAGTAATCTTAGAAGGTTCAGAGAGCATCACAGGTAATAAAATTACCATCAATCTCATGTCACACAGGTAATCCCTGTTAACAGTCTAAGTCATTTTTCCTAGGGTAATTACTATTATCATGTTAGATACATACATTATGTTTTCCAACTGCTTCTTGGACACCATGATAACCATCCTGGAGAGATGTGGCAAAAAGACTACCCAATCAAAGCTGGGAAATTAACGTTTTAGTCTGGTTCTTCTGAGAACTGGCTTCTGAACTTGAAGGATTTTCTGATGACCCCAGGCTTCATTTTCACCTCTATAAATGTGCATAGAGCTAGACAATCACTAATGGCTCTCTCCACCAAAAATGAACATTAGAAACAAAGTCCTAATGATTGTCCTCTTTTCTCTGTTTCAACATTTTCACCCTAGTATGCACAGACATAGAAAGATTAAATCGGCTAATGTTGGAACTATGACTCCAAAAACCTAGAAGGAAAATTAATCTCATATATTTGCATTTTTTATTAATGATCATATGTATATAGTTGTAAATGCACACACATCCGTTCATGCACACACACACACACACACACACACACACACACGTATGCTTGGTAGTACTAGTCACCAATAGGTCAAAAAGATACTCAAATATAAGACCTGACACAGTTTCAGTAATTAGGGAAGGTAAATCTAGTTGGTGTCTTAACTTGCCAGTGAAAAATTGATGAGTTGTGCCTGCTAAAGCTCCAGGCTAAGGTCTAAGCACCCTTGAGGAGACAAGAAAAAAGAATAAGTGATTTACAGATAAGAGCAGTAGCCTTGGCACCAGGAGCCTTTGTTTTCTTAGCTTGTAGTCCCTGGGAGAGGAGTGTGCCTCAGCAGGTACAAAGTGTTCCCCAAACAATGTTAGACACACGCCAAATTGAAGCCCAGCCAGGTTCCAGCTACCACGCTGAATTCCTGCTTGCCGCTCAGGGGCATATACAAAAGGCAGGCCCAGGTTACCATAGCCTCTCAGGTAAGGACCAAAGCTGGTATTTGTCATCATTAAGGGAATGGGCCATTCTTCTTCTTCCTGTCTTCTAATCAATGGCAGTGCAACTTGCCTGGAAAAAAATAGGGGAACAAAGAAAAACTCAAAATTCTGGACCTAGGTAAGAATGAACTCCCTTCTCTCAACTGCTTCTACATCAGGAATCGTTGCCAGATTCTACTGCTTATTCTTTATGCCATCTTGAGTTATATATTTTTCTAAATAGCTATATAAATATTAATATAGTAGTTGTTCTCAGAATGCTAAAGTAATGCTTATGCTTGTAGATAATTCAGAAAATCTGAAGAGTCCAAGAAAGAAATTAAGAAGGCTTCATAATTCATAACCCAGCTATGAACACAATGATGATTTTGGTGTATTTTATTCTGATCATCTTTATGTGTGTTATGTATGTATAAAGAGCTTATACACACAAGTGAGTAGGTGTGGAAAATCACTATATCATTTCCATAATTGGTAACACACTACACATTATATTTTTAATTTTTTCAATTAACAATATATCATGGACCTGTTTGTAGTCACTAAGAAATTGTAAAATTACAAAAGTAATATCTTTCAGGGTAGTTATAAGTATTAAATTAATACTTTATTAAGTATTAATAATTAAGTTTCTACAATGGTACTGATATAATGCTAATTTCATTAGAATCTAATCAACTTGAGACTGTTTTTCTCTGTGAAATACTCAGAACTGGGGCACCTGGGTTGCTCAGTTAAGCACCCAACTCTCGATTTTGGCTAAGGTCATGATCTCATGGGGTTGTGAGATTGAGCCCCATGTCACTGATTGAGCCTCAGCATGGAACCTGCTTGGTTTTCTCTCTTTCCCTCTCTCTCTGCCCCTCCCTGGCTCATGACCTGGCTCAGGTCATGATCTCATGGTTCATGAGTTCTAGCCCAGCATCAGAGCTTATTACTGTCAGCACAAAGCCCACATCAGGTCCTTTGTCCCTTGTCTCCTTCTCTCTCTGCCCCTCCCCCACTCGCGATCCCTCTAAAACATAAACACTTTTTTTTAATATAAAGAAATTAAAACAAGGTACAGCACTACATAGATGCGTGAGCCTCTAAGTCACATGGAAGATGTTCTAACATGCTCAACTCTGAGCAGGATAAGCTGCCGTTACCTGGCAGCAAAAAGTTCTGGGAAAGTTTAAAATGGGAAATGCATGGATGGGATGGGAAAACATGGATATTACTTTCCAGCCTGTCATTCTGTAATTCAATAACTATTATCTATATTTGCTAAGCACTGTAATTAGATTTTTTTTTACAAATGCGATGCTGTTTAATTAATTTCATTTAATTCCTACAGCAGTAATGCATTTTAAAGATGAGGTAAGATGAGAAAGTTGGTATCCACTTATTTAAACTTTAAAACAACTTCCCCAAGACTACCCAGCTAAAAAGTGGCAGTTCTGAGTTTTCAAAATTCATAATTATACCATATGACAGCTGGAATAATTCCACAAATTTGAAACCAGTTGTTGCATTTATCCTATCTTCCTTTTTATACACACACACACACACACACACACACACACACTACTCTTTCAGATATACACAAAACATCAAAACAACAAAGGCACAAAGGCATATTTTCTCCTCATCTTGATTATTTCCTTGACTTTGTAAGTGATCTTGCCTGAAGTAGCTCCTTCTTTTAATACATCCAAAGCATAGGTCTGATCCTAACTATTCCCTGCTTAAGCAAACAAAGAAATAAACTCATTGGATCTTTTCTGCTTTTACAAAAAAATCCAGATTCCATTGGTTAGAATTCAACTCTGTGGCTCTTCAATCTGGTTCAACCTAGTGTTGCCTTGTCAGTCATGGGCAGCCCTTGGTCCCCACTTGTGTTACCACTCTCTCCATAATATGTCCAAACAGCTACTCAGCATCCACCAACCATAGTATTTACCCCACATCTTGCTCATGCCATTCTCTTAAGGCTGTTGCCCCTGTTGTAAACTTCACCCTTATATCACATGCTATTTCCCTGGCTGTCTCATTTCCATATCCCATTCAGAAATAATTATTTCCTCTTCTCTGCTCTCACATCACTTTAATTTATATTCCTATCATAACATGAGTTCTATTCTGCCTTGGAAGCTCTACAAGGTCAAAGAGTACTTACATGTGAGACACTGTATCAGACACCAAAAATTTAAAGAAAATCAAGGTTGGATCTCCGTTCTCCAGGAGGTAGCAGTCTGGTGTGAGCAAGACTCCACATCTTTTATCTCCCCCACCACGAAGACAACTCATTCTATCTGCCCACCTGGTTTTACTTCTGTGATAGTCTGCAGTTGCACCATAGCGTGTCTCAATGTGTTTTTATTCTTATTTAACGTTCTTAGGTCTTGAGGGGGAGGGTCCTGGCTAGGTCAAAAGACTTGTCATCCTGCAATTCTGAAATTTCTCAGGTGCTATCTCTTCAAGGATTTTTTCCATATACTCTGTATTCTCACTTTTCGGCAACTCTGTTAAACATCAGTTGTATCATTCTGTCATCCATGTATCTTAGAAATATTTTCTATTTCTTTGAGATCTGCAAATGGAGTGATTTCCTCAAGATCTAATTTCCAGTTCACTAAGTCTGTGTTTGCAACAGCATATAATCAGGCTTGGTATTCTATTCAGTCTTAATAATATTTTTGTGTCAAAGGAGGCAATTAGTCCTATAAATTATCCTATAAATTTAAATAAATAAATTTATTCCTCTATTTTTTGCCTCCTCTGAAATGATTAAATGTTAAAGAATATTTTTCTTCTATTTTTTACTGTAAATTACATATTGTACACTTCTTGTTTTGATGTTTTTCCTAGAGGGTACAGCATACATTCTTAGTAACTCCTGATATTAATAGATGATTCTAATCTCTTTCCACCTATAATAAGAATCTTAAAAGCCCTTTATTTCAATTTCTCCAAGCTGCATTGTATACTATAATTTTAATCATTTATTTAAATCTTATCAAACATTTTTATTTACTATTTTTTTATTTACTATTTTAAGTAGTCACTATTATATTTGCTGTTCTATTTATTTACTATTTTAAGTAGTCACTATTATATTTGCTGTTCTAAATAGCTACATGCTATGATGTTTACAGTAAATATTGTGTTTACTGATTTAAACACTTTTTAGAATTATTTTAGATTGGATTCAATTGTAACTCTTCATCCTGAATAATTTGGAAGCCATGTTTTTATATCCCCCCCCACCCCCCCCCCGTTGAGGGCACTACAACCTGACCACCAGTTCCTTGGACCTGTATTTAGATGTGAACGCTTCCTGGGTCACTACTACGTAAGTTCAATTTTTTCCAAAATGACTTTGAGAGGTTTTTGTGTTGTTAACTCTTAATTCTGAAGATTTTGTATTTTATTATCGAGCCAAAGATTGTATCAAAAAGATACAAGATAGTATCAAGAATGTCTAACTATGAGCCGAAAGAAAGGAACAGCCACAGCAGCATATTTAACATGTGGCTCTTACTTTTATTTGTAATTGTTTGTAAAATTTCTTTTGGGGGCACCTAGGTGGCTCTGTTGGTTGTGTCTGGCTTTTGACTTCAGCTCAGGCCATGATCTGAAGGTTTTTGAGTTCAAGCCCCACAATGGACTCCATGTTGATTGTGTGGAGCCTGCTTGGGATTCTCTCTCTCTCCCTCTTTCTCTTCCCCTCCTCCACTTGTGCTCTCTTTCTCTCTTAAAACAAATAAATAAGCTTAAGAAAAGATTTCTTTTGAATGGTTTTATTCAAGCAAACAAAAAAAGAAAAAAGTGAAAAAACACATAATATGTACATTCTTGTAGGGAAACAAATGTAAAAGTGCCCCACTACTGGCTATTGTCATCCTGCATGCATGGAAACCAAATAGAAGTGAATTCAAGATGTATGATATTTGCCATCTAAACTAATAAGTGAAGTGTACTTATCACTTTAGAATGCTACTGTATTTCTTAAGGGGAAAAAAGATATCTTATAAAGTAGTCAAGACTGAAATAAGTGAACATAAAGACATCAAAGAAATCCCAGAGATACACATACAACAATGTTATAGACAAACAGTGAAAAAGGAAACAGAAGTTCCTTTTCCTCAGTAATTACCCCACGCAGATATAAATAAGTTTATTTGATTACTGACTGTGATAGCCTTGGATTAAGTCTCTGGGTGCTTGAGTTACATGGAATAATGTAGAAAAACACATTGTCTCATCATGGATTGGGTAGGCCCAAGATTCCCAAATTGAAGTAGTTGAAAAAAGAGATGAAAACAAAAAAATGAGTAAAATATTGTCCAGACACCCTATTTATCTGGGGAAAAAGTCCACATTAAATTAAATCTTGGCAGTTCTTTTTTTGTTTGTTTGTTTGTTTGTTGTTTTTTTTTTTGCTCTCACATATTTATAGGGCTGATTTATGAAAGAGCAACCCAGGATATTCCATAATGTCAGCAAGCTGATGGCTAATGGATCATATATTTTATTTTGTTTTTTTTCTTTTAAGTTGGATTATTTGATCATATTTAAAAAACATGGCAGATTATAGTAAAATGAAGATTTAGACTTGTCTTTAAAAATGAGAAAATCTGGCAACACTAGACCAGCAATCCTCTGTGGCAACCGTTCCCTAGAATAGGGTTAATTCAAACCCTTTAAGAAAGGACGTGTGCTCTCCAGTGGACCCAGTTACACCACATGTCACTGGGTAAGCATTTGAGGCTATAGCTCCTAATGTAACCACATGCAGCAAAATCAGGACCAATGTCTCAATGGGTTTGATACACTCTTCAGTGCAGGAAATTCCTTTATTAGAGGGAACTACTTGTAGAAGACAGTAATTTCACAACATCACACAGCCACAAAAAAGTATGTTCCTCACCCTTTCTCCAACCTGGCATCTGCTGGTCTATGAACCCATTCAGTAACTTTCGATCCTCTCACCAGGGCTTGAGGGAATTTGCACACAATGTGCCATAAAACACCAGGTTCCTACCTCAGGCTCATCTACTAGTCCTCCTATTAATAATGCTGATATCTCCACATTCCTCTCACTCTGGGCTGACAGGTTTTACATTCTCTGACACCTTTCTGTATATTTTTTAATTCTTCGTATCTACCTACAAGAAAAGTAGTGGGGAGGTAATAATCCTGGCATTCAACCTTCTCCATCTACCTCTCGCCATTTTCTTCATACCCCATTAGGGTAGAAATGGCAGACTGTCTCTCTTTATTTTGATATAAAATTTCCATTTCTGTAGACCTTTCTTCTTCCCAGGACACCAAATCTCAGGGCTCAGCATTAATATTAAAACATGTATTCTATTTACTGTTGAGATCTTCAATTATGGCTGAGTTTGGAAATAGGATTATATGGGACAAAGCCATTGCTTTAGGAGGTCCTCAAAATTTGTCTCAGTTATAGTGCTTGTATATTGTATATAGTGCTTGTAAATTATTCCAAAGACACAAAATTAATTGAAACTTCATGCAGATATCTAGGTCAATAATATAAAAAATGAATAGGGAAGATGGGTCGTGTATGGGTTATATAGTTCACTAGAATCTAAGTTCATTTTCAAAATCTCTTGAAGATTTTCAGAATTACTTATATTTCAATATCCAAGAGTGTTTTCAATTCATGTTGAAGTTAAATATCTTAGAAATATTAAAAAATAATTATTTATTAAAAATGACATTAACTGGGGTGCCTGGCTGGTTCAGTTGGTTAAATGTCTGACTTGGTTTTGGCTCAGGTCATGATCTCATGGTTTATGAGATTAAGCCCCATGTCGGACTCTGCACCTTTCTGCATGGAACCTGCTTGGGATTCTCAATCTCTCCTTCTCCCTCTGCCCCTCCCCCACTTGCATGCATACACACTCTTTCTCCCTCTCTCAAAATAAATAAACATGTTTCTTTAAATGACATTAACTACTGGGTACATTCTTTATTTACCACTTTTCCTTTGATCTATTCAGCTGTGGGCTGCAAGCATACCATGAGTCCTATGTATACTATTTATCCCAAATTCTTTGGAATGATATTTATCTAGCAAAATAATAAATGTCCCATAAAATGTTTGGCATCAAGCTTAATACATAAAATCCAGCCACTGACCTAAATTCACTCCTGGTGTCATCTAATGTCCAAACAATAATTTAAACATCCAAGTATATTATAAAATTTGATGTGGTCATAACATTTGAGTTATCAATTATTAAATTTAGGCACAGAATTCTGACAACTGTAAGTAGTTTCTAAATTTATTAGTTACCTCAAAGCTAGCACAGCCAACTCCAGTTGCTGATGAAAAGTCCATAAGACGATTCCATCAGTATCTTCTATATCAGTCAGTCTCACTCTTCAGTGAGATAGGTGGATAGTGAGTATAGCATTGTCCATACAACGTTCTAGCAAGTGCTCCCAAAATCAAAATCCCAACAAATAGACTATTTTTTTTTTACCACAACTATTAGGTAAAATCAACAGGATTTTACATGATGATAATAAGATACAATCACAGGATACAGGACCTTTACATAAAAGTGAAGATTTATTTTAGTTAGCACTGAATCTAGATTTTTTTTCCCAACAAAAGAAACATAACATTTTGTAGATTTTTCCTATGCTGTACTAAAACAGCTAACTTACAAATAGCCTACTAGCAGACTTAGAGGCAAATAAGTTCTTATAGCATTTAGTGGAGTAATATTTTGAGATATTAAAATTTAGATGTTTCCTGTTTATTTGCATTCAAAAGTTGTTAATAGCCCCAATTTCAGTTGTCTTCCTCTATAGTAAAGTCTAGAAAATAGAAATAGTCCATTTCCTTTGCTCCCTTGAAGTTAGACATGATCATGTAACCTTCTTTTGGACAATAAGATGCAAGAAGTTTCTGGACTAGTTTCCAAGACAGATTTTTTTTTTTTACTTTTGTTATATGTTTTGAATTTGTTCAAAATTGTTAGGGTGTCTTTGTCAGTTTACCTTTCATTTTTTTTTTCCTTCCTTGATAGCAGATCTGATTCTAGGAGTGTAGCAACCATATTGTGATCATGACACGAGAGCAACACAGTACTGATGTCAGATCAGGACAGCTTAGATCCCTGATGACGACTGAACAGGTGTTTCAGTAATGAACTCCTTATTCTGAACTTCTTGAGTCTTGAGAAAAGCATGTCTTCTGTTAAAGCCATTGCTAGTTATTGTTGTTGTCATTTTCTGACCGATCCACTATTCAAGTGTCAGTAACATCTGCTTTCCTCTTCACAGTGAGACATGTCAGAGGTTCTCAAACGTTTTAAGTTCAAAGGACGTATTGATATACTGGTGATTTCTTCCTAATGCCATAGACAAAGCAATATCCAGCAATTACACATATTAAGTAGTTAGAGCCAAACAATTTAACAGTTGTAATTCATGCAGTGTTTGTGTTTCCTTCAAATATGTAAAATGCTACTTTACACCCCTGTGACTGGGCGGCAGTGTCCTAGATTTGGGAACCATGTTCTGCTTTGCTTTGCTAGAACAGAAATGTGAACTTGAACCTTTTAATCCCCATTGTCTGGAGTGGGGATCAAGTGCAGTAGGACACAAACATTTTAGGATGAGAAACTGACCTATATCCTGAATATAGAGTTACTTATATAAGTTTTTAGAAATTATAAAATTCATAATATTGTACATACAAATTACTGAATATATTACATGTAAACACACCAAAGGTAGTAGGACTGATTGTTGAAGAAGATGACAGGATCCAAAATGTCAATGCATACCAATCTGCAATGCTTGAAGTAAAGGATACAATCACTAAACAGCATGAAAGTAATGCTATGCATCACAGCCAAAGACCACAACAGCAAGAGGTCCTGAAAGTCCAAGAAAGAGTTTTGGTTGTGTATAAGGGCTGTGTGGATGTTTCCTCTCTTGAATCAGGAACCACCAATGTATGCACAAACACACGTTTGAACTATGGAATCCGTAATTGAGTCTTGACTGAGATATTTTTTTTTCATTAAGAAAAAATTTTTTAATTAAATCTTAGTTAACATGCAGTGCAACATTGGTTTCCAGAGTGGAATTCAGTGATCATCACTTACATACAGCACCCAGGGCTCATCACAACAAGTGACCTTTTTAAGACCCACCACCCATCTAGCCCATTTCCCACCTGTGTCTCTCGATCAACTCTCATATTGTTCACCATCATGATGAGTCTTTTGTGGTTTGTTTCCCTCTCTTCTCTTCCCCACCCCGTTCCCATGTGTTCATCTGTTTTGTTTCTTAAATTCCACATATGAGTGCAATCATATGGTATTTTTCTTTCTCTGAATGACTTATTTCACTTAGCATAATACATTCTAGCTCCATCCATGCCATTGCAAATGGCAAGATTTCATTCTTTTTGATGACTGGGTAATATTCTATATTCTTTTGACCACACAGGTATATTCTTGGTATGTAATCAGACCCAGTGGCAACACTCTAGGGGTCTCACCAAGAATGGATAAAAATTATCAATCTACTATTATTGGTTAAACACTGCTGATAAACTGATACAAACCATCCTCACACTCCTTGAACAAATGATTTCAAAGTGATAATATTAATAAATATATCCCATGCCTTGACCAAGGATCAGTGCTATGCAAGTACCACAGTAATACAGCTCAGGCCAGTTCTGGGTCTTCTGGAACTGACACTTACAGCATAATAAATAACATCTTATTAAATCAAAAACAAACTAAAACCAAAGAAAAAATTATGAACTGTAAATCACTGTACAAACATAATGAATTATATAAGGTAATGTTTACTTTGCACTGTTTCATGGTAATAGAGGGCAATGACACCATATAATATTCACAAGGTTCAGTTAATACAGTATCATGCAAAGTAAGGACTGCCTATAGTATGATTATAAAATTATAAAACTGGGGGTACCTAGGTAGCTCAGTCGGTTGAGAATCTGACTCTTGATTTCAGCTCAGATCATGATCCCATGGTCCATGAGTTTGAGCCCCACATTGGGCCCTACACTGACATGCAGAGCCTGCTTGGGTTTTGGTCTCCCTCTCTGCACCTCCCATACTTGCTCTCTATCTCTCTCTCAAGATAAATAAAAATTAAAAAAAAAACTTAACAAAATAAAATAAAATTATAAAACTTACATCTATAAGCTATGGAATAAAAATTCATTAATTCTGGTTATATATTATAGTAGTGTGAAAAGGCTAGTTAAAATAACCAAGTTCGGTTCTAGCTTGATCTTTGACTTACTAATGAATTGATTCTGTTTGTAGAGCCGGGAACATACACATTAAGTTGATCAATTACTCTTAAATATTAATTTCATCCTCTATAAAATAAGGATAACAATATTGTCATGATTGAGAAAGAAAATGCATGTAAAGCACTGGGCATATGGAAGCAGTCAATAAATGTTAACTACAGGTATGGCTTCACAAGCACACAAACTATGCAGTCACCTAGAGTCCCAAGCTAAGAATTGCCTAATATTTAGTGTATTATTCTGGTATCACGATCTTGAAAATCTTAATGATCGATGAACTCTGAACTTGGGTCTTCTAAATGATGTCCTATGGAGCAATGGACTGTATACAACATGCATGCTTTTTTTTCCATTGACACAGAGTGTTGGTGATGCCCCATGAGCACAGAATTCTGGTGAGCCCAAGATTCATGGGAGTTCAGCAAGACTCAAAGGTCAAAGTATGCACAAGATAAATGTGCTATGTCTACAACTGAATAAGAGTGACATTGACAACTCCTAGAAACCATGCTTTCTAATCAAACGAAGACTTAATTTGAATGAAGAAAGAAGGAAACTTTGTTTTAAGACACATCAATTCTACCATATCCTTTCTTACTTATGTGACTGCCCTGCACCTGCCAATCACTTGCCCTAAAAAGAATGACATAAAAATAAAGGGAAAGATAAGCAACCCATAGTTTCTTCCAGTTTCAATCCTTCCCTACTCATCAGTAGGCTGGAAGTAGAATGTGTTGACAGGATGTGCAAGAATCGATAAGTAATATAATAAATATTTGAGCTAATTTTGTGCAGCATTTCACTGTGCTAGAAAGAATGAAATACTTATGCATGCACAAACTACAAACTACAAATTGTGTGATTTCAGTGAATTCCACATACAATTTAAATGCTCTTATATTTGCATTAAAATTGGCATTGTGCAATATAAAAATGTACAATCAAATGCACACTAAAGATATAAAATTTTATTTTTATTTAGAATGACAATATCAAATTAAAAAAACACAATGAGAGGTCAAAGAAAAACTGTGGAAGAAAGGAAGATGCTAGTATTTTTAATGACACTTTCCCCTTGCTTTTTGAAAACACACTTTCATTTTGCACTCAGCACTATAAGTAATGTAGCAGGCCCTGGGTAACTAATATTATTACAGTAAGTATTCTTGATAAAATAGGTAACTCATGCTGTGGATGAACAAGTACTTGGATTATTACAAATACACAGATTAAAAACACATCCTTGATTCAATCCACATATCTTTTATTTATTTCTTGAGGGAGATTGAAAAATGGAATGCAGAAAGACATAATGAATATTGACCCAACTAAAGGTCTGAAAGGGAAAAAAAAACTGCATTAGTAAATGTCAATAGTTTATTTTGTAACCAAACCTGAAAGGTGGGTACTGGCTTGCATGTACATTCTGGGAAATGGAAACATTGGTGATTTCAGGTTTCCTTGGTGATAGGTCTTTCTTTTCAGCTACATTGTCTTTGTAAAGGCAGAGTTGAAAGGTTTGGATGCTATTTCCTCATTCTGTTGGCTTCAAGTTTTTCACGGTGCTAATAATTTGGAGGTCAGATGTGAAAAGATAGTAAGGCAGCATTTCAGAGAGTTTGAGAAAAACTTCTCTGAAAACATGGTTGGAGATATTTAATATATGTCCTGTATACATTTAAGAATTGAAGTACTCTGTTTCTACTTGAAGTCCATTTTTTTTCAGGAAAAAAGAATATTCTGAATATGATTTTTATCTTTATAAAACTCAAATTAATAATCTAATGTGGGTAAGTTTTTTTTCCCTTACATGGCAAAACTCAGGCCTAATCAGTAATTATTGTATTTTCTTCAAGATAGGTGTTAGAATCATTAAACATTTTCCTAACATAAAACTTGTTTTAACAAGTCACTAAAGCTTAATCTCGATGTCACTTTTTAAATATATATGTATGTGTATACATGTGTGTATGTGTGTGTGTATATGTACAAATAAATGTATATGTATGTATGTTTACATGCAGATGTAGCTGCGAATTTTGGCCAAAAAAAAAAAAAAATAGAAAACACAGACATAGTCTGGGGAGAATCTTAATGACAGCATTTTGGCCTTGGAATGACCATCTAAGACTTTGACACAAAAGGGTGTGTTCACCTCTTGCACTGTTGGTGGGAATGCAAATTGGTGTAGCCGCTCTGGAAAGCAGTGTGGAGGTTCCTCAGAAAATTAAAAATAGACCTACCCTATGACCCAGCAATAGCACGGCTAGGAATTTACCCAAGGGATGCAGGAGTACTGATGCATAGGGGCACTTGTACCCCAATGTTTATAGCAGCACTCTCAACAATAGCCAAATTATGGAAAGAGCCTAAATGTCCATCAACTGATGAATGGATAAAGAAATTGTGGTTTATATACACAATGGAATACTACGTGGCAATGAGAAAGAATGAAATATGGCCTTTTGTAGCAACGTGGATGGAACTGGAGAGTGTGATGCTAAGTGAAATAAGCCATACAGAGAAAGACAGATACCATATGGTTTCACTCTTATGTGGATCCTGAGAAACTTAACAGAAACCCATGGGGGAGGGGAAGGAAAAAAAAAAAAAAGAGGTTAGAGTGGGAGAGAGCCAAAGCATAAGAGACTGTTAAAAACTGAGAACAAACTGAGGGTTGATGGGGAGTGGGAGGGAGGGAAGGGTGGGTGATGGGTATTGAGGAGGGCACCTTTTGGGATGAGCACTGGGTGTTGTATGGAAACCAATTTGACAATAAATTTCATATATTAAAAAAATAAATAAATAAAAATAAAAACTTCTTATTTGAAAAAAAAAAAAAGGTGGGTTCAGAGAAGGAGGTAGCCTAACTGAAAAATATCTTACTGAAAAAATATCTTACTGAAAAATAAGTGAAGCTCTGAGGGAAGGAGGCAAATCATAAGAGACTCTTAAAAACTGAGAATAAACTGAGGGTTGATGGGGGGTGGGAGGGAGGGGAAAGTGGGTGATGGGCATTGAAGAGGGCACCTGTTGGGATGAGCACTGGGTGTTGTATGGGAACCAATCTGACAATATATTTCATATTAAAAAAATGAATGAAGCTTTTAAAAGGTGCTCATATGAATAGATAGGATCTACAGGCTTCTGAGAACTAGCTGAAATAATTAATCAATCAAAAACAAAAGTAACTCAACTTCCAAGAAATGTAGTTAAATAAATACCTAAAAGATAATTGAATATGAATTCCACTCCGAATTCATTCTTTAATATCATGAAGTTCTTTTAGAGACAGCAGTGACTTCTCTTTCAACAATGAAGATAACAAAGGTAGAATCTTCTAAAAGATGAGGAAAAATTAATATTATTACACTTTCCTAGTTTTATAAAGATATTTTCAGACAAAAACTACTTAAAGTCAATTGTGTCTTCTTTTTGCGTTGTCTAAGGCAAATAGTATGCTTTTCCAATTTATGTCATTTGAGGAAAAACATCTAATGGCATAAAATAAGAGTAGGTTGACATCACATGTTTTCTTTTCCTTCCTTCCTCTCTTCCTTTCTTTCATCCTTTCTCCCTCCCTTTCTTCCTGTCTTTTTTCTTTCCTCTCTAATTTGAAAACAGAGGTGCAGATATCTCTTTGGATAGTGCTTATCATTTTGTTACGGTATATACCCAGAAGTGGGATTGCTAGATCACATGGTAGTCCTATTTTTAAATATTTCTGGCAGACAATTTTTTTTTCCTGAAATTCCAAGAGCTGCCACCACTTCCTGCCACCAATTGTTCCACCTTTTGCTATTACACAAAGTAGGGTGCCAGCTGTTAACTATCAATAGAACGCTGTACAGGGTACCACCAGAGGCGCTGACATTGTAATATCAATCTCATCCAAATGCTGGGACATTTTCATCATCAGCCAATACTAATGGCATAGAAGCCACTTTTCATTCCATTCAGAAAATGGGGAGAATCCCTCCCACCCTCCCCTGCTTTGTTAATACTCTAAATCAAATAAAGAGACCAAAAGAGAGAGAGACAGACAGGTAGACAAAGAGAGACACGAAGGGAAAGCCATGGAAAATGAAGATAGAGATTGGAGTGATGCATCTACAAGGCAAGGAACACCAAGGATTTTTGACACTACAGGAAATTAGGCAAGAGACGTGGAACAGATTTTCCCACAGAGCTCCCAGAAGGAAACAACCCTGCCAATACCTTCATTTTGGACTTCTGAACTCCAGAACTACAAAAGAATAAATTTCTGTTAAGTCATGAAGTTTGTGGTAATTTGTTTTGGCAGCCATAAAAAAATAATACATATGGCATGTTACACTTGATAATCTTTTTCTTTTTTTTTTTTTAATTTTTTTTTTTTAACGTTTATTTATTTTTGAGACAGAGAGAGACAGAGCATGAACGGGGGAGGGTCAGAGAGAGAGGGAGACACAGAATCAGAAACAGGCTCCAGGCTCTGAGCCATCAGCCCAGAGCCTGACACGGGGCTCGAACTCACGGACCGCGAGATCGTGACCTGAGCCGAAGTCCGATGCTTAACCGACTGAGCCACCCAGGCGCCCCTTGATAATCTTTTTCAAGACAATTATTTTCATTGATTCACAAGAGCCACTTAAGACACAGATCGTTGTCCTGATTTTATAGGTAAGAAAGCAGAAAAAGTGTTGTGTTGACATTCCTAAGATAGGATAGTGAGATATTTGGAGAGCTAATCCACTGGTGTTTTCTAGCTATCCATGACCATTCATTCACTCAGAAAATATTGCCAACCCCATTCTTTGTTCCAGATATTGTGCTTTTTGCTGAGAAGAGATAAGGATAATAAAGACAGACTCCTTGCCATCAATTTGCTTGCAGTCTATGTAACGACATATAGAATATAATGTAAACTTTGTAGAGCCATAAAGTCATGAAGAAGATACTTTCCTGTCAGTATGGAGCAGCAGTAGGGGTGGGGGTGCCAGTGGGTAACAATTTGAGCTATGGCCTCAGGATACCAGGATTAAATCAAAGAAATAGAAGAAAGACTTAAACTAATTTCGGTTTAAAATAATTATTATTTATAAAATGCTTTAAAGTTTTTAAAATATTTTTACATGATGATCTTTTATAATAAGTCATTGTCAGTATAATTAAGTGACTTACTCAAAGATAAGGAAGCTGAGATTTGGTAAACTGGTAAGGATATGAATCGAACTTGTGTCCGTTTCCTTATAATAGTATATCATACCAAACTGGTAGGAAATTCCATACAGTAAATAATTTACATTTCCTTTATTTTCTTTTCCATATTAATATCTTAGAACATTACATCTCATACCCTTCTATGTTAGCACTAATCATAATTATACTTAAATGATTATGTACTTTACTTATTTATGTAGTAGAATCCAATTCACAAGCACGTTAAATTTAGTCATCGTTTTTCTTTAGTTTTTCTTTACATAGTATAGTTCCTCAGTCTTCCTTATTCTTTCATTGGCTTGACATATTTTTAAGAATGAGAGCCATGCATTTTGTAGATTGTCTTCAATTTGGGTTAATCTGATATTTACTCATGATTAGATTTATGTGCATTTGGCAGAAATACCATAAATGTAATTTTGTATACATCTCAGTGCATCATATCAGGTGATATCTAGCAATCAGTACAGCTTGTTTCACCTAGATCATAGTTCCCACTTCCACTAAAATGAACCAGGATTCCTTGGAGAAATGCCTAATTTCAGAACCAAGGCTGGAAATATTCAGAATAATTCTTGAACAATTTGTTATGCCAGAAGGTAAGGAAGTTCTTAAATAATCATGATTACAAGCCAAAAGAACACAAACTCCAGTTTTAACAAGCTTTCACTGGACAAATCTGATAATTTGAGGACTATGTTAAGGAATAATAATAATGAGTTATAAAATATTGGTTAAAATAAGAATCCAGTAGTCTTGTCTGGCTGGCTCAGTCAGTGGAGTGTGTGACTCTTGATCTCAGGGTTACAAATTAGAGTATGCTTTGGGGGTAGAAATTACTTAAATTAAGAAAAAAAAAAGGAAAGAAAGAAAGAATCCACGAGTTCTTTATAAATAAACAAATAAATCAGAATTGTTCTTTTTAAATAGTATATGCAGAATATTTTTTAATAAAATTTATAAGGTCTAATAATCTTTCAGGTTTATTTGCTACTTATACATAGCAGCCACCACAGTGACTAACACACAATAAGTACTCACAACAAAAGTATTCACTATATCAATAACTGAATGAATAAATGAATGGACAGATAAGCAACAGATTCTTGTTGTGATTTTATTTTATTTTTGAAAAATAGCATAACCTTGACCAAAATATCTTCTATTTTTAGGTCAAAGTTACCCATGTGCAAAATAATAGCTGATGATAATCCTGACACTTGAAATCAAGATTCTGGATCAAGTATTCCTTCTAGATTTTTGAGTCTGTATAAATCAGTATGGGTTTTTCCTGAAGGTATTTTATGGTATGCCAAACTATTCCCTGGGAATCTGTATTATTACAGTAAGATATTCATGACACAAATTAATGTTGAACAGTACTTTGTGCAATGTTTATTAGGTGTAATAGAGGTATACCTATTTCATTGTTACATTTTTTTGTTACATTGAAAACCTGCCTGGTATTTACATATTTTACACTATTTGCTAAGTTCTGAATTCATCTAAGTATGACCAACAAGAAGATTCATATCTCATTACTTTCTTTATACAAAGAGCTGGACTATAATTAAAGTCACTTATAATTAAAGATTTAGGATTACAGGAAATAGTACAAGGGGGGGACACTGAATGGCTTATAAAATATATTCATATGAGAAACAGTTTTGCTGATCACTTTTTAATGATACTATCTTCTACATTTGAAGCCATTAAAAAAACTCAACATATTTTGTAAAAATTCTATTTTCATTCATATCTTACCCAACATTAGAGAGTGGGAGGGTGAATCACTCTATGGGTCATAAAAAAGGTGAAACTTGGAAGTTAAATTTCCAAAGACACAAAGAAAATCAAGGTTGAAGAGATGATAAAAATTATCAATGAGGAATCTTTGGGTAGCAAAGGACAAAAACCAAATTTAATGTAGCTTCAACCAAAATAAAAGTTTATTCCAAGAGTAGTGAAGTATCTCAGAATCCATGGAATAGAATGTAGCTGGTATCTGGGCCTTAAAAACAGTTAAACCGAAGAAACTGAATATTATAAATATTTTCACCTTAAGAATTCTCTCTGTCTGTCTCTCTTTCTCTCTCTTCTCCTTGTCTATGGTATTTAAAATAGAAACATGATTACTTAATACAATTCCTGAGCTTTAAATCTTACAATCATCAGGTATCTACCCCTACGCAGGATGTGGCTTGGAGAACATAGAAATGGTATACAAAATGGCTTCACTTTTTAGAACCATTTTCATGGAGGAAAAGAGAGGGAACTGTCCAAAAATGTTGCACTCAGTATAGTAACAATTATGGACAGCACATAGTTCCAGGTGCTTTATGTAGCAGTAATTATCCACAGTTGTCAGATGAGGAAATAAAAGCTCTAAAAAAGGACATACACTGTTCATGGCATTTGGTGGGTGGTGGAACCATCATTTGAACTCATTATTTATTTGATTCTAACAAATGTTTATGTCTTTGCTCAAGTTAAATAAAAACCAGCCATGTTTTTATTAATAGCCAAATTAAGAAAGGATTAATAAATATTTAGAGACAGAGATATAAGAGATTATAAGGAGCATGGAAATTGAATTGTTTTCTGTTTAAATTCTTATATTGGACTTCAAGTTCTGACCATAATAAAGTAACAGGGACTAGATTTAATTGTCACATTGTAAAAAAAATTAGAAAACTGAGTAAAATATATAAGACACAATTAGACAACAGCACAGAACTGTGATCTTTGAGAGAAAGCAAACAAATAAAAGTGAGCACTATGTCATAAAAATTTCCAGATCATACAGCAAGGAGAGTGTATTAGAATTTTTTAGAGAAACATAACCAATTGTGTGTGTGTGTGTGTGTGTGTGTATAAAGAGTTTTATTTTAAGCAATTGCTTTATGCATTATGGAAGCTGGCAAGGCCCAAATATTCAGGACGTGTTAGCAGGCCTTGAGACCCAAGATAGGGCCAAACAGAGCCAATGTTGCAATTCAAATCCTCAGTTTAAGAATTCCCTCTTGATGAGGGCAGACCAGTCTTTTGTTTAATCAATTCCTTCAACTGATTAGATAAGGTCCATCCACAATATAGAAGACAATTTGCTTTATTCAGAGTCCAGCAATTTAAAAGTTAATCTCAAGACAAAACTATAAACTTCTAGAAGATAAAATAGCAACTGTCCATGACTTTGGTTTGGCAATACCTTTTTATATACAATGCCAAAGGCACAATTCATGAAACAAGGAATTGATAAGCTTGACTTCATTAAAATGAAAATTTTCTGCCCTGTTAAAGACATCCCTAAGAGAATGACAAGAAAAGACTTGGACTGTGAGGGAATATATGCAAAAGACATATATGACAAAGTACCATTGTCCAAAACATACAAAGAACTCTTAAAACTCAACAGTAAGAAAACAACCTGATTAAAAATGAGCCAAAGACCTTAACAAACACCTCATGAAAGATAAGCAGAGGAAAAATAAGCATGTGAAAAGATGCTTCATATCATATGTCAACAGGAAAATGCAAATTAAAATAATGAGATATTTCTACATACCTATTAGAATGGCCAAAATCCAGAACACTGATACCACCAAATGCTGGTAAGAATATGCAGCAATGGGAACTTTCATTCCCATGGTGGGAATGGAATATAGCACAGCCACTTTGGAAGACAGTTTAGTTGCTTCCCACAAAGCTAAACATTCTCTTACCCTACAATCCAGCAGCTATATTCTTTGTATATCCCTAAAAGAATTAAAAACTATGTCCACACAAGAACCTGTATACAGGTATTTATAGCAGCTTTATACATAATTTCTCAAGCTGGAAACAACCAAGATGTCCTTCAGTAGATGAACAGATAAATAAACTGTAGTACATCCAGACAATGGAATATTTTTCAACACTATAAAAAATGTGTATTAAGTCATGAAAGGACATGGAGGAACCATAAATGCATATTGTTAAGTGGAAAAAGCCAATCTGAAAATGCTACATATTGAATGATTCCAATTATATGATATTCTGGCAAAACTGTGTATACAGTAAAAAGATTATTTATTGGGAGAGAGCCAAGATGGCAGAACAGCATGGAAGTTTTTTGTGCATCTCGTGTCCATGAAATACTGCCAGACCAACACTAACCTATCCTGCACACCTAGAAAACTGATCTGAGGATTAACACAACAATCTGCACAACCTGAACCACAGAATTCAACAGGTACGCGGAGCAGAGAGGTGAACTGGGGGAATGAAAAGCCGCAGAGGGCAGGGAGCCACTTTTGCATGTGGAGAGAGGACGGAGATGGGGTGGTGGCGGGGGGAGAATATGGGAAAAGCACTGCCCCCCCAAAAGCAGCTGGAGAGAAAGTGGAAGCAGCCTCAGGGACTGAACTAAAAAGGGAGAAAGGAGAAAGGAGAGGGTTTAAATTCCATTAAGACCATAAATAAGGGGAGCGCAAAGGCTGCAACTCTGCAGCTCCATACCTGGCGGTGCTCTGGTGGGAAGGGCGAATCCCCAGGAGCAGAGTGGGGTCCAGGGTTCTTCAGGCCACACAAGGAGAGGCGGTTCCCCTGCTGGGAGGATGTCTGGTAGAGGCTGTGTGGGTCCCACAAAGGCAAGGCCCCAGTGGACCCGGGGGGAACAGCCACATTCGCTGGTGCTGGAACAAGGTCATTAAGGGTGAAGCCTGGTGCCAGACGTGTGTTGTGATTTTCCATAATCGCTGAAATGCTGCTGCTACACTCTCTCGTGAACTTTTTCTGGGGCAGGCTGGTACCCGGCCATAGTCTCTGGGCATCGGCAGCAGCACAAACCCACAAACGTTCCTGGGTGTGGCTGGCACCTGGCATTTGCTCGGTGACACCCTCCGCAGAGGGGCAGAACGGGTCAAAGCCACAGTCCCTCAGAAGTGAGGGGTTGGGAAAAACAGCCGCATCTGACACAAAACTCAGGAGGGAAGAGCTCCCTGGGGCTCAGTCATGGACTGTGTAAAAGCGGGGAGTGGACAGAAGCCAGAGACAAAGGATGGGTGTGCGACTGCTGATGGGGTAGAACAGAGTTTAATAAATAGACACCGGGTAGCTGGGTGATGCCATTCTCTCTGCTTCTGCGCATGCTCATACGCACCGACAAGCACCACCATAATTCACCCCAGTAAGCTAAGCAACACCATGTAGTGGAGAATGCAGCCATTACACTAAGCCCTACCCAACTGGGCCAACCTGGCTCTTCAGGAACACAAGTCTCTCTGCCTGCTTAGTTTATGGACTATAAAGAGCTTCATAGTTTGACTTCTAGGGGAAAATCAAGTAACTTTAGTTTGTTAGCCAGTCCATCTATACAATGTTTTCTTTTTTTCTTTTCTCTCTCATTTTTCTTGAATACAGAAAGAAAAAATTCATTTTTATTTTCAATTTTTATTAAAAATATTTTTCTTTACTTTTTTCCTACTATATTTTTTATTTTGTGTAAATTTTTTCTAATTCTATTTTACTTTCATCATTTCATATTAGTCTACTTCAGTGTATTCATTTTTTCAAATTTTCAAAAGATTTCCTTTTTTTCTTCTTTCTTTCCCCTTTTTTCTCTAATCTATCAAGCCCCTTTCAATACCCAGACCAAAACACACCTAGGATCTGGCATCATTTATTCGATTTTGTGTGTTTGTGTGTGTTTGTTTCTAATTTTTAAATTTTAATATTTTTTTAATTTTTTTTTAATTTTTTTTACCTCATTAATTCTTTTCTCCCTTCAAAATGATGAAATGAAGGAATTCACCCCAAAAGAAAGAGAAGGAAGAAATAACAGCCAGGGACTTAACCAACACAGATACAAGCAAGATGTCTGAATCAGAATTTAGAATCATAATAATAAGAATACTAGCTGGAGTCGAAAATAGATTAGAATCCCTTTCTATGAAGATAAAAGAAGTAAAAGCTAGTCAGGATGAAATAAAAATGTTGTAATTGAGCTGTAATTACGGATGGGTACCATGGCAGCAAGGATAGATGAGGCAGAACAGAGAATAAGCAATATAGAGGACAAACATATGGAGAATAATGAAGCAGAAAAAAACAGGGAGATTAAGGCAAAAGAGCACGATTTAAGAATTCGAGAAATCAATGATTCATTAAAAAGGAACAACATCAGAATCATAGGGGTTCCAGAAGAGGAAGAGAGAGAAACAGGGGTAGAAGGGTTAAGTGAGCAAATAATAGCAGAAAACTTTCCCAACCTGGGGAAAGACACAGACATCAAAATCCAGAAAGCACAGAGTACTCCCATTAGATTCAACAAAAACCGGCCATCAACAAGGCATATCATAGTCAAATTCACAAAATACTTAGGCAAGGAGAGAATCATGAAAGCAGCAAGGGAAAAAAAGTCCCTAACCTACAAAGGGAAGGCAGATCAGGTTTGCAGCAGACCACAGAAACTTGGCAGGCCATAAAGGAGTGGCAGGATATATTCAACCTGCTGAATCAGAAAAATATGCAGCCAAGAATTCTTTATCCAGCAAGGCTGTCATTCAAAATAGAAGGAGATAAAAAAAGTTTCTTAGACAAACAAAAATTAAAGGAGTTTGTGACCACTAAACCAGCCCTGCAAGAAATTTTAAGGGAGGGACTCTCTGAAGGGAGAAAAGATGAAAACAACAACAACAACAACAAATAAATAAAGACCAAAAGAAACAAAGACCAGAAAGGACCACAGAACACCACCAGAACCTCCAACTATACAAGCAACATAATGGCAATAAATTCATATCTTTCAATACTCACTCTAAACGTCAATGGGAAGTCTTAGCCTCTGCAACCAGACAATACAAAGAAACAAAAGACATCTAAATCAGCCAGGATGAGGTCAAACTTTCACTCTTTGCAGATGACATGATACTCTATATGGGAAAACCCAAAAGATTCCACCAAAAAACTGCTACAACTGATTCATGAATTCAGCAAAGTTGCAGGATATAAAATCAATGCACAGAAATTGGTTGCATTCCTATACGTCAACAATGAAGCAACAGAAAGAGAAATCAAGGAATCAATACCATTTACAATTGCACCAAAACCCATAAAATACCTAGGAATAAATCTAACCAAAGAGGTGAAAAAATCTATACTGAAAACTATAGAAAGCTTATGAAAGAAATTAAAGACACACACACACACACACACACACACACACACACACACACAAAAGAAAAAGAAAAGGAAAAAGATTCCATGCTCCCAGATAGGAAGAACAAATATTGTTAAAATGTCGATAATACCAAAAGCAATGTACATATTCAATGCAATCCCTATCAAAATAACACCAGCATTCTTCACAGAGCTAGAACAAATAATCCTAAAATTTGTATGGAACCAGCAAAGACCCCGAATAGCCAAAGCAATCTTGAAAAAGAAAACCAAAGCAGGAGGCATCAGAATCCCAGACTTCAAGCTGTATTACAAAGCTGTAATTGGGGCACCTGGGTGGCTCAGTCGGTTAGGCGTCCGACTTCAGCTCAGGTCACGATCTCGCGGTCCGTGAGTTCGAGCCCCGCGTCAGGCTCTGGGCTGATGGCTCAGAGCCTGGAGCCTGCTTCCGATTCTGTGTCTCCCTCTCTCTCTGCCCCTTGCCCATTTATGCTCTGTCTCTCTCTGTCCCAAAAATAAATAAACATTAAAAAAAAATTAAAAAAAAAAGCTGTAATCATCAATACAGTATGGTACTGGCACAAAAACAGTTACTCAGATCAATGGAACAGAATAGAGAACTCAGAAATGGACCCACAAATGTATGGCCAACCAATCTTTGACAAAGCAGGAAAGACTATCCAATGGAATAAAGACATTCTCTTCAGCAAGTGGTGCTGGGAAAACTGGACAGCGATATGCAGAAGAATGAACATGGACCACTTTCTTACACCATACACAAAAATAAACTCAAAATGGATGAAAGACCTAAATGTAAGACAGGAAACCATCAAAATCCTCAAGGGGAAAGTAGGCAGAAACCTCTTTGACCCTGACCACAGCAACCTCTTACTCGACACGTCTCTGGAGGCAAGAGAAACAAAAGCAAAAATGAACCATTGGGACCTCATCAAAATAAAAGCTTCTGCACAGCAAAGGAAACAATCAGCAAAACTAAAAGGCAACCAGCAGAATGAGAGAAGATATTTGCAAACAACATATCAGATAAAGGGTTAGTATCCAAAATCTATAAAGAACTTATCAAACTCAACACCCAAAAAACCCTAAATAATCCAGTGAAGAAATGGGCAAAACACATGAATAGACACTTCTCCAAAGATGACATCCAGATGGCCAACTGACACATGAAAAAATGCTCAACATCACTCATCATCAGGGAAATGCAAATCAAAACCACAATGAGATAGCACCTCACACCTGTCAGACTGGCTAACATTAACAAACCAGGCAAAAACAGATGTTGGCAAGGATGCAGAAAAAGAGGATCTTTCGCATTGCTGGTGCGAATGGAAGCTGGTTCAGCCACTCTGGAAAACAGTATAGAGGTTCCTCAAAAAATTAAATAGAACTACCCTATGACCCAGCAATTGTACTACTAGGCATTTATCCAAGGGATACAGGTGTGCTGTTTCAAAGGGACACATGCACCCCAATGTTTATAGCAGCACTATCAATAATAGCCAAAGTATGGAAAGAGCCCAAATGCCCATTAATGGATGAATGGATAAAGAAGATGTGGTATATGCATACAATGGATTATTAGTTGGCAATCAAAAAGAATGAAATCTTGCCATTTGCAACTACGTGGATGAAACTAGAGGGTATTATGCTAAGTGAAATTAGTCAGTCAGAGAAAGATAAATATCATATGACTTCACTCATGAGGACTTTAAGACACAGAACAGATGAACATAAGGGAAGAGAAGAAAAATAATATAAAAAAAGGGAGGGGGAAAAACATAAGAGACTCTTGAATATAGAAAACAAACAAAGGGTTACTGGAGGGGTTCTGGGGGAGGGATGGGCTAAATGGGTAAGGAGCATTAAGGAATCCACTCCTGAAATCATTGTTGCACTATATGCTAACTAATTTGGATGTAAATTTAAAAAAAATTAAATTAAAGAAAACGATTATTTATTGCCAGGGGTTAAGGGAAGGGAGAGACAAGTTAGCAGAATACAAAACCATAATATTTTTACTATATCCATAGTTTTGCCTTTTTCAGAATATCATATAGTTGAAATCATATAGTATGTAGCTTTTTCGGATTGGCTTTTTTCAATAACCAATATGTGTTTAAGATTCCTCCATGTCTTTCTATGGCTTGTAATTGTGGATACATGCCATTATACATTTGTTCAGACCCACAGAATGTGCACCACCAAGAATGAGCCCTAATGAAAACTATAAACTTTGAATAATTGTGATGTGTCATTGAGGGCTCATCAGTTGTAACAAATGTACCACTCTGATAAGGGATGTTGATAATGAAGATAGCCAGCAGGAAGTATGTAGAAAAGTATGTAGAAGTATGTCGAATGGGAAAAGATATTTGAAAATGACATATTGGACAAAGGGCTAGTATCCAAAATCTATAAAGAACTCACTAAACTCCACACCCAAAAAACAAATAATCCAATGAAGAAATGGGCAGAAAACATGAATAGACACTTCTCTAAAGAAGACATCCAGATGGCCAACAGGCACATGAAAAGATGCTCAATGTCACTCCTCATCACAGAAATACAAATCAAAACCACACTCAGATATCACCTCATGCCAGTCAGAGTGGCTAAAATGAACAAATCAGGAGACTAAAGATGCTGGCGAGGATGTAGAGAAACGGGAACCCTCTTGCACTATTGGTGGGAATGCAAACTGCTGCAGCCACCCTGGAAAACAGTGTGAAGGTTCCCCCCCTCCCAAATTAAAAATAGATCTACCCTATGACCCAGCAATAGCACTGCTAGGAATTACCCAAGGGATACAGGAGCACTGATGCATAGGGGCACTTGTACCCCAATGTTTATAGCAGCACTCTCAACAATAGCCAAATTATGGAAAGAGCCTAAATGTCCATCAACTGATGAATGGATAAAGAAATTGTGGTTTGTATACACAATGGAGTACTATGTGGCAATGAGAAAGAATGAAATATGGCCTTTTGTAGCAACGTGGATGGAACTGGAGAGTGTTATGCTAAGTGAGATAAGTCATACAGAGATAGACAGATACCATATATTTTCACTCTTATGTGGATCCTGAGAAACTTAACAGAAGACCATGGGGGAGGGGAAGGAACAACAACAAAAAAAAAGGTTAGAGAGGGAGGAAGCCAAAACATAAGAGACTGTTAAAAACTGAGAACAAACTGAGGGTTGATGGGGGGTGGGAAGGAGGGGAGGGTGGGTGATGCGTATTGAGGAGGGCACCTTTTGGGATGAGCACTGGGTGTTGTATGGAAACCAATTTGACAATAAATTTCATATTAAAAAAAAGAAAATTTCTGTAACTTCTATTCTTATGAACCTATGAATTTTTACATATGAAAAATAATATTTTTTAAAAGTTAATCTTATCCAAAAACACCCTTACAGAAACATACAAAATACTGTTTGATCACATATCTGGGTACTAACCCAGTCAACTTGACACATAAAATTAGCCATCACAAAAAGAAATACCAAGAAAAGTACAGCAGTATCACTGACTTGAGAAGACACAGATTAGAATTCAGAATCTGAATTAACTGGAATTTGCAGGGCAGAATTATAAAAAAGAGGGATCTACTCAGAAAAGTTCTGGAAACCTAATTGGGTTCTCTTTGATTCTTACTAAGATGTACATGTCTTGGGTGAATCTCCACAATATTGAGAAATGGAGGATGGGGAAGCTATGAGCAAATGGTTCCAAGAGTTCTCAAAGGGCAAAAATTATTCAAATTTCCATCATCCAGAGTGAAGCATCTTTGTTGATCACTTGGGACATTCAGTAGCAAGCCAGAAAGGTAGGTCCTTCTGAATTATTAGTGCAATATAGCTGAAGTTTTCCTATAATAAAGATTACTCTATAACTGCCATGACAAAATTTAAGACCAAACTTATCAAATTTAGTCTCAAGATCCTATCAGAACCAATCCAATCCTTTTTAAGAAAAAAACAAAATCCAGACTTCTTTCTGTTTTTTAAAGATTTTTCCTATTCTGGTGGTTGCCAGGAGTTAGGGGAAGGGGAAGTGGGGTTTAATGGGCAGGTGGTTTTATTTTAGTGTGATTAAAATGATTTCAGAACTACATAGAGGTGGTAGTTGCAGAGCACTGGGAATGTACTAAGGGCCACTAATTGTATACTTTAAAATGGATAATTTTACTTTACATGAATCTAGCATCAAAAAAAAAAAAAAAAAGTGAAGAAGAAGAAGAGGAAAAAGGAGGAGGATGAGGAAGCTAGAGTAGCTACATTATTATCAGATAAAGTGGACTTTAGACCAGGAAAGATCACAATGGACAAAGAAGGTCATTTCATAGTGATAAATAGATTCATTTATCAAGAAGATATAATAACAACTCTTATAGGAATTAACAATAAGATATTCTGTTTCACTCTGGAAAATAAACCCAAGATCAATGGATGTTAGTTACAGGAAGGCAGCTTAATGTGAAGAACATTAACAGTAAATAGGTTCAACCAATGATTTAAAGAATATGGCTATAAGAAGTAATATGGCCTCAGGCCTGAGTTCCAATCCCAGTTCTGCTAATTAGTAGCATTGTGATCTTGTACAATTTACTTAACTACTCTAATCATCAGTTTCTTACCTGTAAAACAATAGTAATAAAATCTGCTTCCCATTGATGTCAGAATTACATGAAATTGTATCTGTAAAGCAGCACAGGACCTATAGTAGACGTTCATATATACAATACATATGATATATATACCATATACGATGGGGGTTTGGAGAGATGGTGGGGTTTCAGAGCTGACGGCCAAGAGAGAATTTTGAAGATGTTTTTGGTGCAAAAAGGTGATTTTATTAAAGCACAGGGACAGAACCCACAGGCAGAAAGAGCTGCACTGGGGTTATGAAGAGTAACTGCCTAAATACTGTGGAATTGGGGGAGATAAAGGCAAGAGGAAGTTTCTTAAAGGGATTTCCAAGTGCTAAAGACTCACAGATTACTGGAGGACTGGCTATTGTCAAGCTAAAGTGTTTTTTTGTTTTTTGTTTTTTTACCCTCTAGTAAAGCATTATTAAAATAGTAGGGAGTTCCTGGAGATTAGGCTATTGATAAGATTACCTTCTTGTAATTTATTAAGATATTTGTAAACTGATAAAGACTCTATCAGTTTAACCATTTGTTTTCTGTCCTTTCCTTTGTTCTCAGGCATCCAGGAGTGCCTGCCATGTGTCACAAGTATCCCACCTGGGGAGGAGGATGTTGTTAGCTTGTCCTTTGTCCTCAATTTGCCTTATGCTCCTTCATCAATATATACAAATATAATTACAAACAAGTACTGGAAGGTACTGATATAGGTGAAAAAGTACAATACATTTTACTATGGAAATAAAAATTTTAATGGGGAGAGAATACAAAAAAGGGTAGTTTTATAACAAAAGCAATGTTGGAGCTGAATTTTGCAGACTGTCAGGAGTTTCCTTCCTTTGCAATAATAGTGCATAATATGTAATATTATGTAATAGTGCATAATATATTAAATAGTGTATTTAATATTAAATGGAACCAACAAGATTTGAGACCCAATAAAAATTCAAAACCAAAAACCAAAAAGGCTTAGTTTATTTTCTCAGTGGGATATTTGCTATTTGAATAGTGTTAAAAGATGTAAGAAACTACTCTTTAACTCTGAATAATTTTATTGAAGGAGTAAAAAAGAATAGGATTAGTTAAAATATAGACAGAATAAAATACAATTTCTGGTTTTTTTCCTGTGTAGTTGCTCTTCAGTTTTGGGATAACAAATTTTTGGTTTTTGGTTTTTATTTAGAATTTTTAAAAAAATGTTTATTTACTTTTGAGAGAGAAAGAGGACACAAGTAGGGAAGGGGCAGAGAGAGGGAGACACAGAATCTGAAGCAGTCTTCAGGCACTGAGCTGTCAGAGCAGAGCCCAATGCAGGCCTCAAACTCACTGTGAGATCATGACCTAAGCTGAAGTCAGACGCTTAACCATCTGAGGCACCCAGGAGTTCCTGGGATAATAGTTTTAAGGTAATTTTGACTCTTTCTGTATTTAAGAATATCCCTATATAAAGGGACCATCTTTATATTATATGGAAATCTAGAGTGAATTTCTTCAATTTTAAGCCAGGTCTTTGGTCTCCAAAGTTCATGCTCTTTCTTATAATACATAAAACAGAGCTCCCTACTAATAATGAACGTCTTCATGAAATGGCAGGAAGGTATGTTATACAGTTCCAAAGAGAGTATTAACTATACATTCCCTGATAATGAGGCCAGGAGACAGATTGCAGTCAAACACTATAACAGAGAATATTTCATTGAGAAGATGATATTTGAGCAAATACCTGAAGGAAAAGAGAAAACTATAACTTTGTATATCTTGGAGAATGTTTCAAGAAGGGATATTAGCGAGAGCAGAGGGCCCTAGTCAGGAGAATGCCTGGAACACTTAAATGGCAACCTACTGTAGGAAACAGGCAAATGATAATTCCTGAGAACATTTTATAATGATCACTCTGGCTGCTATGTTGAAAATGGACTATATTTTGCCAAACACAGATGTGGAAAAAAGAGTTAATTCCTATCATAACAATCTAGGCAAGAGGAAATGTTCACTAGGATCAGCTTGATATGGATCAGCTTGATATGGAAAGCATGTGGAAAGAAGTGGCCAGCTGCAAATACATGTTGAATGTACAGGCAATGGGGAATGAATCTAGGATATGAAACAAAGAGAAGAATCAGCAATGTCTCCAATGTTTTTTGCCTGACCAAATAGAGAGATGGAGTTGCTATCAATTGAGATGGATAAAGCTGAAGGTAGAACACATTTGGGGCATAGGATTAGTAGTTTACTTGAACATATCAAGCATGAGATACTATTACCCAAGTGGAGACATTAAGGACAGTTGGATATACAAAGTCTGAGCTTGGGAAACACATTTGGTGATCATCAGCATAAAGATGGTATTCGAATCCATGAGACAAGATGAGATTATCAAGGAAGTGAAGATAAAAAAGATGATCAAAGACTGAGCCTTGGGTTTCTTCCACATTAGTCAATCTGGGAAACAGTAAGCATCGGCTGATGGGACTGAGAAAGAATGACCTATGAGCTACGAGGAAAACCAAGATATTGAGATATGAATATTATCAGGGAATGTATAGTTAATATTCTCTTTGTGAACCGTAATATGCCTTCCTGCCATTTCATGAAGATTTTCACTATTAGTAAGGAGCAATGGTTTATGTTTTATAAGAAAGAGCATGAACTATGGAGGCCAAAGACCTGGCTTAAAATAGAAGAAATTCGCCTCTAACCAACTCTATGAGCCTGGACAAGTTTAACCTTCCATTTTTCATCTGAAAAATATAAATAATAAACAGGTAAAATGTGTGCAAATAATAAATTTTATTTTTAGCATTTGATATAAAATAACCTATCCTTCAATTCCCCTGCCTACAATGAATAATTCTAATGGTTTATCATATTTCACTGTGTTTGCAGTAGTAGGAAATATCATATGGTTAATATGCTCTACAATTTCTCAGTACATGTTTAACTTCTAAAGGAACTGTGCTTTCTCTTTTTTATTTATCAGAAGAAAGTATTTTGGTTCTTTAACCCAAAGACTCGCATTTTTAGTTCTTACCTGTTCTGGCATAGTATAGTTTGCATAACTAGTAACAGGCCTTTCTCTTTTGGAAATCAACTTATTGTTGTGAAACATTCACAGACCTAGATTTCTAAATCCCTCAAAGTTTAATATTATGTTAACCTCCTGTAAATCATTGATTTTTAATAGCCTTAGAAGAGAACTTCCCCAGAAATTAAAACAAAGAACTAGTGGAATGAAATCTGAAATCTTCCTTTTATATCAACATCCCATGTTGTGGTGTGGTCCTGTTTAACATTCAATTAGTGGAATTCTAGATCCTAAAAAAAGTAATAGTCAAGCTAACTCCTTCCCTTCTCCCCTCTCTCAGCCTCCAGGGGCTATATCAAACAACAAACAAACAAACAAACAAACCAAGGTATCTTTCCTTCAAATCTCATATGTTGGAGCTATACCCATCTTTTAATGTCAGACAATGATACCAGTCTATATAAAAAATTTCTCAACTCAATCAATTAGAAATATCTAATTTTCACCACTTTATAATTATTCTTGTAAGCTGATTTTCTTGGACAAATCTATTAGCTACTCAAGAATAGAGACTAAGGTTTATGCATACATTTGCCTTTTATCATTTAAACTTAGAAGTTACTCAAAACTTCTAAGGCTGGCTGTACTCAAAACTTCTGGGCTGACTCAACAAGAGCAGAATTTTCAGGTAGCATGGAATATTCGCCAAGATAGACCACATTCCGGGCCATAAAACAAGCCTCGACAAATTTAAAATACTTGTAAGTTTTAGAGTATGTTCTCTGGACATAATGGAATCACCCTAGAAATCAATAACAGAAAGACAACTGAAGAATCTCTACACCGAGAAATGCCTAATAATCCATGGGTCAGGGAATAAGTCTCAAAAGAAATAAAATATAGAGAATGGAATGAAAATGAAAATATAAAATACCAAATATATGAGATGCCACTAAGGCCTTAAATCGACAGTCTGTTTTTACCTCAAAAAAAATATATATATCCAAAACAAATGATAAATAATGAAAATAATAAAGATGCAAACAGAAATCAATACAATTAAAAATAGAAAACCAATAAAACAAGAAGCTGCTTCCTTGGGAAAGGTGACAGGCAGATACAATAAAATTGATAAAGCTGTACTTAGGCTGCCAAAGGAAAAAAAAATGCTAGCAAAGACATAAATTACCAATATCAAGAATGAGACAAGAGACATCACTATAAATCTTGTAGCATTAAGAAGATAATAAGAAAATACTACAAATAATTCTGCATTCATAAATTCAATTTAGAAGAAATGGACACATTTATCAAAAACCACAAACTACTAATGTCCAATAAAGATGAAACAGTCAACCTAAATAGTCCTATTATCTTTAAAAGAGTTGAATTTGTAATTTAAGCACTCTCCAAAACAAAAACAAAGAAACAGAACCAGATGTTTTACTGGAAATTTTTACTAAAAAATTAAAAAATCGACACCAATTTTATACAATCTCTTTCAGAATATAAAAGAGAACATTTTTTATAATTTTTTTTAACGTTTATTTATTTTTGAGACAGAGAGAGACAGAGCATGAACAGGGGAGGGGCAGAGAGAGAGGGAGACACAGAATCTCAAACAGGCTCCAGGCTCTGAGTGGTCAGCACAGAGCCCGACGTGGGCTCAAACTCATGGACAGTGAGATCATGACCTGAGCCCAAGTCGGACGCTTAACCGACCAAGCCACCCAGGCGCCCCAACATTTTTTAACACATTGTACCAAACTAGTGTTAACAAGATACTAAAAATAGACAAGGAGAATACAAAACAAAAAGAAAGAATGGGGCGCTTCAGTGGCTCGGTTGGTTGAGCATCCATCCACTCTTGATTTCGGCCAAGGTCAAGATCCCAGGGTCATGGGATGGAGCCACCCTCAGCTGTGGAGCTTAAGATTCTCTCTCTCTCCCTCTGCCATTCTCCCCTGCTCACACAGGGGAACAGTCTCCCTCTGTCTCTAAAACAAAAAATAAGAAAGAGAAAGAAAGGAAGGAAGCAAAACAAAAACAAACTACAGACTAATACATCTCATGAGGTTAGACACAAAAACTGTCAACAAAATATTAGAAAATTGAATTCAGCAATGTACAAAAAGAATCATCCATCATTACCAAGTGGAATCAACTCCAGGTATGAAATACCAGTGAAGCATTTGAAAAATCAATCAATTTTATACACTATATCAACACAATAAAAAAGAAATATCCTATGACTATATTAATTGGCACAGAAAAAAAATATTTTACAAAATTCAACATTAAACCATAATAAAAACTATAAGCACATTTGTAATAAAGTGGAATTGCCTTAACCCGATAGAGTATCTACTGAACTTTTGCTATCATCAATACAGAGGGTGAAAGACTGAATATGCTACCTTTAAGATTGGGATGCCTGCTCTCACTATTCTTATTAAATTGGAAGTTCTAGTCAGTGCAATAGGGTGAAAAAAAGAAACAAGGCAAACAGATTGGAAAGGAAGAAATAAAATTGTCCCCATTCCCATGTGATATGACTGCATTGAAACTCTGAAAGACTACAAAAAAAAAAAAATGCTAAAACTATTAAATGAGATCAACAAGGTTGTAGGATTCAAGAGCAACATATAAATATCAATCACATTTTAATATACAAAAGCAAACATGTGGAAATCAGAATTTAAAACACAATACCACTTATAATTGCTCCAAAGAAAATTAAAGTCTTGGGTATAAATCTGATAAAACATACAAAGGACTGTATCCTAAAAATTACAAAATGTTGATGAAAGAAATAAAAGGAAAACTTCATGGATTCATGATTCATTGATTCGCAAATATAGATTGTAACACTCACCATTATAAAGACATCAGTTCTCTCTAAATTATTTACAGCTTTAATGCAATCCTATAAAAAAATACGTGTTGAAGACATACTTGATGATTAGGCACTTTATATACTGTACGTGTACACAGAGATAGGCAATTTATGTGTATTTACAGACATAAACTTTCATGATTTAATTCTATTAATGTCTTTAAAATTTCCTCCGTTGGTATGTTCTAAAAATTATTTAATTAACTTTTTGCTAGGTTGAAAGTGTTAACAAAACATCATTTGGCATTAAGCAGCCTATAGATTTTGACTTATTTCCAATGTACTGCATTTAAAAAAAATGTTATTTGACAATATTTTCAATGCATAGATTCTGAGATTCAGTTTTTTATCTAATAATAGTATAATTAACAGAAATGGGAGAGAGGTGGTGAGCCCTGAGTGTCTTTGGTTTTATTCCCAGCTTCTGATAATAAATCTTGAGGTCATCCTCATGTGCTTTTTTTCCACAGATGGTAAAACCATTTATTTTTAAATGTTTGGAATCACATCTTTCTCTACTGATCTTCAAAATTCACAGTGATTAGGGAATGGAGATCTTTGAAATAAAGTCCAAAAATCTGTCAGTTGCATTAAATAAAATCTAAATCTGACTTTTTAAGGACTACACCTTTCCACTCAAATAATGATTTACTTTTTTTTTTCCTCTCTGTATCTGTATTTGGTGGAATTGAAAATATTATCAGCTTCTTGGCTTGAATGAAGGAATGGCTGACACTTAATTCAATTTATTTTTATAAATGGTCTCAAAGTAAAATAATCAGACATTGAAGCCACATAGAAAAGTTATTATCATATTAAACTTATGTACATTCCTCATCTTCTTTAAAGGTCTGTGAGGTTGTTGCCTTGCCTGTGAGACCTCTCTGTTTCCAGACTAATGTTCCTTTTATGTCTCAGTATTGGAATACTCTCACATTCAAACCAGTTCAAGCAACAAAAAATTAATTTATTGTTTCATATAACTGAAAAGTTCAGGGACCAATTTAAGGTCTAGGAAAACTGAACCAAAAATACCATCAGAATTCTAGTTCTGCCCCTCAATTCTGCTTTCCTATGTGCTGGCTTCATCCTCGAAGAAATTCTTACCACAAAGCAGCCCCCCGAAAACTTCATATTTATACTCTACAGGACTGTAAGGCTAATGGAAAGAATGTTCTTCCTTCTAATAAATCCAGTTAAATTTCATGGATTGAATGATAAACCTGGTGTGAGTCAAGTGTTAATCCTTAGTCCATTTACTATAGATGGGATATGTGGTGCTTGATTAGATGTCCACTGAAATTTACAAGGGGTGTGTGGCATTGGATTTTTTGCTTAATGGTAATCGAGAATTTATTACTAGAAAATAGGAAATAGGTTCTGGACTGGCATAAATGAGATATCCATTGCAGCCCTGGAAACAATACAGACCCAACATAAATGCCTTAGATGAAATAATCAAAGCAATTAAAGAATAAAAGTACAAAATGAATTAAAGAATGCTGTGGAGTTTATACTCAGAAAAGCATTACTGCAGTTCCAGTTCTGCCACTTTCAAACCATGAGGACATGAGTAAATGACATGAATTCTGTAACTTTTTTTTTTTTTTTTGAGACAGAGAGAGACAGAGCATGAACGGGGGAGGGTCAGAGAGAGCAGGAGACACAGAATCAGAAGCAGGCTCCAGGCTCTGAGCCATCAGCCCAGAGCTCGACGCGGGGCTCGAACCCACGGACCGCGAGATCGTGACCTGAGCCGAAGTCAGACGCTTAACCGACTGAGCCACCCAGGCGCCCCGAATTCTGTAACTTTTTAAAAGGAATAAACAAAATGTGTATAATCCACTAATGGGATATTTAAGTATAGAGAAAAATACAAAAGCATTTAAAAAATAAAATTAATAAAACTGTTCAGCAGTTGTGTTGGAACGTAACCAAGATAATAAATTTTTTTTTCTAACGTTCATTTATTGTTAAGAGACAGAGAGAGACAGAGCATGAGCATGGGAGGGACAGACAGAGGAGGAGACACAGAATCCAAAGCAGGGTCCAGGCTCTGAGCTGTCAGCACAGAGCCCGAGGTGGGGCTCGAACTCACAAACCACGAGATCATGACTTGAGTTGAAGTTGGATGCTTAACCGACTGAGCCACCCAGGCACCCTGGAATGTAACCAAGATAATAAAATTAACCATAGTTTTATGTTTTAACAAATAGTTCAAGAATTAATTTAAAAAGACACATACCATCTAAAATAAAATAGTATCAAAATTATAAAGCATTGAAAAATAATGCCCATAAAAAAGAATAATGGCCTCTAAAATATGTGTAAGACTTTCATACAAAAGAAATATAAAAAATTCAAGTCAGGTTTATTAAGTTATAATTTGTATACAATAAGATCACCTTTTTCTGAATACAGTTCTGTAATTTTTAACAAACGCACACAGTCATTTGTTAGTGCGACTACTAACACAATTAAGATAGAGAACGTTTGCATCACCCCCGAAAATTCCCATATACTCCTTCATAGTCAATATACTTTCCCTGCATCTAGCCCCTGGCTATCACCATTTTTGTTCATTTGCTTTTAATGTCCTTATAGTTTTGGATTTTCCAGAACATCGTATTAATGGAATAATACAATTAGTGGGTTTTTAAATCTGGCCTCTTTCACTTAGCATCGTGTATGCAATTGCATTCATCCCTGATGTTGCATGCATCAGTAATCTCTTCCATCTTATTGTTGAATAAAATCTCATTCCACAGTGTTCCACAGCTGGTTTTTCTATGTTACAGTCGATTGACATTTGAGCTGTTTCCAGTTTGGGGCAATTATTAATAACATTGCAATAAACTTTTCCACACAGCATTTTGTTGTTTTGTAAACATAGGTTTCAATTCTCTTGGGTAAATCTCCAGGGGTGAGATTCCTAGGTCAAATGACAAGTGTTTAACTTTATAATAAATTACCAAACCGATTTTGAAAATGTCTGTGCCATTTTGCATTCCCACTGTTAATGTCTAAAACATTCCAATTCCTTCACACTCTTGCCAGCATTTGTTATTCTCAATTGTTTCTAGTTTTTGAAAGTTTTATTTTTAAAAAGTTTTATACTTTAAGTTTGATATTAATGTTTATCACCTATTTCAAATTAATCAATCTTTGTGTGGTGGAAAGTGGAATTGAGAAAGGTTTTGCATAAGAATATCTAAGAGTTTTAGCCCTATTTGCTTAAATGACTATTCTTTCCCAACTGAACTGCGTTAGCATTCTTGACGAAATTTAGTTAACTATATATTTGTAAGTCTATCTATGGACTCTTTCTTATCATTCTATGGGTCTATTCCACACTGGAATAGATTAAATAAATAGATAGTAATGATACAAAAATATGTACACAATTATACATAATTATATAAATATTTACTTTATTTTTTCATTTAATATTTATATAGCTTATAATGTTTATATAATTATACATAATTATTATATACATACCAAAAATAATAAAAATCCCTCTTAAGCATACATGGAGTATTTATAATTGTATTTTGTAACTACAAAGAAATTCTTGTAAAAACTTTCAAACACTTCACAGCAGACAAGACACATTCGGTGATCAAAAATAAGAAAAATTGAAACTTAAAGGGCTAAAAATTTGAATCAGGAACCTAGAAAAAAAAAACATACATTAAGCCTAAAGATCATAGATGAGAAACATAATAAAGATAAAAGCATAAATTAATAAAATAAAATTGTATAATATATCTTACATGAAGTATTACAGAGAATCAAAAAAAAAAAAAGGAAAGTGTGCAGCTAATTTACTGGTAAAACTAAGATATCATATTCTATAAAGATGCATATTTAGTTAATAACAGTACAACATTGGCTGGAAGGATTTCATATGTATCAAATTTATCATGGTGGTTACTCTAGGAGAGACAGGGAAAGAGGTAAACCATACTGAGCTGGAGAACAAAAGAGATTTTTAATTTTATCTATAAGATCGTTTCTTTAATTAAAAAATATATGTGAGTTTGTGTGTGCATGAAACATTGATATTTACAATATCCTTCTAAGCATTTTCTGTGGTTTTAAATATTTTGAACCAAAATATTGCTTTAAGATCAAAATTAGCTAGTCATTGCAAAACTTGTCATAAATGGCAAAGCACTAAATACTAGTAAGACATACAACCCTTCTTTGAACAACGTTTTAGGCAAATCATGTACCCATTTCTTATGAAGTACTGATTGATAAATAAATGCACTTTCAAAACTCTTCAATCTTTTCACTACTTATCATGTAATTGATAATTGTGAAGTGAATAACCAGTGACCAACTTACAAGTGCCCAGAAAGTATGACAATAACAAAGTAAGGGACCAGACGGAGGTGGGAGTGGCGATGTGGAGGTGTGCACGCCTTGCCAACGTTCCACTCCACGTCAGCTCACTGTCGACGCTCAGTAAATGTTAAACAACAACAATAATAATGGGTACCATCTGCATGCCAAATTTAGAGTGGTAGAAACATACAGGATTGACAGCCCTAAAGGCCAGACTTCCCTCCCTGATTATTCCCAACATGTACAGCATTTGTCTTAGCTCAGTTAATAGCATAAATAGTCTCTCACTCAGGAAAAAAGCCACTGTTTTCTTTCACTCTACCCTCTCCATCATCGCTCATGCACCCTTCCAGAAACTTACCTGTCTCCAGTCTCTGCCCCTTATAACACATGCTGAACCTTGCTGTTGGTTGTTTACATGAAAAAATAAAAAAAGATAAAAATTCAAATCTAGTTGTATTAATTATGTGCTTAGAAAACCTCCAATCATGTTTCACTGTCTAAGAGAATAAAATATTAATATTTCAGCTTCTATGCAAGGCTTCTTAATGTATTGCCTCAACTCATATTTCCAATGTAATAGCATGCTATGTCACTTGAAAACCTTCTCCTGCATCCTGTGCATAACACATACGAGGCTAATTGACGTTTCCCAAATAAAACATCCCATGCCTTTTTAAGTCTTCACACTCTTTCCTCATTGTGAAGTGATTTCCTTATCTCTCTGCCTGTCGGATTCCTACCCATTCTTCAAAGCTCAACTTGTCTTTTCCTTTGTGAGGGCATCACTGATCCTCCCAGGAGAATCTAATTTCTCTTTCATTTCCTTTTTAACACATCATTGGTGTCTTTCACACTGTATTATATCTGTGTTACCTTAATAATTATAGCTAAAATTCATTTATTTAAAAAAAATTTAAAGTTTATTTATTTATTTTGAGAGAGAGAGAGAGAGCGCCTGGGAGGGACAGAGAGGAAGGAAGAAAGAGAGAATCCCAAGCAGGCTCTTTACTATCAGCATGGGGCCTGATGTGGAGCTTGAACTCACAAACCGTGAGATCATGACCTGAGCTGAAACCAAGAGTCAAATGCTTAACCTGCTGAGCTGCCCAGGTACCCTTACAGCTAAAATTTATTAAACACTGTGCATCAGACATTTTTCTAAGTTCATTTTGTGATTACATTAAAATTATTATACTATTATATATTAACTCATATAATCTTCACAACAACCCAAGAAGAGTATTATTACCTATTCTATACGTGAGAGAAATAAAATACAGAGAAATCAACTAATTTGACCAGAGCTAGTAAGTGATATAGCTGGGATTCAAACTCTGGTAAGCTGCTTGTCTTGCTACTAGATTGAGTTACTTTAGAGCAAGTGACTGCCTTATTTTCAATTTGCCAACCTTTTTTTTTTTCATTTTATTTATTTATTTTGAGAGAGAGGGTACATGTACACATGCACACATGGGTGAGGGGCAGAGAGGGAGAGAATCCCAAGCAACTGTCAGCGTGCAGCCCAATGTGGGGTTTGGTCTCCTGAACCCTGAGATGAGATCATGACCTGAGCTGAAATCAAGAGTCAGAAGCTTAACCAACTGAGCTACCCAGGCGCCCCATCAATTCACCAGTTATCGCAATTAACTAACTTAATTGCAATAAACATTTTGCAATATATACCTGTATCAAATCATCACATCTATATACCTTAAACTTACATAATGTTATATGTCAATTATATCTCAATAATTTCTATCTTGATACCATTCCCCAACCTACATAAACATCTAATTCATCATAACAGAGCTTTATATAGCTAGTAAATAAACTATGGAAAGTAATAAGAAAAAAAGTTTCAATTGGTATCATTTGAAGACAATGATATTATTATTATTATTTTTTTTTTTATTATTACAGTAGTCCTCCCTTATCCATGGGGGATATGTTATAAGACTTCCAATGATGCCCTGAAACTGTAGATATTTTCAAACCCTGTATGTACTGTGTTTTTTCCTATACATACATACTATGATCCAGTTTAATTTGTAAATTAGGCACAGTAAGAGATCAACAACAATAGTTAATGATAAAGTAGAACAATTATAACAATATACTATAATAAAAGTTATGTGAATGTGGTCTTTCTCTCTTTCTGAAAATATCTTCTTTTACTGTACTTATGCTTCTCCTTGTGATGATGTGAGATGATAAAATGCCCTCATGATGACATGAAGTGAGGTGAGTGATGTAGGCACTGTGAGGTAGCATTAGACTACCAATGACCTTTTTAAAAAATTTATTTATTTTGAAAGAGTCAGAGAGAGAGAGAGAGGGAGAGAGAGAATCCCAAGCAAGCTCCATGCTGTCAACGCAGAGCCCGACGCGAGGCTCAAACCCACGAACCAGGAGATCATGACCTGAGACGAAATCAAGTGTTGGACAGACACTTAACCTATGGAGCCACACAGGTGCCCCTACCAGTGACCTTCTGATGATACTTTTAGACCACAGTTGACCACAGATAATGGATACTGTGATAAGCAAAGCCGTGGATAAAGAGGGACTACTGTGTCCAACTAATATTATTTCAACAAAGAAAAATTAAAACAGCTCTCAGGTCTCTATCCTTTCCTCTCCAGGAATGGAAACTAAACAGGCCTTGGAGTTCTTTAGTTCTAGGTTATCGTCCCTACTAGGAGTAATTAATAACTATTCTGTTTCATGCCCTCAGACTGGAGGTGTAACCCTGAAGGCATGTTCAACATACACAAGCAGTGTTTTGGAAGGCTTAGATCAACTTATCCACAAGGAAACCCTAGGAATTGTACAAAGGGAGAATGTAATGGCTAAATGTTTCTGTCCACCCCACCCCCTGCCACCTGCCCTGCCAAATTTATACATTAAAGTCCTAAACCCCAATGTGATGGTATTAGGAGGTGGAGCCTTTGGGAGATAGTTAGGTCATGAAGGTGGAGATGTCATGAATGTGATTATTGCTCTTGTAAGAAGGGACAGGAAAGCTTGTCCCCTCTCTCTCTGCACCATATGAGGAGACAGTCATCTGTAAACCAGGATGCATGCCTCACCAGACACTGGACCTGCCAGCATCTTGATCTTGGACTACCCAGCCTCCAAAACTGTGAGAAATAAACGTTTATTGTTCCAGCTACCCAGTCTATGGTGATTTGTTATAGCAGCCAGAGTTGACTGGAAAGAGTCACCTTGGAAACTGGCTGGATATGGTCTCTTTGAAAATGGATGGAAAATAACCACGTGGGTTCCTTTAAAGGCTATGCTCAAAGGACTTCAGCACTGGGGAAGGTTGAGGACCTCTATATACTATGAAGACACCAATCATAAAGGTCTTCTTTCACAACACAATGACTGAGAAACCAAGGAAAACAATGATACTGATGGAAATAACCAGACTTTTAAGGCTCCTCTACATGAACACAGTTGTTAGGACCATGTAAGTTCCAGAGAGGGCAAGGGGTCCACTAAAAATTGATAATCAACTTATTTCCAATCTTAAAAAGTTGGGAGTATACAGGAAATTATAATTTGATTTAGAAAAATAAGAAAATGCCATAGAACATTTAACACCTATTAGACTTAATGAGTGAATTGATTTATCAAACCACAGTTTGGAACCCATTTGTAAAATACTTGAAAGTTTATAGAGAATAGACAAAATTTTTGTCTTTTTTTTTGTTTTTTGTTTTTTTAATAAATCCTGAAATCTGTTGGCTTTCTCAATAAATCTATTGAGAAATAGTAGTGACAATGTGGCTAAATCCATCAAAACATTGATGAAGTCACATAATTTTATATAATAAGGAATTATAAAAAGTGAATAGAGTATCATTTTTCATTTTCTAAAAGAGCCAATCACACACGCACACAAAATGGAAGAATTTACAACTTAAAAAAAAATATCCCTATTTGTCTAAATCCTAATGTCATTAATTCCTTCTGCAGGAATAACATCACAGGAGTAAAAAGTTATATATGAAAAGATGTCCATCACAGTTTTATTCATAAATTCAAAAAGTTGGTAACCAAAATTATGTAATTCATTCAAATTGGGACATGATTTACAGAGCAAGGTGGCACTAAAAATGAATCACAAGTATTTTTTTTTTTTTTGGATCCTATTTATTTATTTATTTATTTATTTTTATTTTTTTTTCCAATATATGAAATTTATTGTCAAATTGGTTTCCATACAACACCCAGTGCTCATCCCAAAAGGTGCCCTCCTCAATACCCATCACCTACCCTTCCCTCCCTCCCACCCCCCATCAACCCTCAGTTTGTTCTCAGTTTTTAACAGTCTCTTATGCTTTGGCTCTCTCCCACTCTAACCTCTTTTTTTTTTTTTTCCTTCCCCTCCCCCATGGGTTTCTGTTAAGTTTCTCAGTATCCACAGAAGAGTGAAACCATATGGTATCTGTCTTTCTCTGTATGGCTTATTTCACTTAGCATCACACTCTCCAGTTCCATCCACGTTGCTACAAAAGGCCATATTTCATTCTTTCTCATTGCCACGTAGTATTCCATTGTGTATATAAACCACAATTTCTTTATCCATTCATCAGTTGATGGACATTTAGGCTCTTTCCATAATTTGGCTATTGTTGAGAGTGCTGCTATAAACATTGGGGTACAAGTGCCCCTATGCATCAGTACTCCTGTATCCCTTGGGTAAATTCCTAGCAGTGCTATTGCTGGGTCATAGGGTAGGTCTATTTTTAATTTTCTGAGGAACCTCCACACTGCTTTCCAGAGCGGCTGCACCAATTTGCATTCCCACCAACAGTGCAAGAGGGTTCCCGTTTCTCCACATCCTCTCCAGCATCTATAGTCTCCTGATTTGTTCATTTTGTCCACTCTGACTGGCGTGAGGTGATATCTGAGTGTGGTTTTGATTTGTATTTCCCTGATAAGGAGCGACGTTGAACATCTTTTCATGTGCCTGTTGGCCATCCGGATGTCTTCTTTAGAGAAGTGTCCATTCGTGTTTTCTGCCCATTTCTTCACTGGGTTATTTGTTTTTCGGGTATGGAGTTTGGTGAGCTCTTTATAGATTTTGGATACTAGCCCTTTGTCCCATATGTCATTTGCAAATATCTTTCCCATTCCGTTGGTTGCCTTTTAGTTTTGTTGGTTGTTTCCTTTGCTGTGCAGAAGCTTTTTATCTTCATAAGGTCCCAGTAATTCACTTTTGCTTTTAATTCCCTTGCCTTTGGGGATGTGTCGAGTAAGAGATTGCTATGGCTGAGTTCAGAGAGGTCTTTTCCTGCTTTCTCCTCTAGGGTTTTGATGGTTTCCTGTCTCACATTCAGGTCCTTTATCCATTTTGAGTTTATTTTTGTGAATGGTGTGAGAAAGTGGTCTAGTTTCATTCTTCTGCATGTTGCTGTCCAGTTCTCCCAGCACCATTTGTTAAAGAGACTGTCTTTTTTCCATTGGATGTTCTTTCCTGCTTTGTCAAAGATGAGTTGGCCATACATTTGTGGGTCTAGTTCTGGGGTTTCTATTCTATTCCATTGGTCTATGTGTCTGTTTTTGTGCCAATACCATGCTGTCTTGATGAATATAGCTTTGTAGTAGAGGCCAAAGTCTGGGATTGTGATGCCTCCTGCTTTGGTCTTCTTCTTCAAAATTACTTTGGCTATTCGGGGCCTTTTGTGGTTCCATATGAATTTTAGGATTGCTTGTTCTAGTTTCGAGAAGAATGCTGGTGCAATTTTGATTGGGATTGCATTGAATGTGTAGATAGCTTTGGGTAGTATTGACATTTTGACAATATTTATTCTTCCAATCCATGAGCAGGGAATGTCTTTCCATTTCTTTATATCTTCTTCAATTACCTTCATAAGCTTTCTATAGTTTTCAGCATACAGATATTTTACATCTTTGGTTAGATTTATTCCTAGGTATTTTATGCTTCTTGGTGCAATTGTGAATGGGATCAGTTTCTTTATTTGTCTTTCTGTTGCTTCATTGTTAGTGTATAAGAATGCAACTGATTTCTGTACATTGATTTTGTATCCTGCAACTTTGCTGAATTCATGTATCATTTCTAGCAGACTTTTGGTGGAGTCTATCGGATTTTCCATGTATAATATCATGTCATCTGCAAAGCGAAAGCTTGACTTCATCTTTGCCAATTTTGATGCCTGTGATTTCCTTTTGTTGTCTGATTGCTGATGCTAGAACTTCCAACACTATGTTAAACAACAGCGGTGAGAGTGGACATCCCTGTTGTGTTCCTGATCTCAGGGAAAAAGCTCTCAGTTTTTCCCCATTGAGGATGTTGTTAGCTGTGGGCTTTTCATAAATGGCTTTTATGATCTTTAAGTATGTTCCTTCTATCCCGACTTTCTGGAGGGTTTTTATTAAGAAAGCGTGCTGGATTTTGTCAAAGGCATTTTCTGCATCGATTGACAGGATCATATGGTTCTTCTCTTTTTTTTTATTAATGTGATGTATCACGTTGATTGATTTGCGAATGTTGAACCAGCCCTGCATCCCAGGAATGAATCCCACTTGATCATGGTGAATAATTCTTTTTATATGCTGTTGAATTCGATTTGCTAGTATCTTATTGAGAATTTTTGCATCCCTATTCATCAGGGATATTGGCCTGTAGTTCTCTTTTTTACTGGGTCTCTGTCTGGTTTAGGAACCAAAGTAATACTGGCTTCATAGAATGAGTCTGGAAGTTTTCCTTCCCTTTCTATTTCTTGGAATAGCTTGAGAAGGATAGGTATTATCTCTGCTTTAAACATTGGTAGAACTCCCCTGGGAAGCCATCTGGTCCTGGACTCTTATTTGTTGGGAGATTTTTGATAACCGATTCAATTTCTTCGCTGGTTATGGGTCTGTTCAAGCTTTCTATTTCCTCCTGATTGAGTTTTGGAAGCGTGTGGGTGTTTAGGAATTTGTCCATTTCTTCCAGGTTGTCCAATTTGTTGGCATATAATTTTTCATAGTATCCCCTGATAATTGTTTGTATCTCTGAGGAATTGGTTGTAATAATTCCATTTTCATTCATGATTTTATCGATTTGGGTCATCTCCCTTTTCTTTTTGAGAAGCCTGGCTAGAGGTTTGTCAATTTTGTTTATTTTTTCAAAAAACCAACTCTTGGTTTTGTTGATCTGCTCTACAGTTTTTTTGGATTCTATATTGTTTATTTCTGCTCTGATCTTTATTATTTCTCTTCTTCTGCTGGGTTTAGGCTGCCTTTGCTGTTCTGCTTCTATTTCCTTTAGGTGTGCTGTTCGATTTTGTATTTGGGATTTTTCTTGTTTCTTGAGATAGGCCTAGACTGCAATGTATTTTCCTCTCAGGACTGCCTTCGCTGCGTCCCAAAGCGTTTGGATGGTTGTATTTTCATTTTCGTTTGTTTCCATATATTTTTTAATTTCTTCTCTAATTGCCTGGTTGACCCACTCATTCTTGAGTAGGGTGTTCTTTAACCTCCATGCTTTTGGAGGTTTTCCAGACTTTTTCCTGTGGTTGATTTCAAGCTTCATAGCATTGTGGTCTGGTAAACTTATGAAGGGCTGTTTTGTGACCCAGTATATGATCTATCTTGGAGAATGTTCCATGTGCACTTGAGAAGAAAGTATATTCTGTTGCTTTGGGATGCAGAGTTCTAAATATATCTGTCAAGTCCATCTGATCCAATGTATCATTCAGGGCCCTTGTTTCCTTATTGACTGTGTGTCTAGATGATCTATCCATTTTTGTAAGTGGAGTGTTAAAATCCCCTGCAATTACCACATTCTTATCAATAAGGTTGCTTATGTTTATGAGTAATTGTTTTATATATTTGGGGGCTCCGGTATTCGGCGCATAGACATTTATAATTGTTAGCTCTTCCTGATGGATAGACCCCGTAATTATTATATAATGCCCTTCTTCATCTCTTGTTACAGCCTTTAATTTAAAGTCTAGTTTGTCTGATATAAGTATGGCTACTCCAGCTTTCTTTTGGCTTCCAGTAGCATGATAAATAGTTCTCCATCCCCTCACTCTCAATCTAAAGGTGTCCTCAGGTCTAAAATGAGTCTCTTGTAGACAGCAAATAGATGGGTCTTGTTTTTTTATTCATTCGGATACCCTATGTCTTTTGGTTGGCGCATTTAGTCCATTTACATTCAGTGTTATTATAGAAAGATACGGGTTTAGAGTCATTGTGATGTCCGCATGTTTTATGCTTGTAGCGATGTCTCTGGTACTTTGTCTCACAGGATCCCCCTTAGGATTTCTTGCAGGGCTGGTTTAGTGGTGACAAATTCCTTCAGTTTTTATTTGTTTGGGAAGACCTTTATCTCTCCTTCTATTCTAAATGACAGACTTGCTGGATAAAGGATTCTTGGCTCCATATTTTTTCTGTTTAGCACACTGAAGATATCGTGCCAGTCCTTTCTGGCCTGCCAAGTTTCAAAAGAGAGATCAGTCACGAGCCTTATAGGTCTCCCTTTATATGTGAGGGCACATTTATCCCTTGCTGCTTTCAGAATTTTCTCTTTATCCTTGTATTTTGCCAGTTTCACTATGATATGTCGTGCAGAAGATCGATTCAAGTTACGTCTGAAGGGAGTTCTCTGTGCCTCTTGGATTTCAATGCCTTTTTCCTTCCCCAGTTCAGGGAAGTTCTCAGCTATTATTTCTTCAAGTACCCTTTCAGCACCTTTCCCTCTCTCTTCCTCCTCTGGGATACCAACTATGCGTATATTATTTCTTTTTAGTGTATCACTTAGTTCTCTAATTTTCCCCTCATACTCCTGGATTTTTTTATCTCTCTTTTTCTCAGCTTCCTCTTTTTCCATAACTTTATCTTCTAGTTCACCTATTCTCTCCTCTGCCTCTTCAAGCCGAGCTGTCGTGGTTTCCATTTTGTTTTGCATTTCGTTTAAAGCGTTTTTCAGCTCCTTGTGACTGTTCCTTAGTCCCTTGATCTCTGTAGCAAGAGATTCTCTGCTGTCCTCTATACTGTTTTCAAGCCCAGCGATTAATTTTATGACTATTATTCTAAATTCACTTTCTGTTATATTATTTAAATCCTTTTTGATCAGTTCATTAGCTATTGTTATTTCCTGGAGATTCTTCTGAGGGGAATTCTTCTGTTTGGTCATTTTGGATAGTCCCTGGAGTGGTGAGGACCTGCAGGGCACTTCCCCTGTGCTGTGGTGTATAACTGGAGTTAGTAGGCGGGGCCGCAGTCAGTCCTGATATCTGCCCCCAGCCCACCACTGGGGCCACAGTCAGACTGGTGTGTGCCTTCTCTTCCCCTCTCCTAGGGGCAGGATTCACTGTGGGGTGGCGTGGCCCGTCTGGGCTACTTGCACACTGCCAGGCTTGTGGTGCTGGGGATCTGGCATATTAGCTGGGGTGGGTAGGCAAGGTGCACGGGAGCAGGAGGGGCAGGCTTAGCTTGCTTCTCCTTAGGTGATCCACTTCAGGAGGGGCCCTGTGGCAGCGGGAGGGAGTCAGATCCGGTGCCGGAGGTTTGGCTCCACAGAAGCACAGAGTTGGGTGTTCGCGTGGAGTGAGCAAGTTCCCTGGCAGGAACTGGTTCCCTTTGGGGTTTTGGCTGGGGGATGGGCGGGGGAGATGGCGTTGGCGAGCGCCTTTGTTCACCACCAAACTGAGCTCTGTCATCCGGGGGCTCAGCAGCTCTCCCTCCCTTTGTCCTCCAGCCTTCCAGCTTTCTGAGCAGAGCTGTTAACTTATGACCTCCCAGACGCTAAGTCACGCTTGCTGTCGGAACACACTCCGTCCGGCCCCTCCGCTTTAGCCAGCCAGACTCAGGGGCTCTGCTTGGCCAGCAGGCTGCCCCTCCACCCTGGCTCCCTCCCGCCAGTCCGTGGAGCGCACACCACCTCGCCGCCCTTCCTACCCTCTTCCGTGGGCCTCTCGTCTGCGTTTGGCTCCGGAGACTCCGTTCTGCTAATCCTCTGGCGGTTTTCTGGGTTATTTAGGCAGGTGTAGGTGGAATCTAAGTGATCGGCAGAACGCGCAGTGAGCCCAGGGTCCTCCTACGCCACCATCTTCCTCGGGTCCTGAATCACAAGTATTTTTTGATCTAGGACAGTCATATGTTAGGACTATCTCTTGAAAACTAGAAACTATGGCTATAGCAACAATAAATTCAATTAGGTACATTATAGTCTACTTATTTTAAATAACGGCTATGGAGACTCTGCTTACAATTCATGTTCAATTCAACTCGACATACTTGTATTACATAGTGGACATATAGTAGCGACAAAGACAGGTACTATGGGAGTACCTGTAGTAGGTCCTTTGGGAGCTGAAATTTTATTGGCTTATAAAACTACATCTATACTGCGATTTCACCATGTAAACATTGTCAACATATGTACTAATAATTAAAAATAAAAAAGGAAAAGAAGACCCAGTGCCAGACTTTATGGTAGTGAGTAAAACTTGGGGTGATTTTTTTCACTTTTTATTTGTTATTTCTAACATATTGTTTAGGTAATAATACATTTAGAAAAAAAATAAATGATGCCTAACAATTATTCAAACCATCAGCATTAAGTTTTTTGAGCTCTATTATATAATAAGTAAATGCTTTACTAAGATTGCCTCCTATAATCTTTGCAATAACTGTGTATGATAAACCTGATGTTTAGAGGAATTAAATAATTGGCCTAAGATCAAATATACGATAAGTGTCTAAATCCAGAGTCAAATGCCTGATTTCAAAAGCTCTGTTCTTAATCACTATCGCTTACCCGCCAGAGAAGGCCCTGTCTTCCATGTGGATGTTATACACCTCACTTAATTTCCTGTTGGTTCCATACTTAACATTAAACATTCAAAATAACAACTTTAAATCTGGCCGTGACCCAATGCAAAGTCTCCCAGGAGATTGCTGGCCCCATATCAGAGATCCCAGATGGGAAATCCATACAAGCCTCCTTCCTAGGCCTACTTTGGCAGCAAGTATTTCAATCCCAGATGGAAATGGCAAGTGAACAAAACCAAACTGAACAGCTCAAATAGGCAGGATTGATCCTGTTATCTTAAATCAAATTTTTAAAAAGTTAAAATCAGAATGGGGGCGCCTGGGTGGCTCAGTCAGTTAAGTGTCTGACTTCAGCTCAGGTCATGAGCTCATGGTTCCTGAGTTTGAGGCCCACACTGAACTCCGTGCTGATGGTGCAGAGCCTGCTTGGGATTCTCTCTCTTTCCCTCTCTCTCTGCCCCTTCCTGACTTGCACTTTCTCTCTCTCAAAATACACAAATTTTATTTTTAAAAAAGTTAAAATCAGGAGACAGATAATTGATTAGATTTTTTCAGGTTGTCTTTTAACTATAAAATGTAGCCCTCTAAATTATAGTGACCAACCGGAAAAATCAATACACTTTTTGCAATACATTCTACCCTTTGACAAACCACTTTTATGGGTTTTCTATTAGGTCTATTGTGTTGTCATCATGCTTTTTATACCTATTTCACCTAACCCTATTTTGTATACCAGGTACTCATTATTTAATAAGAAAGCAAAGATTTTTTCCCTCTTGATAATGCAGTAAACCCAAATGTTAACAGAAATAAGACGTTCTATTTATAACTTAACCTTAGCTGTAGAGGTTAGGTTCACCCTCACCCTGCCCTACTGCCCAAACTGTAATATTCCCAAGAATGCAGTATTAATATCAGGGTAATGCCCCATCTGCTGCAAATGGAAAAGACATATTTTTTGGCGTAGAAATGTTCTAGGCTAAATCATTATTCCATCAGTCATCTAGCTGTGTAACTTTGGACAATTTCTGTAATCTCTCTGACTTTTAGTGTCAGTGAGCAAGGGGACTAAAGGTAAAAGATGGTTTAGTGGGCAAAGGTCAGTTTATAAATGAATTTTCCTCATAAACACCAATATCTCAGATTTTATTCTGCAGGAGAAATATTATTTCTATGAGAGGTTTTGCTTTCTTTCTATAAACCCTGATATTAATGGCTATGTCTAAGGGATGTGTTGTGTCTCTGGTGACAGTGTGAAAGTCTTTGTTTGACTACCATGTGCTTTTTGTGTCTGTGCCTGTGGTCTATATTCCTTTTTGGTGACTGCCCACATGGATACTGAATGATCCTCCTTTGCTTCAAAGGAGTCTCACTTAGAAGTTTACATTTTATCAAAAGAAAAATCCACAACTGTTGAACAGAAACTTAAATATACAATATAAAGTGAAATTAAAAATCCCCTCTTCAAGACCTCATGAGGGCCCCACACAAAGGGCAGGATGCCCCACTAGTCTTAGAGCTGTTCCGTGCAATCGTTTCATGTGTGAATGCATACTGAGAACAGAAACCAAAAATCACTAAGCAGAAATTCGAAGAGGCTATGATTCACATTTTAAGAGAATTCACGGAAGGCTGCCTTTAAGAGAAATTTCTTAATGTATATAAAAGGCGTATTATTGTTTTTGGATTACTTTTAAAGTAATCCCTCCTCCTTTGTACCCCATATTATTACAGAAAAGGTTAGAAGCATCTTATGATAAAAGACACATTACACAGTGAAGCCACATATTAAAGTAATTTGGGGGAAGGGGGTGAGGCTAAGCAAAGAATACAGTTATTGAAAAAAAACAATAGTTACTATAATTAAGCATTAAATTTAGCTCACAAACATTTTTATGGGGAAGACATAGAATTACATTTGTGTCAAGACTTTCCCTGAAATGATAACGTCTGACTCTTGCCATTTTGGGAAAATGAATAACTTTCTCTGGAATTTAATTATTGAAGAAAAACCCTATCCAGCTCTCTGAGGAAGGAATTCAGCTGGTTTCACTAAAGGGGAAGGGAGGAAAGAGATAAGTATTTGGGCAGTGAGAGAGAGAGACAGCCAGAGCGAGTGTTCCATGGGTAAAGTTATATAAGTTATATAAGTTATATACGTATCAGAGCACTTACAGGTAACAGGAGCTTGCATGGATAACTGGAGGCAAGTCAGGCCAGAATGGTTTTCGTACCACTCCTTTGGAGTGGCAGTAATTATACCTCTCACCTTAGCTTTTGGAAAAAAAAAAGTATGATTAGCATTCAACAGAAACATTTTAAGTGTAAGAAGCACACCTAACCATGGTGAATGCATAGCAAAAGTACTACACAGTTTCCCATTATCTTGACATCAAGTAAGTTTGAGAGGCACCATAATGAGTAATATTGGATATTCTGCTAAGTTGGGAGACAGGGTCTCATGCGAGGTTTAAATTAATCTAGGGGGGAAAATGTAAATCTGATTCTCACACACAAGTTTTATAGAATAAATTCATACATGCTACATGTAAAATGAGTTATATCATCACAAGATTTGTCTACTGAAAAAGCCACATATGTCATCTACCAAAATGTTAAATCTCTGCCATCTGCAGATCCGTTTAAATGCTTCTGAAAACAAGCTGCTTTGAAAAATTTACAAAGTAAAAGCTTTAAGCAGAAATCTTGTTTTCAAAGATGAAGCACTTTCTGTTTCTATTCAGCAAAAAAAGTATGGGATGTCTTGTAGGGAAAAGATTGAGGAGAATATGGACATTAATGTAAATATCAACAGCTTTTTCAGGTAGGTACATGGATAATATGGCAAAGTATTTGTATAAGCAACCACCCAGCCAACTTTGGGGATTAAATCCCATCATACTTTCAGTTAAACAAATTCTCAGACCACTTTTCTTCAAATCTTTATGCAGATGTCAAGACAGTTTGGTGCTAGACATCTAAATGGAAAAGATATGGATTCCAAAATCTTTCGGCTAGTACTTTTGTATAACTCATCATAAATATTAATTATCTCTGTTCAGCAGGAACATTGGTAGTAAAAAGATTAACGATCAATTTTTGGACGAACCAAAGGTCTCCAGACTTTTTTGGCAATAATGAAGAGATGTAAATATTTAAGTACACACGTTTTGAGTGTGCTACATGTGAAATATTCACCTAAACGTTATTTGTATATTTTTATTATATAATTAGAAACAAATCCCACTATCAATATTTGTGCTTTTGAGACCTGTGACACCTCATATGTATTGCTTCAAAGTTTCTTGGCCTCCTTTGTCTTTTGTTTATGTTGTCTGCTATGAGTACCTGCTTTGCATGAATTGTGATACACCTGGGCCACCTCTCTGTGCCATGCATCTCTTATTTCCTATCCCATGATTCCCCTGTTGACTGAAAAGCTTGGGAAGCAATGACACTCAACTAAGCATCCATGAAATAAAATTGAGAATCACCCATTCTTGTGTGAAATATTGATAAATGGGAACTAGTGAGTAATTCTCTCCCCCCACCATCCCTAAGATGGGATGTCTTGGGAGACAGTTTTCACAGCTTATTGGTGGCCTGGATGTCAACAATAAATTGCATTTTTCAGCAACCAAATCAATAACATGTCCTACTAACTGGCTTTTTCTTTTCTCTGCTTCATTCACCTTTCCCCTCACCCCTGCTCTCTGGTATTGCACTTCCCAGTAACAGTCTCAGACAAACACTTTGGCTCAGGCTCCACTTTCTGTGGAACCCAGGCTAAAACAAGATTCTATATTTCTCTGTCAGTTTATTATAAATACAAAACATATTTATATATTACTAAAATACAAAATGTATTTTCAATATATCCTTAATTTTTAAGAAATGCTGTATGTTCACTTTACCTTGTAAATTTATAATAATAAATTATAATTACAAAAGAAATGTATTATATCTTTTTATTTTCAATTTATTCATACATGGTTATGATGTTGGTCTGTATAAATGAGGATTCTGTTTTAAAAAGTGTATAATTTTTATAAAATCATTCAGTGTATAAAAGAAAAGCAGCAAAACTTAAGACATCACGAAATGGAAAATGAGTGGACAAGTAATCACTTGTATTAGATGTTTTGGGGACTCCCAGTCCAAAATGGTGAGAAAGGAGACTCCTAACCTCACCTCCACCCCTGGACACACCAAATCTACAGGTGTAATGGAGCAATCCCCTTTGAAAGAAAGCCAGAAACTAGATGCGTGACTTCTACACATCGGACAAACAAGAAACTACTCAAAACAAAGTGGGTAGGAAAGGCTGAGACCCACTCTGGCCACAGTAACATACAAGGAGAGAATTCACAATTCCCAGCTTGCCTCTGAGCGCAAAGGTTTGGAGCCAACATCAAGTTCCCCATCTGAGAGATGGACCCCCAAAACACCCCAATGGGGGCTTGTATCTACAAGACTTACAAGACTGTAGCAAACAAAGAGAGTTTGGCTCATGAGGACTCGCTGTAGCCATCTCCCTTGGGCTCAGTGCAAAAGTTGCAGGTAGAAATTCCAACTTTCACTCTTTTCCTGAAAAAGGTCTCATTGGCATACTTTAAAACTGCTGCCTGAGGGTCAGCTTCTAATTTAGTGCACTTTTAGGGGCTGACTGGGATCCTCCTTGGAAACCAGGGAAACCAAGAGGCACATTGTCCCTGTTATCCCTTTGGCCTGCTTCAGGTCACTGGTGTCACCCTGGAAGGAGTTTTGTGCTCACAGCTCTCACTCTGGCTTATGTGGCTGTTAACCTAAGCATACATCTGTTGGTTACCTGGCTCTGGTGGCCAGTAGAATTTGTGTTCATGTGTCCCACACGGTAGTAAACAAAGAAACAGTACAGTAGAATTCATCCAGATGAGCAAGAAGAAAAAATAAAATGAAGAAGGGTAAAAATTGCTAAAAAGACTTATGTGACCCTATCAAGCAAACAAATATTTGCATTATAGGGGGTTCAGAAGGAGAAGAGAGAGAACAAGGGGACAGAAAGCTTCATCAAAGAAACAATAGCTGAAAACTTCCCAACCCTAGGGAAAGAAACAGACATCCAGATCCAGGAAGCCCAGAGAGTTCCAAATAAAGTGAATTTAAAGAGACCCACACCGGGGCACCGGGTGGCTCAGTCGGTTAAACATCCAACTTTGGCTCAGGTCATGATCACATGGTTCATGGGTTCAAGCCCCACATTGGACTCTGTGCTGACAACTCAGAGCCTGGAGCCTGCTTTGGATTCTGTGTCTCCCTCTGTGTCCCTCCTCCATTCTCTGTCTCTCTCTGTCTCAAAATAAATATATAAACATTAAACAAAAGAGAGACACCCATACCACGTCACATTATAATTAAGTTGTCTAAAATTAAAGACAAGGAGATAATCTTAAAACCAGCAAAACAAAAACAACTTGTTATTTACAAGTGAATAGAATGGTTATTATCAAAAAGACAAGAAATAACAAGTGCTGGCAAGGAAGTGGAGAAAAGAGAACCTTCATGCAGTGTTAGTAAGAGTGTAAATTGGTGTAGCCACTGTGAAAAACAGTATGGAGCTTTCTGAAAAATTAAAAATAGACCTACCATGTGATCCAGCAATTCTACTTCTCAGTATATACCCATATGAAATGAAAATAGGATATTAAAGAGATATTTGCACGCCCATGTTCATTGCAGCATTATTCACAATAGCTAAGATATAGAAACAACCTAATTATTCAAGAGATGAATGGATAAAGAAGACATGTTAGGTACACACACGCACACACCTAATGGTATAATGTGTGTATGTTTGTGTGTGTGTGTGTGTATGTATATTATATGTCCAATATAATATATTACATATATTCTATATAAGATTGTTATTCAGCCAGGAGAAAGAATGAAATTTGGTCATTTATTTATTTTTAAAATTTTTTAATGTTTGTTTATTTTTGAGAAAGAGAGAGAGACAGAGCAGGAGCAGGGGAGGGGCAGAGAGAGAGGGGGGCGCAGAATCTGAAGCAGGCTCCAGGCTCCTAGCTGTCAGCACAGAGCCCGAAGCAGGGCTCAAACCCACGAACCGTGAGATCATGACCTAAGCCAAAGTTGGATGCTCAACTGACTGAGCCACCCAGGTGTCCCGAAATTTGGCCATTTAAAACAACATGGATGGAACTTGAGGGCCTTATACTAAGTGAAATAAACCTGACAGAGAAAGACAAATACTGCATGGTGTCATTTGTATATGTACTTTAAAGGATATGCCTAAGTGTAGGGTTTTATTGTTATTGTTGTTTGATGCTACTTGGTGTTCTCTGAACTTTCTGGATCTGTGGCTTGTGGTCTGACATTAATCTGGGGAAAATTCTCATTCATTATTATTACAGATACTTCATCTCTTCTTTTTTCTCTTTCTTTTCCTTCCAGTATATTTATTACATGCATATAGTAGTTGTCCCATAGTCCTTGCACATTCTGTTAAGTCTTTGTTATTTTATGTTTTGGTTTTTGAGGATTCTATTGATATATTTTCTAACTCAGAGATTCTTTCCTCAGCTGGGTCCAGTCTATTAATAAGCCAAAGACATTCTTCTGTTACAGTATTTTTATCTCTGGCATTATGTCTTTATTTTTAAAAAATATTTATTTTTTTAAAGAGAGAGCAGGGCAGGGGCGAGGGGGAGAGCATGAGCAGGGGAGGGGCAGAGAGAGATGGAGACAGAGCCTGAAGCAGTCTCTAGGCTCTGAACTGTCAGCACAGAGCCTGATGCGGGGCTGGAACCCATGAGCTATGCAATCATGACTTGAGCCAAAGTCAGATGCTTAACCAACTGAGCCACCCAGGTGGCCCTTTTTAATGTTTTCTTAGGGTTTCCATCTGTCAGCTTACATTTCCCACCTGCTATTGGATGCTATCTTCTTTAGTCATCAGAGTCCTCAGCATATTAATCATTGTTGTTTTAAATTCCTGGTCTGATAATTTCAACATCTTTGCCATTTTCAGCTCTATTGTTTGCTCCATTTCTTCAAAATTATGTTGTTTTGCCTTTTGGTATGCCTTGTAATTTTTTCGTGACAGCCAAACATAAAGTAATTAAGAAAAGGAACTGCTGTAAATAGGCCTTTAGTAATATGGTGTTGAGGTACAGGGACAGGGGAAAAGATTTATTGTCTTATTACAATGTCTCAGTCTTATAGTGAGCCTATGCCTCTGGACTGTAAAGTTCACACATGCTTCTCAGTTTTCCCCTCCCCCTTAAGGAGGGACATAGTAGCTGGAGTGGGCTGGAATGGCCCTTTCCCAGGCCAGTCAAGTTCTGATAATACTTCAATTAACCAGTTTAACTAGTCTCTGTTTAACTAGCTTCCTCTGCAGGCAGGACTTGTTGAGTGGAACAGAGTGTTCTGATGTATTTCAGAATGGTTCCTTTCCCCCTCCCCTGCTGGAAACCCAAAGAGATTTTTCTCCCATATTTACTATGGGAACCAGAACAAGCTCCTGGAGAAAAAAATCTCACAATATTTTGGGAACTCTCCTATGACAGGTCCCCAACTTTCAGAGTTGTCTGTACCGAGCCGCCTGCAGTTTGGAAAACACATTTCAGGTTTCCCCATGCTGGCACTGATTCCCATAATGCTTTCCTCTTGAATGTCTACTCCAGGAAGCCATGATTCCCTGTATTCCCCTGTGGCTATCTCCAATTTTGAGCCCTGTGTCCTCCACTCTCTTATGGTTTCAAGAAGTCTCATTGATTTCCTTTAGGTTGTTCAGCTTTTTGCTTGCTTTAATGGAGTGGTAACTTCTAAGGTCCTCACATGCAGAACCAGAAACCAGAAGTCTGTTTTGCAATTTCTTACAAAATTAAACATACTCTCACCATACAGTCCAGCTGTTGTGCTCTTTGGTATTTACTTAAACTTGTTGAAGACATATATTCACACAAAAAACTACACACAGATGCTTATTGCAGACATTCATAATTGCCAAAACTTTCAAGCAACCGAGATGTCCTTCACGGATACACAAACTGTGGTATATCCAGACAACAAAATGTTATTCAGTATTTTATTTAAAAAAAAAAATTTTTTTAGCGTTTATTTATTTTTGAGACAGAGAGAGACAAAGCATGAACGGGGGAGGGTCAGAGAGAGGGAGACACAGAATCCGAAACAGGCTCCAGGCTCTGAGCTGTCAGCACAGAGCCCGACGTGGGGCTCAAGCTCACAGACCGCGAGATCATGACCTGGGCGGAAGTCGGCCGCTTAACCGACTGAGCCACCCAGGCGCCCCTATTCAGTATTTTAAAAGAAGAGAGCTAGCGAGCCATGAAAAGACACAGAGGAGGTTTAAATGCATATGACTAAGTCAAAGAAACCAATCTGAAAAGGCTACCTATTATATGATTCCAATTATAAGACATTCTAGAAAAGGCAAAACTATGGAGAGAGAAAAAAGACCAGCAGTCACCATAGGTTAGGAGGAGAGGAGAGATGAACCAAAGATTTTTAGGGCTGTGGAACTTACTCTGTAGAACGCTATAATGCTGGGTGCATGTCATTATATATTTGTCAGAACCCATAAAATGCACAGTACCAACAGTAAACTCTAATGTAAAATATGGACTTTTAATGATAATAATGTGTCAGCATAGGCTAATTGATTATAATTAATGCACCACTCTGGTAAGAGCAGTATGATGGTGGCAAGGCTGTGCATATATTTGGCGGGGGGGAGGGGAGTAAGTAGGAATTCACTGTACTTTCTACTACATTTTGCTGTGAAACTAAAACTGCTCTTTAAAAAAAGGTCTATTTTTTAAAAAAGAAAGAGAAGGATCACTCAGAGGGTGAATCCAAGAGCCACAGAAGATTATTTCCAGGATTTGAAACCTCATGGAGTTGATCCAATTGGCTTTCAAAATTTATTGGAACCAGTTATTCTTTTTTTCCTTTCATTTTCTTCCTCTATTTTAGAATGGAAAAGCTGGTGCCTTGGTGTCTCTGTCAGTTAAGCATTCACTCAGGTCATGATCTCACAGCTCATGGGTTTGAGCCCTGCGTCGGGCTCTGTGCTGACAGCTCAGAGCCTGGAGCCTGCTTCAGATTCTGTGTCTCCCTCTATCTCTGCCCTCCCCTTCTCCCCCCACTCTCTTCCTGTGTCTCTTGCTATCAAAAATAAGTAAAGATTAAAAAAATTTTGGAATGGGAAAGTTGGTAACTGTTGTCCCATGCCTGTCCCACCAATGTGTTGTGGAAGCAGTTAACTTGCTATCTAGTTTCATGTGTCCACAAATGGAGTAGAATTTTGTCAGGACAGATAAATCATAACCAGAGTCTCAACTATACCTGACTTGAATGTCTTTCACATGTGGGATGTGCATGAATCCATAGGGCGATTGTGACACACTAAATAATGTCCCACTTAGTTCACACCCTAATCCACAGAACCCATGGATATTACTTTATATGGCAAAGGAAACTTTCCAGATATAATGTAGTTAATGATCTTGAGATAAAAAGAATTTCCTGTATTATCTCTAAGGGCCTGATACAATAACTAGGGTCCTTTTGAGAAGGATGCAAGAGGAATCAGAATCGCAGCAGAGATCCTATGATATGCAGATCATATGATAAGCAGGTATTGAAGTCATGCATTTTGAAGATGGGGGAAGTGGATTGTGATAGCTAATTTTATATCTCAGCTTGGCTCAGCTACTGTGCCCAAATGACTGGTCAAACACTAGTCCAGATGTTGCTATGAAGATATTCTTTAGATGGGATTAAGATTTAAATCATTAAAAAAAAATTTTTTAATCAGTTAGACTTTGGGTCAAGTAGATAACTTAGGTAGACCTCAACCAAACTGTTGAAGGTCAAAAGACTGAGGTCTGAAAGGGAGAAGAAATTGTGCCTCTAGATGGCCTTCAGACATGACAACATGACCTCAACTCTTCCCCAGGATTTCAGTCTTTCAACCTGTTCTGAAAATTTCAAACTTGTCAGCCTCCAGAATTCCATGAGCCAATTCTGTAAAATAAATCGCCTTCTCTCTGTCTCTTTATTAGAGAGATGATAGATAGATAGATAGATAGATAAAAATAGATATAGATATATTGATCTCCAGGTCTTCTTTGACTTATGATGGGGCTATATCCTAATGAACCAATCATAAATTGAAAATATTGCAAGTTGAAAATGTATTTGATACATCTAGTTTACTAAATTTCATCTTGTAGCCTAGTCTACCTTAAATGTGCTCAGAACACTTACATGAGCCTACAATTGGGCAAAATCATCTAACGCAAAGCTATTTAGTAATAAAATGTTGAATATCTCATGTAATTATTGAATACTGTACAGAAGGTGAAATACAAAATGGTTGTAAGTGTATCAGTTGTTTACCCTCATGATCAAGAGACTGAATGGAAGCTATAGCCCCATTGCGGGTAGCCATGCGGTAGCTGAGCATCATGGGAGAATATTGTACTTCACGTGGCTAGCCCAGGAAAAGATCAATTCAAGTACAGATTCTACTGAATGCATATCATACACCATTGTAAAGCTGAAAAATCCAAAGTCAAACCATCATTAGTCAGGGATCAAAGATGTACATGTATGATGATGTATTCATAAACACTGAATCTATCTCTTTGTAGAGCTCTAATAAAGGACATAAACCAAAAATATAGGTGGCCTTTAGAAGCTGGAAAAAAAACAAGGAAACATATTCTCTTCTCCAGCTTCTGGAAGGAACTGGAGTTGGCTGTGTTGACACGTTTGAATTTAGTACAGTGAATCTAATTTTGTGCTTCTGGTCACCAGAACTGTAAAAGAATACATTAGTGGTATTTTAAACCACCAACTTTGTGATAATCTGTGACATCAGCCATAAGAAACTAATACAGGACCTTATCCCCATTTAATTAGTAAAATATTCCTGTTTTAACGTATGTTTTTTAGGAAATACCTTCCCTCTTGTTTAAATGACAAGTGTAGCTGACTCACCTTATGTCTCACTTCACATTATTTCAGTCCCTGTTTTACTCATTTTTATGGTGCCAACCTACTGTGTGCGAGTGTTATCTATGGCACCTCACATCAGCTGTATGGAATAACATCACTTTTCTTCCAGAGCTTCTCTGTCACTATGCTGTGGGACAATGGCGAGAAAATTGTCAGTCATTCTGACATGGAGAAAATCTCAATCCCTATGTGGCTCCTTTTAACCAATGAGGGATGGAAGCCAATGGATACTTCCTTTTCCTGAAACTCAGGGGCAATACACAAATATCTTCTATGTGGTTCCTCTAAGGTATCTAGCAAGACAGATTTCTGGTTTCGTACTGTGATTAGTATGATAGCTTACTCTTAGATTGGCTTTCTTTCTTCCCTTTTATACCCTACCTATTCCCCTTCTTATCTCATAGGATCACTTTCAAAAATAAATAATCTGCATGGAGACCCATATTTCACACCTGCGGGACAAACTGGCTTAAATTGGCTGGTAACAGAAAAGACCCTGGAAGTCACACCATCAGAACAGGTTTCTAAAACTAGAACACTCACCAGATAGCTGTAAGGAGTGTGTTGTTGTTGGTGAAACTGTGATAACCCTTGCATTATAGTCATTAAGAATCTCACCAATGATAGGTTGGAATAAGGTGCACATAGAAAATGAAACTTTCATTTCCGAAGTAGCTTTACAAGTTGACATTTAAATTATGTAGAGCAGGGTGCCTGAGTGGTTCAGTAGGTTGAGCATCTGACTCTTAATTTTGGCTCAGGTCATGATCTCACAGTTCATGAGATTGAGCCCTGATGGGCTCTGCACTGACAGCATGGAGCCTGCTTGGGAGTCTCTCTCTCTCCTCTTCTCTCTCTCTCTCTCTCTCTCTTTCCCTCTGTCTGCCCATCCCCTGCATATGCTCCTGTGTGCTCGCTTTCTCTCTCTCTCTCAAAACAAATAAATTAAAAAAACATAAATAAATTATATAGGACAACAGTAATTCTAAAGATGGTGATTTTGCTGGCTTTTATTTACAGCTTCAAAAGCTTTAAAAATAAATTGATAGACTCAGGTAATTATACTTTGAAAATAAGAAAGCATGCATAGTAACATTAAGAAAGACCTACTTCTCTTGCAGCTACAAGGCAGAGGCCCAAGTTTTAATTAAAAAGGTAGTGCAGTTATGACTAATTCTATAAATTTGATATGTCTTTTATGCCAAAGACAAGGTGCTAATAGAAAAAGAGTGAGGTCTGCACTGGGGATATTTGATTGAATGAGCTGAAGACCTTAAACCTCTAGATTCTCCTCAGTCCTCCCACCCAGCAGAAACAATTTCTTTTCCTTGGGAACAGAAGTCTCATCTCCTGAAGTTTCTGCAAAGACACCAGAGGCAGTTGCCTTACAAGATCATGGGTTTTGTTTTTGTTTTTTTATATTTATTTGTTTATTTATTTAGTGCAAGAAGGGGAGAGGGGCAGACGGCAAGAGAGAGAAAGAGACAGAATCTCAAGCAGGCTCTGCACATCAGCATGAAGCCTGATGCAGGGCTTGATCCTACGACCCTGTGATCGTGACCTGAGCCCAAATCAAGAGTCCTACCCTCAACTGACTGAGCCACCCAGGTGCCCCTGTATTTTGTTTTTTAAATAAAAAAAATGTCTTTGTATCCTATAGGTGCCTCCACAATAACAAATATAGTCATCTGGAGCAAGGAAATAAAAGCTCCCTTTCAGGAGGAGAAAGACAGGAGAGAGAGAGAATCATCAAGCAAATAGGATAAAATACTAACTGATGAATCTGGATAAAATGTATATCGATGCTCTTTGTACTATTTTAATTTTTGAAACTCTTTTAAGTTTGAAGTTATTTCCCCCCCCCAAATAAGTTTGAAATACATATTTTCCAAACCGCACTCGAAAGAAATGAGGAAACACAAGGCTTTTCCTCAAGAGACCCCCTAAATGCTGCATCTCTAAGGAGAACAACATTTCAAGAAATATTCTTTGATTTTAAAACGTTATGGGAGTTTAAAATATTTTTAAGTTCACACTCAACACCCCCCAACATGCTTCAGGAATAAGTTTTAGATGATTAGTTGGATGAGTAGCTTTTTATATCTAATAAAACCACTTTCGTTAGACATGCCAGAGCAGGAGATTGTGAAATTGGTATGAGCTGGTTCAAAAGTAATCCCAGCCCTTGCTTGCATTCCAAACAAGCAACATCAAAAAGTAAACCCAGGGAGCAAGTTGTTCCATAAGTCTTTGACTTCTCTGACCCTTAGAAATAGCTGAATTCTAAAAGACAAAATAGTACCCATAAATTTAATTTTCTAAAACCTTAAAACATAAGATGCCCTGTAAGTGTCCAAAATGAATCACCTTCCTAACTAGCTAAAAATTATCAGGAATGTATCTTGCATTTTTCTTTTAGTTTATGCTATATGACAAGGAAAGCAATTTTTAAAAATCTGAGATTATTTTATTGTTTTGCCTGATGAAATATTTTCACCCACTTCTATAATTTAATGTGCAAATTACAAATGGTTAAAATACTTCAAGTAATATATAATGTCACCTTATCAGAACCATTTCAGATGTATGGTTCTTTGTTTCTCTAATCTGACCACTACCTGTCTGCCTCTTTACTGTAAAATCAGCATTCTCCTTCCACTGTGAAACAAAAGACGTATTTTGAACCTCTTTGTGGGAGAAATCTGATCAAGCTTGGAATGTAGAGATGAAAACATATCTCCTATGGCACAGATGATAATTCCTAGAGAAAACCTTAACAACTCTTTCTCCTTTCTCTTACTTTCCAGAAGCAGCAATTTAAAACGTAAATGCTTAATCAATTCAGATGAGTTATACCAGCAAATTAAAACTTCTAGGTTGTGCTAAAAATATCAGGTGATTCCCTACCCTGGGATAAGCAAACTACATTTGTCCGTTAGGCCATAATTTCAATTCTTAAACTTTATTGTAACCCACTCACTTTTCAAAGAAGTAAATTGTAGTCTAGATGGGAAAAAACTTGCCCAAAGCAGAGTTGGAATTAGCATCTAGGCATCTTGTCTCAGTCTAACATTATATGTATCACACCTAGAAAACGGTTTCTATGTATTCTGGATTTACCCTCCTGATTACTTCAGCCTGAATGCAAGGAGTTCTAATTCCCTGGGCTGATGATACTTGGATAATTGTCTATGTATCGGTTTTAATGAGAAACAGGATTGTTCCCATTCGAAATCTAACTGGCTCTACAGAGTTCAAATTAGTTGTAACTTTTTGGTGGTTGTTGCTTGACTTAAGCACAAATCCCTGACAAATACTGCTTTCACTGTTAAAAAATGACTTTTGGTATTTCAAGAATAAAATCAACCATTTTCTAAGTTATTACCATATTCTGGGGGTGGTTGGGAGCAGAGCAAAGGGGCAAGGACTCACAATAGCCAGGGTAAACTCAACCAAGGCACATGGTTTCTGCTAACTGCCTGGTAGACTCCACCATGATAACTGCCCTAAACCTCATAGGATTCATTACTTGAGGACCCCCAAACTAGCCTACATGCAACCCCAGTACTCTGAACGCCCCTTCTCCTATTGCATGCCACCTGTAGATGGCACACGGAAGCCTCTGTAGATTATACATGCACACAAATAGTGGGGTGAACTCTGCTGAATTGGGAGAAGGTGCATTACTCTGAACACTTTAGGGCACTGTCCTAGAGAAAATAAATGGGCAGCTGTCAGAATCAGGCTGGCTTGGTAGGGTTGAGAAAATACTTCCTCTCCAGAGGGAACAAGAGTGAAGCAGGTATATTCATAGGAAAGATCTGAGACCCAAAGAATCCCTAGCTGTGTTGACTGCTGAAGATCTTTCCCTTCTGAAAGAGTGGGGAAGGTGGCTACTTCTTCAAAGACAACAATATTGCAAAATAAATAATGCAAGACTCTAAGGAATATGGGGAAAAAAAAGAAAGATGGCACCATCAAAAGAACATAAAAAGTTACCAGTAACCAACCCCAAAGAACTGGAGATCTATGAATTGCCTGATAAAAACCAAAATAATAGTTTTAAGTTGCTTAGCAAGCTGCAAAGAACACAGATAAACAACACAGAAAAACAGTGCATGAACAAAGAAGTTCAACAAAAAGAAATCACAAAAAAGAACCAAATGAATTCTGGAGCTGAAGAATATAGTGAATGAGATGAAAAATTGCAATATTGTCAACAACAACCTCTATCAAGCAGAAAGAAGAAATGGGGAACAGTGGGTATTTTCTAAGAGGGAAGTTTATAATGATAAATGCCCACACTAAGAAAAAAGATCTCAAATAAACAACCTAACTATATACTTCAAAGAACTACAAAAAAGAGAAACTAAGCCCAGAGTTAGCTGAAAGAAGGAACTAATAAAAATGAGAGCCAAACAAATGAAATAGACCAGAAAAACAACAGAAAATAACTAAGTTGTTTTTTTAAAGATAGAGGAAATTGACAACCCTTTACCTACCTGAATTGAGGAAAAAAGAAAAACATTCAAATAAAATTATTAATGGAAAAGGAGACATTACCTTTGATAGCACAGAAATTTAAACGGTTATGTAGATGACTATGAACAATCATACATATGGCAATGAATTGGGCAACCTAGAAGAAATGGATACATTCCTAGAAAATTACAATTTACCAACCCTGAATCATGAAAAAACAGAAAATCTGAATAGCCAAAAAACAAGTAAGGATATTGAACCAGCAATCATAAACCTCTCAGCAAGGAAAAGCCCATGGCTTCACTTGTGAATTCTACCAAACATTGAAAAAAGAATTAACATTAATCTATCTCAAGCTATTCCAAAAAAACTTGAAAGGAGAGAACACTTTAGTATTGAAAAACTCATGTTCTGAGGTTGTACTCTTCCAAGGAGGATTTGTGTTTTCTTCTGCAAGGCGACTGGGGGCATTTTCAATCTGGGATCTTGTTAAATAAAATTGGACCATATAGGTGTGTAACTGAGTTGCATAATCACATGAGAACCAACTCATGAATTTTTTACATTTTTTTTCCTGTATCAACACTCAAGGCATAAAAAAGCAAGTTTTTTTTTCTACCACTTTCTGAATATTGACACTTGTGCCTCACCCACTCTTTCATCAAAGTTATGATCATTTGTAGTCCTAGCCTTATATTAGTGTTCCCTATTTGAGGGTCCACCTCAGCAAGCCCTAGAATTCATGTCACGTCTCCATCACTCCATGCAATCCTCAAAATGGCAGATCAAATATCTTTGGATGCAAGTTGCCTCCTGAGCTTTCTTATCTCCCATGATTCCTGCCTTGACTTTGGTTTGGGCCTTTGATAATGTCTTACCTTATTGCAAGTCTACCCAAAATGTGCATTTTAAAAACGATTGTTTATAAATTTTTATTTTATTAGGAGGATCATTAAAGTGAGTCTCTTAAGTCATAAATAAAATAACAAATTGTTCTAACCCAAGATTAACTGAACGTTAAACTATTCATTGATTCAACAAAGGTTTATTGAATTTTTCACATCCTACTTCATACTGTTCAAGGCAATGGTGATTCAGAAGTGAATAAAAACAAGTCCCAAACTTCATGACTCTCAAAGACTAATTAATGAATAGACCACAAATAATAAATGTATGAGTAAGTATGAGGGTTTCTCTTTCCAGATCATTTCTACCTAGATCTGTCTATTGTAAACTTTGCATGGACCCTGATGGGAAGAAGGAGGGATAGTGAAATGGTGAGAGAGCTGAATGTGATAGCTTTATTAAAAAGAAAAAAAAATGGGGTGCCTGGGTGGCTCAGTCGGCTGATAACTTTTATTTACCTGAGTGATAACTTCAGCTCAAGAAATTCCACCTCCTCATTTTACAAACGTGAAACAAACCAAAAAGCTGACATAATTTCTTGTAATTTTCTTTTCTAATTCAGCTTCCAACAATTGTGGTTCACTTTCTGGAAATAAAGGCTTTTATTCCTCCATCAGCTGAATCCTATGTTTCTACAATATACTCGCATTTGACAGATACTGAGTCTTTTGTAAATTATGAAAATATTAACAGCCCTTATTGGTCATATGCTTAAATTATTCATAACATTTTCTACATGAGTTTTGATGGAATGTAATTCATTTCTTAAAGCTATTTTTACTTTCTATTTCTTCATTATCCAAATACCTTAAATTAATTTAGCTTCTTTTTAAAAGGGATATAATGCAGTTACATATATTACTCTCCCAATGTCTATTTGAATTTAGCTCTATTTTCACTGAGATATTTTATAAAAATGTAATTCAATCACATTCACTAGTTATAATTTAAGGTATAAATGGAAATAAAATACTATATTTAATATGTATGTTTATTTAGTTTTAAATAGTGTTGAGTCGGCAGAGTAGCCATCATAGAGCTGGTTTTACTTTTTATATAAAATTTAAAAGATAGAAAAATCTCATCCTCACTTGCCTTATTGAGTCAATACTTAATTACTGACAACTAGGGGTGCCTGGGTGGCTCAGTCAGTTAAGCATCTGACTTCGGCTCAGGTTATGATTTCGCTGGGTTTGTGAGTTTGAGCCCTGCATCCGGCTCTGTGCTAACAGCTCAGAGCCTGGAGCCTCCTTCAGATTCTATGTCTCCTCCTCCCATGCCCCTCCCATGCTCATGCTCTGTCTCTCTCTGTCTCTCAATAATAAATAAACGTTAAAAAATGTTTTAATTACTGACTAGTATTAGTGATGTAAATATGCATATTAGGCAATATGTCTCATTTCTAGCAGTTTACCCGCTAATGCAGATGACAGATAATCATAATGCAATATGATAAGTACCATAATAGTAATCTATAAAGTCATCAAGTGAAGATGAGATTGACTCACTTAGTGGTGGGTGGTATGGATAAGTCTCAGGATGCTTCAAAATGCATGCGACCATTGCATTGAGACTATAAAAAAAAAGAAAAGAAAAGAAAAGAAAAGAAAAGAAAGATTTTCTAAGGTGTTTGGAAAATAGTATCACAATGATGAGACAGAAGAGACAACAGTGTAGAGAGTTTTTAGTGTCACACTAAAGACTTTTAAGTTTATTCTGTGTAGAAAGGGCGGCGAGATTTAATGAATGTCAGGCAGAATAGATACCATGTGCAAAGTTATGAATGTTTAGAAACTTGTGGGCACCAAGTTCTACGTGAATAGATAATGAGGTATTTATGGAGTAGATTTCTATGTATGTGAGTCTTGAGGAATAAGCATGAGTCAATTTAAAGAGGGTATTGCCTGACTTGCTAAGAGTGTGATATTTGCTCCACAGAAATTGTGAGCCAAAGAATCCTCTTACAAAGTGGGATTGACATGATAATAACCATTGTTAGCTGAATGCACGTGATGTGCCAAGATACCCCCACCCTGCTCATTTGATTTCAATGTGATTGTGATAGAATATTCTCTTTACTTCCTGTGCTCCCCACTCAGAATGTGTCTCAAAGACTCCCTGCTGGGCTTTTTTGAAAGCTGCTCTGCCTTGTTCAGACAAGATCTCTAAGTTTAGGGGAACTAATACCACTGAAGGAAACCCCAACAAACAGGAATGGGTGAATCAATCCCCCTGGACTTTCATCCACTCTAAGGGCAATTCTGAGGTATATTCAGCATAGTTTCTTATTTGAGCCTAGAAGAATTAAGCCCTGATTCCCCACAATGGTAACTGGCTTTTCCTCCTTCTTTGTGTCACTTTTTCCACTCCTTCACCTCTGATTTCTGGGATTACAGATGCTTGCCTTGAGGTTTGCCTGGAGACTAGATGATCTTATCTGAGGTGGGGATCTTTTGAAATGATGCTGTTTCTTCTTAAGATCTGTCCCTGTGTCTCCTGATTGCCTATAGACCAATAACTAGGGTCAGATTTCAGAATAGGCTGAGAAGGAAAAACAGTCTGTGCTCAGACAGTGGATCAAAACTGTTTCAAGTTCTAGCTAATCTATATAAGAGGGAACCAAAAGAACATATGAGGCCCCTGAGACTGGTGGGCCAGTGTGGAAGTGTTGAATATAAGGCACCATAACATAATATTGATATAGAAGAACTCTGCTGTGACTCAAGATTTAACATTATGGCAAGGACATTTAGAGTTGGTCCTAAAACATTGCTGGAATGGTTCTTTAGGTCTTGGACACAATAAACATGGCAAATAGTACATGAACTTGAGATGTAAGAACTGTTTTATCAGCATGTTGTGAAAGGAAACAGAAGGCATAGGGAGGTAGGCAAGTTAGAAGGGGTTTAATCTGTGAGACTAGAGAACCAATCACTCACCCTGTGTTACTTGAGAAGGCCCAAATTACACTCTCTTCACTAAGAAGGCATTGAATGCATATGTGAGGGGACTGCTGGCTTTATTGAGAATGTTAGTGTTGACTGTTCTCTGTAAGCCATGGTTGACTATAAGAGATGGTGATGGAGCTGGGATCTTTAGTTTTGTAGCAGTAAGTCACACACAGAGAACTGAGACACGGAGGTTCTTCTTTCCAGGAAGCAGTTTTATTGGTGCAGGAATAGGCTCAGTGGGCTAAGACCCAAAAAGCTGAGTCCCGAGCAGAGTGGGGGGTTGCCTTTTGTACAATTTTTGCTCCTTTGCCTCCCATATATGGTAACATACAGTATGAATGGACGGTTTATGTTACAGGGTCATGAGTAATGTTGTGAATACACACATAGCCAGGTTGCCTCCCCTCGTCTTGAGGTTGTCACCACAATCCTTAGGGAGGGACTCTACCACAGTTTCAGTGGGGATACTTGGTTGTGGGAAAATAGGAGAGGCCAGATGTTGGCACTTAATGATCAGAGGCAACCTGGAAAAATCTATAAGGTTGGTGTGGCAACCAGGGTTTCTAGAACACTAGGGATCTGAGATGGTATCTAGTTGACCATAATGATTCCAAGAACGAGATAGGGGCTATAATTGTATAACCAGAAAAAAAAAGTTAAATGGTGAGCAGAAAGCTTATGTCAGCAACTGCAAAGGGAAATAGTGATCCCCTATCCAGTTTCTTTACATGAGACAATTCTTAGACCCAGAGCCTATCCATTGAAAATGAGGCTGAGTCCTGTGGAGAAAGAACACTTCAATACCAACACACGTGTATAAAATACAATATTTCCCTCATTCTTCCCCAAAGGAACCAACAGCCATTTATAAGAATAAAACAATTCATTGGGAAAAAAAGGAAATACCCATATTTTTCTAGTTAAGAAATCTGAACTGACACTGGATCTAAAATATGGGTTCTAGAATGCATTGTGCCCCTCCCCCTCCCTTCTTGTTAGGATGAGGACCCGTGGAAGCCAGGTGATAAATGGAATTACGGTCCAAATACATCTTACTACATGTGCAACAGGTCTTTGGATATATAACTCTGGTCATTTACTTAATCCCAATACATATTTATATGAATATATTTAAAAGTAGACAGAACCCTCATATTGATTATTTTGACTATGGATAATAAGTAATATTATGATCTCTTAAAAATATGATAAATCATCATTCCTATGACTGCATTGCTTCAGCTCTTAGTTTCATAGGCATTTTTGGGCAGATGTAAAATTGGAACTAGAATGCAGGATATCCATTGAGGCTGCAGCCTTTATTTAAATTCCCTCAGGGTTCATTTTAAAGCTGATGGTTTCAGCTGATATTTTGGATTTGCTTCACATTATTAACTGCTTTATATAGATTGGAAAAGCCAACTTCACATCCTTTTGCTTGTGAGCGGGATAAATTCCCCAAGACAAAAACCAAGGATGACTGACCTTACTCAGCTTTTGTGCTTTTATTTATTGAGGAAGTCTAAAGTGCCATGAGATTGAGTAAGTCAAATAAATAGATTGGGGTTGGCGCTCTGGGTAATTTGTTTGTTTCTCTTTGTTTGGTCCCTTTTCCAAGTACAGCCAATCCTATTGCCATGCAGACAAACATGACCGTTTGCTGGTAAATTATCACTTTTTGGAAACTGAGCTAACACACTAGTGCCTCATTTAAACAAAAAAAAAAATGAAAGCAAAACCTAATGTAAATACCTAACAGCCCACTCCTATTTGTGTTTCGGTTGGGTGGTTTAAATGGCTTATGAATTTTGTTTTCCTCACATATAAAATCAGCTTATTCTCTTAGCTTTCAACTGAAAACTCAAAACTATTCTTTTGAACACAAACAGAACAATTTTGAATCTCTTGCCACAGATTTTTGGAAAACACTTATGTTCATAATGACCATTAACCCATACATTGCCAAGCATTTCTGTGGATGGCACAGTGAGTAAAACGAAACACATATGGGCTTTGTTCAGCAAAATTCAGGCACCTGTTGAACTCCTACTAGACTCTAGGACTTATGTGAGGAAAGAGGGATAAACCTCTTGATCTAGGGAAAGAGCATAAACCTAGTGACTTGCATAAAGTTGCTTACTAAGTAATGGAGAAAAGAAAGCAGCATCATTTATTATCACTTGAACCTGCTAGGTGACATAAGAAAGAGATGAAGTGCCATAAAGTTCTCTGCATGAGAATGAGCACCTTTTATTGGGGAAGATTTTGTGAGCTCAGTTGAACAGGTTTGAATGATGAAAACCAAATGAGGAAGAGGAAGTGAGGCCTGATAACAGATAAGTGATCTTCTTTCCAAGTGAATCAAATGCACTAATGAATTTTAAAAGGCGTATGTTTTAGTCTACGGTAAGGTGAATATTACCCTTTACAGCAATTATTTTTATAACTAAATTAGGTCATCCATAAAGGCTTGATTTTTCAGGGACACTGGAAGCATACATCACTGTAAAATCTCTGGGGAAGCCTGACCTGATACCGCATATAATTGAGACATTCCTGCTTCCTTCAGGGAGTAAATCCGTTGATTTTCAACTATTTTATTCACCTCTAATTTAAGTGTCCTCTTTCTAAATGGTAATTTGACCCAGAACATCTCTGAAATGTCTGAGACATTTAGCAATTCCTCAAGGGGCCGTTACACCCGTGAGTCATGATGAATTCAGAAGGTAGAACAAGTTAATGACTTTGGGAAGAAAAAAAATTGTATTTGATGTGGTAGGATTCACTTCCAGGAAATCACTTAGCATAAACTCTAAAGGTCAGCAGGATGGAAGGTACCAACATGCTTGCCTCCTACCATTTCCTTTGGGGTCCAATAAAGGAACATTTTTGAATACTTATCAGAAGAGACACTTTTACAAACTAACATCAGAACAGTAGCATGAGAGGGTTAACAGAGGACTGACGTAAGAATTTAGAGGCCCCACAGTTCTGAAAGTGTTACCTTATCATGCATGTGATCCTTTCATACGTTTAAAAGTAAGAATTAAGAGGCAGGCGTGGTTCTAGTTTATAGGCTTGAAAATTTTGGAAGCTACTCCCTGGTAGTGAACTGGGCAAAGCCAGATCACAATTCAAATTGCATTAGCAATAAAGTTGAGAGGATCAGAACAGATCACTTGGCCACAACCCAGTGTCCAAGATAGTGTGGAAAGAAATGGAGTGTATTAATAAGTAACATAGTTTGAGGTTTTGTATTAAATTTGAGGCTCTGTTTGAAAGTTATGAACCAGCAGCTGTTTGCAAAAATTATAGGCCTAGCAGGGAATTTAACTGAATGAGACTATAAAGTTTTTTTGTTTTGTTTTGTTTTGTTTTAAATAGAGTGATGTTCTGGTTCAAATGATAATAGGTTGATTTTATTTATTTATTTATTTATTTAAATGTGTACTTATTTTTGAGAGAGAGAGAGAGAGAACGTGGTGTGTGTGGGTGGGGGAGGGGCAGAGAGAGAGAGAGACATAGACTCTGAAACAGGCTCCAGGCTCTGAGCAATCAGCACAGAGCCCAACGGGGAGCTCAAACCCACAAACCCACGAACCCAGGAACTGTGGGATCATGACCTGAGTAGAAGTCCAATGCTCAACGGACTGAGCCACCCAGGTGCCCTGTATATGTTGATTATATTTAAATGGAAGCCTAGAAAATTGATTCAGAAACTGGAAATATCAGTGTTGGATAAAGCTTTTAAAAATATCTGATTGACATACTTTATTTATTTATTTATTTTTTCAGAGAGCAAGCATGCAAGGGAATAGGGGGGAGGCGCAGAAGGAGAGAGAAAGAATCTTCAACAGGCTCCACACTCTGTGCAGAGTCCAACAAGGGGCTGGATCCCAGGACCCTGGGATCCTGACCTGAGCCAAAATCAAGGGTCAGATGCTCAACCAACTGAGCCACCCAGGCACCCTGACACACTTATTTTACAGATGGAGAAACTGAGGCCCTACAGATATTTGACTAAGGGTGTATGTGTATGTCTATATATATATACAGAGAGAGAAAGAAGATTCATTTTCAAAATATATCACAGGGAATTAAGAATAAGAATCGTGAATTAAAGTACATCATAATCTTTTAGAGGGAAATAAGTAAGGCTCAGTCATGCCATGTGGCATAGCTGTCCCAGGAAATAACAGAGTTGTCTAGGACAGACTGTCTTCCACCCAAATCCCGTGGGCAAGTGTTATCCTCCACTTTCCCCTCTAATGGGTTAAACAGCTGAACTTTGATTGGACTTGACTCTACAGTAAATCTTCTCTGAACTTTTAATCAAACGTCAACAAACATTTTATAAATTTCAGCTTCAAAGAAATATCAAATTTATGAAAATATTCCAAGTACACTACTAGTGACAAACACCAGTCACAAATGCCATCTGCATGTATGTATGATAATAAAAGAAAAAAAAACAGACAACAAAGATAAAAAACCACAACGAGAACAGAGGTTAGCCTTAAGTAATGGAAATTACATCATATCTATATTATTTCTTCCTTTAAAAATTAACTGCATATTATAAGTTTACTCTGAAAGTACAGTGTTCTACAAGTATAGTATGTGTGTGTGTGTGTGTGCATGTTTGAAAAAATAAAGAACTCAGAATGTTTTTTTAGAAAAGCTACTATTCTCAGCATTGAATTTCATGTGGTACTCTGCTATCTTCAGCTCAGCCTCTCTTGGGAGACTCAGTCTGTTCACTAGCCATAATAGCAGAAATTATCAGGAGAAACCTTAACCCGGCATACATAGACCTGACAAATGCAAAAGGTCTAGGAAAACATTTAGCTGCAGAAAACTCAGAGAGGCTACCTCTCTGGTTTGAATATTATTGAGTAGAAATGTTTGTCTTCCTGGTTTGCAATTGAATATGCAAATTTATTGTAAACTGTGAAGTGTTAGGTAAATTCCAGGGATTGTTAGTGTATTAGCTCTTCTAAAGTTATCTGTGTTAGAAAGAATTCCTGCAGTTGTAATGACCTTACTTCAAAGGACTGACAGATCCACAAATGATGAGCTCAGTGGCAAGGCTAGAGTAGCAAAATTTTTACAACTGGACTTTGAGTAGTAAACTGAGAATTGAACTTCACTATATAGAGTAGAAAAATTCTAATTTTAGAGGGACAATGCAGGGAAGCTTCATAAATATGGTACTGAGGATTGTTTTGCAGCCTGATTAGGATTTTACCTGGCATCAATGAGGAAAGACCTGCCAAAAGAAAATGATAGCATGTGCAAGAAGCCAGATGTTTGAAGGGTCTGATATATTTGAGGTGGGAAGAGTGGTTCCAGATAGGCCTAGAGATAGAAGTTGAGGCAAAAAGAATAAAGAGGCTCATTTGCTGAGGTGTTTGGATTTTATCTTATAAGCATTGGGTATCAAAAAAAGTTTTTATGCATCAGAAAAAGAGATCGAATCTGCATTTTAGGAAGCTAGCTTTGGTGAAATAGCAGAAGGCAGAGTGGGGAAAAATATCTAAAATTCAATGTAATGTTCTTTTGCAGAAGTTCTGAAATAGTAATTTTTTTTTCAAGCAAATCAATGAAAGTAAAAATATGATATAATCAGATTGTGTGCTCTTTGGTACAAACCTCTTTGAATTAGGATGTAGAGGCTGTGAAAAGCATGCAAATGACCTTGAATCTTCTAGTTTGGAAACAAGTGGATTATACACGTTATTCAAGATTAAGACAACTTGATTGATGATGGTCAACAATGAAATTTGCCCTACTACATTTCCTGGTTTTTTAAATCACTTTTTATTTATTCATTTCTGTTATATGCTACCTACCAACAGACCTGTAGGGCTGTAGGTATTTCTCTGCCCTTAGCAGACTTTTAACCCACTTGCAGTGATGGATGTGGATATAGTGACACAAGACAAATGCAATGAGATTATGAGATGGGTATAAAATACAACATAATCCAAGGAGAAAGGCATTGATTCTCACTGCTCATGAAGGTCTGTGTAATTAAACAGTGAGCGGCTTGAGGTCAGGAACTGTGTGTTATTCATCTTTAAATTTTGAACCTAGCCCAGTGTCTGACCCCTAGTTGACATTCAGACAATATTTATTTATTTTTTTTAATATATGAAATTTATTGTCAAATTGGTTTCCATACAACACCCAGTACTCATCCCAAAAGATGCCCTCCTCAATGCCCATCACCCACCCTCCCCTCCCAGACAATATTTATTAATTGGAATTATTTGTAAATAGATTAACAGAGAGGCTTGTTGTACATAAAACTTCCAGTTTGGAATACTTATTAATCTCAATTAGTTTTCTCACAGTCTAATAGAGAAACTAAGTAAGCGAAAACAAATTGTTTTCGAAAAAAATGCATAGTAAAAATTAATGTGTGGGCAAAATAATTCAGGAAAAACGTATTTTTGCATGGATATATCTTCTGTGAAATGGAGATTTGGTTTGACTGGGCACACCTCTAGGGCCTTCTCAAGTGTTCTGAGTCAGAGTTTTGGGGGCAGGGTGCTGCCCCCCATTTATTTTTGTTTCACAGCTGATCCTGATATATGTCACCTAGTTGAAAACTAGTGTTCAGTGTAACAACTTGCTATGTGAGACAGAATCATTTTCCCATTAAAACAAACAAATACAAAGATAACAGTCACTGTCTGCCTACCTGGCCAGTTATTGTCTAGGGCATGTCTTCTTAAATTCTGATGCTGCTGCCTCTCATTGACTTTAGACAAGCAATCACATACTTGAGAGTTTTTCGTATAAAGGCAAACTCCATACCTCATCATGCCATGTATAATTTTAATAAGATTTAATTAGCTCATATGAAAAATACTCCAAAGAATTTGATGAGATTAGAGCATTTTATTTTTTTAAATGAGATACCCTCAGGAAAATGAGATAATTTTGTTTACCAGTCATTAGCTGGACTTTTTTCCCCTTTATATCTTTAAGCTGTCTGTAAGTTTTTCTGCTATTTTTTTTTGAGCTGAATCATAGCTCATAAATACATACCACAAACTCCAGTGTATGTACCTGTCAGCATTGCTTACTCCTGTCAAGGCACCTCTATTGGTTCTAACCACGAATCCTGGAGTGACCACACACCAGCAGCTACTTTCCAGGGTAATCTCCAGAAGAAAGTTGGAAAGAATCAGTTCCTGAACGAATACTTTCAATACCCCTAGTTATTTTGGCATGCTTTACTTCTCAATGGACTTGAAAATAAAGTCACCCATTTCAGTTGTGAAGGTCGCTCATGAAGACAGGCTGCCAAATTCCTCTATAGTGATGATGTGATTGTGAGGCTATCCAGGCAAGCAATGGAATGATGCTCTCTGGTTGTACATGGTTCAGAAGCATGGGGATTTGAACAAGCTGGGCTGTGAAATTATTGGTCCTGGAATTCTATGCTTCAACTTTAATTCTTAAAATAATGGGATTTCTGAGCACTTCAGATTCCTAGCTAAGCTCCTGTTAAAAACCATGTTTTCGCTGGGCTAGATTCTCCTTTTCAATGGAAAACAGTTTCCATCCAAACAAGAAATGGAACTCTCTCCCCGTATATACCTATATTTCTTCTCTACTTCTCCCATCCCACTAGGTGTACATTTGTTCTGATTCACTCTTGATATCCTTTGCATAGAAAAAGGAATTGCTTCACCCTACTTCACATCATCCCCAAGAAAAGATATAGGTGAAATATATATCCCATGATGTAATAAGCCACATTTCTTAGAAAAAATGATTTCATTGGTTAAGAAAAGGGAGGATGGAAATATCTGGAAATATATCAACATTATCAAAATTACTATTATCATTATAAAGATAGTGGTAACAGTTGTAACAGTATTATTAATTTTTAGCAAAGTGAATATTCTGTAGTCAGATGAATGATCCCTTCTTATTAAGGCAAATCTTGGTTGGAGGCCCAAGTTTAAGAGTAAGCCCATATAGTTTTGAAGCTACCTTAATTTCAGAACTGCTGGTATTTTACTTAGAACACTGTATATCTACTTAAGGACAAATACCTAACAGATTTGCTGCATCTCCCTCAAATGTTTAGTTCATTTTCTGCCAAGTGTCATCATTATCATTCCTTGAATTTGAAAACATTTAGTAAGATATAAATATTTTAGATAAATGTTCACTTAACATTTATGAGAATTCTGTTAGGTGGCTATTAGGATCCTTATCTTACACATGGAGAACTAAGGCTCAAAGGTCACATGTAACTTGCCCATTATAACACAGTATTAAGCAGTAGAGGTGGGAGTAAGACACCCAATTTCTGACTTGAGTACATTTATCAAGAATAACTTATCCAAAGCAGATAAAATTGTACAACGGGAAAATAGGTAAATAGCATCAATCCAAATCACCCACTTTGACCTAACACCCACTCTGACACCCAAGCTGCCAAGATCATTTATTGCACAATCAACTAGATATCTCTTGAGACTCTAGAGCTCTTTACAACACAAGAGGCTATTTCAACCTTAGATTGTTTTCTTTATGAACCTGAGGTTTTCATTCCAGGGAAAGGAACTCTTAGATAGCAAAATAATGTCCTAGGATGAAAGAAAAGTAGCAGACTTGGAACTACAGGTAGGAGTAAGAATGAAAAACTATTGTTTTCAGGAATTAGAGTATGTTATTGTTAGGAGACTGTTATACAGATATTATTTAGCCAAGGTCACATAGAAAGCTGTCAAAAGTGCCAGGACTTCTAGTTTGATATCCAGACTCAGTATAGTGTTCTTTCCACTGTCCTGGTATATAACCACGCTCTCCATATTACACTGATGCATAGCCTCCTGAATCCCAAGAGTTATATTTAAAATGTCCTTGCTCAGTTCAAACTAAGATGAGAAAATGAACCCTCCCAGGAAAAGCTGTATTGAAATCACAATTCTTTTTGGTCATTTGAGTCGAGAAGGGGGAGTATACCTACTATTTTTATGAGAAGTCATCCACAAAATACTAGTTCTTCACCACATGATTACTGGTGCAAATATATCTTTTATTTAAAGTGCCAATGCTCCAAAGCCTTTAAGAGAAAGGACTACAAGGGATCGTGCAAATGATAAGCTTGTGTTAGTTGACAATCGTTTTAGTAATTGTATCCATCATCATATTTACATTTCTGTAATTAGTTGAAGATATTTACATGAAGTTATGTCTCTAATTTAATGCAGGCATTATTATCAGTCAGTAAATATTAAGCTTGAATTCCACCAGTATGTTTGGAAAGCATTTAATTTTAAAAGAATAGCTTTCTACTGGAACCCTAATCTCCATTGACTAACAATTACCAAACACCCACATTCGGCAAGGAACAGGCACTGTGAAGAGTTTGGAACTTGTAGACCTCATCCTTAAATAGCTTACAATAGTGTTGAATGAAGTGAAATAATATAATAGAGCCCCATATACAGTAATAAGTGTAATACATGACATCATAATATATGACACTTCAGATGAGTGGTATGAACTGTAGGACCCCAGAAAAGGAAGAGGTTGCTATTGACCAAAGAGGAAGACTTTGGTAATGTGAGAATATACCGCTTTTTAAAATTAAAACAGGGAGGGCCCCTGGGTGGCTTGGTCGGTTGGGCGTCCAACTTCGGCTCAGGTCATGATCTCGCGGTCCGTGGGTTCGGGCCCCGCGTTCGGCTCTGTGCTGACAGCTCAGAGCCTGGAGCCTGTTTCGGATTCTGTGTCTCCCTCTCTCTCTGCCCCTCCCCTGTTCATGTTCTGTCTCTCTCTGTCTCAAAAATAAATAAACGTTAAAAAAAAAATTAAAATTAAAACAGGGGCGCCTGGGTGGCTCAGTCGGTTGGGCGGCCAACTTCGGCTCAGGTCACGATCTCGCTGTCTGTGAGTTCGAGCCCCACGTCGGGCTCTGGGCTGATGGCTCAGAGCCTGGAGCCTGCGTCCGATTCTGTGTCTCCCTCTCTCTCTGCCCTCCCCCATTCATGCTCTGTCTCTCTCTGTCTCAAAAATAAATAAACATTAAAAAAAGTTTTTTTTAAATTAAAACAAAGTCTACTCCATATAGCGATATTTTATCCATGAGAATAAATCTAAGATTTAAGTGAAGACTTGAACTGAGGGCTCAGACTCCTACCTTAGTCTCTTCACATAACACTTAAGGTCTTATGAGCTGTAAGTTTAGGAAAGCTTTTAGGATCTTATTTTTTTAAAGGTCTACTCTCTTCTCTACTTTTCTCTCAATATTATTTTGTGTCTCCAGAAAGGAATAATATTTCTTCCACTACACTACATCTGGTTTATAGGGAATATTTGAGGACCATAAAATATTTGAATTGAAGTTTGGACTCATTAGCATTCATTCCTTCATGTCACACCATCAATTTCTCACCTAAGAAAGCAAGGAGCTGAGCACTTTAAAGCTGGCATTGCTCTCCAAAAATGTTTGTCCTTTTCACTGGCTGGCCATCAGGTCAGCCATTTGTGTCTTCTTAGTGAGGAGAGAAAACCTTCAGCAATAGCTATCTCTTACAAACTATAACAGTTCCTTAAGAAACTCAAGTAATGGGGTGCCTGGGTGGCTCACTCAGTTAAGCTTCTGACTTCAGCTCAGGTCATGATCTTGCGGTTCATGAGTTTGGGACCTGTGTTGGGCTCTGTGCTGACAGCCTGGAACCTGGAGCCTGCTTTAGATTCTGTCTCCCTCTCTCTCTGCCCCTCCTCTCCTCTCTCTCTCTCTCTCTCTTAAAAATAAATAAAAACATTAAAAAAATTAAAGAAGAAGAAGAAGCTCAAGGAATGTATTGAGTCAGAGCCCCCTTGGCTCACTGCTAGTCCAAGTTACAGAAGTCATAGTGGAGAGATCTTTACTGACTCCAGAAAGATCCTTGGGGAAATTATTCTGGTCTTAGTTGGGGTGGTAGGTCCCTTAACTAAAAAGTAAGCAGTTTCATTCCCCAAAAGTAAAATTTTTAGGGACAAAGATGTTCTCTGTACACTCTGCTTTTATTAGCATATGCCACAAAAGCCACAGGGCTTTCCACTAAGCACAATGACCCTGTGCTTAGTAAATGAGGAACAATTGAATAAAATACAACAATTAACAGCATAGACTTTAAAATCAAGGCCCATCACTGCCACTAAGCAGTCATCAATCACTGAGAATTAACTTTTGGAGAGGCAGAAGCGGCCAATGTAGCAGTAAGAGGATGGTTTGGGACCCTAAACCAGCATTTTAGTCCCAGCTCTACCTCTTATTAGCTGAGATTTTGAGCAATTACCTAACCTTTATGTGCTTCTATTTCCTCATCTAAAAATTGGGACTAATGGTAATATCTACTCAGTGGGTTTCATTTTGTATCAAATAAGTTGATAACTTTTATAACTAACTATAATAGCTATTATAACTAGGACCTGGTAATTAATAAATGTTGGATAAGAGTTTGTTATGATTATTATCATCAATTTTTTAACCCCTCACTTTCCTCATTTGTAAAATGGAAAGATAGATACAGTTACCTCATAAAACTGATACTATAATTAAAGAAAATTATGTAGGTAGGACACTTAACGTAGTGCCAACATATAGTACACCCATGTATTTTATCTATTAGTATTATTATTGTTATTATATGGAGCACTGACATTATTAAAATATGGTATTTTACAGTATGACTGGTCGCCTGATGCATATGAGTGTCCTGTTAAAGAACATTCTCTTTCTGGTGATTCTCTCTTCTGCGTAGCAAAGGAGCCTGAAGTGTCTTTCAGGAGATTAAGTGTTCTTTAATAGTATAACCCAGCAGGAAAAAAAATGTTAACGTTAGTCTCAAAAGATTGTCCTCACACATGTCACCTCTCCTTTTGAAAGAATGACTACCTTCAGTGACAAATTCACCAAAAGAAGTTTAATGAAACCATTAACTTGTAATGGAAATAGGTAAAGAAGTAATCCAGCAGGAAGAAAAATGTAACAACTTGGTTCATAAGAAATTCTGTTTGGATGAATCCACAGGGAAAACTCTATTTTCCCTTCAAATAATCTTTTGGCCCTGGTAAAAGATATTTCTAAGAGTAGTCTTTTGATGACTGCTACTGTTTCAGCCACCAGCCTTTAGCAGTAGACTCAGTCTGGACAGAAACAAAATGGGACAGGAAGAAAAGGCAAAGTACAATGTCATGGGCTACTTTCTGATGTGAAGGCCAAAGGCCATTCTTGGTACTGGAGAGATCCATATCTTGCCTTAGATAGAAAATATTCAAATTCAGCTTAAGGGAAAGAAAAAAACCCAAATATTATAAGTTTGCCCACCTTGTTTAAAGAGATGACTCTTGTGCATACAGGAAATAGCAGGACAAGAAGGAAGCAATATATTTGTTCTGAAATGATTTTGTCACTTCACCAGATAGCCATGATAGCTTTCTAACAGATGATGTCAAAGAAACATAACAGTGGGTCTAGGATGTTCTAAAGGATGTTCTTACATAGTTAAATGTTTGTCTAATTCATTCAGAGATTCTTTTTTTTTTTATTTTTTTTGGTAATCTTTATTTATTTTTGAGAGAGAGAGAGGGTGCAAGGGGGGGGAGGAACAGAGAGAGAAGGAGACACAGACTCCAAAGGAGGCTCCAGGCTCTGAGCTGTCAGCACAAAGCCGGACACGGGGCTCAAACTCAAGGACTGCGAGATCATGACCTGAGCCAAAGTTGGACACTTAACTGACTGAGTCACTCAGGCACCCCTCATTCAGAAATTCTTAAAACAATAACAAATAATCAGAGATCTTCTACCTTTTAAGTCTATGTAGATGAATTAATTGCTCTAATGTTATCCACTGATTGAAAAAGTTGGTAAGGAATTCTATTAGGAATATAGATTAGGCTCTGATTCTTCATAGACACTTCCTCATGTGTTCCATTGACACTTAAACCAATAGAGTTTTGAACTAAATATAACTATTTTCTCCAGCTTAAAAGAACTGTGTTGACATTTTCAGTGAACAATTTAGGCATAAGTGAACTAGCAGCTTGTATGTGTGTAAAAATCAAATATGGCTTTTCCAGGTAATAAATTCATACCAGTACATTGACTTGTAGTAGCTTAACAGATGGAAATTTGTCAGCATAAAGTTAATAACAGATTGAAATTGGCCAAAATGTTGAACTTCACTTAACATACTCTGTTGGGTTGAACAAAAACAAATACTAATCTTTTGATTAATTTAATTAATTCACTGGGACCATGAATTCGGTTAGTTACTAAAGCATACATAGATCCAATTTCCCTTTCCACTTCATAGTAGAAATCAGGAGATAATATTTTTAAATAATGGAGACAGATTGTGGTAGATCCCTGGCAGCAATCTTCAGCGGACTTTTCTTTGAAAGTCGAACATACTCCAACATCAAAACCTCAGGTGGAAGAATTAGGTAGATTCAACCCTAGAATTTTAATACACATCACAAACAGAATGGAAATTTGTCTTTTTCTTTCTTTGAGGCAACTCTGGGAAATCAAGACACCTAAACACTAAACTTAAACTGCCATTATCAGCCACAGAGACACAGGTTCCCCATCTGTCCCAAAATGACACTTTAAAAGGGGAACAATTTGCTCTTTTTATTGGCTTCTCTTGGTAATATAGCTAGTACTGAATTTTGAAAAGATTATTTCAACATAATATTGCTTATTGGCTATAGAGGCCTCAATCCTTTTTCCCTAGCTCTTAATCTATAACTTCTACGATTCTGATGAAAATTGGACATAAATAAAACAGGAATGTTTAACATATTTCAAAACAAAAAGACTCAGATGACCAAACATTATTAAAAGTAATGCCTTCACTCTCCCAAACAATGTACTTACAACTACAAAGATGTGTACAAATATAGGGTTGTATCTCATGAGAGAGCAATAAATAAATCTGAGATCAAAGGAATTACTTGTGTAATTCTTTGAGTATGCAGTAGCAAAGTCATAAATCTATAGCATGCTAAGGTCCTTTAGTGTAAGTGCTCACTTACCTCCTTATTTTCTCCATTGAAAAATCTCAGGGATCAGCAGTGACAGACTGAAGACCACCCAACTGAGTGTCATGCAGTATTCATCAGTATAGAACTGAGGAGAAACCACCATATTGAACACCTTTAGAGAGAAAAATACTGACGTTTTATGTTTTCAGCAGTATATGAGTGTCCCAAAAGACAAACAAAACATAGAAAAGTGTATTTCAGATGACTGACACTTCTTAGATGAAATGGAATGAATTAGACATGAAAGTTGTTTTAACTGTAAAATATCATAAGTTGAAGATCAAAAAGATTGCTTAGTTATTGCTCCTGAGCAGCCCATTTCATATGGGTTACTCCTTAAGAAACATTTTGAGGGTATGAACTATTACACAGTCATGTTTGAATTCCCACAACAAGGTAGAAGTCCTGGTACATAGTTAGTGTTCAGTAAATATTTTGGATTAAACAATGCTGTTTATCTCCACATTCTATCCTTTAATACAGTATCTGACCACAATAGGTGCCTAACTGCTTAGGGGTTTTGTGTGTGTAGGTGTGTGAATAAATAATGATAATATAAATAAATACCGTCTTTCAATTCCATGTGCCTCTATCATACATTCTGTGCCCAGCATTGTGGTCATCTTTGGGCACTTAGAAGATAAAACTAATGCCAAACATAAACCTTCCTTGGTTGTCAAAGCTTGCTACATACTTTATCCTTTATACATTACTGTTCCAGATTTACCCTTTCCAGTCATTGAAATATGACAGAACTCCTGCTTGGTCTTCATCATAAGAGGGCCTGAGCCATTTATGGGGGAGCAGGGGGAGTGCAGTAAATACTGAAGGGTAAGTAGTTCTACCACTCCCTCTTATACACAGGTTGACTTAAAGAAATGCAAAATGATATATGAGGACCAAGTGTCTACAAGCACTCAGAGACAAGTGAGACATCACGCTTGATTCACTCTGGGAGGAGCGCAAACACCAGAGCCCACGCTTGGTTTCTCAGGCATGACCGAGTGTTCTTTCATGGATTTGTTGACTTTCTGGTTGTATAGTGTAAAAGAGCAGAAGCTTCAGGTGACAAGATGACCTCCTTCCTATGGGCCCTTTTGGTAAAGCCCTCTTCACTGGGGGAGACCAAGAGGACAGTCTTGGGAAAGATACTGTCAGTGTGCATTTTTATCTTTGTCTAGTAGGATGTATCAGTTTTGAAATACTTCATTGAGAAAAGCCCAAAATACTTCACTGAGACATATTCATGAATATAATGTATCTTCGTTAGTCTAATATATAATAAACACATACTGGCCACTTATTATGTACTCGGCATGATGCTTTGCATTGTAATCTCTCTCTTAATCTTAACAACAATCCTATAGGATACGTGATACAAGATGAAGAAAATGAGGCTTAGAGAGAAGAAATAATTTGTCCTACATTACTTATCTAGTAAGTGGTATATATGATTTCTATTTTAATTGTACTATTGAAATAGTTATTTTGAGTTGGTAACCCTTCTTACTCCAGTCCTCCTTTCCAACACAAACATACACACACACGCACATACACACATATATGCACAAACACGAACACAGCACTCTTCTTTCATTACAACCAGAATGATCATCCTAAAGCAGAGATGTGGCTTTGCCCTCATTACTCTTTAAAAACAAAAACAAAAACCAAACATGTTTAGTAACACACACTGCCACTCTTCTTCTAAATAACCATCAATGGCTTCATACTGCTCATGATGGAAAGTGCTCTCTTTAGGGGTTCCTGGGTGGCTCCATTGGTTAAGCATCTGACTTTGGCTCAGGTCACGATCTCTTGGTTTGTGAGTTCGAGCCCCATGGTGGTCTCTGTGCTGACAGTTCAGAGCCTGGAGCCTGCTTCAGATTCTGTGTCTCCCTCTCTCTCTGCCCTTGCCCTACTTGTTCTCTCTCTCTCTCTCTCTCTCTCCCTCTCTCAAAAGTAAATAAATATTAAAACATTTTTTGTAAAAAAGAAAGTGCTCTATTTAACTGTTAAGGTGCTTCATAATCTAGCCCTGACCCCAAACCTCTCCTTTTTGTGTATTTCGTGTCTCAGCCAAACCCATTTCTGCAAGATATCTTCAGTAGTTTCTCACCTCAGGAATTTCCTCACATGGTTTTCTCATTTTGAAGTACTCTTCACCTAATTCTACAACCGGCCTACAAACCCAATTTATCTTAAAGACAAATTTCCCTTCTTTTAGGACATCAGAGGACTGAAGAAAGATTTAGATACCTTCCTTAAGTGTTAAAAGACAAAGATAAAACAGTGAAGTGAACACTGGAAAGTTAATAGTGATGGTCACCGTAGACAGAACAATAAAAACACTAAGACACATTTGTGTACAGACAGTAAAGTTAAGGTATCAACAAATACATTCTGATCTGAGGTGGTTTCCTGCCCATGTAAGAAATGTGTGGTGCCAGGTACGCCTGCATGGTTCAGTAGGTTGAGCATCCAACTTCGGCCCAGGTCATGATCTCATGGTGTATGAGTTCGAGCCCTGCCTTGTGCTCTGCACTGATGGCATGGAGCCTGCTTGGGATCCTCTGTCCTCCTCTCTCTCTGCCCTTCCTCCATTCACGCTCTCTCTCAAAAATAAAAATAAACATTTAAAAAATAAATAAAATAAAAAATAAATATATATTGTCTATTCTAATGCATATATTAATCTAATAACATATAATTCTGATACATATATATCATAGTAATGTTCAAACAAAATATGTGTGCTTGTTAGTTCCATCTCTGCACATTTTTTATTCGTTATTTTGACTCATTTCTTTTCAAGAGTTACTCTACAGTTCTCTAAAAGCTGAAAGATCAGAGAATTTAGATCTCATCTTTTTTCTTATATCAACTAGTTAAGGCACCCTGACCACTCACTAAAATTCTTCCTAGATAGGTGAAATTGTATAATACTTGTGCATATGTCTCACATGGATTTTTGTGTGAATCAAATTGTTTAATTTATTCAACATGCTCTTACAGCAGTTACATATGTCGAGCATTTTGTGCTTAGAAAAAAAGTATGATTAAGATATTTCATACATTATTTAATCTCTCATAGTACAGATAACAGTAGATGTGAAAGCCTTTTGAAAACTCCAAAATGCTTCGCATGTATAAAGAATTATTATCACTAAAAGTGTATAAGGAACACTTATAATACTTAAATTAACCTCTGAGGTTAATGTCATAATAACTTCCATATGCTTGTCAACAACATGTCCTTTAGGGAGGCTTCTGTAAAAAAAGAGTCTACAGAGTAAGATTCTTTGCTTATTGGTCTCCTTTGGCTTGGCTTTCTTAAGTTCTTACAAGTTTACTTAGTCCTAGTTTCAATAGTGAGATTTCTCCAAACGGTATAACCAGTAACATATTAATAGTAGTCAAAATCGGGATGCCTGGGTAGCTCAGCCAGTTAAGCATCTGACTTCAGCTCAGGTCATGGTCTTGCGGTTCGTGAGTTCAAGCTCCACATTGGGATCTGTGCTAACAGTTCAGAGCCTGAAGCCTGCTTCGGATTCTGTGTCTCCCTCTCTCTCTGCCCCTTCCTGCTTGTGCTCTGTCTCACTCTCTCAAAAATAAGTAAACATTAAAAAATTTTTAAAAAAGTAGTCAAAATCAAGGCCTTTTAGTTTGTAAAATATTAAAATCAGTATTGCTGAGCTCCTTGGAGTCATAGTTAAAATGTGATTAATTTGGATCCACTCATGACTCTCCTTGAGGATAACTGTGTATGGTTGATACTGGGAGAAGACAGAAGTCTTTAGCAGACAAGAATGAGCAAACATTGCTCTCTGAATGTCCATAAAGCTGTCAATCACTGTAAATTAAAACTTAAACTTTCTCCACTAGTGTCTTCATTCAGATTTAAGTGTTGGCATCACAGCTGAGGCAATAGGCTAATCAACGGTGTTTCCTTTCCATTCATTAATACAATATTGGTTTGTGGCCATCTGGGAGTCTCTCCCTTCCTACATTTACTGGCGGTTGCATATTTAGAAAGCATTGTTTTACTCTTCACAGTTTTGAGGATGTTTCAGTTTTAGGCCCTTTCACAATAACCATTATGGGACTCATCCTTAGACATTTAATTACCATGTTTCTGTTTTCTGTACTTATGTTTCCTGTAGTACTTTTAGGATACCCCTTCTCTCAGAGCAACTGGTATACACTCAGGAAACATAGTTTAATTTTAATGTAGACACCTGGGTGGCTCAGTCAGTTAAGCATCTGACTTTGGCTCAGGTCATGATCTCATGGCTTGTGAGTTCGAGTCCTGCCTGGGGTGAGCACGAGCCCCGCTTCAGGTGAACATGAACCCTGCTTCAGCTGAGCCCTGCTTCTCTCTCCCTCTTATTCTCTCTCTCTGCCCCTTGTAGATTCTCTCTCTTCCTCTCTCTGCCTCTCTCTCACTTGTACCCTCTCTCTCTCAATAATAAATAAAGATTGCCATTTTAAAAAAAATAATAAAAAATTAAAATCAATACCAAAAAAAATCTTATGAAAGAAAATCTGAGCCTACTCAAGGAAGTCATCTAACTAAAAGTAAAAATTAAAAATAACATGTTTTAGGATTTACTTTAAATTTTTGAAAATTTTTACAGAGCTTTTTGCAGTATTCAAAAATCATTTTACCCAAGTTTTAGAACAGAGGGCCACAGCATATTGAGCCAGAGGATCTATAGGGTGTTTCCAGTCCAAACTCTGCACCTCAGAGGTAGAGGAAACCCACAGAGACTCATCTGACTTGAATAAGGGGACTCAACAACTCGGTGGCAAAGCCCAAGTCCCCTGAGGCTCATTGTCCCAATTCATTTTTCTGTCTCACATCAACTGGGTTGTTTAAATCTCACTTTATAAATTCAGAAGCGCACCCTCTCATCTGATAATATGCTTCTGACATTTGTAGTTGGAATAAGAAGCAAATACACACAATGAATGATGTGACTGTTCAGATTCTCTAGATTCTTTTTCTGAATCCCTACATCTTATGTGTAGAAAACCTAAAACATCACAAGAAGCATGAAGGACCTACCTGACATGGGACATACACCAGACCTCTTGAGGAAGTGATTTAAGATAAACTCTGAATGAGGATTATGCAGCAGCCATAGGTTGGCAGCAAACGGAAGAGCATTTAGAGCTAGGAGAACAGCATAAGCAAAATCCTTAAAGCAGGAAGTCTCTAGGTACCTCCAACGATTTGAAACGAAGCCATAATGGCTGGGGCATAATGAGTGAAGTAAAAGCAGAGGTTGCAAAAATGAGTAGAGATCAGCCTATGCAGGCCTTGTGGACCACATTAAGGATTCATATTTTACCTTTTGGTTGTTGTGGACAACTTTTGAAACATTTTAAGCAGAAAACACAATGATATAAATTTTAGGAAAAATCTCTTCTAGGTTCAATATACATTATGGGTAAAAAGTGGAAAGAATGCACATGAGGCAATCAGATAGAAAGCTACTGTGATAATCTAGGAAAACATGAGTGATCAGCGACAGAAAGGTGGCAACAGAGTTAAAGAGACATGCAGACAATGGGAGTTTCCTTTGAATGTAGAACCAACAGATTTAGAATACACTTCTCTGGTTAAAAGGATTGAAAATGCTCAGTTAATCAAGTAATCAAGTAGTTTTGTTACTCACTTTGAGGTGCCTTTTGTATTGATTCCTTCTTCAGCCATATATATAAGGAACTGTCAGATCCTCATAAACGAGCAGAGAAGCTGTTCTCTAGGCTTGCACCTGCTCTCTGGGCCACATGTCTTTAATATAGTAGCTGTGGAGTCAGCCTCCCTTGTGTTCAAATCCTGACTTATCTACTCAACAGTTATGAGAACACGGACAACTCACAAAACCCCTTTAACCTCACCTCCAAGGGGATAAGATTAACACTTTCCATTTACCTACCACCATCTTAGTTTGCTTGAGGCTTAATAAGATAATGGAGACATATCAGTTTAAAAGCATTTTGATCACACCTCCTCACCTCCAAAAGAAAATTAAATTTACACCAAAAAGATGTTTTAAGACATTAAACACACAATGACAATATTGACCAGCCTAAGGAGAGAGACTAACATATGCCAAGAGTCCAGGTAAATCATCTTGCAGGTAATTAAGCCCCATCCAAGCATTCAGGGAATCTTAAACACAAATGCCAAGCATGGGCAGATATATGAGGGGAATCTCTAAATAAAAGAGACAAGAATAAAGAGAAAAAAAAAACTGAAATGAACAGAGCCTATGTGAAGAGAAGTTTAGGAAAAGCTTTAATTTTCATGTTCAGAGCAATAAGAAAAAAAAAAACATTAGAATTTAAAAACATGACATAGCAGAAATGAGGAACTCAACAGAATATTTAAACAGGTTTAGGAAAATGGAGAAGAAACAATTAAAAAAATTAGACAATGAGTTCAGAACGTCTAACATATATAAGTGAGAGGATTTACAGAAAAAGAGAACAGGGAGGAAAGAGGAAAGGATCATACTTGAAAAATATGTTGGGAAACTTGTCCAGAAATTAGGACTTTAGATTGACATAAAATAGAAGGAAATAAATCCAAACTGAAGAAATATAAGAACTCAGGTTGTAAAAAGAAAAATTTTACAAGCTTCCAGAGAGGAGGAAGATGAAGCCAGATATTAAGCATAAGACTGGGATTCAGAGTGGAGTGGGACTTCTCAAGAAACAATAGTGGAAACAAGAAGAAAACTGAACATCTTTAACATTCCTAGCTAAGTAATGAAAAATCTCAATTTTTAATCCAGCCGGATTAAAAGTTAAATCTGAAGATATGACAGAAATATTTTAGTTCACAAAAAAATTCCATGAGCCATTCTCAGAAAGCTTCTGATTTTGTCTTTCACTTTAATGCAGGATTCAGGGGAGTCAACACAAGAGGCAGGATGACAGTTGTACAGAAGACCTAAAGAGCAACTAGCCCACATTTAAGTAATGTGACCCAAGAAACAGACTCTCACCACAAGACACCTTCTGCTCTGGTGAACCTCTGTCAAATTCTTATCAACGTGGGCCATGTGCTAATGAAGTCCCCACTTCCAGTCACTGATAGCAACTGAAGACATTCACCCCACTATTTCCTGAGAACTGGACATTGGCCATGGTGAGCTTAGAAAAAAAATCAAACATCTCCCTCCTCACCCATATCCAGTATCCAGATTTGCCAGATGCCAGACTATGGAACTTTCTCTATTTCCCCAGGCTCAACTGGGTACCTTTTCCAATGAATCCCCTAGAAGAAATTCTTAAAACCTCAAAGAAATATGAAAACCAAACTATGGTCCAGACTCCACTTAAGTAATTTTCTGCTAGGAATATTGTTCTTATGACAATGTGATTCTTTTTATAGAGTTATTTGTGTTTCCTAATCAATTTGTATATGTGTATGCTTTCATATTGATATGAAAATAATTTAAAAACAAGGAAAAATTATTGAGAAAAAGTTGAGATATGAAGTGTTTAACATAGGCTGATATACAATGGGCTCTTAATACATCACAAGTATAATCATTTTAATTTTATGTAGTCCTTCCATTTCCTGGTATCAGTAATTTTTCTGAAATACAGTTTGGGTGAATAGTCATATAATGACTTCATTATTTAACACCTGCATTCAAAATGTCCTTTTCCTACAACTGAGGAACACGATGCAAACTTCCTTAAAATGTTAACAATGACAAAAAGAAATCTCAATTATATTAATGTTCATAAATTAGTTTTATATTAATTCTAATAAAAATGTTTGATGAACGACCTATATATAGGTTTTAGTCCACATTCAAATAATTGTGTTCATGTAGGACATACACAGATATAAACTAGACAAAAGATGTAATAAAAAGGCTACCCTAGCAATTAAGAGACCTTGAATCTAGTTTTGATTCTGTCACTACCTAAGTCATCAAGCTTGGTTGGGTCACTTGCCTCAGAGCAGCAGATTTCTTGTCTGCAAAATTAGAACATTGGACATCATGCTGGATTGTACCTTGTCAACTTGACCAAGGCTCAGAACGACATTTCCCAGAATCTCTTTTTCTTTATGGTCTTTACACACTAGAGTTGACAAAGGAGGAACTTGCCTGAGACGTGGAAGGTCAGAGTAAAACAGATGTCACTACTTTGGGAAGGATGTCTCAGTGTGGGATGGTGCTGAGCAGATGCACAAGTATCCAGTAGATCCCAGCTTACATCACTTCCTTCCACTCTGCTTGTAGCTCACCTTCCCTCCTGCCAGCCTTACGGGCCCAGGCCCACTAGCAAGGATTTATTTGGCTGCAGTCTTACAGAGGCCTAGCTTCCTGAGAGGTGGAGGTGTCCATTCAACCCCTCAGAAGCTTCCCCCCTTGTGGATCTGATTCACAGACTAAAAGTGTTTGATATCCTGCATTTCCAAGAAAGCTCTGTTTGTCCACTCACACCAGTGCTTACAGTGGACTGGTCAGTGACCTTTTCATGGATCTTCCAACTCTCCTGTAGATAGTCACTTCTTCCCTTCCTCCTATATTCGGGCAAGGTCTAATTCCTACTATAAATCCCTTCTCTAAGTGATACCTATAATGGCTCTGGTTCCCTGAGAAATGCGTTGCTGAGCTCTATGACCCCTTCTGAATCTGATATTCTGGGATTCTCAGTATGATATTATGCGATCTACGTATATCTCAGTAAATAGTAGGGGCAGATTCAAGTCTCTTCATCTATTTCTAGCAGACAACAGGGAAGTTAAGCAATATTGTAAGTTTGCATGTGACTTCCCAGAATGCCAACAGAGTATCAAGTTCTCAGATTTCAAGTATATAACCAAAAAAAAGGATTTAAAGTGAGTGCATATGGATTAAGTAGACACACAGGCTCACCTCTACATAATAGTATATATTTAGATCACAAGTACTTAAAAAAGAAATTAAATAAAAAATAACAAATACTCCTATTCATGCTTAAGTATACAAAGGTAAAATAGACACTAAAGATTTGTTCAGTGGCCAAGGCCACAGCTGAGTCCTACCCCCAGCTCCTTCCCATTAGTCCTCCATTGTTGCAAAACTATTTCACTTGCACGTAAAGGAGAACAATATCTCAGAAACTATTCTAAGACAATAAATCATGAGAGCTGGTTTGTTCACATTTTTTTCTTTTCTTTTTATTCTTGAGGTAAACCTCCCACAGAGAAAGTTATATCAAGCAAGGGATTCAACAAAATGAATGAAAATATATTTATGTCACTCATGGATTACTTTTCTATGGCACAGTTCCAATCCATAGCCCTGGAGGAAAAAAAAAATGTGTGTGTGCATGTGTGTATGTGTGTGTATGTGTATTTGTGTGTTGTATGGTTCCTTAACTTCATAATTGCAGCTGTTCAAACATTTATCATTTCATGTTACAAAATAAGGAATTTACCGAAGCACAAAGAAGCAGCATATTTTTCCATCAGTTTAGCATTTGTCTCGGGATTTAAACAAAACAAATTAAGAACGCATGTGGATTTCGCGTAAACTAATTTGGCTTCTTAAAATCAAGTCCAAAATTATCCTTTCTTTGCTACCTCCTTCTGCTGAAAGCATTACCAATTCATCTCTGCGTGCCACATTAATTATAAAAGTTAATATTGGCACATTATGTTAGTTTAGAAAATGTGTTTGTGTAGATAAAATAGATCATCCAGTTATAATAGGAAAAGACATTGGTTTTGGAGTCCAAGGATCCTTACTATCTGTGCAACAAAGAGGATGGGACACAGGTGGGGGGATCACCATTATTCTATAAAGCTTAGATTAGACAATGGGTGTTTGAAGGTGATTTGTGAAAGGTCTAGAATGAAACAAAGAGCGTTGAATCAATTTTCATTACGTAGATGAGGAACAGCCACTAAATGATTCACCCAGAATTATATAGAGGTATAACAGGACTAGGAATCCAAAGTCTACACTCCTAGTGTAATATTCTTTCCACTACATGTCTCTGCATCTCAGTTATTATTTTTTTTTTCCTACTATGGACTACATCATTTCATGTAGAAATTTAACAAAAAAACAACATATTTAAATTTTTTTAATGTTTATTTATTTTCAAGAGACAGAGTGTGAGCAGGGAAGGGACAGAGAGAGGGAGGGAGCCACAGAATCCGAAGCAGGCTCCAGGCTCTGAGCTGTCAGCACAGAGCCTGACGCGGGGCTCCAACTCATGAGCCATGAGATCATGACCTGAGGTGAATTTGGACGCTTAACCTACTGAGCCACCCACATGCCCCAACAAACAACATATTTTAAAGATTCAGGAGATTGGAATCCAAACTTTCTGAGTTTAAATCTGAGCTCTCTCACTAACTTGGCAGCTGAGTACATTCATTAACTTCTCTGTGCCTCAATTTCATCATCCTTAAAATCAAGATAAAATTAGCATAAATATCACAGGGCTGTTTTGCAGATTATTTGAGTTAGCACATGCAAAGCACTGAGAAAAGTGCCTAGTACATAAGAAGCATTCAGTAAATGCTAGCATTTTTTTTTTTTTTTTGTGCAAACAGTCCTATAGAGACACTATGTTGATGCAATCTATTATACTAGACTTGCCATCGGTAGTCATAGCAACATGACTGGTATCCTTAAGAGCACTGGGGATGAGGTGAGGAAAATATGTGTAGGATGATGCTGACTTCATTTCCAGAGATGAAACTCAAAAAAGCAGCTCCAGCTTCAAAATGAGCAACACCATTCATTGCTAGAAAATCCAGAATTCATGGAACAACCATATTTGAATAAAGACATCCATTGTTTATTTACTCCTTTTTTTTTTTTAGCAGAACTGTAGGATTCTTGAAAGGTTTAGCAATGACTATAGAATATAAAGATAAATATACTGAGAATTATTTATCAGCCCAATAGGAGTCCATCGACACAAGATATTATGGTAAATGCTGTATACCAGAAGCAAAAATCATGGAATATTAGGGTGGGAAGATAACTTAGGGTCTACCTGCTCACACCAACCCTCATCCCATCTAATAAACACCTTTCTTTTGTATCATCTTTAAATAATCTTCCAGCCACTATTTAACGTTTCAAAGGATAGGAAAACTTTCACTTCCCAAGGAAATTGTCTCACAAACCTGATAGTAATAGGTTTTTAGAAAGTTTCTCTTTACTTTGAGCATAATTTTGTTTCATAGTAACCTTTATCAACAGGAACTCATTCCTCGTTAAAAGGGTATAATAATATTTTATAAACAAGAAGGACTGTGAAAAGGTACTACAAAACTTAAGTTGTTATTAGTAAGCATTGTAAAATAAGTTATATTTGGGTATAATGAGATGGTCCTGACCATCATGGCCCTGAATATAGTCATCAGAGGCTTCTTATCATCATTTTGTGCTTTTCACACTAGCTATGACCTGTATCTATTCTCATGTTTGGTCAGGTACCACATGTCCAACTTCACCCTTCAAAAATGAACCCACAATATACTTTGAGTAGACATTTTTTTCTTCCTGATCAACTTCATTTGTTGATGACATATTTGTTTCTGTTTTATGCCATTCTGATTTACATTTCTATTACTATTGGAGGAGGTCTTCAAGAGGGCATGACCACTGGTTGACCCATCAACTGGACCTGGGCAATCAGAGGCTCCTTACCCCCTCCCCTGTCTTTGGAATGTATGCCCTGCCCACTGTTCTCATAACTGGAACCATTTCAAGGTTGCAGCCTCAAAAGAGTAACATGCTGTTGAGGCTGTCTGGACTGTATATGAGACTGAACCCTGTTAAAGCCTCTACAGAAACTTTCAAGATTCTGGCTGGTTGGTGCAGAGACTTGTTTTGTGACCACCCAAGACAAGCATTGTTTATAAGTTCCCTTGCTTATTAAAACATCCAGGGGTGCCTGGGTGGCTCAGTCGGTGAGCACCTGGCTTCGGCTCAGGTCATGATCTCCCAGTTCCTGAGTTTGAGCCCTGCGTTGGGCTCTGTGCTGACAGCTTAGAGCCTGGAGCCTGCTTCCAATTCTGTGTCTCCTTCTCCCTCTGCCACTCCCCCACTCACTCTCTCTCTCTCTCTCTCTGTCTCTCTCTCTCTTTCTCTCTCTCTCTCAATAATAAATATAAATTTTTTTTTTTAAAAAAAGCCCACCTACCCGTCTAGAGTGGTCTTCCTTTTCCTTTGGCTTCTCCTTGCCCTCTATGGACAGGGGCCAGTTTCACATTTCACGCAGGAAACTTCTAAAGTTGCAAACCAATAATTGGCAAGCCATCCAGGAGAAACAGGTCTTGGGAAAGAGACACCTGAGGGAAAACTCCAGGTTGGGCATCAACCTCTAAGTGGGGAAGGGTGACCCGTATGTCAGATGGGACACCCCAAAAGGCTGGCTGGTCTAATGTATTTGTTTGACAAAATGTTCATAACACACCACCCATAGCGAAGGAGGGAAACAAATGGCTGCCCCAATGGGATGGCCTCTAATGTGGGCAGCTTGGCTGGCTACCAATGTCCAACTAGAGGCAGAAGCTCAAGTTAGAAAGTTGGAAGATGAGCAGAGGTTAGAGAAGGAAGTGTCTACCATTCTGCTAGCTTCCAGGTGAGCAGATGAGGTGGGAGAGCAGGATACTACGTTATAGTCTTTAGCATGCCAATCTGCATAACTAGGAATGCATGAACTTGCATGGAATAAGATCCAGGGGCTTGTGACAAAGCCGGACTGGGACCCTAAAAGGTGGAATCTCTGGCAAAGTGAGAAGAAACAAGAGAAGTGTGTTGTGGTGGTTGACAGTGAAACAGACAAAGCTTCCCATGCCATCTGACCAGTAATACACAGGATAGTTTTAAATAGTAATTACCCAAGACTTCTAGTAATAGAGAAATGAACCTTGAAACTCTTAAGAGAAACACTTTCATTCTTTGTCCCTTTAAAATGTAAATCTGATCACGTCTTCGAAATGTAAATACCCCAAGGGATAACTAAAACACTGCCCACCGGAAGACCAAATAAAATAAGAGGGGGAAAGTTCACTTTTTAGAGAACAGACTGCTTAGAAGCTCCCTTGCCCAAAATGCACTCCACAGTCTCCATGAACTACTTGCAATTCTTAAAAGTCTCCTTCATAAATAATAATAAAAACCTTCAGCGTTGGGAACAGGTAACATTAATTTGACATAATCTGGATTCAAGAGTTATTTATAAACTAGTGAGTTTTGCATTGCTGTGTGTGATTCATGGATAAAATTTTGGAATGGAAGTTAGAAGAGCTCTGTGTCTGTATGTTTATGCATGTCTATGGATGTATGTTATGTATTTTTTAAGTTTATTTATTTATTAATTTCGAGAGAGAGAGAGAGCGAGCATTCACACAAGCAGGGGGAGGGGCAGAGAAAGGGAGAGTGAGAATCCAAAGCAGGCTCTGTGCTGTCAGCGCAGAGCCTGAGGTGGGATTTGATCCCATGAACCGTGAGATCATGACCTGAGCAGAGATCAAGAGCCAGACACTTAACAAATTGAGCCATTCACATGCCCCTGTATGTTATGTACTTGCAACTCTACCTCTGGATGGTATTGCCAAAATTTGTAAAAAAGATCTACTTAATTGGTTTAAAATAAGTGCATATATGTTAAGTATTCCTAAAACTCTCAGAAATGTGGAAAGTAACCCAAATGCTTTTCCAGTTCAACTAGTTTAAGTTTGTTGGCTTAATTAAAATAGGCATGTCTTCAAATTAACAGCATTAGAATTAATTCAAGCATACAACTTTTATTCTACCTGGGTTTACTAGTCAAATGAATTCATGTTACCTCTGTTACAAAATTTGCCAGCAAGAAAAATAACTTAAGTTGATGGCTAGCTCTTTAATGTCTCATGAAATTTTCATGAGTAATCTAAACATAATTGTTAAGAACAAGTGAATCAAATAGGTGTAAATGGATACACAAAGTTGGAGATAAAGAGAATTCTTACCTTGTATAACGAGTTGGCTAAAAGTGGGTGAATTTGTGATAGAATTTTTTAAAAAGTAATCTTTTTGTGTGTGTGTTTTTTTCCTGGCATTTTAACACAACATTTTTACTGCTTTTGAGGGTTTCCCTAGAGCAGACATCCTTCTATTGCGCAGCTGTTTCATTTTGGCATTTTAAAAGTTGAGGCTGAGGTTACAAATGCTTCCAAGACCAATTAAATGCCCAGGGTAATTAAAGGTGAAGGCGCACAGGCTTTAAAGAACAAGGTCCGTAGCTTTTCCTCTCTGTGTGCACCATCCTTGGTTAGCAGGTGAGTTTTGACAGTACTTTCCGCTTCAGATTTCCAGAGAGCCTTCTGAAGCCCTGATCACTGGGGCTCCATCTAGCAGGAAAGTCAGAGCCCAGTCAGGAGCCTGCACCAGCCTGACGCCCACCGGCGGCGAAAATGGGAGAGGAGCAGAGTGCGGGAAGCTGACAAAACTAGGGGAGCCTCCCTGTTGGTCTGAAAGCAAGGAGAATGCAGTTCACACAGCTACAGAAGGGCAGATGGTAGTTCCCTCCTTCTGCAAGCTTAGTAAACCCAGGAGACGGGCACCCACTGTGGAGAACTGCACGCCTGCTCCAAGGCTTCTTGCAATTTCTTCAGGGTTTCATCGACGCCATTGTTGACCAGCGAGAGGTCAAAGTAGTACGCATAGTGGCTGCGGATGGCCTTGGAGTCTTTCTGCAGCTGCTGCAGGGCCTCTGTCTGTGCCCCCTGGTCGGAGGGTGTGATGAACACAATGAACGATGACAGTTCTGCTGTGCAGACAATCTTCAGGGTCTGGGGCTCAATGTCCAGGATGGCAATCCTGTCCTGCTTATGAATCTGGTGCAGGGTTTCAAATGTGGTGCCAAACACGTTGCCCTGGTAGCTGCCAAACTCCAGGAATTCATTGGCAGAGATGCCCCTCGTCATCTCTTCGGTGGAGACAAAGTGGTATTTTCCCCATCTTCCCCACTCTTCCTGGGCGGCCGTGTGGGGTGGGGTACGCGAACTTGTCCAGGTTCTGGCTGAGCAGGGCACTCTTAATGTGGCAGCGGCCCACCCCGCTGGCTCCTATAAGCACCAGGGTCTTCCTCATGAACACCGGGAGCCGAACAACTTCCTCGTAGGAAACGACCTCCAACTGGTCAAAAATCGAGCTGTGCTTGGCCAGGTACTGGTCTTAGTACTTCTTCCCGAAGGGACTGCAGCTTGGAGCTTCGCTCGCAGCAGGCTGAGCCACGCTTGCCACTCGCCATTCCTGCAGCTCAGGAGAAAGGATCAATCCAGCTGACTCCTTGGAGGAAGCTTCCACCTGCCCTTGCCACCAGTTACTGTCGTGTTTGCTGATTATCTTGATGATGTCCCCAGTAACAAACTTCAGCCCCGCCTCCTTGCAGCGGATCAGGTGGTCCTTTTTGGGGTCATAGTCAAGCTTGGCTCTCATGAACATCTAGTGCAGGAAGATGATTCTACTGGTTGGGAATTACTTTTAATGAGATCGTTCCTTTGGTTTCTTTCATCGCCTTCTGCAGCCGCTCTCCTGAGTGATTAGTCGCGTTTGTGCCATTGATTTCTAGGCTCTCATCCCCAACGTGAAGGGAGCCTTGTCTGTGAATCATGCCGCCCTCAAGAATTCTGGCCACCGTACAGGACTGCTTGTCGTTCAGCTTCAGGATGATTCCCATGGGCTCTTGGGTGACCGTCTCCAACTGGATGAGTCGCACCTTCTGTACGTCCTGCCCCTTCGCCTGGGCAAGGCTTCCTGGGGCAGCCCAGCCGTTGGTGTACATGCCCTCGGCCACAGCGTTCGGCTGGTGTGAGCAGCCTCGGGCTGGCTGTGCTTCTGCAGCAAGTGCTCCAAGTAGAGGTCAGAGACAGCGGTGCGCATGCCGCACCCCGCCCTCGTCCTCGCTCGCCTAGACCCTAACCTTCCCGGGGCCTGGAGGCGGGGCCGTGAGCCGCAAGGCGGGCAGAACCGGAAGTGCCAGCGGAAGCCTGCAGGGCCACAGAGGCGGCGGGGGCGGCGCGGCCCCACCACCTTCCCACCCGCGGCGTGCTGGAAGGGCCAAAAGGTAATCTTTAATATCAGTTGTGTATTTATATCAAACTACAGCTTAATTTGCTTCAACTGCAAATGAGGATAAATTTTCTTAGATTATGGATCACTGCTGCTACCAGGTTATGAAAGTGTTGTTTTGTTTCTTTCAAGTACTTTTCCTTGAAAACAAAAATTGTGGGTATTTTTTTTTTTTTACTTTTTGTTATATTTTTAATGTTTTTTTTTTTTAAGTTTATGTATTTATTTTGAGAGAGAGAGGAACGCAAGCAAGGGAAGGGCAGAGAGAGAGAGAGGGAGAGAGAGAATTCCAAGTAGGCTCTGCACTGCCAGCTCAGAGCCCAACAGGGGGCTCAAACTCACCAACCGTGAGGTCGTGACCTGAGCCAAAATCAAGAGCAGGAGGTTTAACTGAATGAGCCACCCAGGTGCCCCAAAGATTGTGTTTCATCAAAATGATTTCCCCTGCCTCATGCTGTTTGTATCAGGTCTTTGATTACTTTAGAGGACTGAATCTTCTCAATATTAAAGGAGCAAAGTTTTTTTCCACAGCTATGAAACCTTTTGTATTTGCTTTAAAAATCTTTTATTGCCATTTCAGTGAAATAGAGAATTACATGTTGTTTCATGAAGATGTATGATTCTATCAAGTCAATTTTCTGAAAAATTTCCCCCAAATCAAATTCCAAATGAAATATTTTTGTCTTTTTTTGTGATTTGTTCATCTTGTTGTCAAGTTGAAAGCATGGTTGATTTATCTCTAAAGATTCTCATTTCCTAGTTAATGTATTTATGGTAAAATATCTGTCTTCTAAATCCTGTTTTGGCCTCATCCTTCCTATTTCTGTATATGGTGCTATCATCCATTCGGTAAAGAATCAGCCATTCCCAGAGAGATGACCAGCATGGCTGGTGTAAATGTAGTTAGCTGGAGTACTAGTTTCCTCTTTATACATACTTTCACTTCTTAATTGCCTTTTTTGAGAAAATACTTTCCAGGTAGATGGTGTTTGGCTGTCCTTTTTCTGTTAATCAACCTTATTTTTCACTTTTTGTTTTGAATTTATGAAATGTTATAAATACTTTGGGGGCTTACAACAGCGATGCACTCTTTGTTGACTCTGTCTTCTAGCTTAGAAGTTCAGCCATCAGCTGTGTTGGTTCTGTGATTTTAGCCCATCTGTTTCTTGCCTCTGCAATGGGGCTTTTATTTTTGGAGTCTAATTGTTCTTTCAAAAATGAAGCCCGTTCATTTCTATGAATGCAGTATCCTCAAAAATTTCTTTAAGGGCATTAATTACACCTCGCTGTCTTCTGGTTCCTAAATTAAGAACTTGGAACTCAGTTATTTGATTTTTTGGTGTACGAATTGGAAGTTCTGACTGACAAATTTTGGGAGAAAGTAAAGGTGTTTTCACTCCACTAGAAATCTTTATAGCCATCAATATAAAGGCACATCTGGAAGAAGGTCTACTGGGAGGCTTATTCCTTCTTTCACTGCTGTGTCTGCACTTGTGATCTGGTACCACTGAAGCTACCTGGCAACCGATGGTGGGAGAAGTCACAGAGACAGAGCCAATAATATCAAATACCAATAATATCACACCAATAATATCAAAATGAAAAGATAAAAGGGCTCTAGTCCTTGATGTTATTGCTGAGGCAATGATAGACAATGCTGAAGATGTCCTATTGATGTACTTTTTACATCATGGGTTTATATACATATATACACACACACACACACACACGCTTTTTTTTTTTTTTTTTGGTGGACAGCGCAAATGGGGGAGGGGCAAAGAGAGGGGCACAGAGGATCTGAAGCAGACTCTGTGCTGACAGGCTGACAACAGAGAGCCCTGTGTGGGGCTCGAACTCACCAATGGTGAGACCATGACCTGAGCCAAAGTCGGATGCTCAACTGACTGAGTCACCCAGGTGCCCCTAATATTTTTTAGGTTAGGTTTAGGTTTTCTGTAATTACAGCTAACATTATCCAAATCCATATACCACCTCCTACAATTCATTTTCCAAAATTTAATCAGAGCAGGCTTTTGAAATCACATATCACATCATGCTACTTTGCCACCTATGTTTGTCCAATGGCTTCCCATCCTATTTAGAATAAAAACCAAACTCCTATCTGGTTTACAAAACCTGGCATGGTCTGACCTCTGCTTCCCTCTATGGCCTGCTTTTTAACCTTCAATTCTCTTACCTTTTAGATTTTCAAACATGGGAAGATTACTCCTATTTTGGGGTCTTTGCACAAGCTCTTCTCACTCATAGAAGTGTTCTCCCCATGATCTTTGAACAGCTGGCTCCTTCTTGTTCAGCTCTCAACTAACATATCAGCTTTTCAAAGAGCTCTTTCATAATTATCCAAATTAGAGCAACCACTCAGTAATTTTTCTATCACATTAACTTCTCTTAATTATTTGCATCGCAGTTACCTCAATCTGACTCATTCTTTTTTTTTAAAAAACATTGCCTTATTTGCCTTTCAATAATGTAAGATTTATGAGAACAAGGACATTCAACAAGATGTTGAGATACTACAGTATTTCCATTATCTAGAAGAGTGCATGGCATTTAATAAGCCCTCAATAAATAGTTGTTGAATAAATGAATGAATCTACTCTTCCAGAAATTCTTCACTGCTCTGATCAGCTGGTGGTATTGTTCTCCAGTTACTCATACTGCTGTATGTGTACGTATATCTGCTCCATCATTTCAGTAGGATTTGGGAGGGAGAGATCGATAAATGATTATATTCAACAGCATTTTAATAGGATTCAGAGACAGTTCCCTAAATATAATCATCATTCCCTTTGAACTTTTTAGTAATATGGACACCACTGTTCACCCTAAAGTAATATGATTTTTTTTACACTTCCCAAATTATAATCAAAATTCCTCAATAGAAGCAGAGAACCAGAAAGTAGCTTCATGCATGAGGCACACATACAGAAGGTGTCTGTTTAGGCCTTCCTATTTTGGAGTTATTAATTTGTATTACACAGATACAAAAATAAGCAGACTCTAAAACCCAAGTATAGACTAGAAGAAAAATATGTTAGTGAGAATGCAACTTGCTCCCTACATCTTGTGACCTGAGATATGAGAGTATATTCAGCGATTTCCAGACTCTGCATGTTACAGATCATAATATTTGCCAGATAGGAATTAACTTTTTATTTTGCCTTATTAAGACAAGTATGAATACTATTACTATTATAAAATAGAGGACATTATGACATCAGATATTGCAAATGATACATCTAAGAAGAAAGGACACTTCTTTAAATGAAATACTTCAAGCTTTGTGAAAAATTACTTCATCAGTCTTATTCTCATTTTGCAATGGGCTGGTGGACTTAATGTTCAGAACTAGTCCTTTTTTTTAATGCTTATTTTTGAGAGGGAGGGAGGGAGGGAGGGAGGAAGGGAGAGAGAGAGAGAGAGAGAGAGAGAGAGAGAGAAAGAGAGAAAATGCAAGCAGGGGAGGGGCAAAGACAGAGGGGACAGAAAATCCAAAGCGGGCTCTGTGCTGACAGCTGAGAGCCCAACATGGGGCTCAGACCCACAAACCGTGATATCATGAGCTGAACCAGTCAGATGCTTAATTGACTGAGCTACCCAGGAGTCCCCAGCACTAGTTCTAAGACTAGCAAAAGTTTCCTGGAACTTAATGTGATGATGTGAATTTAAGGCTCAACTCCACACTGTGTGACCATGAATAAATTACCTAACCTACTAGAGACTCAGTTTCTTTATCTTTTTCTGCTTATCTAGGTGGAGAAGTATGAGGCCCAAATGAAACAAGTATCTTTAAAAATATTTTGTAAGCTACAAATGCTTTATAAATATAACTTATGGATAAATAGAATATATGGATTAAGTTACATGAATATAACTTAAGATGAGAGATAAAGAGGCATGGGGAGTCCAGTCTTTTTCACCTGAGGAGTGGGAAGTTGCTTTAAACTTAGGAATGAAGTTTTGGAGGAAAGATCAGCAGTTTAGTTTGGGACGCAAGTTTGAGGTATTTATTGGCCACTCAAGTGGACATGTCAGGTAGGCATTTGGACGTAAGAATTTGGAATATATGGGAGAGGAATAGACTCAAGATATAAATTTGTCAATTGTTAGCCTGTAAGTGGCTTTAATAATCACTAAGCTGGAGGAGATAACCAAGGAAATGAGGCAGACACAGAAGGAAATAGGTCTCTTGTCTGTCCCCTGGGCATGCTACAGTTCTGACATCAGCGAAAAAAGGGAAGTAAAGGATGTTGAAGAGGAACAGTCCTTGATGTTAGAGACAATGCAGGAGAGTATAGTGCTGAAAGTCAGCTGAACATTTCTGCAGATACATGAGGTTAGAACACCTGCTTGAAGCCCTGTGTAACTCAGGCTGATGAATTCAGTACCCATTTAGCCACAGCAAATGTAAAACCACTACTTGCCACTGAGTTGCCAGAGATAAATGTTAAAATGTAAAGCTGTTTACATAGACAAACCACACATACGCACATTAACATGCATTCAAAAAATGCCCCCTGCGGTCTTGAAATCTGAGCATTCCGAGGTAGGTAAGGAGAGGGTAGAATTGCAATGTAAGAAGTTGCGGGCGATCACAGACTGCAGCTTCAAGGCGCTCAGAGGAAGCATCGGTGGCCCATGAGCAGAATCCGTGGATGCACTAAATGACTGCTTAGGGATTTGGAAATTGAATTCTTGCTTTGCCAGTGGTCTAATTGAATTCATGCTTTGCCAGTGGTCTAATTGGATAGTATGTAGGTCTAATGAATCAAACCTCAAGTAGCTTCGCAATGTGTCACACTTTAAATCAACTTAATAAGGAATTTGCAGGTGTGTTCAAACATTAAGTAATATTTTGCTTTCCTAAAGAACTTTTCCCATACCTACCTATGCCATCTTTTAATAGTGAAACCACCCATCATCATTTAAATAGATTTTGAATTTCAGAAACGCAATTTGTACCAAAATGTTGGGTAACACACTGATGATATAATTTAAGGCACATGCAGCCATAAAGCTACAAGTCAATTACAACATCTATGTTCAGAGTGAGTGGGAGGAGAATAAAATCTAGAGCGAACACCCACCACATTTTAACAAGTCTTTTTTAAACTTCATTTTTGGTTGCAGCAAAATCTTGCCTTGAGACATTTAGCTATACCTTAGTTTCCCCTGGTGCTGGCTGACCCTACTGTCATATTTCACCTCAGTCCTTTCCCCAAGTTAGGGACTCGCAGCTTACCTCCCTCACGGCTGATAGGCAGTGCCCCCTAGTGGCCATTGTGGAAAAAGAGCCTGAAGAATGCCCCAGTTCTACAAAGGATGGTGAGAATCTGAAGCGCAAACTGGTAAGGAGAAACTGTTGCCAGGGTGTTTCAGCTTGAACCAGTTTTCTTTTCTTCCTTTCGTTTTTTATTTGTTTATTTTGGCAACCTATCTTCCTTGATGTTATGTCCAAACATTCTTTCTTTCTCGATATTGTTTCTAAACATATAAATGTGCATCTTCTATCAACAGGATCTTGCTACAGATTCTATACTTAGAATCTATGGCATGACGAACGTGACAAGCAAAGACAGACGATATGAATGCTATTTTAGGCTCACATAGATACTAGAACAAAGCAGAAGATGATTTGGAGAATTTTTATTCCTGGAGAATCAAGGCAAAAACAGTATTCACAACATTCTTTTCCCAAAATATGTTGCCTAGTGACCAAATGGAATCAATTGTCAATTGATCTGGTGGGAATCTCAATAGATGGTCTGTTTGACTACCCTTTATAAGGAAGAATAACGATGAGTTTGTGAAGCTCTATCTACCAGGGGAAAGGAGTCTGTGGCAAGAAGAAATTAGAAAGGGGGAGTGTCTTTTAAAGGACACGAAAGAGCTACGTTAGAATGAGAGAGAAATAGAAAGGTTTGATTTAATTTGTTGAAAACTATAATTATTTAAAAAACAGAAAGGAATAAGATAGAAACTTTATAACAGTAAGTTTAGAAATCCATGTATGTTTAAAGGACTTTATATATTGTGTTAATTCTTCATAACAATCTTATGAGGAAATAAATGTTAATATTGTTTCCCTTTTACATTTTAGAAAATTGAATCAAAGAAAGTTAAGAAATCTGACCAAAGTAAAAGACAATCCGTGTCCAGAATCCATTCTCTTAAGAAAGGATATTATGAAAAAATTAAATTAAATTAAAAAATAGGAGAGAGAATAGAGAAGTTTGGAAATAAACAATAAGAATATTAAAAACTGAATGTACTCATATGTATTAATCAGCTCGGGCTGCCATAACGAAATACCATAAACCAGGTGGCTTAAACAACAGATATTTATTTTCTCTCAGTTCTGGGGGCTGGGAGTCCCAGATTAAGTTGCTGGATGATTCCATTTCTGATGAAAGCTCTCTTCCTGGTTTGTAGATTGCCACTTTCTCACTGTATACTCACCTGGCCTTTCTTCTGTGAGCATGTGGTGAGAGAGAGAGAAAGAGAAAGGGGGAGGGAAGCAGAGGGGGTGGGGGGAGAAAAGAGTGTTTCTTCCTCTTACAAGAACACCATCTCTCTGGGATTAGGGCCCCATCCTATGACCTTATTTAGTCTTAATTACCCCCTGAAGGCTCCAACACTAAGTACAGTCACATTGGGGGGGTTAAGCCTTCAATACATACATTTTAGGAGACACAATTCCCACAGTACCATATCTAATCCTATATAAATGAAATAAAGGTTAAAAAAGATATCAAAAATATCATTTGGGGGGATATGTATAAATATTTATTGTAGCATTAGTCATAGCAGTGAAATAAAATAAATCAAAACTGAAAAACGAGTGCCTGGATGGCTCAGTCAGTTGGGCATCTGACTTTAGCTCGGGTCATGATCTCGCAGTTTATGTATTTGAGCCCCACATCGGGCTTGCTGCTGTTAGCCTGCCAGCCAGAGCCTGCTTCAGATCCTCTGTCCCCCTCTCTCTGCTCCTCCCCCACTTGTACTCTCCTAAAAAAAAAAAAAAGAAATGAATATATTTTTTTAAAAACCCTGAAAAACAGAATGCTCTTTGATGGGGCAATGAATGAGCACATGTGGTACACCCATGTCGTGAAATATTATATAGCCATTAAAAAGGATGAATTAAAGCTAGTTGATGTGAAGGGTTAAAGGTAAATAAGCCAGAGGAGATGAGTACATGACAGGATCATAATTTATATAAAACAGTGACAAAAATAATCCTGTATGTTCCAGTAGTTTTTTTTTAATTGAATATGTAGCATTATATTAGTTTCAGATGTACAATATAATTCAATAATATATACTGAAAAATTATTACAGTAAGTCTAACATCCACTCATTAAAGAAAATATTATTTAAAAAATTTTTAATGTTTATTTTTGAGAGAGAGAGAGAGAATGACAGAGGGTGAGCTGGGGAGGGGCAGAGAGAGAGGGAAACACAGAATCTGAAACAGGCCAGACTCCAAGCTTTCAGCACAGAGCCCAACACAGGCTCAAACTTCGTGGACTGCAAGAGCATGACCTGAGCTGAAGTTGGACACTTTGCCACCCATGCGCCCCTAAAGAAGATATTATTTAATGCAATTTGGACGATATATTTAAATTGTATCTAGCATAAGTGACATAATCTAGAATAAATCCAGCATTCAATGGGAAAGCAGATTAGATTTCTAAAAGGAGTACTTAGCAAAGAAAGGATGATCAGGCCTTAGATCAAATCCTCAGAAACTGGGCTTCTAGAAGCAGGCTTGAGAGCTGTTTCTGGGACAGTAACTATGGCACTTCCACTTTTCCCTGAGTGTAGATCCAGTAGGCTCCCATCATCAGGAAAAAAGGCCTCAGGCAAGCAGAAGCACGTGTTCACAATAAATTTTAGGCAAGACCTTCTTCTCTGAACTGTTGTTCATCACCAGTGATGTATCCAATCTCTTTCCGAGTCTTGTTGCTTCAGTGTCCTTAAAATTGCTTGAATCTGTTCACCTCTTAACCTCCACTCTCCTACCAGACTAGATCAATCTCTTGCCTGGACTGTGGTACGTACATGTTTCTAACTGGACTTCTTCCCTTCACTATGCTTTCCTCCAGTTCATTCTACTCATGACAGCTTTATTGTTATTTGCACACTATAAATACGATCATGCCATTTCCTTGCTTAAAACACTCTGATGCTTCTTCAGCGCCATCTGAATTTAAAGTCTGAACCTGTTATTCATACTTTGGACTTCTTAACATGACCCACAAGATGTATTTCAACTGCCTACTCCATAAAACATACATACCTCCCTCCACCTCACATTATCCCCACTGAGTGTCCATGATGCCTGACAAATCTTGGCCTAGAAGGTGGATCTCTGTAACCCTTCTCATCCCTCAGGGAAAGCAAAAAGAGATAGAGAATACAAATATATTATTTCCCTACATAATCTTACCTTAAAATGGTATGAATAATCTCAGCATCCCAATCTTTATTCTTATGATGGTGGGAAATTATTCCACAATTTCTCTTGTTGATTTGGACCCCCCACCCAAAGATGACTTTACAATCCATTTCTTCTTTTAGGTCTGAGGAAAGTTTATGCAAGTAAGCTTATGTTGGGGGTGGGAGGTTACATTTTGAGAGGCAGTCCCTGTTTGGGAAAATATTTAAAACTAATTTATAGAAAAAATGCTACTTGGAATTGAGAAGGTTGTGGATTAGTCACATCTCAAACAAAATACCAGCCTCTGATTCTTTTTCCTGTCTAGACACTAGACTTGCATTGCCTCCCATAAGACCACGTGCAGGGGCCCTCATATATGGCTGAAGCATGCATAGTCCTGTTGTAACAAAAAGATTTTCTTCTCTCAGGAACAAATTGCTGATACTGAGTCTTTTAGTTTGGGGAAACCCCAGAAGGTGAAAATTGACCCACATGTGCCAACAAAAAAGGATATTATTTAAATGCTAAGATCCATATCTAACTCCTTAATAAAAACATAGGGATTAGGAGTGCAGGAATACCCTTTCTCCTGTACAAACTCTGAATAAATGCATATTGCACGTGATCTAGTCCCTGGTTATTTCTGAAGATTCATCTGTTACTATGCCCCCTTTCTCCCAACCTACTTCTCTCTCTCTCTCTCTCTCTCTCTCTCTCTCTCTCTAATATTTCAGGCATACTGATGTACTCCTAATTTTCTAGAACTTTTCACTGGCTCTTTTCTCTGCTACTTGGAAGGACAGTCATTTCCTACTTCCATCAGGATTGCTTACTCATTATCTATGTTTTACTTCAGATATTACCATTTTTAGAGAGCTTTCCTGAACTTTCCAAGTCTGGGCTTTTCCCCCTCCTTTGTCCTCTCATTTTATATAAAAATTATATTAATCACACTGTCTTAGAATTGCCTGCTTACCTGCCTGTTTCAACCACCAGACAGTAAAATTATTGACAGTGAGGACTTCCTTTTCTTCTCATTTAAATCCTAAGTGCCTAGAAAAATACCTGGTACAGGAGATGCTATATGAACTATAAAGCTATAAATAAATAAAGATGCTATATTATATAAGCAGATTAGAGAGGTAAGGACATGGCTGTCTTCACTTACCTTCACCACCTTCCTTATCTTCCCTAATCTCACATCAGATACGAGCCCTGGTTTTATAGCCTGCTCTCAAACATCAGTTTAAGTCAATCTAAGTGTTCTGGTTTCTCAGGTTAAATAATTAGGCAGACTCATCCATACATCTCACCTTCTGTCAGACTGATCCAGACTAGATATGAATCTCATCATGGCTTCAAAGAAGAAAGACATGGGTATGTTTAACTGCAGAAAGGTACTAACATGGTTTGAAGTTCAGTGGAAAATTCAAGGACATGAAGTTTGCATCCTTCACTACTCCCACTCTGCCAGTTACACTGACTTAATGGCCAAACCCCATAAACTGTATTCCAGAAATGTCACCAGAATCTGGGCTTTCTCCATCTTTATTGCTAGTGCCCTAGTTCAAGTTCTTTTCTTACAGTCTTTTACCTACAATCCTTTGATCACAGATTCCTTCTGTCATCCAACCCCTTAATCCTCCATGCTTCCCACTCCTCCTCATTCCCCAAACTGCAGCCAGATTTATCAATTAAAAACAAATATTAAGTCATTTCAATTCAAAATGTATGTTAGATCATCTTTGCTTACTGAGAAAAAAATCGAATAAGATATTTCACAGTTTGCTTCAGGAATAAATGAATATTAATTGATGAATAACATTTATTGTTTCAAGTTATTTCTGTAGTGGCAACTGTTCCTCAGGCACCAGAAATTCTTAGAAGTCCTAGTGAGTATCATGAAAATTAATTTTTGAAACTGCTTTTTGCTGTAATATATTTTGTTGTTGGCACCAGGCACCTGTGATGTCTGATATTTTTCCAGGAGTATCAAGTTGCAAAGAATTGTAATTCAATTTCAGAGTTAATTTTTATGTAGGATGGGCAAATAGCTACACAGCAATGAAAAAAATTGCTTTAGGAACTATTAGGTGGTCTTACATTTCAAGCATCCACCACCAGGGGGAGCTAGATAAAACTTTTTTCCTCTTTTTCTGCCCAAAACCTGTGTCGGAAGTATGCTGCGATTTTTCGGTTTCATTTTGGCAGTTCCTTGGTAATTCCAGTTGATTCATCTCAGTAAAGGTGGTAACATGCCAGATTTGGGATATTGCTTCCATTTTCTCAATTTTCCCCAAGTTCTTAAACTTTGGAATGCTACAATTTGAAACCCTGTATGTCAGAAATTTAAGCTAAGGCTTTTTTCCCTGTTATGATAAAACAAATAGACAAACAGAAAAACAAAACAAAGACTGAAGGAGTGGTAACCACTGTGTCAAATGTTTTAGTCTAAATTTTCTCTACTGGGAGCTAGAGCCGGCCTGGCCCATTAACTAGACACTCAAACTAGTGGTTTTTACTGGGAAAAAGTTGGCCTGGTTTTCTAGACCAGCCTCGTATCCAGTGGAAACCAAGGGAAAGTGTAAGCTCTGGGAGAATTCTGGGACTTAGAGCTCATGATGCCTCATGTAATTTCTATGTAAGGAAGCTGGGATAGGCCATGTACAGGGTTTCAGTAAGCGAAAGTGGAGAGTAAGTGGAATAGGTAGGACATCACATGCAGAAGACTCTGGCAGAGTAGCAAATTTGCCAGTTGGTTACTTATTCCATAGATTGTAATCCTGATCACCTAAAGAGATATAGAGTCAGATGGACTTTTGTCTCAGACTCATGAATACCAAAAATGTAAGTGATCCTAGAAATCAGGTAGTGCAGTGATTTCAAAATATGCTATGATCAATCTCATAGCATATTTTGACTTCACAGAGTTTACTAAAGAGGTAAAGGTAGTGGAGAGGGGGTTGAGTGACTGGGGCTCTGGTACTTTCTCCAGTTCAATCTAAGGTGATTTTATTTGTTTAATTTAGTATGTTTCCATCAAAGATTTCCCTTTGGGGAAAAAGCACTAAGATAGGTAGGTAGGTAGGTAGGTAGGTAGATAGATAGATAGATAATACATAGATAGATACATCGATAGGGATAGAGATGTATAATATATATAATATAATTGGTGATTCTTAAAAGAAGAACTTACTGAGGGAAAAAAATTAAAAAAAACCTAGAGGAAGGGAGAAGTGGTAATTCCAAACTTCAGTGTTGAGCCCCCTCTTACCAAGGATAGCTTGCTAATGCCCAATTTATATTTTTACAGTACTTTAGAATTTTAAAAATATTTCACATTCACTGTCTTATTTAAAGACCATAACTCACTTGGTGGCTTAGTCATTTAAGGGTCTAACTCTTGGTCTCATCTCAGGTCTTGATCTCAGGGTTGTGAGTTCAAGCCCCACGTTGGATGTGGAGCCTACTTGAAGAGATAATAGCCATAACTCTTTGTTAGTATGTATCCTATTTACCTACTTTTTTTTCAAGTTTTATTAAAGTATGATTGACAAATAGCAATTATACATACTGAAGATGTACATTATGTTTTGATATGTGTATATATTGAAAATGATCACCACAAGCAAGCTAATTAACATATCCATTATCTCATATATTCTTTTTTTTAATGTTTATTTATTTATTTTGAGAGAGAGAGGGAAAGCGAGAGCATGAGCTGGGGGAGGACCAGAGAAAGAGGAGACAGAGAATCCTAAGCAGGCTCAGTTCTGTCAGCGTGTGGCAGGTCTTGATCTCACAAACCCTGTGATGATGATATGAGCCAAAATCAAGAATCAGATGCTTACCTGACTGAGCCACCTAGGCGCCCCTCACATAGTTATTCTTTGCATGTATGTGGTGAGAACACTTGCAATTTACTCTCTTAGCAAATTACAAGTATAAGGTACACTATTATTAATTGTAGTCACCATGCTATATATAGCCGACCTCCAGGATTTATTTATTTTATAACTGAAAGTTTGTACCCATTGATCAACATTTCATATTAATTATTTTTTATATGTCTTGGCCATTTGCATGTATTCTTTGGAAAAATATCTATTTGTGTTCTTTTTACAAATATTTTATTTTTAAATAATCTCTACACCCAATGTGCGGTTTGAACATATGCGCTTGAGATCAAGAGTTGCATGCTTTTCTGACTGACCCAGCCAGATGTCCCTAATTAGGTTCTTTGCTCATATTTAATTGGATTATTGGGTTATTTAGCATTTTTTGTTTTTATTTATTTATTTTTTTGTTACTGAATTGTCTGAGTTTCTTATATAATTTGGATATTAGCTCTCTTTTAGATATATAGTTTGGAAATATTTTTTAATATTCATAGCTTACCTTTTCATTTGGTGATTATTTCTTTTGCTGCGCAGAAACTTTTTTGTTTGATATAGTCTCACTTGTTTGTTTTTTCCTTTTGTTGACTGTGATTTTGCTATCAAATCAAATATATATATATATATATATATATATATATATTGCCAAGACCAATATCAAAGAGCTTTCTTCCCCCCCCCCCCCCCCCGGTGTTTTCTACTAGGAGCTTTAGGATTCCAGGTCTTACTTTTAAGTCTTTAATCCATTTAGACTCAATTTTATGTATGATGTAAGATAAGGGTCCAATTTCATTCTTTAGCATTTGGATATCCAGTTTTCACAAAGCCATTTATTGAAGAGACTAACTTTGCCCCATGGTGTATTAGTTGATTGTGCATGCATGAATTTATTTCTAGGCTCTGTATTATGTTCCATTGGTCTATGTGTCTGTTTTTCTTTACCAGTATCATACCGTTTTGATTACTGTAACTATGTAAGTAATTTGAAATGAGTATGTGTGATGACATCTGCTTGACTCCTTCTGCTCAAGATTCCTTTTTCCATTAGAAATCTTTTGCGGTTCCATACGATTTTTAGGATTTTTAAATTTTATTTCTGTGAAAAATGACATTGGAATTTTGATAGAGAATGCATTGAAGTATTAGGTGCTTTGGGTCGTATGGACATTCTAACAATATTAACTCTTCCAGTCCATACTTAGGGGATATTTTTCCATTTATTTGGGTTGTCTTCCATCTTTGTCTAACAATGTCTTACATTTTTTAGTGTACAGATCTTTCACCTCCTTGGGTAATTGTATTCCCAAGTATTTTATTCTTTTTGATGCTATTGTAAATGGGATTGTTTTTTAAATGTCTCTTTTGGATAGTTCATTGTTAGTGTATAAAAATGCAACTCATTTTTGCATGTTGATATGATAACCCTGAAATTTTACTGAATATTTTAATTAATTTTAACAGTTTATCAATAAATTCTTTAAGGGTTTTCATTATGCAAGATCATGTCATTTGCAAACAGAGACAGTTGTACATCTTTCTGTTTTCGAAGCCTTTATTTCCTTTCCCTGCCTCATTGCTTTGATTAGGACTTCAAATGCTATGTTGAAAATAAGTGGTGAAAATGGGCACCTGTATCTTACTCTTGATCTTAGAGAAAAAGATTTTAGCTTTTCACAACTGAATACAATGTTAGCTGTGGGCTGTTACATATGGCCTTCGTTGTGTTTGAATACGTTCCTTCTATACCTAATTTGTTGAAAGTGTTTACTATGAAAGAATATTGAATTTTGTCAAATGCTTCTGCTGTCCCTACTGAAATGATCATATGATTTTTAACTTTCATTTTTAATACATTTATCCCACATTTATTGATTCGGTCTTCTTACTCATTATAGGGTCTCTTCAGATTTTATATTTTTTCATGATTCAGTCTTGGTAGGTTGTATTTTTCTAGGAATTGTATCCATTTCTTCTAAGATACCAAATTTTTGGTGTGTTATTGTATAGTAGCCTCCTACGATTCTTTGTATTTATGTAATATTGGCTGCAATGTCTCTATTTATTTGGTTCTCTCATTTTTTTCTTGGTTAGTCTAGCTAATGGTTTGTCAGCTTTGCTTATCTTTTCAAGAAACCAATTCTTAGTTTCATTAATCTCTACTTATTGCTGTTCCAGTCTCTTATTTAATTTATTCTGAGTCTGATCTGTGTTTTGTTCATTTGTTTGTTTTCTTTTTCTGCTGCTAATTTTAGGCTTTGTTTGTTCCTCTTTTTCTAGTTCCATAAGGTGTGAAGTTAGGTTGTTTATTTACGAACTTTTTTTTTTTTTCTTAAAATAGGAGTTTATTGCTATAAAACTCCCTCTTAGTACTGCTTTTACTGCATATAAGTTTTGGTATGTTATGTTTCCATTTTAATTTGTTGCAAGATAGTTTTGATTTTTCTTTTGATTCCTTCTTTGACCAATTAATTAGTCATTCAGGAGTGTGTTGGTAATTTCCACATATCTGTGCAATTTTCAGTTTTCTTTCTGTTTTTGATTTCTAGGTTCATAACATTGTGCTCAGAAAAAAGCACAATCTTCTTTAATTTGTCAAGCCTTGTTTTGTGGTCTAACATATGATCTATCCTGGACAATATTCTGTGTGCACTTGAGAAGAATATATATTCTGCTGCTGTTGGATGGAATGTCCTGTATATATTCCTCAGGTACCTTTGGTCTAAAGTGTAAGTCTAAAGTGTCAAATCCTGTGTTTCCTTATTAATTTTCTATATGGATGATATATCCATTGTTGAAATTGTGATATTGAACCCCCCTACTATTATTGTACTGTGTCTATTTCTCCCTTCATTTCTGTTAATATTTGCTTTGTATGTTTACATGATCCAATGTTGTGTGTATATGAATTTACAATTGTCATATTCTTTTAATGAATTGATCTCTTCATACTTATATAGTTACCTTCTTTGTCTCTCTTGACAGTTTTGTTTGTTTTTTTATTTAAAAAAAATTTTTTTTTTAACGTTTATTTATTTTTGAGACAGAGAGAGACAGAGCATGAACGGGGGAGGGGCAGAGAGAGAGGGAGACACAGAACTGGAAGCAGGCTCCAGGCTCTGAGCCATCAGCCCAGAGCCTGACGCGGGGCTCGAACTCACAGTCCATGAGATCGTGACCTGAGCTGAAGTCGGACGCTCAACCGACTGAGCCACCCAGGCGCCCCTCTCTTGACAGTTTTGAATTAAAGTCTGTCTTGTCTAATATGGTTATATCTACTCTTGCTCTCTTTTGGTTAGGACTTGCATGGAATATCTTTTTCTATCCCTTTTCCTATCCCTACATGTGTTCTTAAAGCTGAAGTGAGTCTCCTGTAGGCAGTATATAATTGGGTTTTGTTATGGTATCCATTTAGCTACTTTCTGTCTTTTGCTTGGAAACTTGAACCTATTTATATTTTAAAAGATTATTGATAGGTAAGAAATTAGTATTGTTATTTTGTTGTTTCCTGGTTATTTTGTGGTTCATTTGTTTCCTTCTTCTCTTGCTATCTTCTTTTGTTATTTGATCATTTCTTTAGTGGTATATTTTGATCATTTTCTCTTTATCCTATGTGTACTTACTATAACTTTTTGCTTTGTGGTTACCAGGAGGCATAAATAAAATATCTTAGAGTTGTCTATTTTCAGCTGATAACAACTTAATTTTGATTACATTTAAAAATGTTTTATGTCTTTGATGTCACAATTTACATATTTTTATATTATGTATCTATCCATTAACAAATTATTGTAGCTAGAGTTGTTTTTAATACATTGTCACTATTCTTTATACCAGAGTTAAAAGTGATTAACACACCACAATTACAGTGTTGGAGTATTCTGAATTTGACTATATACTAATCTTTATCATTGGGCTTTTTAATTTCGTGTTTTCATGTTATTAATTAGTTTCTTTTTATTTCAACTTAAAGAGCTCCTGTTAGCAGTTTTTATAAGGCAAGTCTAGTGGTGATGAACTCTTTCAGCTTTTCTTTGTCTGGGAATGCCTTTATCTCTCCTTCATGTCTGAAGGACAGCTTTGTTGGGTATAGTATTCTTGAATGGCAGGTTTTTGTTTTTGTTTTATATTTTTTTAATGTTTTATTTATTTTTGAGACAGAGAGAGTGTGAGCAGGGGAGGGGCAGAGAGAGTGAGACACAGAATCCGAAGCAGGCTCCAGGCTCTGGGCTGTCAGCACAGAGCCCAACACAGGGCTCGAACTCACAAACCACCAGATCATGACCTGAGCCAAAGTCAGATGCTTAACCGACTGAGCCACCCAGGCACCCCGGTTTTTGTTTTTGTTTTAGTGCTTTGAATATATCATTCACTCTCTCTTGGCCCATATGGTTTCTGCTGATAAATTTGCTTATAGTTTCATGGGGATTCCCTTGTGTAAGCTGATTCTTTTTTTCTTTGGCTCCTTTCAAAATTCTCTCTTTGCCTTTGATTTTTGACAGCTTGACTATAATGTGATTTGGTGACGTTTTCTTTGGGTTGGTGCTGACTGGGGACCCTTGGGCTACTTATACCTGGATATCTGTATCTCTCCCCAGACTTGGAAAGGTTGTAGCCATCATTTCTTAAATAAGTTTCCTGACCCTCTTTTTCTCCTGGTATTCCCATGATGCATGTTTGATCTTCTTGATGGTGTTCTGTATCTATTATACAACTGCTGTGGCCATGGCTCTGGTGTCTCGGGTGTGGGTACCCATGGGACAGCTGTGAAGCCAGTGTCCAGAGCATGAGTATGTACAGAGTGAGTATAATTCCAGGGCCAGGATCTGGAGTTTGGATATGTATGGAGTGGCCATAGTTCTGGAGTCCAGGATGTATTGGGGTTGAGGTTAATGGTATCCCAGTCCCATGATTGGCAACAGTGTCTTCTTCTTCAGGGCCAGAACATCATCCCGTTCTCAGGGTGGGGTGGAGGGTCGGAGGCAGAGATGGCTGTTGCTTGCTTCAGTGACAAAAGCTGCTGGTGTCCTCTGTGGAGCAGGTCACTGGGGTCTGTGCTAATAAACATTACTGAATCCTCCATTGTGAGAGCTGCAAGAAGTCCATGGCTCTTACAGGGGCTGTTGGGGTACTTTATGGAAAATATAGCTGTGGTCCCCACAGAGGAGACCACTGAGAGCCATGGTAGCATCTGTTGCCTTCTTTGTTCCTTGCCATCTCTGGATGGCTTAGTTATGCTGATTTCCATAGCAATCCTGTCTGTGTGGTTATTGTCTGCTTTTTGTTGTGTTGTGTTTTGTTTTACTTATTTTTGCTTCATTGTGTTGCTATAGGTTTTTAACTGGACTTTCAAGACCTCCTAAGGCTATTTGTGCTTGTTAGTAGTTGTGTAATCTTTTTTTCCTGTGGGGAGACAAAGGCTGGGATCACCTACTCCACCATCTTGCTGACATCACCATTTCTTCCTTTACCTTTAGGTTTTGTAATTATTGGGGTTGTCCTATTTCTCTTACTAATTTATATATCCCTCTTTAATTTATGTATTTTCTGCTTATTCCTAGCACTGTTCCTTGCTCACAGTAGACCTCATGAACATTTGTAGAATATGAAATATTCAGTGTTTGGCATATAGTAGGCACTCAAAAAATGCTTGCATATAATTGGTTTGGATGAAACATTATGATGTACAGCAAAGCATGCCCTTTAGCCTTCGGCAGCAGGAGTCATTTCTTTTAATCTCCTAAAGCTGGCTTAGCTAATATACCTGCTCCAAATGTTCACTTGCATATTGGAATAGGAAGTCTATTCCTGGAACAAACTAAATTCATAGGCTCCGTGAGGGCAATAGCTTTGCCTAGAGCACCTCACTGACATTTATTCACAGAAGGAAACCACCCTAGCATCAGAATGAGCTGAGCAAGCTGTAGGTGTTGCAAATTAGGACTCCAGTTGGGAAACCCACACAGCACACACCAACAAAAAAACCCTTCAGCTAGTCTTAAGCTAAATGCACAGATGTGTGGGGGGGATTCCTTAAATAGCAGGGGTGGGTTGTAAGTTTAGACTATGATATCTCCACTGTGTGCTATGGGGGTGTGGAGAGGGAAAGAAGATTAAAGCAGAAGTGCAGGACATTTTAAGTTGGAATATGATAGTAGGAATAACTAGATACCCAGCATTTGAAAAATAGTCTTCCCTTGTCTTAACTTTTAGGTAGATAGGTAGATAAATAAGTGCACACACATGCACAGACGCACATACAACCTATATTCTGTTATGTTCCCTTCCCTCTTCTTGGCTGGAAAAAAAATACACATGAGATTTATTTGGCTTTTCAATGCAAAAGAAAAGGAAGGAAGTCACAAAAGTATAAACAATTGGAAGTGAAAACAGTATGCTTTTTTTTTTCCTTTAAGAGGAAGACTTGATGTATAGTGCTCTATCTGGGACTCAACACATAGGTGGAGAAAACAAGATCCTCGCCTCTTTCCATTTCTCCCTGTGCCCCAATTGCATAATTGGGCCTGCTTGTCACGGCAGTCTCAGGCATTGCCAATTAGCCTCCTTGGTTGCCAGGGGAGTAAATGCTTTTACCGGGGCCACAGTAAGATTTCTCATGAACCCCAAACTGCATCTACCATTTTCTTTTGGCTCCATGTGCCAGTGGATCAGTAAGTAAAGTAAGAAATTGATGTCATAAGGGTGCAATCATCCAAGATTATCAGAAGCGATACTTCCTGCCACCTAAGGTAAGCAGGAAGGAGTATATTTGAACTACCATGTTGCTTTCTTTCTCAGGAATAATTACAGGATGACAGCAGTAACCACAGAGGGCTTAGACCATACAAGGGAAGCAACTCAGACCAGCCAACATGCTAGCTAAGGATAAGAAAACCCTTGGAGAGGAAGAAAGTGATGACAGATATCAATTACACCTTACTATTACATCAGGGACTGGAGTATATTTCCGTCAGTATCTTGCCTTAAATTTCATCATCTATGTGGCATTCAGTGGAGCTTGGAGGTTACCACTCTACCCCAATAACAAGTAGAGAGATGAACAGATTGAAAAATCAACAGCTCTTCTTAGATCCATAAGAGAGGCAAGGACACAGGGAAAACTGCCTCCCCAAAGAGTGGAGTGATGGGCAGGAGTATACTGGGAGTTGTAGCCCAGCAGAGCAGAGACTCAGAAAGGCAGACCTCCCACAGAAGCAGTGCCAGCGTGGGACACCTGGACTGCAACTTCTGATGAACTGCAGAAAGCTCTGAGAAGTCTGAGTCATCTCAGCGTAGACACTGTTGAGAGTTAAAAACTCCACGGGGCCACAGTTAGGGGGACCAACACAGTATTGTCAGGTTTACCTCTAGGACTTTGACCTGGTTCTCATAGTAAATATAGGAGAAAAATTCCCTGGGGCTTCCAGCAGGGGGAAGAGGAAAGGAACCATTTTAAAATATGCCAGAACATTCTGTTCTTCTTAATGAGGCCTTCCCTCACCGGGAATTAGTCAACCAGAGCTTAACCTGCCAGGGTTAATCTCAGAGTCCAACTGACCCGGGGAAGGGAAATGACTAACTCAAGCCCACTCTAGCCATTGTGTTCCACCTAAGGGGGAGGAAAAAACTTGAGAAAACACTTGTGGAGTAACACCTATAACCAGATAACTGAAAGATGGAGACCTCATCGTACTGCAGGACACGTCCCCTCCTCCCACACATTCCTATCGGTTTACTAAAGGCCTACTTACAGCAGTTCCTTTTACTTGGTACATCATGTCAAGCTATTAAGAAAAAGTTGCAAGGCATACCAAAAAGCAAGTGAAACAATTTGAAGAGACAAAGCAAGCATCAGAAGCAGACATGGAAAAGATGTTGCAATTATCAGATGGAGAATTTAAAATGATTATTTAATATGCTAAGGACTCTAATGGACAAAATAGCATGCAAAAACAGATCTAAGATGTAAGAAGAGAGATGGAAATCCAAAGAAATAACCAAAGAGAAATGCTATAGATAAATACATACATTTAAATAAATAAATATATATTTATAAATAAATAAAGTGAGTAGAAATGAAGAATGCCTTTTTTTTTTTAACTGTCAAGTTAGCTAACATACAGTGTAGTCTTGGCTTCGAGAGTAGATTCCCATGATTTATCACATACATACAACACCCAGTGCTCATCCCATAGCTCATCTGATGCTAGTGCCCTCCTCAATGCCTGTCACCCATATTCCCCAGCCCCCCAACCCCCATCAACCCTCAGTTCTCTGTATTTAAGAGTCTTTTATCATTTGCTTCCCTCCCTGTTTTTATCTTATTTTTCCTTTCCTTCCCATGGAGTTATTAGTGGACTGGGCATGACTAAGAATTTATGAGCAGGAGGATATATCAATAAATAAACCTACAACTGCCCTCAAAAAGTAAAGTCTTTGAAAAAGTATCATGTATGTTTGTTTTATCTATACACATGTTTCCTTTTTGGAAAATAAAATACTATGAGGTACAGAAAAATTAGAGAAATAGGTGCACACAGGTGTCACTTTTACTGACAATAACTTCCGTATAACCAAATCCAGTAGATATTTTGCAATCTTTAATTTACTCACTTCTAAAGAGCAACCTTTCTGGAAAAAGGTTGTCTTTTGGCATTTGATATACCAGATTCTCTCAGGTTTTTTACCTACCTCCATGACCCTTTCTTTTTACTCTTCCTGGTTCTTTCTTCCTGTACTCAACATGCAAAGGGTGGATTAATTTAGGACTTACTCTGAAGTACTCTTTCATTTTTTTTTTCCAACTCCAGGATTACATTTTAAGTGATCTAATTTTTATCCATGAATTCAGTTACCACCAAATAAGATGATTCATAGTACATTACCCAAGAGCTTTCATCTGTACTCTAGAATCTTAAATCTAGCTGCCAGCTTGATATTTCTACTTGGACATGTCAAAGCTATCCCAAGCTCATCATTTCTAACATTGAACTAATTATTCTTTCCACCAAATTAAAACAAAAGCACAATAACTCAAAGAAACAAGCAAACAAAAACCCTAAGCCTTATCAGTGTTTAATGGTGTTCCTTATCTTGAAGAAAGGTGATGTCACTCATTCAGTTGTGCAAAATAAATCAGGTTTATCTTTCATTAATTAATTCAACCTCTTGTGTTCCAGGCATAGTTTTACATGTTTTGAATTACAACATTAAATAAAACAGATACATTCCTGTCCATGTGAAGAGAAACACTTCTCCCTACACCCATGTCTATCAGGTTCTAACCCTTTACTACCTAATGATTCCTTAAATCTGTGCATTTTGTTTCAATGTAAGTACCAAGTAGTCCAAGCTAGTATAAATTCTCATTTGTACCATTACTAAAATAACTCATGACTAGTCTCCTTCCTCTATTCTTATCCTTTTCCATAAGCATTCTTCTTGTGGCCAGAATAAGCTTTACAACATAGTGATCTCATCATCTCCTTTCTTTGTTCAAAAATTCTTTCACAATGTTCCACTACTCTGGAGCTGGAAACCAAAATACTTAACACCCTTTGTAAGGCTCTGCACGATCTGGCCACTGTTAATATCTACAAAGTTTTTCTTCACTTTTTCTGCTCTTGCCACACTGACATTTTCTCATGTGTCTTTAAGACAACATTCCTTCCCACTGAAGCTTTTGTGTATGCTATTCCTCCTGTTGGGAAGGCTGATCAATTCCACTCCCACCACTCTTCTACAACTTAACTCATTGTAATACATAACTGAAGTTAATTGCTGCACAATTAGGGAAGGGGTCTCTGAGTCCCTGCACTAGGGATATTTAATTTCATAAGAATATGCACTTCCTTTTATGAAGTACTAAAGCAATAATAATCATAGTATATCATAACAAATCAAATAAGAACGTAGGGAAATCTTTCAATAATAATAAAAAAGATTGTATCAATTTGGCCCTCTAATAGATAACAGTTATAAATATGGGATAAAATTAAGAAAAAACTATAGAAAGCACTGAAGGGTGGGCGCCTGAGTGACTCAGTGGGTTGAGCATCCAACTGTTGGTTTTGGCTCAGGTCATGAACTCCAGGTTCCTGAGTTCAGCCCTGCATCCCACTCTTCACTGATGGTGCAGAGCCTGCTTGGTACTCTCCCGTCTCTCTCCCTTTCTCTCTCTCTCTCTCTCTCTCTCTCTCTCTCTCACTCACTCACTCACTCAAAATAAAATAAATAAACTTAAAAAAAAAAAGAAAGGGATGACAAAAATACACAAACTGGAGGGGAGTCTATCCTTAAATGAAGGGTGAACTTCACCTTCATGCACCTTTTTTTGCCTGAAGAAATGCTCCAGTTTGCACACCATAGTGGAGTTGGAATTTAGGCACAAAGCTACTGTTTGAAGAGAAAAGGACAAGAGTTTAATGCTACTGTCATGGCTGAAAAGGGAACTGGTGAATCCTAAGAAAGAGCGATCCAGAGAGGGGAACAACAAAATCTGCATGTTACTCCACCCAAAGTTCTTGACTGACCCCTGAATTACATAAATGTAGGACAGATCTAGATGGTCACAAGGAAGGCAATAGCCAGAGGATGAAAGAACTGAGCAGTGATTTCACCTGTTGCCAAAGACAGGAGAAAGGAGTTTGAACTTTGACACAAGAACGTCATTTTGACTGCTATAACAAAAATCATCATGTTTTATTGGAAGATAAGAGCATTCAGTGTCTCCACAACATATTAGGAAAATGTCCAGTATAATATAAAAAGTAAGTAATGAAGAAACAAACAAAAAATGTGATCAATAGTTAAAAAAAAAAAAGCAATACAGACTAAAGATGATCCAATATTAGAATTAACAGACAAGAACTTTCAAACAGATATTATATTATAAATATGTTCAAGTATTTAAAGGAAAATGCAGCTGTAATGAATGAACAAATGGTGAATATTGACAGAGAAATGGAAACTTAAAAAGAAAAACTAAGTGGAAATTCTAGACCTAACATTTATAGTATCTGAAATGAAAACTTCATTCTTGTATTTTTGAACTTTTTAGAGCAGATTGGAAGTGGCAAAATAGTACGTAAGTAAACTTGAAGATAAATCAATAGAAAATTCCTAGTCTGAAGAACAAAGATAAAAAAATAATAGAGAAAAGGAACAGAATTTCAGTTATCTGTAAGACAATATCAAATAGTGTAACATACACATAATTGGAATCTCATAAAATGAAGTAAAGGAGAATTGAATAGAAAAGTATTTTAAAATAATGATGGCTGAAAATTCTTATAATTTGTTAGTAAACTTTAATGATGATAGAAATAAGGAAAACACACATGGTTATCTCACAGTCAAATTACTGTAAGTCAGAGATAAAGAGAGAACTTTGAATATAGACAAAGAAAAGCAAACTGTTGCATACAGGAGAACAAAATAAATATATCTGACTTCTTATAAAAACCATAGGAAATTGCAGAGAAAACTTTCTGGAATGATGGAGACATTCTATATCTTGATAAGAGTGGTGATTATACAAGTATATATACATATATATGTGTTGAGATATATGTATATATGTGTATATATAAAAAAATGTCATCAATGTATTCACATAATGTGTGAATTTTAATTTATGTAAATTGTATCAAAATGAATTTATTTTAAATACATACAAGGAGAAAGACATATTGCATAGAGAAGAGCATGAGTATAAATGACTCCTGACTTCTCACTAGAAGTCTGTAAAGTGTTCCACTTGAACAAAACAAAACTGTCTATGTTGGATTCTACAGTCAGTAAAAATATATTTCAAAATAAAGATATGTTCAGACAGAAAGAATTTGTTTCCTGCACTATAGAATTTGCTGACCTGCACTACAAAAACTTTTCAAAATGCTAGCTGAAATTATTCAGGCCAAAAAAAAAAAAAAAAAGATACCAGATGGAATTCTGTATCGGCAGGAAGAAATGAAGAACATTAGAATAGAACAATATCTGGAAAATTATAAAAAAGACTTAAAGTATCTTATTTTTTATGTATACTTTTAAATTTGAAGTACTATTAACTATTTATACCAAACTAATAATATATTATGACATATATAATATGTGGAAGTAAAATATGAAACAACTAGAGTGTAAGAAGTGAGAAGAGGTGAAAATGGCCTCATATCCCTTCAGATCCCATGATGTAATACTCTATAATATTATTTGAAGGTAAGCTGTGAATACTTAAAGATGTTTATTGTAATCTCTAGAACAACAATTAAAAAAACAACATAAAATGGTTTAGTTAAAAAGTTCAGAGGCAAAAAGGGATACCAAAGACAGTGATTTACTCCTCTCTACCTTAAAAACAAACAAACAAACAAACAAACAAACCAGGAAAGAAAGACTACAGGAACAGTGACTAAATAGAATAAGTGGAAAACTTAAATCATATGAATAGTTACATTAAATAAAAATGAGCTAAACATTTCAATTAAAAGGCAAAGGTTGTCAAATTGAACTTAAAACAACAACCATATGCTGTTTACAAGAAACACACTAAACACAGAGAGCATAGGCTGGTTGAAAATAATGGGGTAAGAAGAAAATACATCATGCAACAATAAATGTGAGAAAGCTGGTGTGGCTATATTTATACCAGATGAAGTAGACTTAAAAATACAGAGTGTTACTAGATATAAAGAGGGGCATTTTATAAGAAGAAAAATTAGTTAAGAAGATGATAATCCCAAATACATATGCACATTATATGAAAGAGGCAGAACGATTACTTCCTGTAGATGTCAACATAACTTGAGGCCATGCTGTACTATTCTGTAGCTATATGTTAGTCATGAAGGGTTCTGGTCTTAGATTGAAGCCAAGACTTAGGACAGCAGAGTGAAGAGAAAATATACATTATGCATCTACAGTTTTGTTTTCATCATTAAATTATTAGTCACATCTCACTGGGTCCTGTCTTACTGCTAAACCTCCAGTTACAAGCAAATCAATACATTTGTTTATTGTTTTAGTCAATTTTTGGCAAATTTCTAGTATTTGTAGCATTTGTAGTCAAGGATGTCCTTATTTGAAACAGTGAAACATGAGCATACAATTGCTAAAATAAACATTATACTGTAAGTGTATTAGAAAATCAATTCCCATAAGCAGACACTGAAGAATCTGAGAGTCTCTGGGTCTCCTGTTGCACCCATTGATAGCAGAAAACATTTAGCTTTTATAAGACCTTATCAGGATCACATAGATCTATTGGGAAGAATATGGAGTTTATGATGATCAAAGATGACATTTTAGATTCTTCCTTTTAAATGTTTTAATTGTGACTAAACCAGTCGCAGATGTATCTTGAATCAAAGAGAGATACTTTATTAAACCTATATTTGTTCCTCAAATCAACATTTTGATATCCTTGCTTCTGAATAAGCCTCGCTCACCATGTTCAGTAGGAATTTACTTCTTTTCCCATGCACCTGCTTCCTTTTTCTATCCTTGTATCTGTTATTCTGTACTGTAATTTCTTTTTTTTTTTTTTTTCATTTACCAACTCAACCAATTCATATGCTACTTAAAGGTAAGGTTCATGCTTTCTAAATCTTCAAATTCACCGTATCTGGTTTTGTGCCTGCTGCAATGAATGTTTGTTGTTGAATTAAATGAGAAGAAATCAAATAAAATAAGATTTATATATTTGTACCAATATGGATCTTTTTTCAAATCTACTATTAGGATTTCTTAGACCTACACGTGTATGTGTACAGTCGATATTTTCATTTTTTATTTTTTCAAGTTTTTATTTAAAATCCAGTCAGTTAACATACAATGTAATATTATTTTCAGCTATGGAATTTAGTGATTCATCACTTACATACAATACCTGGTGCTCATCACAAGTGCACTTCTTACTCCCCATCTCTTATTTAACGCATCCACTCACATACCTCCCCTCTGGTAACCATCAACTTTTTCTCTGTAGTTAAGAGTCTGTTTCTTGGTTTTCCTCTCTCGTCCCCCGCCATGTTCATTGTTTTGTTTCTTAAATTTCTCTTATTAGCAAAATCATATGGTATTTGTCTTTCTCTGATTAATTTCACTTAGCATAATACTCTCTAGCTCCATCTATATTTTTTGCAAATAGCAAGATTTCATTATGTTTTTATGGCTGAGTAATATGCCATTGTATATTTATAACACATCTTTTTTTATCCATTTGTCAGTCAGTGGACATATGGGCCCTTTCCATAATTTAGCTATTGTTGATAGTGCTGCTATAAACATAGAATGCATGGACCCCTTTGAATTAGTATTTTTGTACCCTTTGGGTAAATTACCTAGTAGCACAATTGCTGGATCGTAGGGTAATTCTATTTTTAGCTTTTTGTAGACCCTCTATCCTGTCTTCCACAGTGGCTGCACCAATGGGCTGCACCCATTTTCATTCCCACCAACAGTATAAGAGGGCTACCCTTTCTGTGCATCCTCCCCAACATCTACCGTTTCTTGTGTTGTTGATTTTAGCCATTCTGACTGGTGTGAAGTGATGCTTCACTGTAGTTTTGATTTGTATTTCCCTGATTATGAGTGATGTTGAGCATCTTCTCATGTGTCTGTTAGCCATCTGGATGTCTTCTTTGGAAAAATGTTCTGCCCATTTCTTAACTGGATTATTTGGTTTTTGGGTGTTGAGTTTGATAAGTTTTTTAACATATTTTGGATACTATCAGATATGTCATTTGCAAATATCTTCTCCCATTGCATATGTTTTCATTTAGTTTTGTTGATTGTTTCCTTCCCTATGCAGAAGATTTTTATTTTGATGAGGTTCCAATTATTTATTTTTTATTTCGTTTCCCTTGCCTTAGGAGGCATATCTAGTAAGAAGTTGTTATGGCCAATGTCAAAGAGGTTACTGTTTGTTTTCTCCTCTAGAATTTTAATGGCTTTCTGTCTCACAATTAGGTCTTTAATCCATTTTGAATTTATTTTTATGTATGGTGTAAGGAAGTAGTCCAGTTTCATTTTTTGCATGTTGCTGTCCAGTTTTTCCAACACCATTTGTTGAAGACACTATGTTTTTTCCATTGGATATTCTTTCCTGCTTTGTTGAAGATAAATTGCCCATCTACTTGTGAGTTCATTTCTGGGTTTTCTATTGTGTTCTGTTGATCTATGTTTCAATTTTTGTGCCAGTACCCTACTGTTTTGATCACTATAGCTTTGTAATATAACTTTTAAGTTGGAAATTGTGATGCCTCCAGTGTTGCTTTTCTTATTCAAGTTTGCTTTTGTTATTCAGGGTCTTTTGTGGTTCCATACAAATTTTAGGATTATTTAGCTCTGTGGAAAATGCTGGTGGTATTTTGATAGGAATTGCATTAAATATGTAGATTACTTTGGGTAATATATACATTTTAACAATATTTGTTCTTCCAATCCATAAGCATGGAATGTTTTTCCATTTCTTTGTGTCATCTTCTATTTCTTTCATCAGTGTTTTATAGTTTTCAAAGTATAGATCTTTTACCTTTTTGGTTATGGTTTATTCTCAGGTTCTTATTGGGTTTTGGTGCAATTGTAAATGGGATTGATTTTTTTATTTCTTTTTCTGTTGCTTCATTATTGGTATATAGAAATGCAACAGATTTCTGTACATTGATTTTGTATCCTACGGTTTTACTGAATTTGTGTATTTAGTGCTAGAAATTGTTGGGTGGAGAGTTTTGGCGTGTTTGGGGGATATAGAGTATAATGCCATTGGCAAATAGTGAAGGTTTGACTTCTTCCTTGCCAGTTCGGATGCCTTTTATTTCTTTGTGTTCTCTGATTACTGTGGCTAGGACTTCCAGTAGTGTGGTAATAATGGTGGTGAGAGTGGGCATCCTTGTCTTGTTCCTGACTGTAGAGGAAAAGCTCTCAATTTTCCCCATTGAGGATGATACTAGCTGTGGGTTTTTTATATATGGCCTTTGTGATATTGAGGTATTTGGCTTTGATTTGCTAGTATTTTATTGAGATTTTGCATCTATGTTAAACAGGGATATTGGTCTGTAGTTCTATTTTTGGTGGAATCTGTCATGTTTTGGTAACAGAGTAATGCTGGACTCATAGAATGAATTTGGAAGTTTTCCTTCCATTTATGATTTTTGGAACAGTTTGAGAAGAATAGGTATTAACTCTTCTTTAAATTTCTCATAGAATTTTCCTGTGAAGACATCTGGTCCTGGTCTTTTGTTTGTTAGGACTGTTTTGATTGCTGATTCGATTTCTTTTCTGGTTATCGGTATGTTCAAATTTTCTATTCCCTCCTGTTTTAGTTTGGGTAGTTTATATGTTTCTAAGAATTTATCCATTTCTTCTTTTTTCCAATTTGTTGGTATATAGTTTTTCATAATATTCTTTTATGACTATTTGTATTTCTGTGGTGTTCATTGCTACTTCTCCTCTCTCATTTGTGGTTTAATCACTTGAGTCCTTTCTCTTTTTTTCTTGGTAAGTCTAGCCAGAGGTTTATGAATTTTATTGATTTTTTCCCATAAAACCAGTTCATCACTTCACTGATCTGTTCTATTGTTTTGTTTTTAGTTTCTATATTACATATTTCTGCTCTAATCTTTATTATTTCCCTTCTGCTGGTTTAGGCTTAGTTTGTTGTTCTTTCTCTGGCTCCTTTGGGTGCAAGGTTAAGTTGTTTATCTGAGGTTTTTCTTGATTTTTGATATAGGCCTGTATTGTTCTATACTTCCCTCTTAGACTGCTTCTGCTGCATCCCTAAGATTTTTGACCATTGTGTTTTCATTTTCATTTGTTTTCATATGTATATATATTTTCTTTGGTTTCCTAGTTGGCCCATTCATTGTTTAGTAGCATTTTGTTTAACCTCCAAGCATTTGTGGTCTTTCCAAATTTTTTCTTGTGGTCAACTTCAAGTTTCCTAGCATTTGTGGTCAGAAAATATGCATGGTATGATCTCAGTCTTTTTGTGTTTGTTGAGGCCTGAATTGTGACCCAGAGAATGTTCCATGTGCACTTGAAAAGAATGTGTGTTTTGCTGCTCTATGATGGAATGTTCTGAACATATCTGTTAAGTCCATCTGGTCTGGTGTGTCATTCAAAGTCATTGTTTCCTTGTTGATTTTCTCTTTAGATGATCTGTCCATTGATGTAAGTGGGGTGTTAAAGTCCTCTACTCTTATTTTATCATTATCAATTAATTCCTTTACGTTTGTTATTATTTGTTTTATATATTTGGGTGCTTTCATGTTGGGAGTATAGATATTTACAATTGTTAGATATTTTTGTTGGATAGACCCCCTTTATTCTGCTATAGTGTCCTTCTTCATCTGTTGTTACAGTCTTTGATTTAAAATATAGTTTGTCTGATGTAAGTATTGCGACTCCAGCTTTCTTTTGATGTCTATTTGCATGATAAATATTTCTCCATCCCCTCACTTTCAATCTGCAGATGTCTTTAGGTCTAAAATGAGTTTCTTGAGGCAGCATATAAATGGGTCTTTTTTTTTTTTTTTTTTTTTGTAATCCATTCTGACATTCTATGTCTTTTGATTGGAACCTTTAGTCCATTTACATTCAGAGTAATTATTGTAGATATGTATTTAGGGCCATTTTGTTACTTGTTTTGTCATTGTTTTCTGGAGATTTTCTCTGTTCCTATCTTATCTTTGTCATTTTTGGTCTTTCTTTTTCACTCAGAGTTCCCCTTTAATACTTACTGCAGGGCTGGTTTAGTGGCCGTGAACTTCTTTAGATTTTGTCTGGGAAACTCTTTATCTCTCCTTTTATACTGAATGACAGCCCGGTTTGATAGAGTCTTCTTGGCTGCAGATTTTTCCTATTCAGCACATTGAATATATCATTCCACCCCCTTCTGGCTTGCCACATTTCTGTTGAAAGATCTGCAGCTAGCCTTATGGGTCTTCCCTTGTAAGTTAGGGATTTCTTTTGTCTTGCAGCTGTAAGGATTTTTTATCTCTATATTTGGCAAATTTGATTGTAATATGTATTGTATTATGTAATTGTAATATGTAATTGTAATTACATATTGTAATTGTAATATGTAATATGTATAGGCCTGCATTTGTTGATTTTGTTGGGAATTCTCTGTGTCTCCTATATTTGGATGTCTGTTTCCTTCTTCAGATTAGGGAAATTTTCATTTATTATTTCCTCAACTAAATTTTCTATCCCCTTTCTCTCTTCTTCTTCTGGGACTCCTATAATGCAAACGTTATAATGTTTGATGGAGTCAGTGAGTTCCCTATGTCTATTCTCATATTCCATAATTCTTTTTTTCTTTTGTTCAGCCTCATTATTTTCCATTATTTTATCTTCTGTATTACCTATTTGTTCCTCTTCTTCTTCCATCCTGTGTTCATTGCATCCAGTGTTTCAAATCTCAGCTATTGTATTTTTTCATTTCTGACTGTTTTTGAAATCTTTTATCTCTGCAGTAAGGGCTTCCCTGAAGTCTTTCATTCTTTTCTCAAGCCTAAATTCTCCATCAGCCATATTACTTGTACCTGTTTTGATTAGATCTCTATAACCGTATCTTTTTGTTTCATTTGGGATGAATTCCTCCATTTTGGCATTTTGTCTAAGTCTCTGTCTTCTCTGTGGTAGAAAAGCCTGTTGTATTTCCTACTTGTGAGAGTAATGGCTTTATGAGGAAGCAGTCATATAGTGAGCAGTGCCTGGTGCTTTTAGGGAGTATATCTGGGATGTGCTGGTGCACTTTCATGCTGTGTTTTGGCTGCTCTGTTCTTCAGGCCAGTTGTCTGCAGAGGCACTTCTTGCCTGCAGCGGGGAGTGTTTGGAACTTGGCCAGAGTGTGGCGAGTTTTACCTAGGCATGCTTTGGTCTACCTGTTAAATGAGACCTGATACTATGTCAACTGAAGCCTTGAAAAACTCTGTGGTTGGGAGATGTGGTGTGGGCAGGGCCTTCTTCTGGTCTTCTGAGGAAGGAGCCCTCCATGCTGGGACTGAGGCAGACTTGATCTAGAAGGGCAATACTGGCAGAGTGCAGGGGTGTGGGACCCTGTGTAAGCACGTTAGGCAGCCTGTGTCAGTGCTATGCTGTTTACCGCAGGTGGGTGGCTCTATACTTATGCTGAGGGGCAGGGGAAGGAAATGATGCCAGCAAGCTCCTTTGTCTCCAGAGAGGGGTCTCTGTGCTTGCTTCTCCCAGAAAAGTACTCTGAGAAAGAGCCAACAATCTCCCCACTGTGCATCCCAGACATTTTTCAGACCACTGGTTTCATGCTGTCTGCCTCTGGATTGCCTGCCCACCTTCTCTCAGGAGTAGTGCAGTGCCCTCAGACTCTATGCCAGCCAGGCCCTGTGGACTTTAAAAATCCAGGCTTTAGGGATATGGTATTGGCAGGGGCCTGTGCTGGTCTCCCTGAGGAGGGTCTGATAGCAGGTTTGACCCAGAAGGGCTGTCATACCAGAGCGCAGGGGTATGGGAGCTGCAGCAAGCCAACTAGGCAGCTAGTATCTGGGAGAGTCATTCTCAGCAGGTGTCTCTGTACCTGTGCTGAAGGGTGGGGGTCAGGGGGAAGGGTGCTAGCCAGCTCCTTTGTCCCAAGAGAGGTGTCTCTGTGAAGGCCACCTCTCAGTGTCAGCTCTAAGAAGAACAAATAATATCTCCACTGTGTGCCCCAGGCATTCTTCAGATCTCTGACTCCACTATGGTCCTTCCCAGGGTTGTTTGCCTGTCTTCTCTCCAGGAGTAGGGCAGTGCCCTCAGGGTTCATTCACAACCAAACTCCCCTCCCCCTTTAAAACTCTAGTTTCCAAGCCTCACTAGTTGCAAAAATTCATGAAAATCAGCCCCTCACTTTCCCAGTCAATGGCTTTGGGGAAGTGCTCTCCTTGTGTGTTCCCCTGTGTGCTCCTCTGTCTCTCTCTCTCCTCTGTGACCAGGGCTCCCTCCCCTCTACAGCACCCGCCATCTGTTTCTCCCCAAACCATGTCTTTGCACTACCTACCTTCTTCAACGTGGCCTCTTCTCTCCCTCTAGTTGTGCAGTTTGTTCTGTCAGACTTCAGGTTGATTTCTTGGGTATTCAGACTGATTTGATAGTTATCTAGTTGTGTGGAGGGAGGTGAGGAGCCTAGGGCCCTCCTAGTAAAAGCTACCATCTTAACTCTGGGCAGAATTTTTAAATTAAAAGCAATAGAGACTCTCCTAAGCTACTTTAAGTAAAGTGAGTTGATTTTAATGTGTCAGTAAATGATGAAAGTACTCAGAGGAACCTCAAATATTTGTTGCTGTTTCTTGGAAACCCCAGGTATGAAATTATCTATTGACATCCAGCAGAAGCAGGAGTTCATAACCTTCACTTCAGAGAACTATTAATATGATTTATGACTTCTGATGAAAAATGGAGACCTTTAAACAAATTAAAGCACTAATATGGAAATTAAAAATACCCACATACTCTCCATTTGGACTTGATAACTGATAATACTGTGGTATTGGCTTCGAGTCTCTTTTTTTTTCTTCAGAGAAACAAAATGCTGCACGTAAATTGGACCCCCTTTTAACCAATCCATTCACATTTCTCTTCCTAGTCTACAGAAGCAACTGCTAATGTGAATTTAGAGTGCACCATCTTCTGATTATGGATAAGTATACTCATAATCAATATATATTTCCTTTACTTTGAAGTGTTTTGCCAAGATTATGTTTGATCAGTTGCTAGTATATTTGAATTTATTTTTACCAACTTCATTTGCATTATCTCTTTATCATGTTTTTTTTTGTTATCTCCCTTTCTTTCCTTTTATTGGACTGATAGCATTGTCTTTTCTCTGGCCTATCAATATTTTCCACTCTATCAATCTACTTTTAAACTTAGACACTTATACTATTTTAGTGGCTTCTATTATATTTTAATGTATCTAAAATATCATTTAGTGTTTCTGAAACATTAAACTTAAAATTTATTTCTCCTAAACAAGAAAAAGATATATCTACTTTAACAACCATATTGATTACTCCCCTCTGATCTCTCATGTTATTTAGTATTTTAATTCCACCTTCTTTTTTTTACATATACAAAAAACATCATTATTTAAAAATTAATATTTAATCCTTATGTTTATTTATTAATATATTTATTTAATTATTGCTCATATTTTCTTCTTGCATGCTACTTCCTCTGGGTTTACTTTCTTTCCTGCTTAAGTATATTTTCTATTTATAAATTCCATGGAGAGTGCTTTCACTTAGCATTTATTTCTTTTTGAAAATGTGTTTATTTCATCCACAGGTTTGAATTATGGTTTAGTTAATATATAATTTTAGGGTGACAGTTTTATTTTTTTCCCTCAGAGTTTTGATAATATTATTCCAAAAGTCAGCTAGCCTCAATTTTTGCTGATAAGAAATTCACTGACAGTTAAAACTACTTATTTTTATATTACAATTTTGTTCTTTTTTTTCTTTTTATTGGTTTTTTAAATCACTTTGAGCACTTGCAACACATAAACACACTAATTTTAAAGTGTCTTTCTTTTATTTCTTTTCCTGTGATCCCATACATATCCATTTTTTTCATTTATAAGTCTGTGATCCACCTTTCTATGTTTAAATCTGTAAGTAAGAACATCTTCAGTGGTCATCTTCCTGGGGAGTCTTACCCGAACTTTGAGTGTTGGAGGTTCCTCTATGGCGCAGTTTTTTCATTGCCTCTGCCTAGGCCCTATGGGTAGACTGGTTCCAATTTTTATATCGGGTTTTCTACCTCAGGTTCTTCCAAATAGTTCAGGTGCTGTAAATTTGAGCTGTATACAAGTATAGAACTAAGATCTCAAGCTTTTACTGGTGACTTGGTTCATACCTAAGACCTCAGAAGCCATTGCGTGGGGGAGATTTCAGAGATTTTAAGACTCTAGGCAAATACAGAGTAGCACTTACTTGGCTTCTGGCTTCTACTAAGAGCCTAGCTCCAGCTCTCACTGCATTTATCAATTTTTGCATGCAGCTTAAAAATTCAAGTCACTAACACATATATTCTTACTTTCTCAAAAACAACATGGCTTCAACTTTTGATTATTGCCACGGCTCTGGGATTATTTTTCATTTATGGCATCTAGCTGTTTCCCTTTTTTATTTTATATCTTGTCTAATTGTTTTTAATTTATTTAAAATATAGTAGCCAGCATTACTATATGTTCAGAGTAAGAACAAGAGCTCATGCTCTATTTAGCCTGCCCTTTAACTTGGAGTCTGACCCTTCTATTCCTTCAGTTTGTCTTTTTTTTCAGTGTCTTTCTATTCAATAGCCATTGTCTCTCTGAGCAGATATTTTATGCTAGACCATATGTTTGCAGCCTGTTTATGAATTTGCTGCTCTTGAGCCAGTCTGAGTGAACTCACTCAAAGAACAACCTAAGTCAGCTTCTCTTAGTAGGGGTGGTAGGTTGGGACTTGAAAAGATGTTAGTTAGGCCTTGGCAGGCACTATTATTAACATATTTCATACACTCTCTAATGTAAGGCTCAGATTTACAAAATGAATAAGAGATTAGAGATCACTTAAGAAATAAGAATATTACATAATAGATATGCAAAACTATTTGTTGAAAGAGTTCATTCATCATTCATCAGTGAATGAATGGCCTGGGCTTTCATTTAAACTCTGCATCTATTTAACTTAAGCAAAACCTTTCTCTCTCATTTTCCTCAGCTTTAAATAGTGAGGAAGGGGCACCTGGGTGGCACAGTCGGTTGAGCATCTGACTCTTGATTTTGACTCAGGTCATGTATGATCTCATTGTTCATGAGATCGAGCCCCACATCGGACTCCATGCTGCCAGCACAGAGCCTGCTTGGAATTCTCTCTCTGTCTCCTTCTGTCTCTCAGCCCCTCCTCAGTTCACACATGCATGCTCGCTCTCTCTCTCTTTCTGTCAAAATAAATAAACATTTAAATAAAATAAAATGGTGAATATAAAAGTGGCTCTGCCTACTTCACAGGCTGTTACAAGAACAGAATCACAAGGAGGTAGAGTATGTACAAATATTTTGAAACTGTAAAACATTATATAAATATGACTTATTGCTATTGTTGTAACATAAAGCTATATTTTGATTCACAATACCACTTATGCAGTCTTATTATAATCTCTGATATATAATGACAAAATAATAAAGCTTATTAATCATCAAGCCATTCTTGGTCATATTTCATTATTATGTCAGTGGTGCCAAAAATATAAACAACCATTTAAGAATCATGTTGCTTTGAAAGGTTATTAAGCAGCCTGATTGCTAAGAAAACTTAGTCTTTGGAGCTAGGTTTATCTCTTTACAAATACTAGTTCTCCCACTTTATAGCTACTTGATCTTGTGAAGTTAGAAGTTAATTTTTCTGAATCTTCGTTATCTGATTTTTGAAATGGAGATAATTATACTGGCCTCTTGTCCTTAGAATGATTAAATGGCATGACGTGAGTCTGGGTAGGTAAATCCTACCACCCGTCATCTTCTCTCTCCAGGTAGTCTCCTACTACCTCCCAACACAATCCTTTATAGCAAATTTCAAGGTCAGCAAGGTTGAAAAGGACTATATAGTTGGAAGAAATATTTTTTTAAGGAAAAAACTGTCTATAAATCCAGCTATTGATAAATTACACAGCTGTGGCTTTTTTTTTTTTCGGGGGGGGGGCAGATTTGTTATTGTAACACATCATAAATATGCTTTAGGAAATGGTCACCTTCTGTGGTTAATTAAACTTGATAGCCAATCACTAGGACCTATTTTATGCAATTTATGTAATTCCCTGAATAGTTTTCAATGTATATATCTAGGCTGTGTTTGCTTGTTTGTTTGTTTGTTTTAATTTTATTCTCAAGCTAGTTAACATACAGTGTAGTTTTGGTTTCAGGAGTAGAACCCAGTGATTCATCACTTCTATATAACAGCCGGTGCTCATGCCAACAAGTATCCTCCTTAATGCCCAGCACCCATTTACCCCACCCCTCCACCCCTCACTGCCATCAACCCTCAGTTTGCTCTCTGTATTTAAGAGTCTTTTATGGTTTGCCTCTTTCTCTGTTTTTATCTTATTTTTCCTTCCCTTCCCCTTGTGATCATCTGTTAAGTTTCTCAAATTTCACATAGGAGTGAAATCATGTGATATCTGTCTTTCTCTGACTGACTTATTTCAATTAGCAGAATATCCTCCAGTTCCATCCATGTTGTTGCAAATGGCAAGATTTCATTCTTTTTCATAGCCAAATAGTATTCCTTCGTGTATGCATATGTATATCTATCTGTCTATCTATCAATCAATCAATTTATCCATTCATTAGTTGATGGACATTTTGGCTCTTTCCATAATTTGGCTATTGTTGATAGCACTGCTGTAAACATTGGGGTGCATGTGCCCCTTTGAATCAGCTCTCCTGTTTCCTTTGGATAAATTACTAATAATGCAATCGCTGGGTTGTAGGGTAATTCTGTTCTTAATTTTTTGAGGAACCTCCATACTGCTTTCCAGAGTATCTGCACCAGCTTACATTCCCACCAACAGTGCAAGAGGGCTCCCTTTCTCCACATCCTTGCCAACATCTGTTGTTTCCTGCGTTGTTCATTTTAGGCATTCTGACTGGTGTGAGGTGGTATCTCACTATGGTTTTGATTTGTATTTCCCTGATTATGAACAATGTTGAGCATCTTTTCATGTGTCTGTTTGCCATCTGGATGTCTTCTTTGGTAGGCTAGGATTTTTTAGATGAAAGTATATGTAAGAAAACAATGTAGTGTGTTAAGGATGTGATTATGATTCTGTCACACTCCAGAGGAAAATGTTGCATTATTTTTATGTTTTCTCTTTTAACTCTTCAAAAGATAATGTGTTTTACAAGAATTACTAATATGGTATGTCTTCGATCTACTTTTCTTTTTTTTTTTTTTTTTTCTGGTTAAAATTTTTACTTAGTGTTATGGAAATTATCATATACAAACCAAAGTAGAAAATACTATAATTAACCTGCCCTCCACCATGTATCTTCAACCAGTTTTATTAGTTTTCAGTATTCTGCCTTTCTTGTTTTATTTATTTTTTTTATTTTTATTTATTTATTATTATTTTTTTTTAATATATGAAATTTATTGTCAAATTGGTTTCCATACAACACCCAGTGCTCATCCCAAAAGGTGCCCTCCTCAATACCCATCACCCACCCTCCCCTCCCTCCCACCCCCCATCAACCCTCAGTTTGTTCTCAGTTTTTAACAGTCTCTTATGCTTTGGCTCTCTCCCACTCTAACCTCTTTTTTTTTTTTTTCCTTCCCCTCCCCCATGGGTTTCTGTTACGTTTCTCAGGATCCACATAAGAGTGAAACCATATGGTATCTGTCTTTCTCTGTATGGCTTATTTCACTTAGCATCACACTCTCCAGTTCCATCCACGTTGCTACACAAGGCCATATTTCATTTTTTCTACTTTTCAAAACTGGGAAGTAATTATGCAGTATATTTGGAGATGTTCTCTCTGCCTTTTTGCGTGTAATCTTTCTCTGTTCTGCTCTGGTTTGTTGCTGAATTAACAATAATTGATTAAGTGATTTATATAGCTCTGAATAAAAACATTTGATATTCCTGTATAAAATATATTGAAACTCTTCCTAAGGGTAAGCAGTTTAATGAAATGTAATAGGAAGCAGACTTCTTTTGAGACAGTTTGATTTTATACTTGGTTTCTCTCAAGGGCAGGTTTTATCTACAGACTATGTGACTTGTATTGAATATAGGCACTGTCATAATTGAGTGAACCTTTAATTGTAGACTTTGGGTAGCTTTCAAGAGGAAGAGGAATTTCCTTTTAATTATCTTTGGCTAATTATCTCTGCATTAATGGCCTGACTGCTGTTATTCATCATACTTGAAATATAAATAGAGGATTAGAGCTGAGAGGACAGTCCTAGACAAGGGCTTTTCTCTCCATGTCAAAGCCACTGTTCATGTTAGGGATCCGTGGAAGTCCAGTAATTCTCAGGATCTTGGGCTTTGATTAGTGGACACAAGACTTCTGACGCTCCATCATATTAAATAATTGTATTAGTCATGGTTTTTTTTATTTATAAATGAAAGATAATCTAACCATTTTACAAAAACAAAAACAAAAACAATTGGTTCATGTGATTATAAAGTCCAGAGAGAAAATGTTTTAGATGTTGCTAGATCCAGGGACTCAGAATAGGTCTTCAGGAAGTTTTTCTCTCTTCATTGGTTCCCTCTTTTTTCCTCTGTTGGTTTCATCCAGCAGATGGCAACTTAGCAGCTTTTATTCTCCCAGTAACCTCATCAAAATATCATTTTCCTTTTTGAAAATTCCAGGAGTAGCCCCAGTTCAATTTCTTTGGACTGATTTGGACTATATACCTTTTATAAACTAATTATCAGAGCTAGAAAAGACTACTTATGGGGTGGGCTTAGATTACATGCCTTTTTCTGGATTCAATCCTACCCAGAAAACAAGGATTGAGAGAAGGGAAGAACTTAATTTCCCTAAAAAAAGTAAATCAGAATGTCATTGCTATGAAAAGGGAGAATGGATACTGGGTTGAAAGAAAGAAAGAAAGAAAGAAAGAAAGAAAGAAAGAAAGAAAGAAAGAAAGAAAGAAAAGAAAGAAAGGAAGGAAGGAAGGAAGGAAGGAAGGAAGGAAGGAAGGAAGGAAAGGAAGGAAAAAAATCTTGGTCATGCGTTTGTTAGTAATATTTGTGTTGTATCTAAACAATGAACAAAAGTTAATAAAGTGAACACATGGCTTGTAGAATATAGAGTAGTGGGCATTTGGGGCAAAGAGAACAGTAAAGACATAGGGATGGTTAAAGAGTATAATAGTTTAGAGAAATGGGATTAGATTGTTATTGTGGTTAAATCTCATAATAATCTCATGCAGTGTCGTTTCTCAAGTAGACCCTTATTCCTCCTCAGAAATAATATTACATTGCCCGGGAACATTCACTTTCTTACTTTCCTAGATGGCTATTTCATACCTGATCCTTTGGTCTCAAATATCCAACACCCAACACCTCCCCTCCCATTCTTGGTTTAGGCTATCTTATTTCCCATTTAGAAAGCAATAGAAGAGAACCAGAAAAGACAGTCTTCAAATTCCCAGAACTCCCTTGACTCCCCTACTAGCATCACTCCTGTTGCTCTGAACTCTGTGCTGCTTAAAGGAACCCTTCCAGTTATACACTAGATTCAATTCACACAGGGTCATTCTTCCAGTAATTTTCTCCTCCCTATCCTGCATTTTAAATTTTCCCTCTCTACCTATATGTCCATGTGCATGCAGCTAAATATGGGTGATGATAATACACTGGTGTGTTGAATTGTCTCATATCAAACTCAAGACAACAATTCTGAAGTGAAACCTTGTTATTTTTCTTATGAGCATGGGAGAAACAAAAACAAAATACTTCTTGTTGCCACATACACCTCAAGAATCCATCTCATTCTCTGTTCCCTCTTACAGCCAAATTCTTTTAAAATTATTTTGCTTTCCGTACCCAGTTTTCTTTCCCCTCTGTCTTGAACCTGTTTCAAGAAGGATCTGCTTCTGCCACTCCACAAACCTCCTCTCATCAAGCCCACTATGACCTCTGTTGTTGCTAAGTGCAATAGTCAGTTCTCAGTGCTCATTTTACTTGACCCAGCCCCAGAACTTGCCATATTGACTATTTCCTTCACTTTAAAACATTTTCTTCACTTGACTTCCAAGTCCTACATTCTTATTTTCATACTCCTCATTGCTTCCTTCTCATCATCTTGACCTTTCATTACTGAGGTGCCTCTGGGATATTCCCTGGACCTTGGCTTTCCTCACTTTTTTCCTAATGGCTTCTGATGGTTTCAAAATGAATATATCCTGAGCAGTCCTTTCTCCTGAATGGTGGCTTCCTAAACATGGTCACTTTGAAGTCTAAAGCATCTTGAACTAAAAAAAAAAAAATCTCTAATATACCCCCTTAGTCAACACTGCCACTCCTTCTTTCCAGTTGCTTAGGCCCAAACTGTGAACTTATCTTGTACTTTCAAATCCTATACCTAATATGTCAGAAATTCCTGAAAGCTTAACTTTTTACAAAACATGGTTTGCAACCACTTCTTACCACTCCCTTGTGCCATGCCAATCCAGATCCCCATTTTTTCTCACTTCGTTTACTGCAGTAGCCTCTCACGTGCGATGATGTTCCCCTATAGCTTATTCTTTATAAAAGAAGCAGTGTCTTGGTAAGATTTAAGGTATATCATATCCCCCTCTGCTCAGAACTCTCCAACAGATCCCAGATCTGAATATATTCTGTGTGCTTCCTAGATCCTTTCTGTCTTTCCCTACCTTGTTGTATGCCCAACAGACTAAATCTTTTAGATTGTGTATAGGATTCCTTGATCTTTGGGTTCTGGTTGGACTGAGCAATGAAAGGCATGAGCCAAAGATTGGTAGACAGGATGAGAGTGAGGTCTAGGTTTTCCTCTGCTTCCATGTGGTCAAAAAATGTTGACTATTTCACTCTACTAAAAGTCACAGGTGCTGTCTAGTAGCTCACTCGATACAGACATCCTCGATTTCTCATAGCCAGTCCTTCTCCTTGCCGCTTTAGGACAGCGGTAGTAATGCTGCTCACTGCTACGGGTCCTGGGTACCATACAATTCCATACCGGGTTTCCTAAATCTTGTCCATACATTCGGAAGTAGAAAATTTATTAAACTATCATTTAATTTCCCAGTTTATGTATGCCATCCATTCCTGCTGGTACTGTGGATGATACATTTGCCATCATACACAGAGTAAACTGAAAGTTCCCTACAATGGTCTACAAGGATGTACGTTATTGTAACCTTGGACTTCATTTTCTATTCTCTCACATGCTTCTTATACTCTAACCACAGGACTCCTCTTTTTTCTTTCCTTTTCTTTCCATATATATATATATATATATATATATATATATACACATATGTATATATGTATATATATATATATATATGCGCCTTTTACAGTTGCTATTAAGTCTGTTCACTCTTCCACCTTACTTCGGCCTTCGTACAAAAGCCATCAAGCCATCTTCTCCTTAGGGTTTTCTATGAATACTGTTTAAAATTTAAAATCTCCTCTCAACACCTCCTATCCCATGTTTCTGCTTAATCTGAATTAATCTGAATCTGTGGAATTTATCACAATATAACGTGCTCTGGATTTTTCTTACTTATTTATTGTCTGTCTCCTGCCACTGGAGTGTAAGCTTAAGAAGAGGAAGCAATTTGATCTTTCTTATTCATTGAAATGCTTTGAGTATTTACAGTTTCCATGGGCACAGAGTAGATGCTTAATTAACGTTGTTGAATGAGTGAATAAACAACAACAACACAAACCCACAAGAAATGTTACGGGCGATTTGATAAGAATGAAAATATTTTCTGCTGATGGTATCAGAAAAATGGAATTTGGATTGCACCTTGAGAGTGGACATGTGAGATGACTGAAGAGTTTTCCCAGACAGTAACAACCTGGATAAGGTTACACTGATGGAAAAGTATTCAAAAAGCAGTAAGTCTTTTAGTTGTGTTGTGTGTTATGTGCATATGGAATCAGAAAAGGTAAGTTGCTGAAGATAGGCTGAGGCCAGAGAATGGAGTGCCCCCAGTGCAGGGTAAAACAAACCGGGACAAATTTTATCTTGTAGCAAATTAGATGTGACAAGGTGATTGAGACGTCAAATGTCACAGTCAGAGTTGTATCCTAGAAAGAAGGATTTGGTGATAGTGTACACAGGTTAGGAGAGGGGAGACTAATGACATTCAAATAAACTAAAAAGCCAGTAGGAGAGGTGATGAGCCCTAAACCACAGCAGTGGCAAGGAGTATGGGGAGGAGAGCTGTAACATAGATTGTGAGAGTATCTTGACCCAGAGAGGAGAAGAATATATTTTTTAGGGCACTCGGAAGAACTGATCCCTCAATTACCAGCTGACCTTGAATCAGCACAGCCCTTTATTTCATTTTTCCGATATTTCATTAAACAATAGGTTTAATGTTTTTTTCTGCTTGAATTCATTAGCCAGAAATGCTCTATGATACACTGTAAGTAGAGAGTGTTTATCACAGCTTAGTGCTCTGTCATTTTGAACCTATTTAATAGCAACATCACAAACAGAACATCTGCCGATGAGCATGGTAGTGATCCCAGCCTCAGCTGTTATTGCAGATAGAGTGTAGCAGGGGTGGGAGTCCTTAGTGCAAGAGTGGCAACCAGGCCAGGCGTGGCACAGCTGGGGCTCTTACCACCCCTACTGGGGCATGGGTCATCTGTCTGCAAGCAATACCAAGGGCCAAATTTTAGTGGTGCTGGATGTGGTGTTGGGAGCCCCAGGATTCCAATATTGGGATGCACTTTATACAGTGATGAACAAAAGCCTAAAATGGTGCCTTTTCTATAATACTGCATCTATAATGGAGGAGAAATAGAAGAAAGACAGAGGCAAAGCTCTATCGCTTTGTTTCCAATGATAGTGTGCATGATAATTAATTTAAAGAAACATTAATGGAAAACTGTTATGTTCTTGTCATCATTCTAAGTGCTCAAATTAGAGATTCAATATATAGCATTAACCCATGGGAGCTTACAGTACAGCAGGTAAAAGAGAGATACAGAAATTTATAATTCAATAACAGAAGTGTGATGCATAATAAGTATAAAAGAAGGAGCATTCAATTCCGCCTGAGAAAGTTTGATAGTGCTTACATGGAAGGGAAGAAGAGCGGGCATTCCACGCAGAAGTAATATTAACCAAGGCACACGGAGCATAAAACTACATGGCATGTTCAGGTAATAGTGTTTAGTGTATATGTAGTTTAAATTCATAGATTTCTTGGGGAGAAGAAAAGAGAAAAGCAATTGTCTCAGGATGAGTGAGGAGGAGAAATCTCTGAGATTTGTTTTCACTTTGTACAACTTAACTAGCATTTGGGCACTTGTGGAGAATCCAATTTCTTAGACATCTGACTTTGGATTACTTGGAGAGAACCATGGTTGTACCCTGAAACGCATAGGAAAGTCTTGCTTTGTTATTACTATACTGACTTTTAGAATACTGGGGATAGAAAGACACAGAGTGATCCTTGAATTGTATTGACAGGGAGAATATTGCACAGTTAGTGCTTTGCTCCAGGTCTCATAGCAGAGGGGGAAAAATAGAATTACAGTTTTGGATTAGAACTCAGATCTCCTAATTCCTGAGATGTTGCTGTTTCTATACTGTGTAGTTTTAAAATTAGGCTCCCTTTATTAATTTTTTTTGGCATCATAAAATACATGGACATATATCTCAATAGGAAGGTTGCTTGAGGTTTGCATGAGTTAAAAATAAGGGCATGAAGCTATTAGGAAGACAAAAGATAGTATTTCTTCAATCTAATTTACAAAGTAGTGACCTTGTGACTTAAGATTAAAGCTTTTTTTAAGAAATTGGAGGCACCAGAGTTGAACTATGAGCAGGCTCCTGGTAAACTGATTGTATTATCTCACAGACACTATTCCTAGACAGTAATGGACAGCAGATAAGGGAGAAGAGAAGTCTGTTTAGCTTTGCAAGTGAGAAATGCAATACAGGAACTAGGTCTAAACAGACAAAGCATTCTTTATGACTCTTTGGAAAGAGCCCTTTCACCTTTCAAATACTCTTTCAAATATCACTAGACCTTGGATGCTGATGTGTGCGATATGGGTGGAGGAGAGGGGATTATTTAAGCATTAAAGTGAATCAAATAAGCATAGAACTATAATATCCTACCGACTTGCTAGTCCAATCACATCCATTTTAGAGACTCAGAGGTCTGAGATACAGAGGATAAATGCTTTGATTATTTATATATAATCATTTCAGTTCAGAGCAAAGATGAGATCCTGGATTACTCCAGAGAAAGCCATTACCTCCTCATCTTTCCTCTTGCAGTGGCTGCTTTTTGGAATAAATAGTCACTTTCAATCTCTTTAGAAGTGAGGCCAGAATAAAACTTGCTTCAATACTCAACCCCCAGACCAAGAATATAGCTAACCAGCCCCAGAATAGAATGACAGGAAGGGGAAGGAGGGAGGAGGACTTAGAGAGAGAGAGAGAGAGAGAGAGAGAGAGAGAGAGAGAGGTGAGGGAGAAAGAAAGGGAAAAGTAAGAGAGGAGGCAGACAGGGGGAAAACAGAGACAGAGATAACCAGAACTAAGATGATATAATTCTTCCCCATTCCACATCTTCCACCAGGAAGAAGAAACGTTCTAGCCAGGACAAGACAGTTAGCTCTCATTTGCCTTGTGGCACCTCTACAGTTAGGTAGCTTACCATGTTAGGGATGAAGTTAAGAAACCTGAGGACCAGTCACTTCCCTTTTCTGGACTTCAACACCCGGCTAAATCTCTCCCAAATTCCTGACCGAAACCCACAGAAAATGTGAGATAATCAATATTTGTTGTTTTATTTTTTATTTTTTTTAATCTTTATTTTCGAGAGAGAGACAGAGACAGAGACAGAGTGCAAGCAGGGGAGGAACAGAGAGAGAGAGACACACACACACAGAATCCGAAGCAGGCTCCAGGCTCTGAGCTATCAGCACAAAGCCCAATGCGGGGCTCCAACTCCTGAACCATGAGTTCATGACCTGAGCTGAAGTCGGATGCTCAACCGACCGAGCCACCCAGGCACCCCAATATTTGTTGTTTTAAGCTGCTAAAAGGTAATTGGTTATATGGCAGCACCCAAAAATTGCAACTTTTTTTAACTTTTTACTTTTTCAGAGTCTGATTTTTTTTTTTGTAGTCTTCAACACTTAGAGCCATACAAAATTGTATTGTTTATTCTTTCATTTTTAGATATGAAAGATTACAGTTCAACTATCTGGTCTGGAAAGTACCACAGTATTCAGCAGGTTAAGAACTTTCTCTTGAGCCTCTTCCTTTTCCCCAACTTTCTTTTATAGAATAGTAATAATAATAATAATAATAATAATAATAATACCACTCCAAGCATGTAATTTATAGATGTTAGAGGTTCACATTTACTATATAATTTTACCCTTACGTCAATCTACTGAGGTGGATATACTATACTCCTATAATATATGAGGAAATTGAAAACTTGAGAGCAAAAGTGTCTGAAAGGCACACAGTAAATAGGAGAACTGGCACTCCAGTTCAGGTCTCCTGATTCCACTATATCCAAGGCTCTTATTTATAAAAATAATCATTCAACTTTCCTCCCTAAACTCTGACAGTAACTCCACATTTTAGCTGTCCATCTGGTATTTGGGAATTGTTACCGATCTCCCTTCCCTTTTACATTGCAGTCCTGAGGTTTTAAATTAGTGAATAGGTCCGCAAATTAGTGAATAGGTCCGCTTATTCTCCCTTTTATCCTTTGGTTCTTCTTAGAAGTCATTTAATTGTCTTTGCCAACAGCCAAGTTGTTATACCTTGAACACACTGTCCTATTGTAGATGACCGATGATATGGATGTAATGAATACTAGGGTTCCAGCCTTTGGCTAATTGCGGTTGTTTAATGGGGCACCTGGGTGGCTCAGTCAGTTAAGTGTCTGACTTCGCTCAGTTAAGTGTCATGATCTTGCAGTCTGCGTTCGAGCCCCGCGATGGGCTCTGTGCTGACAGCTCAGAGCATGGGGCCTGCTTCGGATTCTGTGTCTCCCTCTTTCTGCCCCTCCCACACTCACGCTGTCTCTCTCTGCCTCTCAAAAATGAATAAACGTTAAACAATTAAAAAATAAATTGCAGTTGATTAAACTACATTGATTATTTTCATAATTTTAACTACATTTTGTTTTTCTCATATTTTATGTAATTTCATAACAAGATATGAAAATAAAGGACTCAAACCTCAGTATTTGGCAATGAAACAAGTTTTACTCTAAGAAAAAAATACATTGTCTAAAAGATCGGGATTTGCTTTTACCTTTTTGTCCAAATTTATGTTATTACTAATTTTTCACTGAAACATTTGCAGACATTAAAAAGGTACTTAATGCATACTTTATAAGAGTATACATCTAAGTCATTTTGGGAGATTTAATAGTCTGAGGTAGGCCCCAAATATGTGCATTTTTTTTTAAATGCTTATTTATTTATTTTGAAAGAGAGAAAGAGCATGCGTGCACAGGCGGGGAGAGGGAGGCAGAGAGAGAGGAAGAGAGAGAATCCTAAACTGACTCCCCACTCAGCGTGGAACCAGATGCTGGGCTGCATCTAATGACCAAGAGATCACAGCCTGAGTGGATATCAAGAATCAGACGCCCAACTGACTGAGCCACCCAGGCGCCCCTGTGCAATTCTTTAAAAGAACCACTTGCTTGAGGTGTTTTGAAACATTGAATTATAAATTAACTGCAAGCATGTACCATAGTTTTTGACAAAAGTAACAAGTTGTTATGCATGGCTTTGTGTCTTAAATGAAAAATAAATACATATCAACTTTGATCTTTTTTTTTTCAATAAAGCATAGAATATTAAAATTTCTGTCACCTAGAGTAGGATAAAAATAGCTCATGAGGCACCTGGGTGGCTCAGTCAGTTAAACATCTGACTCTTGATTTTGGCTTAGGTCATGATCTCGCAGTTTGTGAGTTCCGGTTCACTGTTCTACAGACAGTGCAGAGCCTGCTTGGAATGCTCTCTCTTTCCCTCCCTCTGTCCCTCTCCTGCTTTTGCACTCTCTCTCTCAATAAATAAACAAACAAACAAACACACACAAAAAACTTAAAAAAATAGCTCATGTTCTGAGTTCAGAGTTGGAATCTTCCTGCTTTCTTTCTATGAGGCCATTTCAAAGAGCCATTTTTTTCTACTTAAATATTTAAGTCTTTTGTATTATCCAGGAGAAAACCTTTGTCAATTATCCTCTAAAGAATTTTGAGTATGTCCATAATCTCCTCGCTATACTAAGCAATCAAACTTTTTCTTTGTTCAGCATTGTAACTTGTTAGTATGGATTTAGGCTCCTTAAGCACAAAGAGAGATTTCTTCATGACCAAATGATACTGCACAACATTAGAGAAGTCATAAAAATTCATATCTTTAATACAAAGAATCCAAATCATAGAGCAGATGCATAGATGGCGGCCGACTTCATAATACCCACAACAACGTTTATCTCTTCCTTCGTCTGAGCTCTAGCATGTTCAGTTTGAATTCCCCATTTAGCTCTTTAGATAAATAGATCAAGGGAGACATTCTAATGACCGTGTTACATGCTCTGCTGTGTTCTAAATGTCTTCAATCCTTCTGAGACTCCCTGGATATTCAAAAATGAAATGGCTCATTGGCAGATGGTTTGAGCATCACATTCTTAGAAAACTACCTAAAGCCACTGAATGGAAATTAACCAAATACAGACACTTGCCAATTTTTAAGAATCCTTTTCCTTAATCAGAAGCTGTAATCATTATTATGCATTCCTTCTGTAACTTTCCTTAGGGAAAATTATGGACAAGGCGTATTCATTTTCGTATACTCTTTTTTCACAACTACCTGACCTGACACCTTGGCAAGCTGAGGTGGGGTGTTGGCAGGAAAGTCCTTCCATTCCTTCATTATCAAGGTATTTAACATAACTCCGTATGTAGTTCTCTTGCCTCTTCAGGCAATCTCAATATCTCATTCTTAGGCTAAGACAGTGCTTTGTGTTCACCAAGTTCCATTTCATTTTTCTCTTCCCAGGAACCCAGGAAGAATGCATTTTCCAGCCTTCTCTATGACTGGATCAGCACTCACAGCTAGTTTTGGCCAGTGGATTGTAAGTGAGAGTAATAAGTGTCATATTTAGAAGTTCAGAACAGCAGGAAGCCACACATTTCAGATGGCAGAACTACAGAAATGTAAGCCCGTATCTGGACATATAGCATAAAGAAGAAATGAGTCTTGTGATATAAAGCTACTGAAATGTTGGAGTTCTTTGTTAGCACAATGTAGCTTATCTGAATCTGATTAATACATGTGATGATTACAGCAATCCTACCAGATTCCAGATGTCAGTGTTTGATGTTTCGTATATTAGAAATACACTGCACTAACTGCTCCTCTATTTAATTGTCTTCTTGTGCCAAGGCAACTCCAAGGGCTAAACATGCCCTATATTTTCATCTATTGCCTGCAAACACCTTGTTTAAAGGATGATTTGTAGTCTTCCTTGGCTGGAGAAAATCAGAGCCTACAAGGGTAAAAGAGGAGTTAAAGAGAGATACAAATTAATGGTTCTTAGACTTTTTGTGCATTAGAATCACCTGGAAAGTTTATTTCAAGTGAAAATCTGCCCCACTCTAGAGATCCTAATTTAGTTAATCTTGGATGGGTCAAGAAATATGCATTTTCATGCATGAACCCCAAATGGTTCCAATATGGATGCATCAAGGAACACACTTTAAGAAGTACTGGACCAGACTCTCATAAAGCTTTTCTCCTCTTATAACCTGAATAATAAAATAAAAACTATGGAAAGGGTTTGAAAGAACTCTCATAGGTAGTAGTTGATAGTTGACCCATGGAATACCTGAATTATCAAGGGCACAATATTAAAACATGGACCTCTAGACAATGCCCAGGACCCAATAAATCAACTCCTCTAAGGGAGGGGCCCATCCTGGGATCTTCATCTTAAGATGCCTCCCAAATGATCTTTAGACACACAAAAGTTTGAAATCATTGCCATAGGGACTGATTATCATTCTGCATTCTTATATCTTTATACCCAGGTCAATTTATTATTGATGTCTTTTTCATGCACTTTAGTTTACCAGTCACTTCAAATTTTCAAACTAGAAGTGTACACATTATCACTAGGATTCTTATTAGTTATAAGAAATGATAATTGGAACTCACAGTGTAAATCACAGCTGCTAAAAGATTAAATTTGTTTTTCAAGGTATAAGGTGGATACATTTTATTTTCCATTAAGACAAATACAAATAACTTATTTTGAGAGAAAAATTATAACCTGATCATAGAGTCTAGAAGACACAAAAAAATGATTCTATTTTTAAATTCTTAAACAAATGTTAAAATAGAAAAAAATGAAATTCTATAAAATCATAATATGACAAGGCCAGATGACACATCAGACACTTGATATGACATTTAATTAGCTTTTTGTGGCTTTACATTAACTGACTTGTTGATTTGAATGTATAATGGTCCATATTAAATAGTTACAATTAGAAATACTTCCACATGAATCTTATAGGAAAAGTTCCAGAATTGGCACTAGATCAGGTGTCAGAAGCCTAGATTAGAGGCCTAACCATATTGCTAATTGGCTGAGTGTCATTAGGAAAATCAGTTATCCTAAATAATGTGTGCCTGCTTTGTACTGCTTTTGTGCATTTTGGGAGAGTAAAAAAAAAAAAAAAAAAAAAAAAGAAGGAAGAAAGATAAAGAAAAGTGATGCATGTGAAATCAATTTGTAAACCATAACCCATTATGCAAATGTAAGTTTCTGCAACCATGAGCATGATTCCATTATGGGTATAGTACTGGCCAACACTTATCAAGCACTTATAATATGCCAGGCACTGTGCTATGCACTTACATGCATTATATCATTTAATGCCCACAAAACCCAGTGAGGTTAATAATATGATCTCCATTTTACTAAGTAGGAGATTGAGGCCCATAGAGCCCATGGTCAAACAGATAATTAGGAGAGAAGCAATACACACATTCATCTCTACTTGACTTAAAACTCCTGCTCCTAAATAGGCAATATTGCTATGTAAATGATATACATTTGACTTGCAATCATATCATGTCAATTATGAATATGCATGACCCACAAGGAAATTTTCTTATCATTTGCCTCATTGAAGTATTTGACACCGAATATTATATTCAAGTATGGCATGTTGGGTCAGAGGCTAATAACATAACCTCTTAGCCTTTCTTCATACAGTAAAAGTATGGTCCATTATCTTTCTGACCCTTGTATAGCTAATGCCAAAAGCTATGACTTTATACTGCTTGCATTGTCTTTATATTGTTAATGGAAATTGATACTCACCAGAGCTAACTTTGCTTTTGAGAACACAATTATGTAGCTACTCATTCATAAGAAATCATGTTTAATTTCCATGTCTTTGCCATTCATCCTTTATTTTTTTTCACTAAAAAAATAATTCATAAATAACAAAAGTAATTTCTCAAATTTTGTGAAGATATTTTGTATTTGGGACATTGAGCTAATAAGGAATAAGATTATGGGTAAAAGCATTCTCTCCCTTTTTAGGATTTGGAGCAACTTACATTACCCCCACCACCACCTTTTAACACACTGGAAAATAAACTGCTGTCTTCCAAGTGAAGATCCTTGAACATCCATCAAGGATGGATTAATCTCCTTTAAGAAGAAATGAATATAGAATATGGACTGTGCTCAATCATTTTCTGTTGGATATTCAGGTAGGTAGGATGGCCTGTCATTTCTTAATTCCAAGTTCCATGATGAGTCACATTTCCCCTGGGGAGTCCTTATTCCCATATCTTTTCTTTCAACAGGAAAAAGGATCTAATAGTTTGTTAGAACAGAGAAGGGATTTTCTGCTTTTCTCTCCAAGTGCAGTAGTGGAATAAACATCTGGCTTCTTTCCCATCCCTCACTATTAGTGACTGAGAAAGGCTGACACTCATTGGGTCATAGCTCACAAGCAGCCAGCATTAATGTATCGAAGGTGACTGCTCATGTCTGGTGTGGTCATTTGCTCTTTTCACTCAGCTCCTGTTCAGGGTAGCAGATTGTGTTTCTGGTTGTCTTACAGTTAAAGTCACCAGACAGGGAGCCTCTATTCTCCCACCAGAGTGGATGGAAGGAACTATTTTCCAGCTTTTTCTCCTCTGATGGAGTGTTAAGTCAGATCACTATTTTGAATCCTTATTTTGAGGATTCAGGTGTTTTTGATTTGGGGACAGAATAGAAGTCTCCCATCATGTCCTTAGGGCCAGCCTATGTTCTCCAGTCTTACTATTGCCAGGGACACTTGAATCCCCATTCAGATATATACTCTTTGGATTAATACTTTAGTTCTGAAATTACAAACTAGTGGCCCTTAAGCTGAATACACGTTCATGCATTTTGATTGGTTCGTTCTTTCTTTTTCTTTCTTTCTTTCTTTCTTTCTTTCTTTCTTTCTTTCTTTCTTTCTTTCTTTCTTTCGCCATCCCATAATTGGGAGACTACTTACAAATATTAATTTTTAGATTCTTTTGAAAAATTCAACAATCTGCCAACAATGGGGCTGAGTGACAAATATTGTGATGGAGCTGAGTAGACGTTGCTCCTTTTTTAAGAAATACTACTCTTCAGTTACCCACTGGCCCAATCATCTCTATTATCTCCCTCACTGGGAGATCAAATGTCATGTGCCTTTTATGATTGTGTCAAAATGTTTCAAGTAAAGGAATATGTATCTATACGTATGACCCTATAAACATGAGTCTTAGATGGACAGCATATGTATTATGTTTATATCTGGTCCTTTTTTCCTTTTTTCTTACTTTCTGATTCCTGTAGGCACTTGAATTGACTATCTCTTCTCAGAAACTTGAATGAGAAGGGATTCATATACCAAATGCTACAATAAATCCCTAACAATCTGAATCTTTCAGCTGTCAGTTCTAAAAATAATGAGATTTTGTGTAAACTTCCATTTCATTTGGAACATTTTCTCACTCGCTTTCTGTCCTTTCCCAGATTTCCTCTCGTACACATGAGAAAGCAGCTAAAGAGGCACCTCAGACTTGCCTAGTACCTAAACCAAGCCTAGGTTTCCTAAAGTGGAATATTCTTCTGGTATGAGTTCAAAAGCCATAAAAAGAAGAGGGGAGAGAGACAGGTAAAAACTTGTTAGTACAAATTAAATCACATAAAAATAGAACTTTATTGACACTAACAACTTTAGGCAGTTTAGAGAGCACTAGTTTACAATGACAGAACACCATGTATCCCTGTGTGAGCGTGTTTGGTTCTTCCAGGGAAAATGTGCTATAGGTTTTCTGTAGAGCTGAGTCTTACAGCTTCCACCTGAACCAACTCCACAATGCTCCCTTGGGATATGCATACCCTGTAAGTGTCGTTGCCCAAGTACACCTGACTGACTCATAACGTGAGGTGGATCGACAAACTCAGAGGAAACACACTTAAATTCTTTGCTCAGTTTGAAACTATTGGGCAAGATAGAGGATCAGACTCTAGGCAAGTTTCACATACTGACCTTCTAGGGCCCAAGAAGAGTGTGCTCTTCTGAGGCCATTAAAGAGGCAATAATTCTGGATTCAGGTCCTCAGGTCTTTTGTCTCCTAGAAATAAATAGTTTTTAAAAATCAATAAAGGGGACACAGTCTGGTAGTCCACTAGATGATAAAAATGTCAGTTATTCCCATAGGTTCATGACACAAAGAGGGCTGGTATGGATAGCAGCCACCACCCACCATACGGTAATTATAGGATATAAAAGTCATTGTTATTGGATAAATCCGTGAAATGGTGAAGAGCAAGGGCTGAGATCTGGGGAGCAGGGGGTTCCAATCTGGTGCCATTTTGTATCCATTGAGTTTCTGATTCTTGGGGAACAGGCTTACACAGGTGTGTCTCCCACTGGGGCTGGGTATGAATCTCTGCCCGGCTCTTGCTCCTGAGGTGACTCTCTCCTTCACAGTAGGTGACACAGCAGCGACAGGCCGCAGAGGGCTTCCCTCTGTGCTTGGACATTGTATCTGGGGCTGAAGAGGTGCCTGCAGCCCTCCCTGAGCCCTGGAGTTCTGGGGGCTCTTTCAAACGACTTCTCCTCCTTTGAACATGGTCCAGACTGATGTCAGACTGAGAAGAACAGCTTTCGTTCCAGCCAGAGCTGGCACTCAGACTTCTCAGGGGAAGAGCCAACCGCAAGGCCTTCCAGAATTTAGAGCCAGAGTGTTTGGACTTTTCTCCCTTCCAGCTCACAAAAGACACGGATTCCTTCAGCTGCAGGATGCTTGGGTGTGGATGCTCAAGGGGGCGGTACTCAACCACAATGAGCTTGGTGGAAATGGAGTTCTGGCACATGATACCCAGTTTAAACTCCAGCATGCTGATACTTTTTTCTGTCACATAGTCTGGGCTCAGGACAACAATCATCCTTCGGCTTCTCTGAATGAAGTCAAAAACTGCTTCCACTGTATCTATAGGAAAATGGAAAGATAGGACAATGCCTAGTAAAAACTTATATAAACTAGAGTTCATCATTGTCCATCCTACAAAGGAGAGGCAATAAATAAACACTCAGGAACATAGGTTCTCAGCGTTAAATAATCTGCCCAGCAAATGAATCTTCTATATTACTCATATCAATGATTGCTAAGTTCCTGCTACCTTCAGGGATGAGAAAATTTACCACCTTTAAAAGCAGCTAATTTCAGCTATTTGTAAATTATTTTTTTAAAAAATATTCTTCCGTGCCACTTTTATCTGGTAGTCTTAGATCTAATACCTTCAAATCTCTAAAAATCTCACTGCTTGGGGTGCCCGGGTAGCTCAGTCAGTTAAACGTCCAACTTCGCTCAGGTCATGATCTCATAGCTCGTCAGTTCAAGCCCCGCATCAGGCTCTGTGCCAACAGCTCAGAGCCTGTAGCCTGCTTCAGATTTTGTGTCTCCGTCTCTCTCTGCCCCTCTCCAACTCCCCCCCCCTCTCAAAAATAAATAAATATTAAAAAAATAAAAATAAAAAAATAAAAATCTCGTATTTTTTCTCATCTTTAGATTTAGATCAGCTTCGGAAGTTTTGTATTATCCCCCATAAGACATGCTTTCAAGTCTCTTTCACCACTTTTATCCTGTTCCTCTGAATAATATTCAGTTCATATACGTGTTTCCTGAGAATAGTACCTGGAATAGGACTGAACATAAGGTGTCAGACTTAGTCTTATCAGCAAAGAGCAATAGGGAATTGCCATCTCCTAAAATCCACACAGTTATATCTCTTGGTTCTTAAAATTTTTGGACACAGCATCAGACAGTTCATAGTATTGACCTGGTTATCAAACAAAATTCCCTTCCTTTTTGCATGTATATGTATGAAGAATTGGACTAAAAATCAATTAAAGGAGCAACAACATATACAATGGGTGGGAATCAATCAAAGACTTCTGATAATGGATTAACTTCTAATAGTTACTGTGGTGGGTTTGGACAGATTCCAATGGAAAATTCCCAAAATAAATGTAGTGCTTAGCTCATTATGAGATTTAAGGGCTTAAACAATGTGATTTCCTGAAGGAAAGGATTTCCAAATGTGTAAATCACAGCCATTGATGATTCTGAAAACAAGTGCTATATAGACAGACCATGAGCTTGGGGACCTCCCCTTTTGGGGCCAGAGATGAAAGAGGGATGGAGAGACTTTCTAGCCTGTGATGACTAGCTGAAAGTTTGCAGTAAATTTGATCATTACAGTTTGACATGGAATGAAGGAGCTGTGCTCCTTACTAGCTTAGTTCTTTCCAATGAGTAAATTTAACATGAACCTGAAGGGTAATTGAAAGAGACATGTGTTCAGTTTTCAAGACCTTTTAACTAGTTTTATCAAGAGTGCAAAGTAGTTTTAGAGAATTTTTATTTTGATCTTAAAAGATAAGTCTAAATTTTCACTTATCTTCAAAGCCTGTGTGTGTGTGTGTGTGTGCATGCATGTGTGTGTGTGTCTTTTGGAAACTCCTTTATCCCAGCCCTGCTCAGAATCTGTGTAGCTGCCTTTCATAAACCTGAGAATGTAAAAGTAGAAAATCTGCTTCTCTCATCTCATGAGAAATACGATATAACCTTAAGACAACGTGGATAGATAATCAACCAAAAAGAACTTTGTGCACTCAATTTGTGTGTGTGCGCATATGTACATTGTGTGTTTCACTTCAAAATAGTCATATTAGGAAAATGTTCTGTCCAATGGGGATACCACTGTTGAAAATAAAATGCTGTCCTAGATCCTGTAAGGAAAGATTCTAGCTTTTTATCCTTTTTTTGTATTTGCATTTGAGACAGGGCAATGCTAAAGAAACAAATACGGTGGAATGTCTGGTGGAATTCTAGACATTGAAGAATGGATGTAAGATGCTTATCAGATGGGGGTTAGGCTATTCCTAGGGGCCTTGAGGCAGTACTTTGAAGAAAGTTGCCTCCTTTATGACTTATTTTAATGTCTTCCATATTGTAAAAACTGCAGTTGAGGATGTGAATTGTTACTATTTTTTAATGCTGAATATTACATGGAGAGGGAGTCATAAATTGTTTATTCTGTTTGGCTCAAACAGTGGGGTATGGCTATAGGCTGATGAGACCACATTTCTTGTGTAGTGCTAAATTAATTTTGAGGTCACATTTTCTGATCTAGAATTCATCAATACTGTAGAATATCCAGCCTTTAAAAGTCACAATCTCCCTGCAATTCACCTAGAAGAAAACAAGGACTATAATTTTGTTCTTTGGCTAGATTATTGGTGTATGCAAGGACAGCAAACTTCTCTCCCTCTTTCTTAAAATATGAAGTGTAGTAAAAAAAAAATGGAGTGGTGGCGCCTGGGTGACTCAGTCAGTTAAGAGTCTGACTTCGGCTTATGTCATGATCTTGCGGTCCATGAGTTTGAGCCCTGCGTCGGCTCTGTGTTGACAGCTCAGAGCCTGGAGCCTGTTTCAGATTCTGTCTCCCTCTCTCTCTTTGCCCCTCCCCTGCTTATGCTCTCTCTCTCTCTCTCTCAAAAATAAATAAACATTGAAAAAAATTGCAATAAAAAAAGTGGGGTGAGGTGAGCCACCTAATTGGGAAGATGAATCTGAATCCAAAAATACTTGTTTCTCCATTTATCTGTTTTTATCTTAATATATTTAAATCTGAGTTCATCCATCTATAAATGCATATAATAAGAGCAAACTTACAGGGTTAAAAATACCTATGTGTAAATATCTACATGTGGTAGACATTTGAATTAATCACTTTGGTTAAATTATTATTCACTGTCTAGTGAATGTGATATTAAACTAATGTATGGACTAATGTTAATTGATTTTGAATCAATTCTTTTTTAAAAAAATTTTTTTACATTTATTTATTTTTGCTAAACAGAGAGAGAGAGAGAGAGAGAGAGAGAGTGAGAGAGTGCACAAGTGGGGGAGGGGCAGAGATAGAAGGAGAGACAGAATCCAAAGCAGGCTCCAAGCTGACTGTCAGCACAGACCCCGATGCGGGGCTTGAGGTCACAAACCGCAAGATCATGACCTGAGCCGAAGTTGGACGCTTAACCGACTGAGCCACCCAGGCGCCCCTAATTTGAATCAATTCTTCATGGTAACTTCATAGAATCACCTTAATATGTGGATTTATAAATGAATAATAAATTTTAAAACTTCTATTTACTTTAAAATAAACAGTGAATAAAAAAAAAACTATTGAAATAATCTAGCCTATTGCTCGCTCTCTCTCTCTCTCTCTCTCTCTCTCTACCGCTCTGCTATTCTTCCTCCGTCTCCACACACACACACACACACACACACACACACACACTCACACACACACACACACACACACACACACACACAAACCTGGTGTACTAGAAGAATTCATTTTACTTAAGTTTTATTTACATGTAAAAACAATGTTGATATAAAGTTCTCATTTTTTCTCAGATTTCTCTCAGAGAAATTTAACTAATGTAACTTCTAAAATTTCTTTTTATGTGTATCATGAATTCTTCTTATTCTCATTTCTTATGACCAAACATGAAAATAAAGACAAAACACATGCACAAAATAAAATTCAAAGCTGAAAATAAATGGTTTATTTTTAAAAGAAACAAATTTACAAATCAAATGGAAAATGGAAAATACAAAAGTTTATGAATAAAATAAAAAAGATAAGATAATCTTAAAATATTAAAACCTATGGAAAGAAGTGGATAATTAGCAAGTGGAATGATGCTTTTGTTTCCCAATACAATGGAGTGGTTTTTTTATTAGAATCCTAGGGAATCATCTAAGTTACAATACAGAAGATAATTAAATAAATTTTATATGATTGTGTAATTAGACATTTTATATGTCATGGTTCTTTGTTAACTTGGGTGCAGAAGATCTTTGTATCATATATCTAAAACCATTAAGGTTTTTTGAAACAGTGAAGCAAAAATTGTATTTCCTCATCTACCCCAAAAATTTTGTATGGGGTATCTTCAGGGACATAAACAAAACAAAAACTATAAAACACAATTTTCTGAGAATGAGACATATCATTTAGATTTGAGATGCTTTCGATTTTTGCATTTGATAAAGTTTCATATCAAAGACCAGTATATAAATATGAAAAAGAATATCAAGAAGTTTCTAGGGGTACCCAAAAGCACTTGGGATAAATACTGAATCCGAAAGTGCAGAAAGAATGCAGCGTTGGCAAGAGAATGGCCACCTGTGAGGGGACTGTCCCCCATTACCTAAAACTCATGCAATTGACACTCAAAGCTTGTCTAGTGTCAGCTCTCTCCTGGTCTTGTGGGTGAAGGTTAACAGGAGGAGTAATTGTGGTTTGTAATAAAGAAAAGCATTAATAGACAAAAAAGATCCAAGGATGACTCTATACCATAGTTTTATAGTCAAGAATTCATGAAGTTTTTCTTTTCTTCAATTAAAAATAATACCTTTACTATAGAGAAATGATTTATTATGTACTTTAGTGCTGCAGAAGGGCACTTAAACATAGGATATAGTTTTAGAATTGGTTATCAACATAACACTGGGATAAGGGTTCCCTTAAATTATGGATTATGGTGTTTCATAGGATACTCATGCTTTTCTATAGGTATTTTATTTTCCTTTTCTCTATTACCCAACAGGCCAAGTAGAGATTTATCTCCCCAATAGCTGAATGCTGAGATTACCACAGCCTAGTCTCTAAGTGTGTGTATGTACTTATGACAAAGTAGATGATCAGTTAATTCCAGAAGTCTGGTCACTGCCTAGCAGTGACCATAGAAGCTCTGTGCCTAACAGATTCCACTGCACCCATACCAAATGTAGCAGCAGTAAGTTATTTATACTAATTTAGGGAAGGCAAGAACTAACAACAACTACTACTCTGTGAGCTATGAATTTACAAATGATGTACAGAAAACCATGATACAAAAGCACTACAGTAAAAACATAATTTAAAAACTGGACAAGAGTTCCAGTGGTTTGTAATATTGTGTCAATAGCTATTTAAAGTCACATGCTTGTGTACACATGTGTGTGCATATATATATATACACATATATATACATACGTATACACACACATATATACATACATATATACACATATATAATCCATGTGTATATATATATACAATGTAGATATACATACATTTATAACTCATGTGTTTGTGCGTGTGTGTGTGTGTGTGTATGTGTGTGTGTATATTCACCACTCTGTAAACTCTGGACTTAGTTTTCACTTTTCCAAGTCCTAGTAACAGTACAATTTTATTTAAAACAAAAAAACAAGTTTCATGGAAGACACTGACTTGTTTAGCATGAATGTATTAACTGTACTAGTGAATAAAATATCGAAAATACTGGGTGGTCCAGTTAATTCTCTTAGAATATTAATGTTAAAAGCAACTCTCAAGGTCACTGAGTCTAACTTCCACATTTTACAATGGGAGACAGAAGCGAGTGAGGAGAAATCACTTTCCTAATATTCACATTAGCAAGGCTGAGATTAAAAGACAAATTGCTGAACACCCTGTTCTGTGCTTTTCTCACAAGCCAGCAAATGCCCTAAAAGCATTTTGCTGTTATTTCACTCTCTATTAGCACCATTAGGAGAAGCTTCCTGTCAGACTAAGCCAAGGGTGGGGCCACCTGCAAACTCTAAATGGTTGATAGGAGGTACCATAGGCAGGGGAGATGGAGTGACAAATATGGGTCGACCTACAGATATCCAGGAGTTTACTGAAATAAAAAACAAAAAACAAACAAACAAAAAAAAACGTATGGTATATTTTTCAAGTTGACAAATAGGACATCAATGACCTGAGAAGGAGGACACAAGGAATGTAGTAGAAACCACAGGTGAGCCCTTTAAAACCATCATAAGGAACACTTTCAGTTACGCTGCTGCTCTGTATAGTCCTAAAGGGGTGCCCGTCTGGCCTTGAGGGCACGCTGCACAACACAATGAGCCGAAGAGCTCCTTGTCCTCAGCTAAAACAAATGTGGGCCTTCATTCTCTTTTTAACTGATGAGTGAAAATGAAAAGTACTTGGAAACTCGCAATGACCTTGTTAACAGCTGAGTTATCTTTAAGGGGTCTTGAAATCCACAGCCAAAGGCTGCTCCACAACGTTAAGGTGATAAAACATGAGTGAGAAAGGGAATGGAGACGTGGAACAGGGACGGAGGAGGCAGAGAGGGGAAATTCGCATCAACTAAGTCTTTGCCTGCAAAGAACATAGTGCCATCAGACACTGGGGACGGACTGGAGGCACTGCCATTCTAAACCTTAGTATTGCCTGAGGAAGCACCACGACCAGTCATAGTCACCCTGAATTTATCCCTCCGGGCAGGCTTGGACAGAATTGTTTTCTGTCTGTGAAACAATACGTTGGGAACAAAGAAAGGGGACTCTTCCTTCCTGGAGTGCCCTTGGTTCTTTTTACCCATTTCGTTATTGTCCCTTTCATACATTTTTCAAGGATGCATAGGAGAGACCCTGCTCGCCACTTCTAGACCACCTGGAGCTTTTCTTCACTGGCATGGCCACCTGCAGCTGCTTCCAGAACCTGCCCTGTGGATACTTGGATTTCTCCCCTTTCCATTTAATGACCGTGAGCACCGTCTTAGCCCTCTTCAGCTCTTTCACCTTCGTCTCCTTCACCGCTTTGTACTGTACTAAAATGACGTTGATGTTGCCCCGAGAGGCCATGTTTTCTAGGCCAGCCTTGAGCTCCAGGAGGGCTTGGGTTCCCTGGAGCACGTAGTTGGGGCTTAGGACAACCAGGAGGCGTCTGCTTTTCTGAATGAAGCTCAAGGTCTCATCTGTGACAACTGAGAAAGAAAACACCATGGGGATTAGTGTTGGCCAAGAATTCCCCAAAGCCTGGGGCTTGGGGAGCAAGTGTAGGGATCTTGGGGTAACAGCCTGGGAGTTGAGGTGAAACTTTTACCAAGAACATTTGCGACAACTTAATCCTTAGATCCACTCACTCTGTCCAATAAATGCCACACTCCTCCAAGGTACTGAAAACGATATGCACATATTCCGCCCCAAAAAAGAATTCTTAACAGGCATGAAGCCAAGTATACTTCTGTGACCTTGGTCTTCAAAAGCTTTATGAGAAATAGATGAATTGTACAGAAATCGATTTCTTCAAACCATGTGGCATGCTGCAGCCCAGTCAAATCAGCTCCTGAGCCCTGTCAAATCAGCTCCTGAGCCCTTTCTCCCCAACGATACCCCATGTGGCTTCTCTCTAAAGCCAGTGGGTGTTTGAAAAGATAATCATCATAGACAAAGTCATGGAAATTCATTTCTCACCAACACAGGAAAGCAAGAAGAGGAACGTTCATTTTCTGAAAGTCCCTCTCTGTTGCCAGACTCCTGCCTGACTCAGACTGGTCTATGTCCTTAGAATAGGAACTTTAAAAAGTCTAGCTAACTGAATGGCATTTTGGCTGGCATCACATTCTCAGCTCAGCCTTCTATTCTGCTCACTGCTCTGGAGTCTAAATTAGTCCCTGGATCTTTCTCCTTAAACTCCTATCATTACTATGAAACCGTGTGTTTCAGCAGCTGCTAGCTAATGTGTCTGCCTTCACTAGCAGGCAAATACTTTCTTCAGGTCAGAAAAGAAGAGGAAACAGGGAAAATGGAAATTCAGTGTAATTCTATTCTGTTATCAAGGGCTCTGATTAGTTCCTGTCACTAAATTCTTGGGAATAATCCATCTCCTCAAGGCTGTTTATCTAGGATTGTATAATCCTTTACCTGGAGTTTAAATAGGAGCCAAGTCCAGGGAATACACGAGTGTTGTGGGAAGCTATTTCATGGCTTACGATACTCCCCTAAGTAGTCATTTTGCCCCTTCACCTTCAACAGGTACAGAGGCCAAGGGGAAATACCTGCAATTAAAATTCCATGTGCAGTCTGGAGGAGAATTGAGGAATAAGTAATTATGTACTTGAGGCAGTATTGCTGGAGGCAGGCCATGTATACGCATGGAAAGAGACCCAGAGGCAAAGAGGAAGGAAGAGTGGCAGAGAGGATGTGGCTCACAAGGACCCACCATCAAAGCAAGATGCAAGAATAACTGTGGAATTTGAATCCTTCAAAGGATTGTCAACCCCTACTGGCGGGCCATTGTTATACTGTATACCTTTATATAACTTTTCACCAAGTGATCAGTATTTGTTGAATGGCAGAATGAATGAATAAATGGATGAATAAGTGATTTAGGACTTTAAGTCTTAAAATGAGTGGAATTTGTCCTTTAGTTATTCAGTCGAGTCATCATTTCCTGGCAAAATGATCCTGAGAGACACATCAGCTGCAGAACACAAGCATGATGGACTTCTAGGTGATGGCAGGAGATAAAGTAAGTGGTCCGGCTAATGCAAGATGAGCGTAAACATTTAAGTCTACTTTATATCTCCATTATCCATATAATAGTTTCAAAAACATCTCAAATGGCTAACATAAACAGGATTTTAGGGGAGGAAAATCAGTTTGTTGTACTGAAGATCAGACACATTACATGCATTGCAACAGTACAAAGTTTAACGGAGGGTTTAGGAATGCTATTATGTATTTATTAAAACAGACTCAAATGGACTGTCACTTTGTATGTTACTGGGTGGATCTGAAAATTAGGGATGTACTTTTCCTTGAAAGCATTCAGCAATTCAAGTTTCTTTTTTTTTTTTTAACTACTAGAATATACTGGCCTTTGTAAAATTTTAAATTACATCTCAAATGTATAAGCTGATAGAAAGGAAGAAACAGACCTAAGAAAAAGGGGAATATGAATAGCATTGGCTTGCTAGAAAGCAAAAGTGAAGAAAAGGAAATTAGCAAATACCACAGAGAAAATACTCTGATTATTATGAGTGAGTACTATAAAGAGAGATTCCGTGCACTCTTTTCACAAACTCATTGTTAGTAAAATCAAGTACACCTCAGCCTTTGTAAAAATGTTGTTTAAACTCAGTGTTTGTAAAAACAAAAAACAAAAAACAAAAAACAAAAAACAAAAAAAAACATTTTAGGGAAACTAATGCAGATTTGCTTAAACCTTCTACATATCTAAACGTGTGTAAGCAGAGCATTTAAAACTGAGGTATTTAATAGAGTTCTAATCCACTGTGCCTCCACACTTTTCTGACACTGAGTTCGTAAAACTTACCAGAGGAACTATTTTACAACCATAAATGGCACTTGAATAATCTACAACTCACAATGTAATTTTATTCCTAAAGAAGTCTCTATTACATCAAACAATTGGATGTTAAATATCCAAAGATGCCAACATAGAGCTCTGCCATGACTCTCACACCTGACCCCAAACTAAGGGTTCCCTTTGCCATTCAGAGGGTGGCATCACTTGTACTCATGTGAGATACCTACTTCCCCCAGGCAGACTGTCACGGTCAAAGATGCACAGCTTGTATCCAAATTCATTCTCCAAAACTCCACGGAGGGTCAGTAACACAAACTCTTCTTCCTCAGCATTCCTTGCGTAAGATACATAAATATCATATTCTTTCCCATCTGGCAAAAGGAAGAGAGATCGAATATAAATTAGAAGAGTTTCTCAGTAGTATTGCATTTTTTTTCTTGAATCAAACTTTTGCATACTAGACATTTTTCCTTTTTTTTTTTTTTACTGTATGAATTATCTGACAGATTTCATGTGATTTCCCACCTGTGACAGGTCTCCAGGCAAAATGACTATTTTAAGGTGTAATTACAAATTTTGTCTGATGTGTATACTACTCTCATATCACTAAGTTTAGTTTTTATAGTGGAGAATAAATGAGATTTGGCTCATTTGACAATGAATTAACACAATCAGGAGGCAAATAGTCAATCATAGATACTGGCAATGAATACCATACAGAAAATTTACAGTTCCTGTCCTAGTTTGTCACTCACTGATATATTAGAATTATAAATTGAGCAAAACTTTCAGAAAATGTCTAAATTATTTATACATGAAAATAACCACAATTAAAAATATACTTTGATTTGGGGCACCTGGGTGGCTCAGTTGGTTAAACATCCGACTCTTGATCTCGGCTCAGGTCATGATCTCATAGTTCGTGAGTTCAAGCCCCTCTGTCAGCACAGAGCCCGCTTGGAATTCTCTCTCAACCTCTCTCTCTCTCTCTCTCTCTCTCTCTCTCTCTCTCTCTCTCTCATTGCCCTCTCCTCCCCACCTCAAAAATAAATAAATATTGAAATATATATATACATATATGTACATATATGTGTGTATATATATATATATATATATACTTAGATTCAATAAACCCATCTTTCCCAAAGTTGCCTGATTATAAACATCACCTCTCAGTAAAAATACAGGTTCTGTCTCTCTTCCACAAACCTACCGAATGAAAATCTTCATGGGATGAGTCTAAGAATCACTATGTTTCATTGTTCCATGCCTGTCACCAGGCAAATGTGCACTAGTGCAGTGCTTCTAAGATTTTAATGTGCACCTGAATCATTTGGGAATATTGTTAAAATGTAGATCCTGACTCAGAATAGGGGTTAGCTTAATAGCCTCCTTTTATCAGGCTCCCATGTGATGCTGATGTTGCTGGTGCATGGACCACCTTTAAGTACAAAGAGTGGACCTACACTGTCCAGTTATAGGAGACACAGCTACACGTAGCTACCGGACGCTTGAAATGCAACTGGTCTGAACTGGGATATGCTGTAAAATTTAAAACACAACGCATGCCAAATTTTGACATTTTGACCACAAAAAAATAAGATTAAAATATCACCATCAGCTTTTAAATATTAATTATATGCTAAAATAATAGTATTTTGAGTATATTGGGTTAAATAAAGTATATTATTAAAATAATTTTCACTTTCTTTTTACTTTTCCTACTGTGACCGCTAGAAAATATTAAATTACATATGTGGCTTGCATTATATTTCTATTTGGACAGGCTAACCTAGACTAAACACATATTGAGCCAAGGAAGCAAAATAATATACATTAGAAAGATTTTCAATAGTAAGGGCCGAAACAAAAGATAGTTAGATTAAATCTCCCAGTTATTCTAGCTTTTATCAAGTCAACATGCTTTCTGAAAAGGACAGTTGAAGGTATTTACATCTAACGTTCATTACTCACCTAAAATGGTTTCATCTGTTCCAAAATGAGCCCGGTAAAATAAGACCATCTCCAGCCAGTAAACGTGGTAAACAACAATGAGGATCACTACCAGCAGCACTGTGGCTCCAAAACCACATGCTAATTCCACTGTGTATCTTGGAGCTATCAATGGAGTGAACAACAGAGAAACAATTGATTTTTACGTGGTAATCACGCTGGCCTGTCATCCTGCAAATAGTTGGGTAAGCTAAGCAGCTGAGCCATGCTCCTGACTTGTATGTGTGAACAAGCAGAGATAACGTGATAGGGATTAAGCACTAGGTTTTAATGCCAGACTGTGTCATAGTTCTCTTTTTGTTTCCAGCACCTGACACAGGCGTTCTTAACCATTAGGTGACTTGAGGGGACTTTGATGTTACATAAATTAATACACATTAATGGCATATAAAGGGTATATTGTATTCATTTTAGCATTGGGCAGGATTTAGAAGGTCATCTCATTCAGTGCACAATCTGATAAGTGAATCTCCTTAAAAATATTTTTGAAAAGTGTGATTCCATCTTCCATTTGTCCATTTTGGGGATGGACTCCTTATTACTACCTAGACAGACCATGAAACTGATAGAATTTTAATTGTTGGAGGAGCAGTTGGATTGAGTGAAAATCTTAATGTGTTTCCATTAGTCTTAATTCCATTTTCTTTTCAGTGCCATTTGGAAGAAATTTAATTACCTTTCCTATAAATTCAGAAAAAAGCCTCAAAAATCTTATTTTCACTGGGCAGAAACAGAGGAATCTAGCAAATGCTAAGTATGCTTGGCTTTGAAAGTATCTCTCAGGTTTATAGTTCTAGGATACACATTCTGAAGATTAACTTGTAATATCCAGGCATGGACAGATTCCCACCTAATCCGTTTACTTTTATATGATAGGCATTTTAGCAGTTTCTTTGGAATTATCAGAAATAGAATAAGATGATTCCTGACTTCCTAGAAACTAGATACGTATTAATTCAGCCCTGTAAACAAGGTCTCTTATGATGAAACCACCAGCCACTCGTCTCATTTACCAAGGCCTTTTCTTCAAAAACATCAGGAAGATTTAGCTCTATGTCTTTGCTCATGCTGGGACTTCTGGCGAGAATAATCCTTTCTCTTTCTTTAGTTTTCAAGCCCATGCTCCAATGTCATTATTTCGTATAGGCTTTCCTAGAATAAAACTCGTCTTGCACCTGACATCTGCCTGGCAGCAATTTCAACTCTTCTCAATGTTTGTAATTGTATTAGAGCATTTGTGTTATATTTTAATTTGTCTACAAGCTTGCTTCTCTACTCTCTCTTGCTTCCCACTAAACTATACTTTTGTTGTCTTCTAGGTAAAGACGATGTCTTCTTCATCCATCCTATCCCTAGAACACAGAGGATCCCAATGAACATTTCCTGATATAACACCATATACTTCTGGGATATTTAAAAGAAATCTAGTCCTCCAATATCAGCAACTTCATTTGGTTGCCTTATTAGCTTGTGATAATGAAGCCTAAGTGTTTGAAGAGGGAATAGAATAGTTGGATCTGAAGCACAAGTGGCTTAAATTGTGTATTAGTTGACTTGACAATTACTTATTACCATCTATTATTTGCCAGATGCTGTTGCAGACACGATGGTGGATAAGACCAAAAGGATTTCTGCCTTCTTAGAGTTAACATTCTAATGCAAGGAAATAAATAATAAGACAACTAATGTTAGGTAGTGATCAGTGCTATAAAGGAAATAAACCAGGGTAATGTGACAGAGGTGACCGAGAGGCTGGGCTGGGCAGGAGAGGTGTATCAGGCCAGGTAGTGAGAAAAGGCTTCTTTGATCGCCTGAACATCGTGTTAAGTGCTTGCCAAGGTGAGGCACAGAGGAATTTTGTTCAAATCTGGGACTGTTATCTAGGCTCCCTGATTCCAAAGTCCAGAGATCTTTGGAGAGCTCTGCCATGAAGTTTAATTATTGATCATATACTAGTGGAAAAATCCCTTTTAAAACAGGTATCTATCCTACTGGGGAAATGGTAAGCAGCCTGGAGCTGAGCCTGAAGTTCTCTAATTAAAGGGCAGATCTTAGAGTTTTAAGTTCATTATCCTAAACTTGGGATGCTTATCCTATCTCAGAGATAGTATGGAACTCCGCAGTGCAGAATTATTACCAGTTATTCTTGTCCTCATTCCATGAATAATGATGTTTAAAATAAGAAAACTCCATCATCAAATGTCAAAAGCTATGTCGGTGCAGTTGTTGAGCATTTAAGATCAATTTGGGTAGCTGGCATGAAAATTGCTGTGTCCTTGGTATTTCTGAGCACACGTTATGTTAACAGCACACTGGGGTAATTCCCATTGTCATCTTCATTATTTGCTCAGTTATTCTTGCTCCTCTGGCTGGACATTTTGTAATTGTGAAAAAAAAGAGGTCAGTGAATGCACTTACCTGAAATGGATTAAGAAATATATATTTATGTATACAATAGATATCTTGCCTAATGATCAAGAGGTCAATTACCTTCATGAATTTCCCTCTGCCACATTTATTTTACTACTGCTTCTTTTCTTTCTTTCATTTTTTGTGGGGATTTTTAATTTGGTTTTGGGTCATTGAATTACATGTGTCATATTTATAGATCGCATTTTGTGGGGCCATATTGATATCAAGAAGTTCCTAATGCTATTTAACTAATTGAACTCTTAAGATAAATAATCCACAGGGCTGAATTTCTAAGTAGCTTAAACCACATGCAGGAAATGTTCTAAAAAGCTTTCCTATAAAGCTTTGCTGGCTTGCAGGGAAAGGGTGACCCTCAGCCCACATTTTCTGTCTGCCCCAGCTGGACCTCTGATGTTTTGGCATAAAGATTTTACTGTGATGCAATCCCAGACAAAAGGGTTTCCAATCAGGAAAGAGTGATGCAATTTGACCAAACTGGACTTCTAAACCGCGTCTCTCTTTGATCTCACTTATAATTGATTTAGGATATCGCCAAATTTAGCCACTTGCTCTGCTGTAACTCCCTGAATCAGAATTCCCTCCACTCCTTTTGCAGTTCTACAGTAATAACAGGTTCCAAAGTTCACATTTCCAGCTACCGCCCTGAGTTAAACTAATCCAGGACTTTAGCTCCAGTCTTTTACCCTGTTTCAAGCTCTTGATCTACAATTTTGTTTCTCCTTGGAAACCTAACTTATTATTTTTAACTTTATTAGTTGGGGCCTTGCTATCCACTGAGTCTCCCAGCCCAAGCTTCTCGGACTCCCAGGTATTCCCTGCCACAGAACCTGTGTGTTCTTTGCTAAACTGCTGAGACTTCTTGACAATTTTGGGAACCATGTAATGACAATTTCCCTGAATTACAAACTATTAGAATGCTTTGTCTATATGATAGTAAACCAGAGACGTATAACTGAATTAACTTGCAGACCTGCTTTGTTTGACTACCATAGTGTGGTAAAATTTGTGCATTTGGCCTTAGAGAAGCAATTGACACTGGGATAGCCTCCTCTCCATAATATTTACAATGACAGTTTTTTCTAAGGTGGATAAGTGGCAGATGATCTGTGTGTGATCTGTGGGAGAAAGGACACAACAATGTTGAGCCCCACCATCACCCTAGTTTTTTGCCTGAAGGCACTTTTAGACTGTGGCATAGAAAGGGGAAAACCAAAAAGAAGTACAGTCATCACAGTGAGCTAAGGAGACAGAAATCAGAATTCAGAACTACTGACTTAGGGTGAATTTACAAGCCTGGGCAAAGAGGGAAGAAAACTGTGTAGAAAAAGAGCTCTATAAATCTGCAAGGGGTGACCTCAAGTTTTTGGAAAAATATAAAGCTTTGCATTGGTCGATGACACTTCACAAGATCAGGCAAAGAACAGTTACTAGTGAAAGAAAAGCTACCAGGAAGGGGACAACTGCTAGGAAACTGGGAATTGAACAACTGTAGGTGCGCATGCAGGACTGGGGCACTTAAGACTGGAGTGAAGAAGCTTTGGGTAGCTCCCCATGTGTTAAGCAGAGACCCCAGTCTAGATAAATCCAATCTGGCCTTAAAGAAAAGGCTATTTTTTTCATATGTAAGGTCCTGCAAAGATAAGGAGGACTCTTAAAAAAAAAAAAAAAAAGCTGTCAGACAAGTAAATTAACTACCTGTGAGAAAAAAGACAACACTCACTTTAAAAACTCAGACACTCAATGATGCGGCATACATAACGGCCAGCATATGATTAAAAAACAAAAGAATAAAAAGCAAGAAAAGACCCATAATCACAAGAAAAATCAGCCAATAAAAAAAGAAACAGAATCAAAATTGACAAATACGATGGAATTAGCAAATTAGCACCTAAAATGAGTATTATCAATATTCCTGTTGAATTAAAAAAAAGATGACAAAACAGATGAATGTAGGGGAAAGGAAGGAGAAATAGAAAAACAAACAAGGAGGCAAACCATAAGAGATTCTTCAATACAGAGAACAAACTGAAGGTTACTAGAGGGGAGGTGGGTGGGGGATGGGCTAAATGGGTGATGGGTATTAAGAAGGGCACTTGTTGGGGTGAGCACTGAGTGTTGTATGTAGGTGATGAATCACTAAATTCCTCTCCTGAAACCAATACTACACTGTATATTAACTCACTTAAACTTAAATAAGATCTTGGAAGAAAAAAAAAAAAGAACAACTAAAAAATATCAATAGGGGTATTTTTATGGAGAAATGGAAATCCAAACACTGAAAAATACAATTCTGAAATTTAAAATTCTTCAGATTAAACATCAAAAAATAAATGATTAGTGGAAACTAGAAACTACCCAAATTGAAACACAGGAAAGGATAAAATAAAAATGAGAATCTCAGTCATCTGTGGGACAACCCCAAGTGGTCTATACTAAATTTAACAGAGCTATTAGAAGAAAAGGAAAGAATGAATGAATGAAAAAGTGAGCAAAACATATTTAAAGAAATAATGGCTAAATTTTTCAAATTAAATTAAAAACATAAACTTACGGAACCAAAAAGTTTAGAAAAAATTTTTAAATGTTTATCTTTCAGAGAGAGAGAGAGGAGAGGGAGAGAGAGAGAGAGGGAGAATGTGAGCGGGGAGGGGCAGAGAGAGAGAAAGACAGACATAGAATCTCAAGCAGGCTACAGGCTATGAGCTGTCAGCACAGAGCCCAACATGGGGCTCAAACTCAAGAACTGCAAGATCATGACCTGAGCCAAAGTCGGACACTTAAATGACTGAGCCACACAGGCGCTGCGGAACCAAGGAGTTCAAAGAACCCTAAGATGCATTCAAATAAAACCACACCAAGAATTTGTTAAATTTCAATAGATACTCATTATATAGATATAGAAGATTACTCTCTCACACAGATAAAAGCCAGCTACAAAAAAAAACACCTATAAATAACATCATATTTAACACATAAAAACTGAATGCATGTCCTCTAAGAAAAATGCCAAGTATGGTCACTCTGATAACTTCTACTGTTCATGGTACTGGAGGTGCAAGAGAGTGACAGAGGAAGAAAGAAGTCAAAGGCATAAAGTTTGGGAAGGAAGGAGTAAAAGTATGTTTATATCTTGTAAACATGATCAAGTGTATAGAAAATGCTAAGGAACCTAAAAAACAAAATAAACAGAAACCCTATTTAATCAGTGAATTTGGAAGTCAGAATACCAAGATCAATACATAAAAATCAATGAACTCATTTCTATTTCCTATCAATGAGCAACTGAAAAGTGAAATTTTCAAAATACCATTACAATAGCAACACAAAACATTTAGGGGTAAATTTAACATGTATGTAAGACCTGTACACATAAAACCAAAAATTAAAAAAAAGCTGAGAAAAACCAATGATAACTAAATAAATTGAAAGGCACATAATGTTCATGGATTGGAAATGTCAATACTGTAAAGATTTCAATTCCCTCCAAATTGGTTTACAAATTTAATACAATTCTAATCAAATCCCAGCAGGCTCTAACATAGAAATTCACAAGATAATACTAAAATCTATAGAAAAATATCGTTTTCAGAAATAGGTAAACTCTTCGAAAAGAAAAAAGGAGGAAGACAACAGTTTCTGACTTCATCACTTAGGGTGTGGAGCTTGATTGGGATTCTCTCCCTCCCTCCCTCTCTCTCTCTCTCTGTCCCTCCCCAGCTTACAGGTATAGTGCTCTCTCTCTCTCTCAAAATAAGTAAGAACATTTTTTAAAAAGGAAGACTTTAAAAATAAGTGCTCAACATCATTAGTATCTGAAATGCAAATTAAAAAATATAGTGTGATACCAGTACCCATTTACTAGCATGGCTAAAATTGAAAACTCTGACAACTTCAAAAGGTGGTAAGAATATAGGTAGAACATGGGAATTTATATTCATTGCTAGTGGAAGTATAAAATAGTACAACCTCTTTGGAAATAGTTTTGGCAGTTTCTCATAAAGTTCAACACACATCTAGCCTTAGCTCCCACCTGTCTCCTCTATAAAACAACTGCATGTTTAACATGGTTACGTTAGCTGTGTCTCCTTTAATACTTTGCTGTAACCGACTAGATGAAATTGTGCCATCCAAAGAGCTATTAGGTCCAAAGACCTACCCAAGTAAATTCTTATTTGGAGCCCTTCCTGTCATCTTTTTGAAGAAAGACATAGAATGCTTTGTCAACGAATCCAGAAGGATCCTTATGTATAATGTATTAATATGAGCTCAGGTATCACCACTGAATTGCAGCATTGCCTGGTCCAGAACAGAAGCCAAGTAACAAACACACACCTCTGGTACCACGAGATGTACGCAGACCAGACTAGATTATCTGTAATACTGATGTAATATCAGCACAGATCTTCCAGTCTAGTGGACATACTTGTCCTTTCACATCCCTGATACCATTCATACATAACCATTCAGAGCATGGCTTTCTGTGGACAGGAGCTACTCATGTACCTCTGGCAGGCCGACTTCTGCATCATTCCTAGACTAAACATGATTTTAATTGACTGTTTAATCCTCTCTGACAATAAGTAATTAATTTATGTTATCCCCTATAATTATTTCCCAAAATGCTTGCTTCAGAAAACGAGTCCCACAAAATGCTCCATTCTCCAGGAATCTGAAGTCAAATATATTTGAAAAATATATTTGCCTCCTATATTCCAACTCCCTGCAGATATTCATACCAAATGTTAACACATGAAAGACTCTCAGGGGCCCTTGACTAAAGTAACTTGATTGATTTTGTTTAATCTAGAGTTTAAAGATACTTTATGTATTATAAAAGCCTTTGTCAAATAACACCTGTGAAAATTTTGTGGAAATAAGTAGACTTAACATTTGTTGAGCATTTAATATATTTGTATAAAAGCAAGTAATTGTGCTGAGTGCTTTAAACGACCTTATAAGAGAGTGGTATCATCTGCCTAGTTTAAATATAAAGAAATGGAAGGTCAGAGAGGTTAAGTGATTTTTTGCAAGGTTACAGAGTTAGGATGCTCAGAAACCAGGATTCCAACACAGGCCCTCTGAGTTTAGAGTACAAATATTGAATTGCAGTACTAGAAAGAGTCCCAGTAGTGTTCTTAGGAACGAACTTTGGGAAACTGCCTTATATTATCTGGTTGAGTCTTGTTGTTTTACACTGGCTTCTGAGGTGCTGAAGCAATGAACTATCCAGAACCAATCCACTAAGACTTAAGTGCCATATATACTCCAGGACTTTGCTTTTTACTTTCTAGATTGTAATGGAATGTTAAGGTGAAATTTGTTTTTGCATCAGCTTTAAAAAAAGGTTTAAATCCCATTGCAAAATGTAAGAATTATGTATTAACTTCTTTTTTGTTGTTTTTTTACTTTTGGTATACATATTATAGGAGACTAGAATCCGCGATGATTCTGAATGACATGTGATGATGAATCATCATGATCTTTCTCTAGATCACTGAAAAACATTCTTGAAGGCATTAATTGTCTGAGGTTCTGTGTTAGGTGAGAGACCCAAAGATAATTTTAGACACACTCTGTTTCAGTAGCAACAGCTCACACAAAAGAGCTTTATCATTTTTATTTATTATAGAAGAAATTAGTAATAGCAACATAGAAATCCTTTTACATATTTTAAGTCATTGTTTAATTTTCATTTTAGCAATTGTGGCTAGTGGTATATTATAAACCTGCTTGAATGTTGTTACATAATATTTAAAATGATCATTTTAAAATTATATTTTTGAGAAGAAATATTTTATATCTTACTTAACTACTTGAATATAATTAGATGGTTGCTATTTATAATGTTTCATTATTATAGATAATGCTTCTAAGAATAGCGATGGGTACATAATTCTCTTTCTGTTATTTGTGCAGGAAAAATTCCAAAAGTATTAAGTCATATGATATGGTCATTTTTATGACCCTTGAACTCTGCCATCAATGGTTTCTAAAAGGGTCTTTACAATTCACCACAAAATGTAACTCTACCAGTTTTATTATATCTTTGGTAGTTTTAAATATTTTATTTTTCATTTTTCATGACTGTATTGATATAAAATTATACCTCCTTTTAATAATCATATGGATTTTTTAAGCCACACTTGGGCACTAAGTTACTAAGAGTATAAGAATTAATATTTTGAGTATCTTCACATAGATGGATATTTTCTTTCAAGATTTTTCAATTCATCTCTGATTCCTTACTATATGCCAGATGTGCTAGGTGCTGGAGCACTGTCTTCTCAATTTTTCTTTTTTTCCTTATTCACCACAATGTTACGTTTGGAGTTCACAGACTCATCTGCTGAGTGCATCCATTACCTTTCTGTTTCACCTTGGCTGGTTTGTCAACCTCCCCTTTGGCATTTCTAGCATGACAGACATAGTTGCGCTTGAGATCCTCAGCAGTAACTTTTTTGATGCTCAAAACCTGAGTTCTCGTTTCATCTTCTGTTGTAGTCAAACTTATACTAGAAATAGGGGAAAGAAAATCAAAGCATGAGCAAGGCTGCAGGGCCATGTGCTGTGTGTGAATCAGACAAGTAGACAACCACAGAGCCCCTAGATGAAGGCAGACAGAATGCCCATAGGCTGTGTTGCCCGTGATCCAATGGTTACAAAGAAAGAATAACTTCTAGATTCCAATACCATTCTTTTTTTTTTAAGTTTATCTATTTATTTTGAGAAAGAGAGAGGGAAAGAGAAAGGGGGAGGGAGAGAGAGAGAGAGAGAGAGAGAGAGAGAGAGAGAGAGAATGCATGTGAGTGGGAGAGGGGCAGAGAGAGAGAGAGAGGGAGAGAAAGAATTTCAAGCATGGAGCCCAACACAGGGCTGGATCCCACAAACCATGAGATCATGACCTGAGCTGCAACCAAGAGTTGGATGCTTACCTGATTAAGCCACCCAGGTGCCCCTCCAATAGCAGTCCTTACATTTTATACCACACACAATCCCAGTATCTAGATCAAATCTCTTTGTTGGTAACACATTATAGCTTTCTCTTCAAAGCAAAATGTCTCCTTACAAATTTATGAGACAGGATTCTGTATCAGAGTAGAAAGAAGCTTCTGAGGCCAGATCCATTTGGGGTTTGATCCAGTCTCTGTCACTTACTGGCTATATACTTTCAGCACAGTAAGTAATCTTTAAAAGTCTTGCGTTCCTTCTTTGAAAGAGGTAAATAGCAATGCCTACACAGTGTATTACATGTATTAACTTACTCAAGAGCCGTGAGGATTGAGTATGTCAATGTGTAAGTATGAGAACAATGCTAAATAAATATACATATAGGCTATTATTACCATACACAGCAATAGTTCATATGTTTGAATTCATGGATTCCCAAAGCTTGAGTTTTGAACACAGGTAGAATATTTTAGTCAAAATGCTGAAAGCCCATGGGTTCAATCTTAACATATTAAAGGAAGAAACTTCTCAAAGCAAGTAAGCTTTATGAAAAATAAATACCTCTCAATCTCCATGTCGGAGATCAAGTGCTTTGGGTCCAAGATCAAGATCTAAAATCCCTGGGAACTACTTGCTACGAAGAGAAAACAAAATCTCTCTCCTATGGCTGACATCCAGGTTCTCCTTCCAATAAGGCTTACCATCAGTCATGAGAACCTGGTCAAAGCTTATGATGAGTTTAGCCTAAACTCAACTGCACTGCTCCACCAGGAACACTGAGCTGTGCTGAAATCGCAGCAAGGAAGAACATCATGACTTTCATTATCATTCATTCATTATTATTATGAGGATAGAAAGCACAATGTTCAGAATTCCTGAAATGATCAGTACTCTCCCTTTGTGCCTCCAGCTACATCTTTAATCAGTTCCTTCTGAAAAAACTGCTCTAATTTCAGGAGGCTCCTTCTGTACCTTTAAATATGCTCTGCTTTCTAACATCCAGCCATTGCACATGATGTTCCTCTTACCAGGAACATTCTTTCTATTTCTTTACCTGGGTTATTTCTACTCATCCTTCAAATCTGTATGTAGGTACTATACCATCTGAGAAGCACTGCCTAATCCTCCAAAATGGACTGGAATCCTTAACTGAAGCTTCTGATAACCTCTAATACTTTCCAATCACTACATTTATCACAATTATTGAAATTTCTGCTCTATCACTCTTACTCTGATAAAATCTACTCAGTTAGGGACTAAGTATCTTGCATAGCACCTGCTGTAATGTAGACATTTTGTAACTTATGCACAAAGTCTGACTTTACTACTAGGAAAGACATATCTTTTGATTTCTAGAAGTTCAAGTAGCCAAAGATCTATTTGCACATCACGTTAAGGCCTGAGGTTTTAGAACTACTTTGTCATGTAGTTGGTCAGCTGCTGATTTTTATTTATTATTGTTCTGAACCAATTGTTATCTTGCAATTGTCTGCTTCATTTCCAGAAGAATCTTTTTTCAAAGACCCGTATTTTCCTTCCTGCCAACCCTATGTCCTTAAAAAAAAATTATATTTATCTAGAATTAAAATGAGGGTGCCTGGGTGGCTTAGTCTGACTTTGGCTCAGGTCATGATGAGTTTGAGCTCCACATCAGGCTCTCTGCTATCAGCTTAGAGCCTGCTTTGGATCCTCAGTCTCCCTCTCTCTTTGTCCCTCCCCCACTCATGCTCTCTGTCTAAAACACAAACATTAAAACAAAAAAAAAAAAAAAGATAAATAAAATGACTCAGCTTGTTAAAAATAAAATTTAAAGAATGTAGTCAGTATTTTAAAAAATGATTATCAATTATAAAGGTGATATGCATGCTATGTGAGATAAGAATGAGGAGGAAGAAGAAAAGAAATGTATGCTTATTGCAAGACAAGAAACACACAATTTAGCTGAGGCACAAATACAGAGGCCTAGACTCCAGACTTGAGAAAGAAAAGAACAGGGCCACACTGACCAGCTTACACGTATCCAGGGCCCTATATTGTAGTTTTTCATGCATGTGGGCTACACATCCCATCTATTCTGAAGGGAGAATCATGAATGTGTGATTATCAGAAGGTATCTGGGTCTTGAATTGCAAATCCAGGAATTCTGCTTTGGAATGCAGCCACTAAAGACTTGAAAATCTTGCCGATTTTTGGTAATGATGGGCAAAAGTCAGGGTTGTTACTTTCAATGATTAGTATATACCCAAGGGCATTAGACTGAGGATAAGTGTTGGTCACCCCTTGTCTGAGCCAACAATACCTTTCATTGACAGTTACATCAATATTGGTGTCGTCCGTCTTTTTTCCATCAATGGTCCACCAAACCTCATTGCGGGCATCCTTCAGGAAAGTAAAGTAGACTGTACAAGGGATGAGTAGCTCCTCACCTAAAATAACAAGTTAACCCATCAGGGTGTACCCTTCACATGGCTATAATGGTTCCACTCTGTGATTAATCAGAAGCTATAAAAGTGTACTTAAAACTCTACTTCTAAGTAGTTTTCAAGTGGCCTGTCACAGTAATGTACCATACTTCATTACAAAATAAACAAACCAAGAAAAAAGGTGGAGCAGCTTTATACCAAATTTCCAGAATGACCATTTTGTATACAATCCATGTACATTCTACCAAAACAGTATTTGTTCAAAGAGGCTCTGTCAACATACTTGGAGCCCTAAACTTCCATGGACTACTTTTATCCTTTATTTCCCTCAAAAACAGTGACTGAGGAGAGGTTCTCCAGATTGTTGGAGCTTGGCCCAGAAAATACAGGGTAATGCCAATGCTGAGAGGCAGGTCAGATCCGGCTATAAGGGTGCAGTCAGTAAGTTTAAATATCATTTACATATATATTTATATATAGTGAATATTATATGTAGTTAATATATATAGTGAATATTTATATATTTATAAATATTAGTATTTATGAATAACATTCTCTGCTATCTTTCCAAGATGGAACATGAGGTCAGGGGGATCCGTAGGCAGAAAAATGATAATAATGAGACAAAGAGCAGCAGCATACTTACTAAGACCTTTATATAATTTGCTGTGATAAATATTTATATTTATTAGTGGTCTCATTTAATTTTAATAAGATACTATGGGGTATTATTAAAATCCACCTTTTATAGATGTGCAAACTAATGCTTAAAGATGTTAAATGCCATTCCTAGATGAAATTGTTAATAAGTGGCAGACCAGAATTTGACCCAGAATGACTTCCATTCCAGCTTACCCAGGACAGCTCTGTTCTATGCCTGCTTTCCTAGTTAGTTATTGATATCAGCTGCTTGCACTCTCAGAAAGTGTGCAGGTTGAGATGACAAATTATATTGTCATCCAAATTTGAACTCAGGTATGTCTCACTGAGTGGTCCTACTCCATCCCTTCCTCTAAGATGCATGGTTCTTACGCCTTCCCCTTCAGTTTCTATATTAATATGCAGGAAGGAAACATGAACATAGATTTTGCAATCATACGGTAGGTAGAGGTAGATGAAACACACTAGATCATTCGTAAGGGTTCACCTAAGAGCAGGAAGAATGTACATATTACTATACAAAGCCACTGAGAATTTTGGGAAATGTGGTCCATTTGGGGTTGGCGGACCTCTTAGTGTGTTCTTTGTTTGTTTGTTTGTTTGTTTGTTTTACAGGCAGCTCACTATTTGAAACTTTATCTTAATTTTAGGAGGGCATCATTGTTTTCTACCTACATTTGATCACAACCTCTGCTATCTTTAGTAGATTTTAAAAATATGTTCTTTTATACCTTTCATTGGGTTTGGAGGGAATTTATTATAAAGGATACAATATAGAAACTCTTAAAATTTTCTATGGTTTTCAGTTTAACTGTGGGAGGCTTTGAGCCAGAAGAATAACAAATTATGCCTTATTCGGTTGGTCACAGAAGATTTTTGTCCAGAAAGGAAAATTATGAAAACTAAAAGGAGCCCCAGACAGCCACAGGAAGCACCCAATAGTGTTCTGATCAAGCTGTATGAGGTCTACCAGTTGTTATCCATTAAATTCATAGTCTTCCTTTGAGCTCCTGCCCTCGCCCCTCTGCAGTGGAGCAAAAGCTTAAAGGAAGTCTTGTGCTCATGTTGCAGTCTTGGAAAACACAAGGCCTGTGCAAGCTAATGTGTGCATCACACAGAAATCACTAATCAGGAGAGGGGAGCCACTGCAGAGGAAGAAGGGAGCAGCTGCGGAGAGAGAAGCCGAGAATCTCAGAGACACCCAAGAGATGGACGAAGGAGCTAATCCCCAGAGCTGCCTTCGTTTCTGACACCATTTCAAGTTTCACTTCATGTTGTTTCCCTACAATAGCCCTCTATTCTCATACTTTAACTTAAGTGACATTTTATTCCTTGTAATTAAGAGAATCTAACTGAAATTAAGAGGCACAGCTATAATTACCTGGTTCTTTCTCGTAGACTACAAGATCATTGGGTGAGTAGATCTGAGGAGGCAATGCGTCTTTTGGAGAGCCTATGTTCGAGAGGAAGAGACAAAAGGGAGATGATGTTAAATCATGTAGCCCTTATCTCTCATAACCCATTTCCAAGATTTGCTCTTTTGTAAACTTTTGTCCAACTTCCTGGCATTGTTTGGCAATTCTTCTTGACAGGGCCAATAGTTCAATATACAGTAAATTACAACACTTCATTCATTTAAAACAAACAAAGAGATGTACATAAAATACTAAGTAGCTTCCATGTTTCAGGACAGAAGATTTAACCAGTATTTTTGCTTTCCAAAGCTTACATGAAATATACTTCTAATAGTATAAGATAAATTGCTTTCATGTCTTACTCAATTGTTTCTTTTCTACATATTTCTCCAGAACATGCTTGAGTGTCTAGTATGGGACTTGGCTAAATAAGTAAATATTAAGTAAACAAATATGTAAATGGAAAATTCAAAATCACATTTATGAAGCCAGCACACAAGTCTACCTGATGTCTGATGTCTGTTAATTCCTAGGATTGCTGCTCTTTATAACATTCTATATTTCTAAATTGAAAGAAAAATACCCCCACGGGGTTTTACAGTGTCGTGTTTAAGAGTAAAGACTTCAAAGATTTAACAACCAGGGTTCTTATCCTTAGTTGGTCATGTACTAACCATATGACTCTGGGTTGTTACTTAATCTTTCAAAAGCTAATTTTCCTCACCTCTAAAAGGAGGATAATTAAACTCACTGCACAGGTTCATTATAAGAATTAAATTAAATCATGCATATTAAATTAAGTAATGCATATTAAAGCATCCTATTGGTATATAATAAGTACTCAATACTTCACAGCTTTAAAAAACAAACTTGTATTTTGCTTGAAGGTTAGATAAGAACCACACCTCACATCAGCATCTGTCAACTTCTGTATTTATAAAGGTGACCAGGCATGCCTATTCTCAACTTTCCTAATTCTGAATTTAAGAATATATATCAGAAATAATTTCCAAGATGAATTTAAGGTTAGATTATTCATTTGGCTTTTTAAGGCCATTCACATTAAGTTCTTTTTTTTTTTTTAATGTTTATTTACTTATTTTGAGAGAGAATGAGAGAGTGCGAGCACAGGATGGGTGGAAAGAGAAGGAGAGAGAGAATCCCAAGCAGGCCCCACACTGTCAGTGCAGTATGGGGTTTGAACTCACAAACAGTGAGATCATGACCTAAGCCACCTGGTATTCCCATTCATGTTACGTTAAAAATTTAGTCTGATTTTTCTTCTGAATTAGTTCCCAGCTCAGCATTATTCCAAAAGTAGGAAGAGGAAGAGGAGAGGTGATTACAAAATTTTTCAGTTTGAATTTTATTTGTACTATTATGTTAAAGCCCTTAAAAATTATGCCCAAATTATGTCAAACTAGTAGAGAAGGCCCTGAACCAAGAATAAGAAACCTGGGATTTGGAATCACTTCTTCCACTAACAGAGCATCTCTAAACAGTTTACTTTGGGTTTTTTGTTTGTTTTTAATTTTTATTTATTTATTTTGAGGGGGGAGGGGGGAAGGGAGTGGGGGAGGGGCAGAGAGAGAGAAGGTGAGAGAGAATCCTAACCAGGCTCCATGCTCAGTGGTCAGCATGGAGCCCAACACAGTGCTCATCTCACCACCTTGAGATCATGACCTGAGTGGACAACAAGAGTAGGACACTTAACCCAGGAGCCCCCAAAACAGGTTACTTTGTGTTGTTGTGTCTCAATGACATCTATGAAAAGATGGGGTGTGAAACGTTTTCACTCTGATATGCTCTGATTTTGAATACCATGGGCACAGGGTATTCAAGGCTCTCCCCTAATTGCCACCTATCCTGACACTGGTCCTCTTGATGTCTGGATTTGACAGTCTTTTGACTATGGCCTGGATATTGTCCTTTCCACTTTCCTCATTTCCCACCATGTATTCTCTCGTGGCAAAGCAATGGTTGAACCCTGCCAGCAAGCAGCTCCATCTACAACAGTTCCAGTACATAGAAAGACAGAGCTCATTTAATTCAAATACAACACTTTTTTGACAATAATATTAACTACTATTCATTGAGTTTCCACTCTTTGTCTGGAACTGGATTAACATAATATATATATATTATTTCTGATATTCCCAACTATACTGAATGTGAGGTTCTCTTAGTCCCAGAGGACAGACAAAGAGACTGAGACCCTGAGCAAAGGCATTTTGCTAATAAATGGCAAGGGTACAAGTTGAACACAGATTCACCCGGCACTGTTTCCACTCCTCATTCATTCATATAGACCAATGATTCATGCGGTACACTGATAGGTATTGAGTGCCTACTCTGAATGTGGAATGTGTTGTGGCTCCAGCACAGTGAACAAAAAAGATCAACCTCTTTTCCCATAGAATTTACATACCTGTTTGTAATAAACTATCAAGAGCCAAAACAAAATTACTGCATTTTGCTGTGTGCACTTAGTACAAAACCATGCTTACCTACCACCTTCACAGTCAGAGTCCTAGTGAGATGGAAGGTACGCCCGTTTTCTGGATATGTAACAACGCATGTGTAATCTCCATTGTTTGAAACCAAGGCTATGAGAAAGCTCAAGCTCATGCCTTCAGGTACTACATTATTAAAGTTCTGTATTTTATGGCATCCCTAGAAGAAGGAAAACAAGACATTCAGTGTTGAGATACATACATGGAAAATATACAAATGCACATATATATACACACATCTAATTTTACACGGAACATACAAATATCTATCATGGCTGCACCTTTTACAAACTATTTTGGTCCAGTACTTAATGATATTTCTGTAAAGAATGAATGTGATGTTTCATTATATTTTATGCAAAATTAAAATAGGAATTCTAAACTGAGATATGAATTCAAAAGCATGGGCTTCCTGTCTCAGGATCCAGTATTTGAATTTTGGAAATCCCACATTAGTAGTTAAATAAGGTTAATGTTGTGAAAACAACTAGGGCAACTTAAGAAAATGCATCTGCTGCCATTTAAGAAACACTTAGTTTTCCTATCTCCATTTATTCACTGATTATATTAATTTGGGAGTCCAGCCACTCTGCTAATTCAGGCTTAGTTTAGGTGTCTGGTTCTGGCAGTCTTTTCCTTTTTTTTTTTTAGTATTTATTTTTGAAAGAGAGAGAGTGAGAAGGAGAGAGAATCCCAAGCAGACTCCATGCTCAGAGAAGAGCCTGATGTGGGGCTCGATCCGATGATGGTGAGATATTGACCTGAACGGAAATCAAGCGTCAGATGCTTAACCAACTGAGCCACCCAGGCGACCCTGAGGTTTTGGCATTCTTGATCAGCCTGTTGAATCACTCTATCAGTTGCTTCCAAACCTTTTTGTGTTTTCCTTATATATTTTACAATCCAATATTACAGACTTCAGAATCTAAAACTAAAAGATATTTTATGAGTCTGACCAAGAATGAAGTTTGTTTCTATTCTAACTTATATTTTCATATACTTCTGTTGATTTTTAAAATTTTGAGAGTGTAATAGCTCATGAAACATAACTGGACTCCTGTTTTGGCTCTCTGATTCCCACTAATTGGCTTACATTGTTTTATTTTATTTTATTTTATTTTATTTTATTTTATTTTATTTTATTAATAAAAAAATATAGCAGTGCCTGGGTGGCTCAGTCGGTTAAGCGTTGGACTTCAGCTCAGGTCATGATCTCATGGCTCATGAGTTTGAGCCCCACATCAGCCTTTGTCCTGACAGCTCAGACCCTGGAGCCTGCTTGGGATTCTGTGTCTCTGTCTCTCTCTGTCTCTCTCTCTCAAAAGTAAACGTTAAAAAAAACTAAAGAAAAAATACAGCATCTGTGACAAAATTATGTGTTGAACAGTTACTTTTAGAAAAACTTTGTTTTCTTTAAAAAAAAAAAGCAGCACTTTCAACAATAGCCAAATTATGGAAAGAGCCTAAATATCCATCAACTGATGAATGGATAAAGAAATTGTGGTTTATATATACAATGGAATACTACGTGGCAATGAGAAAGAATGAAATATGGCCTTTTGTAGCAACGTGGATGGAACTGGAGAGTGTTATGCTAAGTGAAATAAGTCATACAGAGAGAGACAGATACCATATGTTTTCAGTCTTATGTGGATCCTGAGAAACTTAACAGAAGACCATGGGGGAGGGGAAGGGAAAAAAAAAAAAAAGAAGTTAGTGAGGGAGGGAGCCAAACCATAAGAGACTCTTGAAAATGGAGAACAATCTGAGGGTTGATGGGGGGGTGGGAGGTAGAGGAGGGTAGGTGATGGGTATTGAGGAGGGTACTGTTGGAATGAGCACTGGGTGTTGTATGGAAACCAATTTTTCAATAAATTTCATATTTAAAAAAATTGAATGTACCATACACATTTTCAGCTGTTCACATAAACCAAAAAAAAAAAAACAAAAAACAAAAAACCACGCAGCTTATTCAAATTAACTTTTATGCAAAAATAAAATTTATATTTGATTTTTTAAAAATAAAATGAAAAAATAAAAAAATCAATAATCTGTAACAAAATGGACTGGGTTATACCTAAGGTTTTTTAGCTCTTGAAAATTCTGGGAAGCTATTATTGGCTTATAGCTTAGATTTACTATATTCACATATTTAACTTTGATTCTTGAAACTTTACGGTTTTCTTACGTCAATTCCTGGAGCATGTGTTTTGAAATATGATAGTTACACTAAATGGCATATTTTGCAATTCTTTGTCACAGGAACTATGTCTTTTAAGAATATCACTAAACTTTTGATTCATGGAAATGATCATCAAGAGGAAGCTGTTATACGCTTATTTTCTGAATGCAATTTATCTTGTTTTGATAAACAGTGTTTCTAGACACTTGTCACATCAGCAAAATATTTCAATGTTCTTAGGTTATCACAAAGAATAAGGCCACAGAGACCTGTACTCTTATAATGAATTTATGTCAGATTTGGTTTAAATTGAGTTTAGACTATCTATAGAATTCTATTTGATTTTTGTGGCACCTTTCATTTAAACAGCTCAAAGCTATTTTCTTCTCTCATTTGTTAGGTTAGCTGTTCTTAAATCCACATGAAGTAGACAGATCACACTAAATATGCTCTAGTTTTACAGGTGGAAAAAAAATGAGACAGATAAGGAGGTATTCCAGATAATACACAGCAAAGCCAAAACTCAGTTTTTCAGATATAAGAACAAAGGTTTTTGACTAGCTTCTTAACTAAGAATGAACACCTCTCCTTGGGAGTTAGTTGAGGCTGGAAAAATTATATTGACACATGTAGTGACATGCACTCTGTTATCTCACTTAATCCTTATTCCAAACTTAGCAAGTTTGGAATGTTCTTATGCCCATTTTCTAGATGAGGATATAAAGAAAGGCCTAGAAAGGTTAAGTGATTGCCAATGCCACAGAGCTAGGTAGTGTCAGAGCTAAAATTTAAATCTAGATCCACCTGCTTTGAGGCCTTTTCTTTGAACCCCAACTGACCCTGTCTCCCTACCCTGGTTATGCACATATGCTGCACCTGGGCCAGTCCCAGTGTTAATAGCATGCCATGGCTCTATCATTTCAATAAGGTTGATTCCCATAGATAGTGAGAAACTGTACAATTACACTGTTCAGGATAAGAAGTTGAACAACTATGGGGCACCTGGGTGGCTCCGTGGGTTAAGCTTCTGACTTCATGAGGTCATGATCTCATGATTCATGAGTTCGGGCCCTGTGTCAGGCTCTGTGCTGACAGCTCAGAGCCTGAAGCCTGATTCAGATTCCATGTCTCCTTCTGTCTCTACCCCTTCCCTACTCAAGTTCTCCCTCTCCCTCTTTCTCTCTCTCAAAAACTAAATAAACATTAAAAACAATTTTAAAAAAGGAAGTTGACAACTAGTACTGAACTGGTCAATAGTACTTCTTAAGAATGTACTAAAAGAAACCTTTCTTTTTTGACTGGCTAAGTATCATTTATGTAAAAACTATTCAAAAACACATTGTTTTAGGATTCATAGTATGTACTAAAAATATGAAGAAACACTTCTGGCTCAAAGTCTTTTCATTCATTCACTCATTAATTCATTCACCCTTGAGCATTAATCATAAACCACATACCAGCCACTGTGTGAGGTTCTGAGAATACGACATTGAATAAAACAAAGGATCAGCTCTTACGGACTCATCATGAACAGAGAAATAGAATCATACACATCTATATAGCAAGGAAAATGGCACAAAACAGGTATATGTTGATCTCTTGCTAGCTCTCTCTTTTTCTTCTTCTTATTCAAACCCATGAACATGAACTTGAAATTTGGGATGGATACACTTAAAGGTATTCAATGGGCCTGTGTGTCAATGGTCTAAGTATGCTTTCTTGTGAGTTCTTCCCTTCTTTCCGTAAAGGATAAAAATGTCGACCAGGGACAGGTTTTTCTTAGAGCTTCTTTGTCTAGGAAAGCATTTTGAATTAAGAAATATTCCATAAAAATCAATGGGAAAGTTTGGGGTCTAATCTACTATTCAGAAAAGGCTTACCATTCAAATATTTTAAATTAGCTAGATTTAACCAAAAGAAATAAAAAGCCATTTTTAAGTTATAAGACCTATAGCATGTTAACAAAGGAAATGAAAGAAACATTTTACATTCTAAATGTGCATGTGCATGGTAGGGGGACCTGTGAGGCATTGTTTAACTATAAATAACCATTAACTTTAGCCTGTAGTGTGTGATGAACTCTATTTCCTATATGCAATTGCATCTCTGGACCCTTTGGTACATGCACCTGATACACATAGGATACTTTCAAACCTAATAAACTATTCCTAAAAATAAATCCTACATATTTCAAAATCACTTATTTGGAATCCAGGAAAAAAAAAAAAGATTTGAACAAGAATCTAAAGGTGTCCAAAGGGGGAAAAAATGTTTCCAAATACAATAAACAGTTAACGGTAAATTGATTTCCACTGTGAAGCAAACACTTACCTGACTAGAAAACAAGTCATCCACTTAGTTGACCAGTCAGTTCCTCATTTTGAATTAAAAAAAGAGAAGTTGGACAGGAGAAATTCTTTTCCAACACATAGTGGTGGCCATGACAACCTACCACAATGTATAGGTAAAGAACAACACAAGAAATGACTCTGAGATCTTCGAGAGGAAATAAATCATGTGCTGAAGTGTGGGGTGTGAGTTAGGGGATGTTGTGAGTAAAAGGGGACAAATATGTACATTTAACCAACCTACAACTTTTAAAGAACTGTATGAGAGCACAAGAATGGTGAAGATACAGTTCCTAACCTCTAGGTACGCAGTCTAATGGAGAATCGCAACAAATACTGTGGAAAGCATATTGGGGTAGGGGAGTGGGGGGGGAAGATTAAACAGAAAACATTTAGAAAAACTTCATGGAGAAGGAAAATGTGGACTGGCTTCTTAAATGGTTAAGTAGAATATTACCACCTCTGTAGGAGGAGGGGAGACGTGGGAGATGCCACTCCAGGGACAAGGAAAAGTGTGAACGAACCCCCTCCGCTCTTACAGCATTTTGCCTTCTGTGTGAGTCCTTCACCAACGTTATTGTAGTGATCTCTTTTCATGTGTATTTCTTCCTCTACAAGAGGTACTCTTAGGGGCAGGTAGAGGGGGTAGATGAGTACTGTATCCACATGGGCAGCAACTTGCCCAATGCTTGGCACACGGGAAATGTGCAATACATTTACACAATACATTTGTGTTGTGTGGTCAAAAATATGAATGAGAGAAGCAAGCTCAAGATGTGGAGTCTCAAGTTCAAGCGGTATGCAAATGAGAACAAGAAGATGAATACAAGAAATATGAGACATGGGATGGGTGAGCTGTAGGACAGATGGGGAAACTGAAGCGAGGATACAAAGAGTTTAACAGAAATAATGGGTTAGGAATATCTACTGACATTTTTGCATCCAGGATTAAGTTGGTCTGAAATGCATCATACTTGTTCACAAAATTTTATAAGAGTTCTACACTGGAGTCACTTCCAGGGAACAGAACTATGTCATCCATTGTTTATGCAACAGATATTTATAAAACCCTTCCCACGTGACAGGTACTATGTTAGGAGATGGGCACACACACAGTAGATGGTAAAAACAGAAATGGCCCTTATTCCCATGGGATTTTCCAGTCCAGTCTAATTCATTCAGGTATTTAATCAATTCCTAAATACAGAGTACAGAGGTTCTGTTTTGTGCTGTGTGCTTGTGATTCAAGGGATAGAAAGAGAGAGGTCACTACCCAGGACAGGAGAGAAAAGTGCAGTCATTACAGTAACAAAGGTGAGGTATAATTTAAGTGCTGTCAAAATACAGAGTGGGTGATTCATTCAGCTAAAGTCAGCTTCAGGGCTTCACAGATATTTGAACTGGGTTTAAGTTTAAAGGATGTAACTTAACTCCCCAGAAGCCCTCAAACTATGTGTAAAATGCTGTGTATATATATAGGCATATATAGAATTAAATGTGTATTGCTTGGAAAGAAAATATGATACACACTTCCTTTATACCAAAGGTTAAAAATCATTATATAGGGACCATAAAGAAAGGAAAGAGATAAAGAACGAACCAAACTAAGATGTCAGATCAAATTGAAACAAGCACCTTAAAATAAAGTCTATTACATAGTCCTTGGACTAACTTAACAATATGTGCCGTGCCAACAAGAAGGCCAAGCCTGGCACGCTTTCAGAAATGTGCTTTCCTGATGGCATTTTGTCAAAAGAGGCAAAAGTTTTTCAATTTTCCAAGAGATTTATAAACAATATATGGCCAATTCTGATTAATCTCACACTGAAAATTAGAGGTGGAGGTAATATCCCAATTTTAATGATCACACTGAGTACAAGGAAAACCAGCTATTTGCAAAGTGATATCCGGAATGATATCTATTCTGCTAAATAGCACTTGAGAACATTTCAGCAGCTGCCATAAATGTAATATCCAAAACACCTACTAAAGTGGTTCCTCTGATCCTCAGTAAGAAGGGAAAATTTGCCTTGGTTTCTACAAGTGTCTCTGGCAAAAAATGTTCACATGCCCAGTTATACCGATGAGAACGAGGAATGATCCAGTAGTATAAAAGTTAGGATGGCTCGCCATATTTTAAAGCTTAGGTCTCCGAATAAATAATAATAGTAACAACAACAACAGGATCACACTTACCTGTGTCTTTATTCCTATGTATTTGGAAGTCCCTATGAGAACAAACAGGCAGCCTCCAATTTATACACATGTTTTGTTCCAGAAGTTCTTTTATAAGCTGGCTATTTGAAATTCAGTAAATCACTTCCAAGCCATGGTTTGCTTTCCAGGCTAGTAACAAAACCTGGCTTGTTCAACAAACATTTACTAAACATCAGTTTAACTCACAGGGTTGTTGAATTAGAGACCTATGAATTCTGGGCCCAGACCGAAGAAAACCCTGCCATGCAGAAAGACAGGAGGAGAGAAGACACGCAGAGAAGAAAAAGTCAAGCCTGCCCCATGTCCCCTGCAATTCTGAAAGAGAAACTTTGGATCTTCTGGTCCCACTAATCCCAGGTTTCTGAGCCCCCTCTCACTTCCCCAAGGCCCTATTTCCACAGGTTTCCTTATGGCCCACAGACTCCCTTAACCTAATCCATGTGCAAAGCCTGCTCTGCCCTTCAAAATCCTTTACGCTCCAGAAATAAAGACTGGAGTGCTCTCTCTGTGTCATTTCTGAAGAGTATAATCTTTGGAACCCAACAGAAGTGGCTTGAAATTCCAGATTCTCCCAATATTGGCTGGATTGTTTCGAGTAAATTATATAAAATAGTGTAAAACTATGGGCTCCTGACATAGATTGTATAGGGTTGAATCTTAGCTCATAGCTCTGGGACCTTGGAAAAATCTCTCAACCACTATATACTTGGGGGTTTTCATAACGATATAATGGAGCGAACAGTAGAGCTTACTTCATGTTGAGAGAATGAAAATAATTAAAACATTTGGAAAAATTCCTGTGCTTGGTAAATGTCAGCTATTCTTGTTTACCTTTCTGAGCTTCTTGTTCCTAATGATATCTACCCTGAAGGATTGTGGTAAGTGTTACATATAACATATAAAGTACCCAGTACAATGTATTTTACCGCTAAAATGCAAGAAATGTTAGTCTCCTTTTCCTCCTTTCAATTCATTCGTTTTCACCTTTCTGCCAACAGGAAAACAAATTTGCTGGAACTGATAAATGTATCTTTTAACTCTCACAGTTATTACTAAAAGAGACCATTTCTCCAATGTCAGGGTAGGGAACTCAGCTGATAACAACTGAGAGAGAGTTACTGTAGGAGGGCCAAGAAACCCAGATGGATGCAGGGAGTGACTGTAGATGGTAGAAAATGAAAAGCAATGTCAGCATAGGAGAATGCCCCTTCTAAGAAAACTGATTTTGCTCCCAAGATTGCAGAACTCTTAGGATTAAAGGTGTCAATTACTCCAAGATGGAGAAATAAAAAGCAGTATAGCACACATCAGTAGCAACCTTTTCATAATCATAGAATAGAAAGGATGTCTGGTTACTGATTGTCCTTTTTAGTCACCTGCACATTGTTGGGTGTCTGCCATGGCAATGGTTTCACTGCTATGACTTTTTTCTTGATCTTCTTTCCAGGCTTCCTGCTTTTATTCACCCATGAATATTCTCTCCAGATTTTCACATTAGCCCTTTTCTCTTGTCATTTTATTTTGTTTTCTTAAGGGATTCAACTATCATATAGATAATTCTATCTAATTATCTAATTAGATTCTCTGTCTCTAGCTTTGACTTTTTCTTCTAAGCTCTAGACCCATACACACGTAGCCACTGCCTACAGGTCACTGCCACATAGGTATCTCACAAACACTTCTAACTCCATCTGACATTATCTAAATACATTACTTGCCCCCCAAACCTGCTTCTTCCCTGCTGTTTCATACCTTGGTTAATAGCACCAACATTCATCCAACCAGGAAAACCAAAAAATCTGGAAATCATTAAGAATACAGAGATGGGTGTGCTATAACTTTACTCTCAAGAAATAGTCTCACAGGGCACAGGCATGTAAATTTCTCCCTCTTCTTAAAACCAACATTAATGATCTTTGTCACTCTTGTGGAAGTTAGAATTCTACTTTTTGATAAGAGTAAGAATTCTTTTATTTTTATTTTTATTTTGAGAGAAAAAGAGAGAGAGAGAGAGAAAGAGAGCATGTGAGCAGGGGAGGGCCAGAGACAGAGGAACAGAAAGAATACCAAGCAGGCTCTGTACTCTCAGTGCAGAGCCTGGCACAGGGCTCGATTGCATAAACCATCAGATCATGACCTGAGCTGATATCAAGAGTCAGATGCTTGGGGTCGCCCATGGACCCCAAGAATTCTTATTTATAAACTTGTCTGAATTAAACTGTGGTCTCTTTTTGAAACTATGTAGGGCAGGACATATATCTCATTGATTATAACCCCCTGACATATTTCATTGAATACAATTGATCTTCAACAGCTGTTGAAAGTATATATAAATGACTGTAAAACAATAAAGGAAGTGAAAAGTGAGATGGAGACAGGCATAAATAAGTAGCTGTGGGATTATATCAGGGAAAAATTATCTATAGCTGGAGAGAACAGGGAACAAACATTGATATGAAGACAGTAGAATTTGATATGTTCTAATGAAAGAATAGGGGACATGCCAGGCATCGGGAATGTATCAAGAAAAAAGAAGGAAAATTATAGAATATATAAGGAAATAAAATTAAGTTTTTCAGACTATTGAGTATTCAAAGTACAGAAAAAGTGAACAGGGTTAGAGATGAGAGAACTCATTTGCAGGTAAATAGAAGAATACATTTTTAAAAAACTGGAAAATACTTTACACTTATTGATATAAAATTGTTCATATGATTCTTTTAATCATTTTTTGGGTTTTTTACTACAGAACATTACAATCATAGAATACACAATGATACCCTGTACCTGTACCTAGCCTCAAATGTATCAATTCGGGCTATGTCTTACTTCATTTACACCTACTCACTGCACCCCAAGACTATTGTGAAGCAAATGACAGACATTCTATAATTTCACTTGTAAATATATCTGTGTGTATCTCCAAGTGACAAGACCCCTTCTGCAAGCATAACTGTAATAACATTATCACAATTTAAAAAGTAATAGTAACGCATTGTATTATCAATATTCTGTGTTCAGAGTTCCCCAATTTTCTCCTAGGTTGTTTTAGAGTTTGTTTGAATAAAACACGATTTAATGAAGGTCCATATACTGCAATTGTTTTTTATATATCTGAAATCAGTCTTTTTCTCTCTCTCTCTCATTCTCTTTCTTCCCTCTTTCCCTCCCTTTCTCTTAATCCTCTCAGTATAACATAAAATAGATATAGAAAAATACTTCAATGTATATATGAGTTAATGTATTATCGTAAAGCAAATACCTTCAAACCACCACTGAGGTCCAGGAATAGAACAGTACTCCTCACCCCTGAAAAGTTTCTGCATGCCCCATGTCAATCACAGATCTTTTACTATCCCCCAAAGAGGCCATTATCTATACTTTCACAGTAGAATTGTTTTCTTGTTTTCATTTATAATTTCATCACCTCCACAGACACTATAGTCTCAACCATTTTTAAATGTGTCTTATATGTTTCTTTGAATCTACACATTTTCACATCCTGCCTTTCTTTTTTCTTGCCATTTATCTGTTGAATAACTCAAGGCCTATAGAATTGAGGAGGGCACCTTTTGGGATGAGCACTGGGTGTTGTATGGAAACCAATTTGACAATAAATTTCATGAAAAAAAAAATTCTCCAGTATGGATTTTGCTGACTGCAAACTCATTGTATAGATCAATACATTTCCCTCTTCTCTATATATCCTGCAAAATGGCAGCAGGATGCCAATCAGACTCAGGTTTAATCCATTTGGAACAATTATAAGTGATATTTTATTCCTTCATAAGAATGAATATGCCCAGCTGTTTGATTTCTTATGATGGTACCAATCACTGATTCTTAATGTTTAGATTTATTAATTCTTTCGGGGTTGCAAAATGATTATATAAAAACACACTTCTCTGTACTATTTCATTACTCGGTGCACATTTCTTATAGAAAAGGCAGAAAAAATACTTGATATTTTCCCTTTATCAGTTTTCAAGATAACAAACTGATTTCTATCATCCACCAAATGTGACCGATTATTTTGAAATAGTATGAACTTACAGATTTAAATTTAATTCTTAAGATTTAACCCATTGTGACTAATATCCCTCCTGAAGTTCAAATTGTTCCATTTTCAACCAATGGAAAACTCTTAAAGTTAGCTCCTAGGTCATTTCATTAATGACTTAAACTGTTAGATGTTAACATTTTATTTATTTTTATTTTTTATTTATTTTGATTTCTTAAAAAAATTTTTTTAATGTTTATTTATTTTTGAGAGAGACATAGACAGAATGCTAGTGGGTTAGGGGCAGAGAGAGAGACACACACAGAATCCGAAGCAAGCTTCAGGCTCTGAGCTGTCAGCACAAAGCCCGATGCAGGGTTTGAAGTCACCAGCTGTGAGATCATGACCTGAGCTGAGTGAAGCTGGATGCTTAACCAACTGAGCCACCCAGGTGCCCCGATAACATTTTAAACTATGATTATGAATTGCCTATTTCTTCCTTTAAATCTGTCAACTTCTGCTTCATGCATTTGGACACGCTGCTGTGAAGCACACGTACTATTTTTATGGCTTCCTGATGAACTGACCCTTTTATTATTTTGAAAAGTCCTCTTTATCTCCGACAAAGTCTACTTTATGTGTTACTGGCATATCCATTCTAGCTTCCTTATTTTTATTCACCATTTATTTTCCATTTAAAGTTATTTTCTCCACTCTACTTTCTGTACATATTAAGGCATTATCTATCACATTCATTTATAATTATGTTCCTCTTAGTTTCAGGCTTCATTTATGAAATGACTTATTTTCTTCTTTCTAAATTTTTACTGAATTATATAACTTCTGGACTTTTCTAATTCTTATTTATCTATGTTATTCTTTCTCATCTTATATCATTTCTTAATGTCCTGTGGCTCATTTTTGAAACAGTAAGTCATATTATGTCCTTCTGGCATGCATTTTCTTTTTTGATAGAAATGTTATTCTGCTTCTTATTCTCCTTTTTCTTATAACTTGGAATGGGATTTTTCCCTTGGTTTTTTTGTTGTTTATTTTTATGTAAAGTTAGGGGTTGTTTGTTTGTTTGTTTGTTTTGTTTTGTTTTCCCTGAGCTTTTAGGTTGGCAGATTTTCTAACTTCACAGAGATCTCTCTTACAAACTAGGATCTTGAGATTTCCTGAGCCTCTTCTGCTCTTCCATTTTTAGCTGGTCCTTCTCTTTTCTTCCTCTGTATTGTCCTGATCCTGTTTATTTGTTTTCAAGTTTATTATTTATCTATTTATTTATTTATTTATTTATTTATTTATTGAGAGCTCATGCACGTGTGAGAGGGGCAGAGAGAAATGGAGAGACAGAATCCCAAGCTGTCAGTGCAGAGCCCCATGTGGGGCTCGATCTCATGAACCATGAGATCATGACCTGAGCTGAAATCAAGAGTGAGACACTTAACTGACTGAGCCACCCAGGTGCCCCAGTGATCCTGTTTACTTTTGATCACACTCCCAGCAGCTTGTCTTCAGTGGAGGTGGCATTTTATTCAGAGTTACAAGGCACTTGGACTATTTCAGTCCCTTCAAAACTTCTTGATATGGGCCTCTTGGATTCACCTTCTATTTGAGAGCATAACTCTTCCTAATTTCAGCTGCTGTTCTCAAATTGGCCCACCTTACTTTCCAGTGAGTACCACTGGCTTTTGGGGGGTTCCCTATTGTCAGGTCTGCCAGGTACCACATTACTTCCATCTGCCCTCTTCCCTAGACACTGATTCTGTGTGTGGTTTTCCCATAAGTAGACGCATGTTTTACAAACACATGTAAATGTGGTCCAGGAGGGTTTAGCTTTGGCTTCTGTGGATATTTGAAGACATTAAACAACAATGCCACTACCCCAGGGGCCACCTCCAACACTTTCATTTTTGATTAAACAATTTCCAAGTCTCTTAGATGTGCAAAAGACCACAGAAGGATTGTGTCCACAAATGAGGGCAAACATAAACACATACACAAGTAATAATAAAATACAGTGTTGATTAATCAAGGTGTTGAAATACACCAGAAGAACGGGCAGCTGCTGGCCTCACTCAGCAGCCAGCAGAAGTGTGTGGCATTTCTCCAATGGTATTTCATACGAAATTAATAGAAATATAGTAATTCTAGTTATCCACTGAATATAATTTGGGAGATGGTGAATGGAGACAAAGCATTCTCTACCACTTTCTTTAAAATGGCACAAACTGAGGAAGTGATAAAAGATTTGTATAAAGTTATTAAGGAAGAATAAGAAATCTGATGAGCAAAATGGCATTCTCTACATTAACTCAACAGTTATTGGCATTTTAGAGAGGGCAAAATGCTCTTGAGCTTGCTTACCATATACCAAGTGATGGTTGGTTTGACACTGGAAGGAAAAAATCCATCTACATTTGGACAAGTGATCTTCTGAACACCATATTCTATATATAGTCTATGTACTGGGAGTTTCATGGAGGAATTGAAGCAGCTATCTTTCTGAACCACTTCAAGAGGAAATGCAACTTTGCTGCAATACGTGGTGTTCCTGAAAAGAGAAATACACAGTAAATGGACAATCTCATTTTCATTTGATTTAACGCAGCAATCCCATTGAAATGAGCTAAAGGAAATAATGCTACATATGGAGATTTCATTTATCCATAAGTTCATGTAAGAATTAAATGTATTATGGAGGTATTTCCTGTACCAATTTGACATCACAAAATAAAAACAGACACCATTAACTACTATTGGTATACTGAAATATTTACCTTTTAGGGTGACTGGGGAATTGCACTTGTGTTTGAATGTCTGCACACGTCATTTCACCTGCCTGGACAGGGCTGTTCTCCTCCCATCACCCTGCACCTTAGACATTCCCTTGACTGAATTTATCATAGTTCAAACAAGGGCACAATCATGTGTATTTTCTTTTGTTCCTTGCATGTAATACAGTGTCTAAACTTTCAGAAGGCACTGAATAAATATATTATTTTTAATATTTATTTATTTTTGAGAGACAGAGAGAGACAGAGCATGAGCAGCAGAGGGGCAGAGAGAGAGAAGGAGACACAGAATCTGAAGTAGGTTCCAGTCTCTGAGCCTGACGCAGGGCTCAAACTCATGAACTGCAAGATCATGACCTGAGCCGAAGTGGGACGCTTAACCAACTGAGCCACCCAGGCGCCCCTGAATAAATGTTTCTTAAACAAATGGAATGAATGTAATACATGCATCTACATATGGGAAAACAATAAAGGGAACACAGATAATGAAAGTAACTGATTTCTTAGGGTGATGGGTAAATGGGTTATTCACTGTTCAACCTTGTTTTGTGATTTCTGTGTAAGGTGACAAACACATATTAGATATTCATTAACTGATTAATTGAGACTAAATACAATGAAATAGGGAGATGCAATTCCCCCCTTTCCAAGATGAGAAGAGGGGTGTTTAAAGATGACTTATGACAATGGTAATAAGGTGAGAAGAGAGAGTGGCAGCTTTGATTTCTACCTACAAAAAGCAAAAGGTCTATCATGTGAAAGAAATATTCTTTTTTTTTCTTAGTTTATTTACTTTGAGAAAGAAAGAGAGAGAGAGAGAGTACGAGCAGTGGAGTGGGGGAGAGAGAGAGAGAGAGAGAGATAATCCCAAAGTACTGACAGTGCAGAGCCTGATGCAAGGCTTGAACTCAAAGAACCATGAGATCACGACCTCAGCCAAAACCCAGAGTTGGACACTTAACCGACTGAGCCACCCAGGCACCCCTGGAAGAAATATTCTACAGTTGGAAATTATACAGAGGGTAATTTTCAGCTTTGTAAGATATATTCTCTGATTTAAAAAAAAATGATGAACAGTGGTGGGACTGACTTTTCCAGCTCCAAAAGTAAAATATGGATGTTATCTTAAGAGGGACATTGAAGCAAGAATACAATTGGTTCAGTCTTAAAGGATGAATCTTAATTTATGGCCTTAAATACATAAGGCCTTTGATTTTACATGGTTCAGTTTAAGGTCATTTTTCATTTAGGAATCACCTCAGGACAGTGGGAAGCTTCTGGTGTCCCCACCAGACAGGTTCACTTCTAGATTTTCTTTGGGGACACAGAATATTGGCAGACAGATAAACTGAATATATGGCCATCTGATAAGTATGGAAACTGCTAAGTAACATTTAAGGAATACTCAGGCCTAAACAGCCATACTGCTCCTGTAATGTAAAAGAAGATTAGAAAAGTTTGAGGAAGGGCTCTAGATAATTAGGAAACAGAAATGAGATAATGAAACACTAAAATGCAGAGTAGACAACAAGGTCATCCAGAAAGCTACTGACGACCCCTTCCCAAGTATTTCCTGATATCCACTACATGTGGAATGTTAATGGATTAACAACCGTCAAAGATGAAAAGGAGGTCAAGGAGTTTAGGCTAATTTTCTCATTGGGTGGATACAGATACCAAAGTTATCAGATACTGACTTGCATGAGGTCACCAGCTAAGTAGGGTCAGGGCTGGGCAGATGGCCTAGTTTCTGTGTCTTTTCATCCAGTGCTCCTTCCACTATAATCTGTCTTAAACTCTCCTACAACGCTGTCTTGGGACATGAACAGTGGACACAGGCTCCTTGGAAGCCCACATGCTAGTCTAGAGTCCACTCCAATAAAACTAAAGAGTCAGGTGAAAATCTCAAATAGGCCTTCAGAAGTTACAAGGGACTCCCAAGGCCACAGTGATGAAAATGCTCTGTGACAGAGAAAAGGTCCTTTTTCACTTCATCACAACACAGCTTAAATATATGAAAACATAGTCATATTTCTCCATTAGAGAATAGTTAATATCCATGAGAGACAAGGGGCACTCAGAAGAAGATGTGGAATTATCTATCATTATGTTATTCTTTGTTGTACTGGTATGTCATTCAGCCCTATTGTTATGGGCCGAACTGTGTCCCCCAAATCCCTATGTTGAATTCCTAACCTCCAATACCTCAGAATGTGACCATATTTGGAGACAAGCCTTTAAAGAGGTAATTAAGGTAAAATGAGTATGGTGGGCCCAAATCCAATATGATTGATGTGCTTAGAAGAAGAGAATAGGACAGAGATGACACATAGGGAAGACCTTATGAAGACATGGGAAGAAGATGGACGTGTATGAACGAAGAAGAGATAAATGAAATCAACCCTGATGACACATTGATCTTGGAATTCTAGCCTCCCAAACAGTGAGAACACACATTTCTAGTATTTAGTTACCAGTCTGCGGTATTTTGTTTTGGTAGCCATAGCAAACCAATGCACCTATTAAACAGCAGGAAACTATGTAAAAACAAAACAAACACACACACACACAAAAAAAACCCCAAAACAACAAAATAGTTATAAGCCATAAGCCAGATGGAAATTTAAACAACAAAGTAAAGCCTGGATGCTAAAAGGGGATCTTGGGGAAAAAGTAGCCAGAGAACTAAGCCTTAAAATGATTATTCTCTAGGGTTGCCTGGGTGGCTCATTTGGTTAAATGTCTGACTCTTGACTTTGGCTCAGGTCATGATCTCAGGGTCATGGGATGGAGCCCTGTATCCACCTATGCACTGAGCATGGAGCCTGCTTGGGGTTCTCACTCTGCCTCCCTCCCTCTCCCTGCTCCTACCATGCTTGCACACTCTCTCTCTCCCCCAAAATAAATAAATAAACATTTAAAAAATGATTATTCTCGGGGCGCCTGGGTGGTTCAGGCAGTTAAGTGTCTGACTTCGGCTCAGGTTATGATCTCGAGGTTCATGAGTTCAAGCCCTGCGTTGGGCTCTGTGCTGACAGCTGGGAGCCTGGAGCCTTCTTTGGATTCTGTGTCTCCCTCTCTCTTCCCCTCCCGCACTTGCTCTCTGTCTGTCTCTCTCTCTCAAAGATAAATAAACATTAAAAAACTTAAAAATAAATAAATAAATAAATAAATACATAAATAAATAAATAAATAAAAATAAATTATTATTCTTCAGAGGGAGCTCAGTTTTTTAAAGATTTTTTTTTTCAGAGCAAAAAACTATTAATTAATATTAATTAAAATAATAATAGAATGAGTATATTATGTAGTAAAATGCAAAATCTACATGAACTTTCAAAATTAAAAAAATTGATTTGAAAGAAATTTTGCAGTGTTGGTAGGGTGCTTTGGGTTACATTCTTCGATTCCCAATGATATGGTGTTTATTTGCTTCCTAGGGGATTTTGGTGAAAAAATTTGAAAGGCATTGCTCTAAATATATTTGATGGTTCCCAAATACTCTTTCTTCCATGAGGCATCCCAAGGCTTTATTCTGTGCCTGGAATTTTGAAAGATGCCAAGAATAACAGATATATATGGGTTCTCGTCCCTGCCCTCCTTATTGTCTAGGGAAATGAATGCCTCCAGGTAGGGCAGAAATGAAGGCAGGCTCTAATATCAGGGAAAAGGAACAAATAAACAAGATTCCAGCATTAGATAATCCTGATATATGCCAGGGTTTGAAAAGGAACCAATTATAAAGAAAATTCTCAGGAGTACAGCCATTTTCTCTGCACACCTCTTTCAGACAACCTCTGCTAAGCCACTGAGGTGAGGTGTAACTAACTCTTTCTAGATGCTTTATTCCCCTCCCCAGCTTCATAGCAGATGCATCATCTGGAAAAAAGCCCAAGAACTAAAGGGAAAAGAGAAAGTCACCACCAAGAATCAGGCTACCTTAACATGCAGGTATAGTTGCCCGTGTCATTGAGGAGGGTGGGTCGGAACCAGAGCACATCTTTCTCCTTACTGATGCGGTTGTCAGGGAGGCGGAAGTTAATTGGCTCCTCCAGGTCCCGGTCCTGCCTAGTCCAATACCAGATCAGAGTAAGGCCAGCTGAATGGGCTGTGCTGTAGTTGTATTTCAAGAAATGTTCAAAGAGCGGGCATTTGATGCGAGCTGGCTCATCTTCAAACACTTGGATCTGCCTCATGGTATCTAGTCCCCAGTCATCACAGCGCTCTGGAACGATCAGAAAAGAAAGGAAAGGCTGGTGAGTCATTTCATCTTAAAGGGCTGCAGAGAACATACCTTCCCCTTAGGACACCCAATCAATTCCAGGAACCCCCTTCTCTGGTCAGGTTTAGTAACCCTTCTGTAATAATTGCATGTCCTATGGGGAGCCTGGGTGGCTCAGTCAGTTAAGCATCTAACTTCAGCTCTGGTCATGATCTCCCAATTGGTGAGTTCGAGCCCCACGTCGGACTATGCACTGACAGTGCAGAGCCTACTTGGGATTCTCTCTCTCTCTCCCTCTCTGCCCCTCCCCCACTTGCATTCTCTCTCTATCTCTCTCTCAAAATAAATAAGCAAACTTTAATAATAATAATAATAATAATAATTGCATGTAATAGAAACCCGTGGTATGAAGAAATTATTTCTCTATCTTCCTTTATCATCTTTTGATTACCTCTTGGATAATGATTTGATCTTATAACTTGATCCTATTGTACCCTATAAGGTATGATGGAGAATCTCACCTGAAAAAGAAATCATGTGCTCTTTCACCCCTGTGGGGACAGAGGAGGTTCTACGGGGAAAACTGTAACTGAAAAGACAACCCTCAAGACTCTCGGTTCTTCCCAGGTCTCCTGATTTAGTGCCTAGATCTGCCCAGGCAAAGGTATCTACATAACAGACTCACAAGCAAACCACATGTGTAATAAATAAAATGAAGTTCACCACTAAAGTTTGTGGTTGTTTGTCAAGGCAACATTTTTGTGGCAGCAGATAACCAAGAGAACAACTAAATTTGTGGCTACTTTAATTTTGATAAAAGCAAAAATTGGAAGCCATGTGACATGCAGAAGAATTTGTAAGCAGTAAACCCTTAAGTAATAGATCTCTGAGAAATTTAACAAACTGGCTTTTCCAAGACTCAACAAATTACTATTATTTATAATCACTATGCTTTTATTTAGAAATACCTTTTAAAATCCAATATACAAAGAAAGAATGGGAAAGATCAAAATGTTGTCCACACCAATCCAAATATGACAGTAATTTTTAAAAATAAAACATTTATCTTACCAGATTCTTGAAATACATTTTCATTAAAGTTAAAAAGTTGCAGAATCAGCTCATTCAGTTTATAGGAAATTACAACTGTAGTTTTTCAGATACATATGTCAGATTGAATACATGCAACCAATTTCACTCCTTTCTGAAACTTCACTGAAACTAAAATAATGTTTCAAGACATAACCCCAAGTAATAGCAAGAATAGGAAAAAAGACAGGAACAACATCAAAATTGACAAGCTGTAATCAGTTCAGCACATTTAAACAGACAAATCCTAAACTGGCACGGAAGGCTGGAGAGCATACCAATGTACAATTCCGAATGCAGAAAAGACCCAGAAGGAACTGTCAGCCCTGAGATAAGGAATCACCAGTGCCATTCACTCAATATTTCCGGGTTCTCTTCTAGGTTGAAGACTCCACTTTTCCACCCCTCTGAAGGAGAGGCCATGTGACTAAATTTGGCCAATATGATGTAGTGAGTGTCACTTGTGTTGATTATTTTAAGGGCTAGAACATATTTTATCATGTTCCCTTTTCGTCTGCCTTGGCAAATAGAAAAGCACTGGGATTGAGCCTCCTTTAACTTGGGTCCCTTGATGTAGATGACATAAAACAAAGGAAAAAAAACCAGAAAGCAGAGAACCATCAATTAAATAAGTCAATGAAAACAGACTTACACCACAAAACTATTTTTTAAACTGGAAAAAGAGAAGATGCTATAAAGAACCAGAGAGTAAGAAAGGAGACAAAAAAAAAAAAAAAAAAAAAAAAAAAAAAAAAAAAAAAAGGTCACTTACAAAAGACCAGGGATCAGAATGGCTTTGATGGCTTTGGAACTTTCAAAAACAAGATTGGAAACTGGAAGATAATGAAGCAATGTATGTGAAGGGGAATTATTTTCAATTTTGAAACTAAACCCAAGGAAACAATCAAGTGTGAAGGTGGCATTTTCAGGCACATCAAGACTCAGTAATTTTACTTCCCATATGCTCTTTATCATGAGGCTTCTGAGGGATTTGTGTTAGTAAAATGAGAGGGAAAAAAAGCAAATTATGGGATAGAGGAAGAAGGGATCCAGTTCAAGACAGAGGGGAAAGGAATCTCCAGAATAACAATGAAGGAGATTCTAGGCACACAGCTATGCAGCAGGGCTTGGTGATGAACCAAGGTAAGTAGAAGGGGATGGAAATCTCCAATTAAAAAAATAATAATAATTGTAACTAATAAATTACCTGATGAAATTAGCGCTGTGGAAAATTATGCTGAAAGGCAACTGTAAAGTATGAAACAGTTATCCAGAAGATCCAAATTAAAGTGAGCATATGAAGGCAAGGCAATTAATAACTTCCAAAAGTAAGAAAGTAAACATAATCATAGTTCATTAATATGTGAAGGCATATTAATTAAATGATTATTGATTCAAATATTGTAGCACATACGTAGAGAAGAATGGGTAAATAGAGGGTACGGCCATTTAAGAGAGAGAAATCTCATTTACTATAATTAAAAAGTGAGGGGCATCTGGGTGGCTCAGTCGGTTAAGCGTCCGACTTCGGCTAAGGTCATGATCTCACAGTTTGTGGGTTTGAGTCCTGTGTCAGGCTCTGTGCTGACTCTCAGATACTCTCAGATCTCATTTACTATAATTAAAAAGTGAGGGGCGCTTAGGTGGCTCAGTCAGTTAAGTGTCCAACTTCGGCTAAGGTCATGATCTCACAGTTTGTGGGTTTGAGACCTGTGTCAGGCTCTGTGCTGACTCTCAGATCCTGGAGCCTGTTTCGGATTCTGTGTCTCCCTCTCTCTCTGCCCTTCCCCTGTCTCTGTTTCTCTCTGTGTCTCAAAAATAAGTGTTTAAAAAAAAAAAGTGAAAAAAAATAATGCCCAGAGTTGGCTACATGAAAAATAACAATAGGCACAAATTGATTAGCAAAATATAGATAGGAAATGCCAGAAGAAATCAATAAAATCCTCGAAGTGGTGGCTTCTGAAGAAAAGAGCTAGCAGATGTGAGGCAACTTTAGGCAGAAAGAGTACAATTATTTTGGTGTAAACCTTTTAATATATTGGCCTTAAAAAAATCTCTGTGTGTGATTTCTCTGAACATAATTAACCTAATAATTAGAAGAAAAAAGGGAAGGAAAGATGGTAGGAAGGAAGGGAGCGCATATCTATCATGCAATACAATTGGCAAAGCCAATCTCCGTGTTTCACCACCCTAATCATATCAACTTTCTGTTAGGACAAAAAAAAAAGTCTTGATTTCACTTTTTAATTCCAAAATTTGTATCAGTTGTGCTTTGGCACGGCAGTCATTCACTTTTGAATTATAAGGTAGAGTTTAAAAGAAAAAGAGAATGACAGGCAGCTGATGGTATCTGGAACGTCACCATACTGTTTGCCACCTGAAGGGAAAAGATGCCACTGCCTTCTGTATTTCATAAAAATATGTTTTATGCTGTTCCTGCAGGCACCTCCCTCAAGAGGTCTTTCTATGTGTCCACATGTGGATGATGGTAGAGGCAAGGCTATCAAATGAAAGTTAACATCCTTCTCGCAACTCTGCTCTCTAATACTCTCAATTCAGATCACCCCAACTTGGGCCAGTAGACAGCAGTTCTCACGCCATGACTGTCATAACAGGAACCCTGGTAAACCAGACAGAAAGAAGAGACCCTTCTGAGGGTTAATGGCACCTTGATTAAAGGAGACTTCCTGACACCAATATTACAAATTGTCACTTTGTTTGGTGCCTGGAGGTCTTTACAGTCCTGGGAATGATGAATAGTAAGATGGATGATAAGTGACAGGTCCATTTTTCTTTTGTAAAAGTAGGAGAATGCAGACTGTGAAAAGGGGGATGAGCAGACCGCGAGTGTGACATCTCAACCGCAAGCATGTACTCAGACCAACCGAGGAGGAAGTAGGACATGGAACTCCGGTGACCACTGGGGCAGATGTGGCAGAGACTGGCTTAATGTTCCTGAACCCTGGTTTCCCTTGGCCCATATGGAAACTACATATCCTTGGCAACTGAATTGGGGCCATTTGGTTTGGTTCTGGCCAATGGATGCAGCTGGAAATGTTTTAACCTGAAACTCCCAGCTTAACCTACGAAGCTTTCTCCTTCCCTCACATGGAGTCCCTGAGGGCCAGAAAATTTTGAATAACATAGTATCACAAGATGGAAGGAGCCTGGATCCCTGCCACTGTTTGGAGCAGAGCTCCTTGGAAATGCCATCTCACTTTCAGGGGGCTGTGATTGAGTGAAGAAATCAACTTCTATTGCGTTCAGCCACTGAGATGTGGGGGCATATTGTTACAGTAACTAGTATTTCCATCTTTCTTACACTAACTAGTATTTCTACCTTAACTAACAAAAGGCAGGATTCTCCTTTTATCGCATAACTTAATACATCAAGAGCAGACACATTTTAAAACAGCTTTTGTTAAAGTCCCTCACATACTAAAATTTAAATGCAGATCAATCACTTAGATTTTTGGCCGATTCCATAGACTTAGAATCTTTTCAATCAATTTAAATGCAATTCATCTTAAAGTGGCAAATAAATCACTATACCTACTAGGTATCTCCCTTACAGATTGTCCCATGGGCCAAGTAAACATATCTATAAAGTGAATCAGCCTCCTTTACAATAGGGACTGAAAAATACACATATCGGCATTCCTAAACATTAGCCAAAAAAAAAAAAAAAAAAGGTATTATTGAGATTTTTCTTTGGGGTGTTTGTCCATTTGAAATTTGTTCTCTGAGTTTTTAAGTTTCCCTCACCAGCCACCCAAGGGTATTTTGTTGGAGCTTTTTAAATTATTCAATGAACAAATAAAAATAAAATCTATGGCAACAGGCTGGAGTGTCATGTAATACCAAATTAATTATATGACTCACTGCAGGCACCAGCTGAAGAAAAGACTGGGGAAAAGGCTGCTATGCAAATATATTTGTCTCTAATAACAGCAAAGGGAATTTAGCAAATTATTGGCAGAGCGAATTACTTTTTTGTTTAAAATGTCCCTTCTTACCCGGTGTGCTCCACAGTGGAAGTCCTCTCTCAACTGGCCCCTCGACATGGGGAGCCACGAAGTCATCATTTCCCTCAGCCAAAGGATTTCTTAAGGCTGAGGCTGGGTGGCACAGAGGACTAATGGAATGTGCAAAGCTTCCCAAAGCCAAGTCACTGGAAAATCCAACCCACGCTCCTGACAGCAATTAGCATTTATATAGCAGGGTATACATTTTAACTAATTAATCTCACAACACCCTCTTGGGCTTTCATGCCCATTCCCACATTACATGCCAGGAAACGGAGACAGAGAGATTAATTGACTTACTTTTGCCTGACTGGTAGCACAAATAAAGGCTTCCTGAACATAGATCTAGGATGCTTGTCCCTAATCTGTGCTCACACATTCAAAGCAAGATATTTCCCACAGGAAAAGCTATTCATATATTTGTATTTATTAAATATTCATTCAGAATCTGCTGGGAGCAAGGCACTGGGCTGGGTGCTGGGTAGAAAGATATGTAGATATAAAAACTTAGGAAGCTCAGGTATAAAAAAGAAAAAGGGAAAGATTTAAATGTTGGACGACTTCAGGTAGAATTACTTTCCATATGTGATTAATCGCCATATGCCACTTAATTGACATATAACCTTGGGCAAATTCTTCCCCTCTCAGACTCAGTTTTTGCATGTGTAACATGCCTACCTTATAGTGTTGAGTGAGGATTAAGGGGCTTGGTAAAATACAAGGAGCTCAGGACATATTGGGCTGAACTTGCATCATAAATCTGAATAGGACCTTGCCTGTCAAGAAGTTGACAATCTTGGAAAAAGAAAGATTAAGTGAAAATACCTGGTGGAATGAACCAACTATTATAATAGGCTTCTAAGTAGGAGTATAGCTATCGTATGATTGCATTATATTATATTAGGTAGGGGAAGCAAATGGTAGTCTTGAGATTGGATTGTGATCAGAAACAATCCTTTTTCATATCCTCAGCTGGAACTCAATATGCTTTAAAAACCGTCCCACCAGTAAATTTCAGTAGTCTTATCTAAGCCTGAGGGCAGAGACTAAGTATAATGAAAAGGCTGGTTTTATAACCCATTCTTATAGCTTTGCTTAATTTTGTTTTTCTAGTGGTATATGTGGCTTCTCAGGAAATATTAGCCGGGGACTGTGGTCTAGGGAGAATCCAAGGTGTGAGTAATGTTGAATGACCTGCACGATGACAAAGAGTAAGTCAACAAGTTGAGTGTGGGCAAGTTTCTGAGGCAAGATAGAGGAGTGCCAGACGCTGGAACATTAGCAGGAGCCCTAATAGAGGAGGCATATGGCACAGAGCACAGAGCACCACAGTTGGGGACAACAGATATTATTTAAAGACAGGCTTTGGCACCTGCATTTATTAATTCATTAAAAAATTACACAGTGAGCATCCTGCCATGGGTCAAGCTCAGGATGCACTGGTGAACAAAACAAAGGTCTCATGGAGCTTACCTCCTAACACAGGGAGACTGACAATCAAATAAGAAAAGTATAGGGGTGCCTGGGTGGCTCAGTCGGTGAAGCGTCCGACTTCAGCTCAGGTCATGATCTTGCGGTTCATGAGTTCAAACCCTGCGTCGGGCTCTGTGCAGACAGCTCAGAGCCTGGAGCCTTCTTCAGATTCTGTGTCTCCCTCCCTCTCTGTCCTTCCCTGCTCCTGCTCATGCTCTGTCTCTCCCTCTTTCTTTCTTTCTTTCTTTCTTTCTTTCTTTCTTTCTTTCTCAAAAATAAACATTAAACAATTTTTTTTAAATAAATAAGAAAAGCACAGAGTATTTTGGAAGGTTAGTCAATGGAACAAAGAAAAACATAAAACCTGGTAAGAGGGATCAGGAATGAGGGAGAGGGAAGAGCGAAGAAGGAGGAATTTACAATTTTAAAGAGGGCAGTCAGGGTGAGTCCCTCAGCCATTACGAACCTCAGCTCCTAAAACCAAAACTTCAAGCTCATACTACAGAGGAGTTATGAAAACTGAATGAGCCTAAGACATAAAGTACAATAGCAACTGTAAAGTTCTATGCACATATTAGTTACAATTAATCTGTGTGCTGCCATTTTCTATGTGACCTTTGGAAAACGATTTTCTCACTCTGGTCTATGGAAGAAACTGCTAGTCATGTCCCACTGACCTTGTCCCCACACTCCCCTTCTTCAAAAGTATGGGAATTTTCATCTGGGCACATAGCCATTCAGAAGAAAGACTACATTTCCCAAGCTTTCCCCTCACTTGGATGTGCTCAAGTGGCAAGTTCTAATCATTGGAATATATTTGAAATTTCATGTGGTAGATTCCAAAAACATTTTTTTCTTTTTATTATTATTATTATTATTATTATTATTATTATTATTATATTTGAGAGAGCATGCACGTGCACACATGAGCAGGGGAAAGGGCAGAGGGAGAGAGAGAGAGAGAGAGAGAGAGAGAGAGAGAGAGAATATTAAGCAGGTTGTATGCTCAGTGTTGAACCCCATGCCCGGCTCGATCTCCCAACCCTGAGATCATGACCTGAGCTGAAATCAAGAGTCGGACACCTAACCGACCGAGCCCCCCAGGTGTCCCCAAAAACATTTCTTGAGAGATACTGGTATGTTCCTAGGCTCCGGCTCCCATCCCATTTCTTCCATCCGGCTGCTTGGAACAGGGACGCTACATCATGGAAGATAAGAATGAAGGGCACACCTAACAGATGGTGGAATGTGCAAGTGAAAGGCATAACGTAAGGTGCTGCCTTACCAGCCCTCAGCATTCTAGCTCTAGATTTTACATAAGAAAGAAACTTTCCCATATCATTGCTATTCAAAGTGTGGTTCACAACCCACCAGCATCATCAGCACCTTGGTAGCTTGTCAGAACTGAAGATCTTTAGGCCCCACCCAGACTAACTGAATTAGAAACTACAGTTTAACAAGATTTTCAGATTATTCCTAAGCACGCTAACATTGGATAAGTATTAGTTTAAACCAGGATTGTTTTGTGTGTCCTTAGTCACAGCTGATCATCATACTGAAGGATAACAATGTCTTATTTAATCTATTAAAGTAGGCAGATTGTTGAATAAATTGTGAGGTTTATCTACCCCATAAGTCTATGTCTCTTTGATTAGTTACGTTTAAAAAATATTTTCTTTTTTGTTCCTCAATGGAAAAAAAAATGCTTAAAATAGCAGGATATTCTTCTAGCAAAGTTCTATAGCAAACAACTGTTTTAAAAAAAATCTACAAACTACATTTCCTAGAATATGATGTAAGTAGAAAAATATTATTAAAAGAGGTATTTTTTTTTAATCCAGGGGAGAGCTACCCAAACAAAGGTCTAGAAAATGTTTCTGAAGTTCTGTGGTTATCAACTAAGCTTTGAAAAGAAGAGAGAGAAGTGAGGGGTGGGGGAGGAAGAGCCGGAGAGGCTGTGAGCATCCATCAGAAATCCTCATGTCGCTTGTACTGTTCAACAACACTGAGCTAATAACTCGGCAGATGGTTTTCCTGGACCAGATAATTAGACATACCTTACTCCCACCAAAAAAGGGAGTTTTCTTGATTGAGTAATTTGAAGAAAATAAGAAATAGTCCTGAGCAGATGAGAAGATTTGTGAGATAAAGAAAGCATGCCAAATTCAGAAAGCTGGTTGATGGGGGCAGGGGGTGGGGGATCCGCATGCGACAGCCTCAATTTTGCAGATGTCGTTAGAGCTTGCTCCTAGGACAAGTTTTATTCCCGATTGTGTGCTGCTCCTTCCTATAGCACCAGACTTTCATCTTTACCCTGCCCTAAAGACTGTTACTTTATATCAATTAAAAGAGGTGGGTCTGGCCAGTTCTTTTACAAAATGTGGAGCAAATAATTACCAGGCAAAGACGAAAACAAAGAAAATAACATAAAGGAAGAGGTAAAAGAGGAAAATGAACCCTCACCGATGAAAACATCCAAACCCATGAAGTTTAAAGCCAGAACATATACCATTGTCACTGATACTTAAAGTTACGAAATCACATTATCTAAAAGATGACTGAGAGTTGGGGTTTTTCAGAGCCTAATTATCATCACGGAGCCAGTACACCAGGCTCTCTGAACAGTATGGTTTTCATTCCGTCTCTGTCATGTGGAGGTTCCTTTCTGACTTTCTGAACATGAGTGCCACGTCCTACAAAGTTTCCCTCGTGGCAGAGGATGTGAGGAAAAACCCCGGGGTCTCCATCTCCAGAGAATTTTACAGTCCCTAGGTCTAGAAGAGCGGCTGAAGGTCTGCAGGCTCTTTCTTGGTCTCCATGAAGTCAGATCACAACTGGTTTTTGGAGCTCCAACAAAAGGATGCTTAATCATCATGTGTTAATGTCCAAGTAGGGTCCAACAGACCCCCTGCCTGCTGCTGTGCATAATCAAGAAGAACACGGAATGGCATCATCTAATAGCCACCTACAAAAGGCTCTGTTTCTCCCATCAAAGTTGCAGCAGGGGTTAGCAGGCTAAAGAATGGATTCTGGGTGTGCTGCCTCTGTACCATGGTTCCATTATTTTCTTTAAAAAAAAATTCTTGTAATGAGCATCCTCATGTAGCTGAAGGGAATGATTTTCTTTGCAGGGCTGTTGTGACCATACATAAACTGGCTTATGTCAAGTGTGGCACAGCACACTGGAGAAACTCTAAGCAGTCATTATCTGGTTTCTATGTTTTTTTTTTTATCCCCAAGAAATCTTTTCTAATCTGTGATTAAGATGTAAAGATCCAATTACCATTCTCATATAATAATCAAGCAGCCTTCACTCTCTATTTTCATTATTACATAATATTTATTCAGGGTCCTATGAGTGCCAGCGGCTATAAACAAAATGCAGGGAAAAACATGATCTCTGCCTTCAGATTTCTATTCAAGAACCAGGTTGTCAGCATTAGAAGTAAAGGTATTTCACACTCTATCATAGAATCCCAGAACATAAGGATTTTAGGTCTGCTTGTAGCCTCCAGTGTTGGTAGAATAGCTGGTAATACCCCATACCACAGATGAGTGAATGAAGCTAAGAGAGAATAAAAACAGGTCTGAGCCAACAATTGATGATAGAGGTGTGAAGGGGCCAAACCATGTCTCCTATATCCCGAAACAACTTTCCCTCTGGCGTATACGGTACCTAGTCTCTGGAGTCTGACAATCCTAGTTCAAATTCTTGTTCTGTCACTTCCTAGCCATATGAGTACCCACAAGCAAATTAAATATCCTATATGCCAAAGCAGGCTAATCTGAAGATTAAATGGGACAACACCTTTAAAGTATTTAGCAGAGAGCTGTTCAGTGGTCCTATTATTTATACTGCATTCTTCTCTGAATTCCACGCTGAGTATGGCCAATTTCAAACTGAATATGGCCCAACAAATGTTGTTAACATTTAAACTATGGGGACTTGCCCCTAACAAAGTGTTTGAGGGCATTAGACTGCAAGGCAGTTTAAAAAACATTCAGAATAACACTTTCATTTTACAAACAGGGCAACTAAGCCCAGAGAGCTAACTTGATAAATGGCACTGAGCTCACGAGTGGCAAGCACGGAATCGCTTCTTTTTGATCCAAATGTCATTTCCTTTCTCTTACATCATCCGGGTAAAATAGATATTCCTAAGACATATCTCCAGAAACACTCCTAGTTGGTACTGGGGACGTAAGCAGTACAATATTATATTCCTCTTCCAAATAGAGGATGAAATAGGCAAAATAGCAAACCTCAGAATAGTGGAACAAATAGCATTAACAATGGACTGCAGATGATAACTTTGCGTGCATTCTATGTGATCAAGCCACACAACTATTCTTTTCCTCCCACTCATACTATAGGTAAAGACACTGGTATGTGGATCTTGTCTTTGAGGCTGAAAACAAAGTAGGTGGTAATGCGGACCATACTTGGGGCACCTGGAAAGAAGGATCCTGTTTCCTCATATGTAATAATGCATGAAGCAAAATACAATGCTAATGAAAGTACCTACCACATAAAATGGTTGACAGGGGTAAAAAAAGGTCATACACAAAAATACCATAGGCTCAGGTGCACAGTATGAACCTAATAATTTTTAGCTACGATTATGTTGATTTTCATAGATGAGGGAATTAAGACCTAGAAAGATAGCAGGGAAAACAAATTATTGCGTGTATTGGCTTGTGAGTTTTTACTGCACTTTACCAGAGCCAGAGAAAGAAAACACAAAATTAAGACTTGGATCCTAAAATGTAGAAAGCAGGCTAAGCATGGACTGACTTCTTAAATTAGTGTAGATAACTCAAGCAGTCACTTTCCCACTCAACAGTGAGGTGGAAATTTAAAGGCCCTCTAGGTACTCTGGGGCACATGGGTGGCTCAGTCAGTTAAGCATCAGACTTCAGCTCAGGTCATGATCTCATGGTTCGTGAGTTAGAGCCCCATGTCGGGTTCTGTGCTGGCAGCTCAGAGCCTGGAGCCCGCTTCGGATTCTGTGTTTTCCTCTCTCTCTGCCCCTACCCCACTCGTGTTCTGTCTCTATCTCTCAAAAATGAATAAACCTTAAAAAAATTGTTTTAAAGGCCCTCTAGGTACTCAACTGGTCTCCGTGCCCTCCATCTCTACATCAGAAATCCCAACAAAGGTTCAAGGAGACTTGTTCAGTGAAAGTACATCAATGGCCTTGAACTCTCAATTAGGAGCTATCTGATTCCTCCACCTCAAGACTTGCAGCCATATTCTACACACAACCACAAAGCCAAAGGAAAGAACATCTTGCAAGCAACCTCCCCAGCAATTTCTCAGGAAATTTCCTGGAGTAAAAGGGCATTTGAGATCTTCATCACCTGCCAGGATGAGACACAGGCTACAATCCTGCCACTGCATTTAAGAGAGGCATCACCTGTGAAATGCCAGTGCAGTCTCATTCAATTTTAATAATGTGTCAAGTATGTAGATTTTTCTTGAAGGCTGGTCGTGACAAGCAGAAGACAAAAGATTCTGAGAGAAAATCAGGTGAAGCAAACATCAGAAGCTGAGAGCATAAGCAGTGGGGATTGGGGAAACGTCTGGCTGTGAATGATGAGGGGGTGGTGGGAAGGATTCATGAGGGAGGAGTTCAGAGTGGCTGGGTCTTCAGTGGCTCTTTGGCTAGAGAACAGTGTCAGCTCCCAAGAGGAGGAGCAGATCTTGGGAAGATAAAAGCCAAGATACAATCATGGTCCACCTTTCTAAATATTTAAGTCACTTACAATCCACTATGCAACTTAGAAAACCACCACACATTGGAGTAGGAAGGGATCCTTCTGAATCACCCAGGATGACACATTATACAGATTAGGCTCTGAGCCCAGAGTGGTGACAGAGTGCCTGAGTGAAAGACTGGTTAGTAACAGAGGCAAGATGAAACATTCCAGGTCCTAGTTATTTGCCCCATATCACGTTATCTTTTGCCTATAAAACCAACTACGAAAGAGTTCACACTGCACTTAAATCAATCAGTCTTTGCTTGTCTTTTCTCCCTGGATGTCAGAGGTTGAATTTTTATACCTATATCTATGTTCAGTTTGTTTGTTTGTTTGTTTGTTTTTAAGTCTAGTTGACATACAATGTTACAATAGTTTCAGGTGTACAACATAGTGATTCAACAACTCTATACATTTCACCATGCTCACCACAAATGTAGCCACCACCTGCTCCCATACACTCCTATGACCCTACATTCAGCTCTTGACTCGCTGTAGTCTTAAGGTTGAGGACATTTGCCTCTAACATATATAGTGCTGAAGAGAAAGCGGAAACCACAAACCAAATTTTCTGAACTCCAGAGCTCTTAAAACTTAGGGAGCAAAACAGGAGAAGGAACGTTTCATATATGACGTAAAAGCAGTTTAACTCCAGAGAAATCAAAATGTAGAATCTCTCCTATAATATCCTTCTTATTGTTAACCCCCTTTCTCATGACACACATGTTCCCTCGCCACACACATACACCAGTGGTCTGCCACTGAAAAGCAGCAATATAATTACTATACGTTAGAAAAACAAAAATAACATAAATTGGTACAGGATCAGGAAAAGGATCTGCTGTCATTGCCAAGAGGGCTTTTAGGTGCTTAATGGTACAAGTAAAGCTGTCGTGGTATATATATCTCAGCGGGTATGTGTTCATCCAGGTATAAATCCCAAAGCAAAACTGTCCGGTCCAGAAGGTTCATCTCTGGGCATTTTCAGTCTCCCAATGCTATAGTTCTCTACCTCATGGAGAAACTGATTATGAAGGTGGTTGATTAGAAACACAACATCTTGTTTCCATACTCTTAGAGGCAGGAAAATGTGTCAAACTCATCACTTAGGAATCATTGTTTTCTTCCCCCTACCACATCTCATCCAAGATTACAAATCCATGATTGTTAACAGAATCCACAATAATTTATGTTTTACATGGCAATTTCAGACACATTATATCCTTTGATCACACAATGAGGCGTTGTCGCCCTGTTTTGGAGTTTGGAAAGAGAGGCTCAGGACTGACTTGGAAAACTCATGGTACTGGTGGGCAGAGTTTTCTGAGTCCAGAACCAATGACCCTCCCAGAGCCAGTCCTTTCTCCATTAACCCTCTCAGGCTCTCTTGTATCATGCTCAGTCCTTTGATTTCCAGTTTAAAGACTTTATACATAATTTCTTCCCTCAATTCTTCCCACTCAGATTCTTTATGTTAAGAAACATCTCAAACTATGTTTTTTCCTTCTGTCTTAAAAAAACCTTTTTTTGTTTATTCATTTTTGAGACAGAGAGAGAGTGAGCAGGGGAGGGGCAGAAAGAGGGAGACACAGAATCCAAAGTAGGCTCCAGGCTCCGAGCTGTCAGCACAGAGCGCAACATGGGGCTCGAACTCATGAACCAGGAGATCATGACCTGAGCCAAAGTCAGAGTCTTAACTGACTGAGCCACCCTGGTGCCCGCTTTCCTTCTGTCTTCTAGCCAACTAGCTACTGAACCTTTGTTTGAATATAGGAATGCAGTCTCAGACAGATATATTTAAATTTCCTTGACACTAAATATATAGTTCCTGAGGTACCTTTTGTAGTGTTCTCTATAGAGAATAACAACATAGGGTTGGGGCACCTGATTTCTTATCCTAACTCTGTCAGTGTGACCACCACCATCATTATTATTATAACTACCACAACCAACTAATAGTGAATGCTTCCCATATGCCAGCTATTAAGTGATTTACTTTTGCTATCTCTTTTAATTCTCCTAACCATTCTTTCAGATAACTTTATTATTGCCCCCACTTAATAAATGCATGAGTCTTAGGTAAGTTAAAAAACATCCACATGATTACACATAGTTAATTAATTAAACAAGGAGGCCATTAGACTCAGGTGGTTTTAATGCCTTAGCAGCCTACCTAAGCAAACCAAAGCCTAAGCCTGTAATGCCTCAAGGTCAAAAAATCAAAACCCAAGGCAACTGATTACAAACAGCCAACTAGACTTTATCAGGTAATGCAACTACTTAAGCTATAGTCAAATGAACAGTTCTCTTCTTTGCTTCCACCTCTTCTCTAGAAAAGTCTTGCCCCCACTTCCCATTGTTGAAGTGCTCCCAATGACTTCCAGTTTGGTACTGCCTAATTCAAATCGATTTTTTGCTCAAATAAACTCTTAAAATTTTTAATATGCCTCAGTTTATCTTTTAGCGATAGTAAGTTTGTGACAGAGGATTCTAACACAGACCTGCCTCATTCCAGACCTTAAAATTTAACCCTGACTGTGGCCAAATAACTTCCCTTTTCTTGCATCCAGCTTTCTCATGTATAATATGTAAGAAGGTAACACTGGATGAGCTCTGATTCCTTCCACCTCTACAATATGATGGGTTTACAATCAAGACTAACTTCAAGAGTGTTTTCTAGCTGAATCTTAAAAACGTAAAATCAAGCCAGTTTTTCAGGGAAAAGAGTGGAGTTGGGGTGCTAGTTAATATAGAGTGGAACAAACTGGGTCTTTTTAATGAGGAGCATAAAATCCTTGATTAGTGGTTCCCAGCATCAGAAGGCACACGTCACAGCCAAGAGGCAACCGGCCAGATCACATCTGTCTGAATTAGAGTGTCATTATGTAGTCATGTTTCCAATGGAGACAATGAAGCTATCTTCAATGCTCAACTTCTCCTCACAACACCCCCTTTTAAAAAGCAGAGAAGTCAGAAATGTCAGCTTGTCCTCGAAGGCAGCTCCCTCAGGCATTAGCTGCCTCTGTCTTATTAAGTATAGTCAGGCATGACTCAGCTCCTCCATCAACTGTCTGTGAAGGAGAACATTTCACGCTGGTAGAAAATCACCTTAAGCAGAAATATAGAAGGCATTTAAGGTACACAATTAGAGCTGCATTGCTTATTACTCAAAATCAAATCATCCTTTTCTTATCCTAGACAGGAGAGCATAATCGCAGCCAATAGGGAAACAAAACTGCATTCGCTTAGAGCACATACGATCACCCTGTTCACCTCTGGTTACAACTATCAGCCACTCAGACACCTCTTCTGTCTGGGTTAGAAAGAAAGGTGAACCGTGGGTTATGGCATGTCCTTCAATCAATAAACCCGCAGTGAAAACCTAATACATGCAACAGTTTATAATATGCAGGTTCCAACGTGGGGATAAAGACACAAGGAAGACATGGTCTCTCATCTCAAAGATCTCACTAGCTAGAGAGGAAGCGCAGACAATCACAATGCCAGCAAAATGAAGTAAATGTTCAAACAAAAAAGATACAGCATGTCATAAGAGGGCAGAAGGAATCCTTATCTCTGACGGTGAGAGGTGGGAAGTTCAACGAAACCACAGGAGAGATGGCATATGAATTAAGCCTGAAAACCGAATAGACGATGCAGTGACAGATTCGAGGGGAGGGGTCCACGCTGATGGAACATGGTGAGCAAAGGCCTAGAGCGTGCGGGAACTGTGATGAGTCCGTCAGTCAACTGAGTGGGGGGTGTGGCAGCAGAGCCCAAGAATGGAAGACCATGGTTCTACAGGGTAAGAAGTTCATACTTTATCTTGCAGGAACTGGGAGTCACTGATGCTTCTGGAAGAATGAAGTGACACATATTAATTACAACTATGGTGGAGATAAAGACTGGATTGGGAAATACATGTTTGTGCCCTGAGACTCTCTGATGGGTCATACACATGTGCAATTCCACATGAATCAAGAATGGAATTTCCCTATCTACTTGTCATCTCAGCTTTTCCTTGTACACACCACAAATGAAGACAGAAGAGACCATTACAGCAATGGGGAAGGAGGGAGTGGGTAGGCAGTGAAGCTGATCGCTTCTGAGGTGGTCCTTTTGCTCTACAGTTGCTGGAGGGGAGGACTGTGAGTTATCGATGTGAGAGAGACATTACTGTTCCTTCTCCATCTCCCAACCCCCGTCATCGCCACTGATAATACATGGGGCTGTAGAGGGGGCAACAGTTTTATTAGAGTTCCTAAAATTTAATTATCCAGAACCTTTACTGTGTCTCTCTTGAGGCTGTCTGCAAATTATTTTAATAACCAGAAACCTCAATGAATGGCAGTGCTCTATATCGCAGCATACTGTCTATATATCACTTATGGCACGTAGAACACCATTCCATGGGTACAGATGTTTCAAGGCCTGGATCCTCCTTCTATCTACCTAAGAGCTCCTTGTTAACAGGAAAACTGTCCTTTTCATCGTCATGACCCCACTATGCTTGAAAAAACCAAAAAGCTCTTAAACATTCTAAGCAGAGAAGAAAACAGTGGCAGATCCACTGGAAAAAGGACTTTAAAATTACTAAAAAAATTAAAGGTTAGCAGAGATAAGGCACACATGAGAAGAAAATATTTTAAAATTACACATCTGATAAAGGACTTACATGCGGGACATATAAAAAACTCAAAATTCAGCAAGAAAGCAATTTAAAAAGGGACAAAAGATTTCAATAGGCATTTTATCAAAGAAGATATACAGATGGCAAATAAGCCCATGAACACATAGCCCAAATCATAGTCATTAGTTGCCAATTAAAAATCACATAAGATACTACTCCATACTTCTTAGAATGGCTAATATTTAAAAAATGGAAAATACCAAGTTTGGGGGAGAATATGCAGCTGTTGAAACTCTCATTCATAGCTGATGGGAATGCATAATGAAGTACAATCGCTTTGGAAAACAAGTAACATTTTCCTCTTAAGTTACACATAACACTTACAGTAGGATCCAGCAATATTAGTTCTAGATATTTACCCAAGAGAAATGAAAATTCATGTTCAGACCCAGATTGTTATGACAGTCTTAAGCATGATTGTCAAAACCCTGAAGCACCCAAATGAACATCAGCTAGCGGATGAATAAACAAACTGTGGTATGTCTATAAAATGGAATACGACCCAGCAACAAGAAACGGACTTCTGATACACTAGACAATATGAGCACATCTCAAGTACATTATACTTAGTGAAAGAAGTCCAATATCATATGATTCCATCTAAATGACATTCTGGATAAGGCATAATTATAGGCACATAAAACAGATCAGTGATTGCTAGGGGCTTGGGTCAGGAAAGGTTGGCCGTACAGTAGAAGCATGAGAGAAATTTGGGGGCATAATGGAACTTTGTTGCCCCTGAAATGCAGCAGCTTTCATGTGGCTGTATGCATTTGCTAAAATTCAGAGACTCCATACACCAAAACCTGATTGATACTATATGAAAATAAAACAGTAAATAAAAATACATAAATTCCAAAAGGCCAAAAGTTGTGTGTGGAATAAAAATGGATCTAAATAATTCCAGGCTCTTCATTAGAGATTTGGCTTTATTTGCAACAACTGGCAGGGAGAGACATTTGGCTATAGACTCATTCTGCACTGCCTGTTCCCAACCATATCTGAGAAGTCAAATCCTCCAAGACCCAACTTGGTCACTACTGCTCTAGATATGGCTGGCTCTCTCTTGTGACACTGACTACTTTCCTCCTTGCATAACTGTTATTTACGTTTGTGGCTGATCTCCGGCTAGATTGTGAGCTCAAAGACAGGGCTTGGATCCTGACTAGCCAACATAATGTTGAGCACACAGAGTTTGGCAGATATTTGTTTCAAATTGGGTGCGATGAGGAAGCTTACTATAAAAGCAAAGATCAATAACTGAATAGGGATAAAAGTCTACACTTCCTCAGAACTTCCTGATACACACGTTATGCTTTCCCATACAAATCATCTCATAGATGATGTAAGGACTGGCATTTCAGCCAATTATCACATCCATTCCTTCATTCACTGAGTTTTTATTGAACGCTTAGTAAGTGCAAAGCCTTATGCCAGCTACTAAAGATAGAGAGGTGAATAAACCTGTGTCTGTCCCCATGAAACTTTAATTTCAGGGAAGATGACAGATATTAAATAAAGAATTAACTCAGTAATTAAGTAAATATTTACATAATTAAGAACTTAGATGGGATCATAGCAGGTACAAAGAAAAAGAAGTACAGAGTGATGTGAAAGAATATATAACAGGGAGATATATGTCTGAGCCCAAGTGCTTGGAGGAAAAAGGGGATGTTCTCTGAAGAACCGACTTTTGCACCGAGCACTGTAGAATAAAGACAAGAGGAACAAAGTTGAGGGGAGAGTGTGTGGTAGACTTAGAGTAGAAAGGAAACACTCTGTGTGAATGTCTGAGAGTATCTCAGGAAGCTTCATTGCCAGGGTCAGGAAGATAGAACACAAGGAGGTTGAATCAATGAGTATAGATCCAAATATATAAGGCCATGTAGGCCACCGTAAGGAATTGAAATTTTATCCTCAGAATAACGGGAAATACTTTCGAGATTTTCATCAGAGGAAGATTATTTAATTTAACATTTTAAGTAGGTAACACTGGTTGCCATGTGAAGAATGGGCTATAGGGAGCAAGAGTGGAAGAGGAATGGCCAGTTGTGAAGCTACTGCAGAAAAGTCAAGAGTGAGATGGTATGGTTTAGGCTAGGATGATAGCTAAAGAGTAGACAGAGTCACATGAAAGAACAGCTAAGATGGACTGATAAGAAGTGCAGAAAAAAACAAAAACAAACAAACAAACAAACAAACAACAACAACAACAAAACACACACTACAAAACAGTTAACTTGGTCCAGAGACTCTCGAACCTCAAACTTGCAGTATCAGTTATGGAATCCTTGAGGGCTAGACTCAGAAGGAACTAGACAATTTTACAGATGAGGAAACACAGATTTAGAAACATAGATTCAAACACAAGGTCATCCAGAAAAGTATCAACAGAGCTGAACCACAATATCAAGCAATTTTATGTTGCTTGTGTTATTCTTATTTATACTTTTTAAAGTCCAAATTCAACTTCTGCTTTATTCTGAGGAGAAATCAGCATACATTATTCTTCATTTTTAAAGAAAGCACAGTAATGGTGCCATCCATGGGCCATGATCAATTGTAGAGACCCCCAAGACATTTAAATATAATGGCTCATCAAAATGTCAAAATATTATAAATACTTGCTCAATGAATGAATAAATTTTCTTTTGCAATTATATTAAAAAATACAATTCAAGGGATACAGGAGTGCTGATGCATAGGGGCACTTGTACCCCAATGTTTATAGCAGCACTTTCAACAACAGCCAAATTATGGAAACAGCCAAATGTCCATCAACTGATGAATGGATAAAAAAGTCGTGGTTTATATATACAATGGAATACTACTTGGCAATGAGAAAGAATGAAATATGGCCTTTTTTAGCAACGTGGATGGAACTAGAGAGTGTTATGCTAAGTGAAATAAGTCATACAGAGAAATACAGATACCATATGTTTTCAGTCTTATGTGGATCTTGAGAAACTTAACAAAAGACCATGGGGGAGGGGAAGGGGGAAAAAAGTTACAGAGAGGGAAGGAAGGAGGCAAACCATAAGAGACTCTTAAAAACTGAGAATAAACTGAGGGTTGATGGGGGGTGGGAAGGAGGGGAAAGGGGGTGATGGAGGGCACCTGTTGGGATGAGCACTGGGTGTTGTATGGAAGCCAATTTGACAATAAATTTCATATTAAAAAAATACAATTCAAAAACAATACAAATATCGACTGACTTAGAGTCATCAAAGTCAAAATAAGTGGCAAAGAATCATGGGAGCATAGACAAATTTTCAAGCAACTGGTTTTGAAGAATATGCTACTACTTGCCTTTGAATTCTTAGAAGATTGATAAGTAAATAACCATCTGGAGAAAAGATAACCCTCTGGGCAAGGATTTAATTGCGTTTGGAAATGTGTATTCTTGTGGGCAAACACCCACCTTCAAATGCAAAAATCTCAATCCTAATCTCATAATACAGAGAACAAATTGGTGCTTACCCATATGCCCAGTGAGTATTGTCATTTTTCGAGCTCATTCAGCTGAATCTCTCTGCTTACTTACTTGCTTTTGCTGATTACAGAAAAACTTTGAAATATGTTATCTCACTGGATCTCCATAACAACTTTGTGATATTATCATCTTCATTTTATAAATAAGGACAGAGAGTCACATGAAGCCAAGATTTGACATGAGTACAGAATTTTTTTTTTTTCTCTGCATTATATATTGTGAATAATTCAGGGCATTTTCTGACCCAGGCCATTTTCTGAGCTCCCATAGCACTGGGATTTAAATTCATTACACTAACAAAAAAGAAAATACTCAGATGCTCCTCTCCCGGACAGAGAGTAATGGCTGAGTCTAGGGAAGACCTCTGATTTCACCATGATCTTTTTTGATGTAATGTGTTTTATCTTAAGGACCATTCTCAAAGTGGCAGCGGTATCGAACCCAACCTGAGATTCACCTTCTATTCAATACTTCAAAAAGGCAATTATGATGGAAGACAGTTTGGCAGTTTTTCAAAAATGTTAAACATAGAATTACCGTATGACTCAGCAATTCCCCTCTTAGGTATACACTCCAGAGAAATGAGAACAATCCATACAAAAATCTGTACACATATGTTCACAGTATTATTGATGTGACACAAAAATGGAAACAATCTAAATGTCCATGAATGATGAATGGACAAATAATGGAGTGTTCTTCATCAGTAAAAAGTAATGAAGTGCCAATACGTGCTGCCACATGGATGTATCTTGAAAACTTAAGTGAAAACATTATGCCAAGCCAGTTATAAAAATCCACATATAATTCCATTTCTATGAAATGCCCAGAGTAGGCAAATCTATAGAGACAGGAAGGAGACTAGTGTTTGCCTAAAGCTGAGAGAAATGAGGAGAAGGAATGGGGATTGGCAGCTAGAGCATACAGAGTTTATTTTTTGGGTGATGAATATGTTCTTAACTTAGGCTTAGGATGTCATGATGGCAAGGCTAACATGATTAGTTTCTACTGCTTTCAACATGTGGAGTCTTTAGAAAAAAATATAAAATAAATGATGTCCTTAGTAGTGAAAGGGTTGGGGTCCCCTAGGTCTGCAAGGTAAAATAATAATGGGCTTGGGACTAGAAGACAAGGGCTTGAGTCCTGGTTCTTTTACCTACTATCCGTATGGCTATGGTTAAGTCACCCAACCTCTCCAAGTCTCTGCTTCTTATCTGTGAAGTGAAAATATGATACACTTCTGATGATCAATAATGCAGGCATTTTAAAACTATAAAACACTATATAATTGCATCTACCACTCTAAAAATTAGTTGCTATAATGATAATGTGAACTGTATCTGGCACACATTGTAAGCCTAAAATTACCTATGTTTATTGCATGGAGAAAGGAAGGAATGCTGACAGATGAAGGAAAGCACACTCATTTGTCGAACACATGTATCATCATGCCCACAGATGTTGAAATATTGACAGCTGGCTGAGTACACTCTGTGGTACTGATATCTTAAAAAACAAAAACAGAAAACTGCCTGTAATCAACAGAAATGTTTAAGTGAGCTGATGAATGAAATAAGAATTAGGGTACACAGATATTTGGGGGGCTATTTAGCATAAGCAAACGTTGTGAAGCAGAGAACTGGGAACTCAATTGATTTCAACTTCCAACAATTTGGGTGGCTAAATATTTACTTTCTTGAAATTACACATCTAACACAAATATCAGTCATAGCTAGAATGCAGGAAATTTAACAGTAGTATCTCTTTTGCCTTACCAATCTCCAAACTCGGTAGTGTACCAAGGTCATTTTATGAATACTGAAATCATCCCTGTGCTAGGGAAGTTATTAACAACCCAGTCTACAGATAGAAACAGAGCTCATTAACCAAAGGTACCTTGCAATTGCTCCTTGCTTACCATCCTGAGGACTCCAATGGCTTAGGCCTTCATTCTTTCTTCCAAGAATTAAGATACTTTCTTTCTAATTATTGGGTTGGAATATATTCAGATGATACATAAAATTATTTGAAAAGAGGGTAAATGAATTCAAACATAATTCCACTTTCTAAAGATAATCACTGTTAAGATTTCAGTATGTTCTACCAAGGGTTTTCTATATGTACACACACACATACATACACACACCTGCACACACCAGTGTGTGGCAAACGAGCTGGGGAGTAGGAGGGGCCTGCTCTGTACAGTCTGTTTATCAGTTTCCATGGAGCGAAACTCTAAACCAACAGTTTACCTAAGGGCTCATAAAATTCCTGAAAACTGAACAAGTAGCTCTCATAAGCCAGCTGGTGAGAGCTGGCACCAAAAAACAAATGCCACAGTTTATAAGTTTGCAGACTAGTCCGGCTGTAAGGTACCTGGTTGTTGTTGTTGTTGTTGTTGTTTTTTAAGATGCATTTATTTTTGACAGAGAGAGAGAGAGAGAGAGAGAGAGAGAGAGAGAGAGAGAGAGCAAACGGGGGAGGGGAAGAGAGAGGGAGACACAGAATCCAAAGCAGGTTCCAGGCTCTGAGCTGTCAGCACAGAGGTCGACATGGGGCTCGAACTCACAAACAGTGAGATCATGACCTGAGCCGGAGTCTGTTGCTAAACCGACTGAGCCACCCAGGAGCCCCTGCATGGTATCTGTTTTTAAACAGAAGTATCTATTATTTAAAAAAAAATAATGTTTATTTATTTTTGAGAGAGAGAGAGAGAGAGCGTGCAAGGGAAGGACAGAGAGAGAGGGAGACACAGAATCTGAAACAGGCTCCAGGCTCTGAGCTGTCAGCACAGAGACTGACATAGGGCTCGAACTCAGGAACCACAAGATAATGACCTGAGCCAAAACCAAGAGTCAGATGCTTAACCCAGTGAGCCACCCAGGCACCCCCAGAAATATCTATTATAAACTAAGCTCCGTATCAACAAATGCAAAATTATACTTTTAATGTTTCAATTGTATCCCCATGTTACTGATATAACACATTATTTAAGCATCTTTTACCACTGGATATTTTTGCAAAGTTTCCAATATTACCTATTTTAACAGTTGTATGAAAAACAAAGTTGTGACTACATCTTGATACACTTCTCTGATTATTTCCTTAGGCTATATGCGTAGAGGCTCATTACTAGGTCAAAGGGAGGCACTGTAGTATCTTTGAAACAAATAGCTCCAGTGCCCTCCACAAAGCCTGTTCCAAGAACACTCTGGCCCACAGGGTATATTAACACCACATCTGGCATCTGGTTGTTAGACCACCATATCCTGGCCATTGCTGGGTGGGATTTGTTCTCTTCAATCATTGCCAAAGTAATGGGTCAAGAATGGTTGGTTCAATTTGCATCTATCTTCTTACTTATGAACTTGATCCTTTCAACTATGATCAATTTAGTTTTATCTTTTTTGAACTGCCTGAAATGCAAGTTAAATATTTTTGAGTGTTCATACAAGAGTTTCTTAATGACATCAACCCTTTGCCATATTCTATATTTTCCAGTTTTTCATTCGCCCTTTAACTTATAATGCCAATGTTTATGTAGTCAAATATAGCAAACCTTGAACGGCCCCTACCTTTGATGATATAGCTGGAAAGGTATCCTCTACCACAACATTATGAAAAAGTTTGCATATATTTTCTTCTAGTACTTTTTAGGATTTAATTTATTTGTTACCTTTAAATATTTCATTCAACTGAGATTTTTTTGGCGGGGGCGGGAGGGGGGGAGGCAAAAGGTAAGAATGTAACTTTATATTAAAGAAAGTATCCAAACGTTCTAGCACCTAAATATATCTTTTCTCACTAACTCTGGATGCTACCTTGGGCAGCTGCCAGCTGTAGAGCTGGCTTCGTTTCTTTTCTGGATTCCCGGTTTCACTTCAATCTTGTCCTCTGAGGATTTCTTACCAACTCAGCAATTCATTTTAAAAGACATTTATTTTTAAATGCAGCATTTCTGGTTGCCTCACAGCAGAAGGGTTGTTTAGGAGACCTTGTCCACCATACGGGAGAAGCTGAAATCTTCTCCAATCTATTTCCCGCATAGCAGCTAACATGACCATGTAAAAACTAGATAATGTCAGGAACCAGCTCAAACCCTGTCAATGACTTTCTGTTGCAGTGAAGGGAAATGTGACAACACCCTTAATATGCGCTGGATCCTGCCCACCTCGCTCTCCCCCTAGTTCTTGCAACTAGAGCAACACTGGCAGCATGATCCTCACAGCTGAGGGTCTCCACACAGGCCATCCCGTTGCCTTCCCTTTGCTTTGTATAGGTGGTTCTTTCTTATCCTTCAGTTCTCAAGAGAACATCATCCATTTGAGTAGAAAACCCTGTCAATGACTTTCTGTTGCAGTGAAGGGAAATGTGACAACACCCTTAATATGCGCTGGATCCTGCCCACCTCGCTCTCCCCCTAGTTCTTGCAACTAGAGCAACACTGGCAGCATGATCCTCACAGCTGAGGGTCTCCACACAGGCCATCCCGTTGCCTTCCCTTTGCTTTGTATAGGTGGTTCTTTCTTATCCTTCAGTTCTCAAGAGAACGTCATCCATTTGAGTAGATGCTCCCTAGCCACCTGACAAATGGAGCACCGTCTGATTTCTTTTCATCAATGTAACGACCTGTAGGTAATTTTCACAGAACTGTCTTTTAAAATGTGTTTATTTACTTACTTTCTTCTGTCCCATGCTCTTCCGAAGACTATAAGCTTCATGGGAGCACAGATCATTTCTGTCTTATTTACAAATAAATTACAGGAAAGCCCAGCGTCTAGCATACATCCATACACTATGAATGAATGATTACAAAGTGTCTTACTCATCTTTACATTCCCTGTGGTAACAAAGTTTTGCACATAACAGATGCCCAGGAAACATCAACTGAGCTAGGTTTCACATCTCATCATGGAGAACCAGTTTTCCTAAATGTAGAGGTTATACAGACCTCTGACGTGTTCCTTTTAAATCACAAAGGTACATTCTCAAAATAAAAGGGGAATACTTACCATCCTTCTGTGATTAAAGTATTGCATACTTTAAAACAGATAACTAATCTATGGAAAACACTGATTTCCCTGAGACTGAAGGGGATTTGTGCATTAAACCTGAAAAACTTTTCAGGTGCTCACTTCTGGAGAGTTTGCGGGGAGTGAAATAACATATCTATGTATGGATTGGTGATAATGCTGCCAGCCAATCTTTTGTGCACTTGCTGGACCCAGGTGAGTGTTACTCTGGCTATTTTGTTGCCACATACACCTACATACAAACATATACACATACACAAAGGTGACAGTTTCTGAAAAAGATAAAACATTCCAGCTCCATCAGGAATAAAATGGAACTTGGAGTGAAACCATCATCAAATTTCAAAATTCACACCCAATCACTGCCAAAGTCTAGCAGGGAAAAAAAAAAAAGCTGATATTTTTAGACTGAAAAGAATTTTCTAGAGCTTTACACTGTTGGGTACCAAAAAACTTTCTGAGCCATATGTAAATATCATTTACTAAGTCCCCAAGCACCCTGGAGGAAGGACAGAGCCTGCTGTAGTTGGGTAAGAAGGAAAAGATAGGGAGCTACAGTTACCATCTCTGAGTTTGCCCCATGGGAAGCTAACTGAACAACGGCAAAGCCATCTTGCAGTATACCAAAGTTAATGGTTTCCCACTTCACTCAAACCCATTGCATCGGCACTGAACCACCATACCTTCATCCATCTGTAGCCTTGTTCAGAACTGCTCTTTCCTTTAGAAAACTTCTTATAGCCTTGGAAAAATGTGTCTCATCTGAATATATGAAGTCAAAGTGCACTGTATATGTTTCAGGAATCCTGGAGCAAATCAATTTAAAATAGTATCTGCAATGTGAAAAATCACATCCTGTGTTTTGTTTAATTGGTTGAGTGTTTCTTTTTGCAAATATATGTGCTCCACTATATCAATTACTGAAAGACAGCTTTGGTTGGCATGTTTAGAAGGCAGAGTTTTAACTGTAAAGAATTCCTTGGCAACGTGGTATAGCAAAACTAGCATGCGTGCATTTTAATATCAAACAGGTATACAAGTTGTACCACTCAATAGCTCTAGTAAGTTACTAAGCTAATTTAACTTTTTAATTCACTTTTCTGAATCTAGGGTTCCTCACTGGCAACAAAATAAAAATGCCTATCCCTATCTTATGGGGCTATTCAAAAATTTATGTAATATTATATATAATCATAATCCCTGGTTCAATTGTTCAATTAATGTTAGTTCCCCCACCTCCTTTTTCTTCTATTACACACACACACACACACACACACACACACACACACACATACACACTCCACTACATAGTTATTACCAATTCACAAAAAAATTAGAATAAAATAGATTTAAAGCTATGCTTAGCTTAACATGATCTTCCTTTAGTGATTAAGAAAAATCCAATAGTGTGTAATGTTTCATGGCTATTATTGCCATCATCAATTACCACTGCACTGTAGATGAGAGAATGGACCCTTGTAATAACAGGATATTTAGAGTAATAAAGGTGAGATATCTAAGAGTTGGCTCTAATAAAGCAAACAGGAACAAAGACCCTGCCTTCACTTTCTTCCTGAAGTCTCCCTTGGTATGTCACTAAGAACACTGCATGCAGTGGGAGTGACTCCTCGAACACATTCACTTACTAATTGCTCTATTCACAATTTCCATGATTTCAATTATTCTCCAAAGCTACGCCTTCCTCCTAGACCTGAATACAAGCTGGGTTTCTACTGAGCCTCAAGCAAATACACTGCTAATAGGAAAGACATGTTATAGCTCATGTCAATTGCAAACAACAGCAGATTGTTTCTGCCTTAGACCTTAGGAAGGCAGAGTGTAAAGGGGGATACAGAGTCTGTCACTGTCTCCTCTTCATTATTGTGAAGGCCACGATTAGCTCTTTGCTTCCACCATATCTGCTGTACAGTTTCGTCAGAGTTGCGAACGGCAAAGCAGTATCCCTGGACATGTTGATGGCTCTCATGGTTGGAGGTGACCGTATTTAAGGAAACCTCTACAATATGCATGGCTTTTATTTGCTCTCATCATTTTTTTAAGTTTATTTACTTATTTTGAGAGAGAGGAAGAGAGTGAGCACACGTCAGGGAGGGACAGAGAGAGAGGGAGAAAGAGAATCCCAAGCAGGCTCTACACTGTAAGCACAGAGCCCAACACAGGGCTCAAACTCACCACGAGATCACGTTGTACACTTTATGGACTGAGCCATCCAGGTCCTCCATGCTCTCATCATTTTAATACATTAGGGATGAGAAAAAGAGTCAGAATGTAAAAAAATAATAATAATAAAATAAAAAAGACCTAGATAAAAAAGAAATGTTTAAAAATGTTCGAAAAGAATACCATCCAGGAGCGCCTGGGGGGCTCAGTCAGTTAAGCGTCTGACTTCAGCTCACGTCATGATCTTGCAGTCCGTGAGTTCAGGCCCCACGCCGGGCTCCGTGCTGACAGTTTGGAGCCTCCTGGAGCCTGCTTCAGATTCAGTGTCTCCCTCTCTCTCTGCCCCTCCCCCATTTGTGCTCTGTCTCTCTCTGACTCTGAAAAATGAAAAAACCTTAAAAAAAAAAAAAAAGAATACCATCCAATACCATCTATTTACTTGGGGAGGCGGGGGGGGGGATATATTCTTGGGTTGGTATCAAATCCAGTGAGCTCCTCTGTGGGAAGACTGTCTCTGTGTCTCTATCTCTCTTTGTATCTCTCTCTCCTTTCCTCCTCCTCCTTCCTCTTTCCCTACCTCCCTTCCTCTCCCTCTCTCCTCTTTCTCTCAGTCTTTCTGTCTCTATCTGTATCTCTTATCTCTTCTCTCTCTCCCTGTCTCCCTTTCCCTTCCTTTTCTCTCCACCTCCCTGTTCCTTCTCGTCATAGTTCTGTACCTTGAGTAAAAAGTGCTGAAGAAGCATTTAAAATCAAGCCATGGATGTCAAAAAGTCTTGCATAAGAGAAATTCAATTCTCCCTAGGGGACCAGATAGATCAAAAAGTCCAAGGCAAATTAGAAAATATGAGGATAATATTAATGCTTTCTCTCTGAAAAGCAAAAATTAGTTCATCAGGAAACTTTTGGGGGCAGTCTGAACTCCCAAAGGATCTAGAGAATAACAGAGTTAACCCAGGCTCATCAATTTAAGCTATTAGGTATAATGTGTTTAAACAGCAAACAAGCCCATGGTGAATGATTAAAGGTTTCTCCCCAAAGAAAAAAGGGAAAACAAAGTTATATAGTAAATAATGGTTCACGATGGTAGGGATGCACTTGGGAACAACAATTTGTATATCTGCGTTTGCTTTAACAACAGTACAGTCCTATATTTCAACTATGGTTGTACTTGTAGGTAAGTTTAAGTAATTAGAAATCGAAACCCACCATGTAATATTAACAAAAAATTATATTTACATAGAAAAGCCATTGGTGGCTGATGGATGCACTCTCTTTCTGTTTCTTTCCTTTCAGGAATCTACATTTACAGTGTAAGCCCTACAAGTTCCACTAGGAAGCATAGTTGGCGATACTCTTCACTTGTTCCCTCTTGTTGGTGTGGTCCCTTTAAAGGGACCATAACATCCTATTACAGAAGTTAAGGTGGAATGCAAACATCAGTACCTTCATGCACATATCAAAGTGCACACTCCTGCCTACCTCAGGAAGCACTTCAAAAAATATGAAAGTATTTCGAAAGGGCTGATGAACAAATAGCCTTAAACTGTTAGTTCAGACTCTACAAACACCATGGGAAAGTGATATTCATTTCTCAGTAATGTACAGTTATACCAAAAGTTTGATTCTGACGGCAGAAAGAGAAATAAAATTCATGAAAACAATAGAACTCCGCCAAGTCTAGTTTATTATGGGTGTGACTGTTTTATCTGTTTTCTCTCATTTTCTCTGCCATCTTGTATTATCATTGTGCCTATTGCCTCTAAAACAGAGAAAGACAAAAAGAGGGCATTTTTGTATTTCAGCTTTTATAGGTTTGGATAAAAGGTACTTGAAATTATTTACTGAGGTTCCCAGAGTATTTGTAAAATGGATCCATTTCTCTCTGTGCCTCAAAAATAAATAATGAGAGATACTGGCCCTTAGTGGATTTCAAAATACAAGTATCATTGTGTTTTTATCTTGAGAGTACATATATATATTATTTTATTTTAGTGTATATATGTATATAGTACATATATACATAGTGTATATATATTTTTAATTATTTTTATTATATATATACATATATATGTGTGTGTGTATATATACACATATATATACCTATGTACACACATACATATACATACACACACACACACACACACACACACACACACATATATATATATATATTTAGTGCATAGGATTTAGTCACTGATCATCAAGACAGTGGTCTGGTTTTATAAAGCTCATCATAAGGCAGAAACAAAGGTTTGCAAACACCTTGCAAAAATGAAGGTGTTTAAACCTTGAATTAATTCTCATAAAGCAGACATTGTCACCTATAACCCCATATACAAAATGTATTCCCTGCAAAAATCTGGGCTTCTCTTAACTAATGCAGCCATGTGAAGGAAGAATCAGGTCATTTCTCTAAACATAGAATTACCACTGTGATACAAGAAGCTGTTCAGGAGAGTTTATATTTGCAAAGTTAGCATCAGGCCAATAAATTATGGTACTCAAATCTCTTTTCAATCAAGCTACAGAATACCTACCTTTGGGAAGCATAAGCAACTTAAAAATAAGCATCAGGGTGTTTCAAAATACAACAAAAGAAAAAAAAGAGGGAATATATCTGCTCCCAAGGAGAAGCATTTAAAGGACACCAGGGTGAAATGTTATAATTCCAATGACCTTTAGGTCTAAGAATAAAACGAAACTGTATTCTTCAGACATTCTCAAATTGTTTCGACTAAATTGCATAGAAATGAAGTATGTTCAGGATGACCAGCCATGAGCAACAGACAGGACTGAATGTCACAAGTACATCCAAGTATGGAGTTTTTCAGAAAGCATATTCAGATACTAGGGAGCTACTGGGATTGGCAACAAACTAAAAAAAAAAAAAAAAAAAAAAAAAAAAGCTTACCAAAGCTAAAAGAACCATTACATAGCATCAGAAATATTATAAGCCCTTACAAAAGTAAGATACACACACACAAACACACACACACACACACACACACACACACACACACACACACACACAAGAACCAGCCAACTATATCTAAAATGTATTAAACACAAATAGTCTCTTCACCTGTAAGAATTCCTATCCCCAACCTACCCTTCTAGCTTGGCTTCTAAATACCCTCACATTGTCCAATAGTCCAACTGCACTGTTCTGGTCCCAAATAAGAGATACATTATCTCCAAGAAAAGAGCAATTGTTCTTTGACTGGGATGTGTTCTCTCAGAGCCCCGTACCAGGCTAGTAACTTTCTCTGCTCTCCCATGGCATTCTGTTTGGTTATTTATTTTCTCTTCTCTCTGTCAGACTTGACTCTAAGACACTTACATAAGAGCCTACCCTTATTGTCCCGGATTCTATAATATGAAATTGTCAAACACATGATCTTTAGACTAAAGTAAAATCATGGTAAAAGAAATACTTGCCATTTAGAAATTGCTTGTTTAGGGGCTTCCGATGGCTTAGTCAGTTAAGCATCCAACTTCGGCTCAGGTCATGATCTTGCAGTTCATGGGTTCGAGCCCTGCGTCGGGTCCTGTGCTTACAGCTCAGAGCCTACAGCCTGGAGCCTGCTTTGGATTCTGTCTCCCTCTGTCTCTGCCCCTCCCCCGCTCATTCTCTCGTTTTCATTTTCTCTCTCTGTCTCTCAAAAAATAAACATTGAAAAAATTTAGAAATTGCTTATTTAAATAAAAGGGAGAGTGTATCTGTGTTCGTCCATAATGTGTAAAAATTCTCATAGTGCTCTTTAATATAAAATCAAACAAGAAAGCAGAATTGGCTGAAGCTTTGCTATTTTTGGTTGGTTGGTTGGGTTTATAGGTAAGGTCACAGTGACCACAGACTGATTAAATGACTTCCTTAATGTCATTAAACACTCACAAAGTGACAGTCAGAACTTAAAGCAATGTCTCTCGATTCTTGGTAAGCCAGTGTTTTTACTTATTTAAATAAATAAGTTATTTATTAGTCACTCTCAAAAAGCCAAAAGATTATTTCCACCCTTGGCAAATTTCTCAAAATTAATGGCAATTAAATCACAGGATCTTAACCTCTATTAGCAGAACAAAATCCTAAAATAAGGCAATGTCATTTATTTTTTAAGCATTTATTTTGACAGAGAGACAGAGAACATGAAGAATGGAGGAAGGTCAGAGACAGAGAATCCCAAGCAGCTTCTGAGAGCCCAATGTGGGGCTCAATCTCATGAACTGTGAGATCATGACCTGAGCCGAAATCAAGAGTCAGAGCTTAACCAACTGAGCCACCCAGGTGCCCCAAGAAGACAATGTAGTTTAAAGGAAAGAGGTCTGCTTCGGGAGTAGAGGCAGTCTTCAGAACCTAGGTCTACTGGACATGCCACCAGACCACTGTTAACCTAGGTCACTTCTTTGGTTCTTCTTTTCCTAAACCATAAAATGTGTGTAAGAATCTCCAGGTTCCCAACCCCAGTCTCCATTGTTTTCTGTGACATTAATGACAATGTGTGTGAAATCTAGCCCTGCACCTGGCACATAGTCATCTGTTGACCTTGAAATAAAAAACAATATTCAAAGATCTGTGTGTGTGTGTGTGTGTGTGTGTGTGTGTGTGCATGCACCTGGAGTGACAATGCAGTGCTATCTTTTTCACATGGTCTCTGTAACAAATAATTTTGATATGGCAATATTTTTTAAAGTCACCATATTACATGTGGTGCCATTCTCAACCCTGTCCCCAGCGTGGAATCACAAATTGCAAATATTTCTTTCTACTCTAAAGGCAGTTTTAACAGTTCAACTTCCTAACATGTTGTCAATGGAACACACCAAAGGAGAAATGTGTGACAAGTTGCTTTCAGAATTGTTGCAAAACAAAACTTCTTTGAGTTTAGTATCGGAAATGTTCAATACCATAAGAAGCAAAAATGGGAATATTGAATTTTGAGCTTACAGTGCAGTGATTTTCCTCCTGAAGAAAACAACTAAGGTGGGGGGCGGAGGAGTCATGAGGGAAGATATTTCTTATCTAAAAAGTGCAGAAATCTATTGAGTGGTTCTTTAACAGTTAGCGAAACCTGTGACCCTTTGGATTTTAATCTTTTTTTTTTTTAATTGTGTAAGGATCTAGTTGAAGTCATAGTTATGTTACGTATTAGCTTTGTGACTTTGGGTAATTCACTTAACCTCTTTAATTCTAATTTTCTTTTTCAAAACAGGTGGTTACAACAGCCTGACCACTTTATATTTTGGGAGTGAGAGTCAAATGATATTGGATATGTAAAATGCAAAGTGCTTTTTCAGCAAAGGAAGGTTTATTATTACCACTATAACTACCACATTATAATATCACCATTATAATTATCCAAGCTCTAATTCCTTAAAAGTAAATGCTTTTTTCTTAAGCATTTGCTTTAATGGCCACCTGAGATGAAAATATTGCTTCCACTTCCCTGAATGAATAAGGAAATCCTAGTATTGCTACCAGGAAGATTGTGTTCTGAGGTCAGAATTCTGTGCCTTGAAGTCCAGTTCACTGCACTTAAAACACACTGCATGGAACTAAAGCTCTTATGTCAATATGGCTTCTTTTTTAAATGTGGGGCTTCCCAGGAGTGCCTGGGTGGCTCAGTCAAATAAGTGTCTGACTCTAGATTTTGGCTGAGGTCATGATCTCGGTTCCTGGGATCAAGCCCCAGGTATGGCTCTGAGCTGACAGTGTGGAGCCTGCTTGGGATTCTTTCTCCTTTGCCCCTCCCCTGATCATGCCGGCTCTCTCTCTCTCAAAACAAAGAAAATTATGTTTTTTATTTTTTTTTAATTTTTAATGTTTATTTATTTTTGAGAGAGAGAGAGAGAGGGAGAGAGAGCACAAGCAGGGGAGAAGCATAGAGAGGGAGACACAGAATCTGAAACAGGCTCTAGACTCTGAGCTGTCAGCACAGAGCCCAACGTGGGGCTTGAACTCACAAACAGTAATTTCATGACCTGAGCCGAAGCCAGATGCTCAACCAACTGAGCCACGCAGGCACCTCCAAAATTATGTTTTTTAAATGTGGGGCTCCCCTTAAAAGAAGAGACCACACAGAAAGGCCCAGAACAACCAAACAAGACTCCTACTAATATCATATGCATGTACATTGATTTAGGGTTTTCTGGCTATTACCCCTCTATTCTTCACATCAATCTGTGATTCCATTAAAGCTGGGAACATGAAGCATAGGAAGAAGCTCATGAAAGGCCAACAAGTCTGCCAGCATCTATATGGTTGTACGAAGTGACACCTTGATGTATGAGAAGTTGGTTGATTCCCCCAACACGTGCAATGGTCTCTTTTATCCCCTAGTAGCCCAGAGTTAGTTGCTCCTTTTATTTTTGTCAACAACGCTTCCTTTTTGTTCCTCTTCCTCCAACTAGGAAGTGCATCAGTGACACAGACACAATATACCTTTTCATAAGGAAGGCAAATGAGTATGTGCCAGATGGGCTGAGGGGATTACAACATGTTTCCTGCTCCCATGGTGACTCAATGGGGCTGGTATGAAAACTTATCTTATTCAAGAAGTCAGCTTCCCCAGCAGAGTTATGAGTCACAGTTCCTGGGTAGAAAATTCGCTTTCCAATAGCATTTGGGGTGGGGGGTGGGGGACCTCCTTGGATGGATTACAGTAAAGGTCATTCAGAAAAGCAACACTGCCAGGATGGCTGGGGAGATACCAGTACCCTCAAACTTCTGAGATCTCACTGATCTCTCAACAAGAGTAACATGGTCAACTCTCCCTTTACCTTCAAGGGGAGGCAGGACATAAAACCATATCGATGAATTACTGGTATGAATCCAAACAAGTTCCATTATAAAATTGGCCAATTTGGGCAAAAGGGATGTGAAGGGACTTTTTTCCATCCATTTATGAAATGTATATACAGAGAGAGTGCCTACTATGTGTCTATGTACCAATCATTACTGCAAGTATTTGGGTAACAAACAAAGAGGACAAGTCCTTGTCCTTGCACAGCTTACAAGTAGAGAAATTGGGAAGGAAGGAGAAAGGGAAGGGGGCAGGGGGAAGAGAGAGAGAGAGGAGAAGAAAAGAGAGGAGGGCAGGGAGGAAAAAGAGGAGAAAGGAGGAGAAGGAGATAAGAGAAAATTAGTATAATGTCAGGAAGTGATGAGTGTCATAAAGGAAACTAAAGGTGGGTATAGGAATGTGTGATTGGCAGGGCTATTCTAGTTAAGGTGGTTAAAGAAGGCTTCTGTAAGTAGATAACATTCAAGCATAGAACTAAATCAAATAAGAACTGATTATAATCAGGGATTATGTTCAACATGTTTAAAATTAAGGACATCACAGCACTGACCAGTCACATGAGACACTCAATCGAGCAGGAAAGATGCTGGTCTAAACAGCCAGTAGATCTGTGTACTAGTGGTTCCCAGCTGCATATCAGTCCAGGTTAGCAAATATGCTTTCCTTGTGAAAAGGGCCAATGAGGTTGGAAGTTATCTTTACTTCTCTCAGCTTTGAGTCGTACTCTGTCCTAGTTATACCCTTTCTTTAGTGCTATTTTTGGTTTCCAATAAAATGCTTTAAGTGGTATAGAAAAACTGAAACATACCCAGAAAAGATAATCAGGTTGAAGAGGGCTCAAATCCATGGTATGTGAAGAATATAGGAAAACACTGTCAAGGTTATATGATCACTATTTTAACATTTCTGAAGACCTCTCACACAGGAGAGGAATTAAAATAATGGTATTCAAAGTATTCTCCATGGTCTTCAGGGGAATTATACATGAGAAGCTTCTTCAAATGAAGATATCTAGGTTCCTTGAATTAAAATTAGACTACCACTGGATTGACTTTTTTCTACTTAAATCAAGCCGTTGAACCAGAGAAATGTGGAAATGACAAAAACAAATCTCAATCATGTATACTAAAAAGCTTTGTAAGAACTTGGCCAGTCCAAAGACATATGGGCTGCAATGAGATGATTACTAGGTAGAGTTACCATGGAACCGTTCTGGGGAGTAATTCTGGAGATGAGAGGAGCCCTGAAATGATGAACTTTCGAATCCCTTGTGAATCTGATTTCACATGATCCAGTTCCGTGATGACCGAGTTTGATTATTCAAACTCAAACAAGCTTTGGCTGGCTTCTCTTAAGAAGAAACACCCAGGGGCACCTGGATGGTTCAGTTGGCTGAGTGTCCGACTTCAGCTTAGGCCATGATCTCATGGCTCATGAATTCGAGCCCCAGGTTGGGCTCTGTGCTGACAGCTCGGAGCCTGGAGCCTGCTTTGGATTCTGTGTCTCCCTCTCTCTCTCTCTGGCCCTCCCCTGCTCATTCTCTGTCTCTCAAAAATGAATACACATTAAAAAAAATTTTTAAAAAAGAAGCAACACCCAAAGGAAAAAAAAATGATAGATTCTTTCTTTCCCAGATAGAAGCAGTATGACAGGAACCCATCATTCTTAAAAGGTCTCAATGGACTGTTAGCCCCAAGGCCTCTTCCACTACCTCCTGAAGTTTAAAAAACAGGGTCATGCTACCATCTCTGTCATTTCTTGTCTCAGAAGACCTGAGGTGAAGGGAAAGAAGCCAGATTCTGGTTGGCTTGGATATGATGGAAAATTCCTATATTTAGACATACCAGACCACTGCCCCAAGTACACTCTGCCCCTTAAAGACTAAAGGTGTCAGTGGTCCTCCCATCACCAAAATTCTATTTCTTTCATATCTGTGATTCTATGGTACCACAAAAGACAATGGATTTAAATATTATTTTGTCTTAACTCATTTTTCAGAGAGTTGACACATTATACCCTAGAGATCATCTGTACCTTAATAGATTGCCAAAAACCATTCACTTACCTGAGGCATCACTTTGCAGGATCCCATAGAAGTAGAGACTCATTACACACCACAGAAGTCCCATCCTGTCAACATAAATACAAAGTTAAGGGAGAGTACTTATCACTCTCAAGAGTTTAATAATTACTGCATCCCCATGCTGACTGTGGACGGGGACCTGTTCTAACATGTTTACAATATTAACAAATTTAATTGCAGGAACCAACCAATAAAATAGTTTTTTTTTTCTTTCATCACCCATACTACAGACAAGGAAACTGATACAAGTTTAAATAACATAGCCAACCTCTTTTGCCTAGAAAGTGGTAGAATAATGATCAAGCTCCAGCAGTTTGGCTCTAGAACAATCTCTCAATCATTCAACTATAACTGCCTACTTATGAAAAATATTCTTCTTCAATGTTTTCATCAGGAGTCACATTTCTGGCAGATAAATTTGATCTCTTTAGCATTCTCGTGGTCTGGAAATATTTTATGACCCAGGCACTTCTCCTTCTTAGTGATAAATAGAAAGTCTAGAAATCCTGGGTTCAAACTCGGTTTATAGTCCACTACACTCTGACTTTATAGCAGGGGGAAATATATAAACCTCATGTCCTGCTGTGCCTGCTCTCCTCTTCTCCTTGGAAGAGACAAATGATGAGGGTAAAGTCGGGTTTCTGTGACGGTTAGCCTTTCTATTGATAACCAGCTGAACCAGCAAACTAGCAAGAACTATGCCCTTACATTTGGTTGCATGATCTCTAATACAGAAGGCCTAGAGATTTAACAATCCTGTGAAACTTATTTCCTTACTACCTTAGACATACCTTCCCCCTGATAAATCCTTGGTAGGGATATAACTACTGATACCTGGATATTTCTGAAAAATTCCATATTCAAGGCTGTCGCTGTTTTGAACACAGCAGTCACCTATGGGTGCTTACAGAGGTCTTGATAACTTGTCCAGATCTCATTTTTAGTAAGTGACAGAGATGGGATTTATGCCACATCCAGCCAATAATAGCCCATGACACAAGGTTCACAACCATAGGGACCCAATAATCTAAAAAAAGGTGTAAGAGGTATTTGATAGGGTGGCCACACAACAGCACTTTTAATGAGACACGTGTGGGGGCACCTGGGTGGCTCCGTTAGTTAAGCATCCAACTTCGGCTCAGGTCATGATCTCATGGTTTGTGAGTTGGAGTCCTGCATCAGGCTCTGTGCTGACAGCTCAGAGCTTGGAGCCTGCTTCAGATTCTGTGTCTCCCTCTCTCTCTCTGCCCCTCCCCAGCTCACGCTCTGACTCTGTCTCTCAAAAATGAATAAACATTAAAAAAAGAAAATTTAAATGAGACACCTGTAAGAGTGTGGCACCAAAACAAAGGTATAAACTGGTACTGCCTGAGCAGTCCAGAGTACCTGCTCACTTTAAAGGACAAAGCAAGTTTCCGACACCTGTCACTTCTCTTGATCACCGATCACCACAAATCTCCAGTTCATATTGTACTCTCTCCTTTAGCATGACTGTTCAAAAACCACAAGTGAGTTTATTATATCCTAAACAACCTTTTTATCCCAGAGATTAAATGTTTCTTTCTTACCACCACCATTCCCTTCCAATTCTTATATCGTTAACTTAGGGCACTCTTCTGTCATTAATTTATTCAATAAAACATGTGCTGAGCACTTTCTGTTTACAAGTCTCTGTGATACAAATACAGGGACCTCCTCTAAAGGCATTTCTTCCCAGTAGAGGACATAAATCATTACAACGTCACAGCTATGAACAAGACACATGCAGAGGCACTATAAGGTATACAAAGATTTATCAGACAAGTTCGAGCACTAAGCAGGTCTAGCAAAGACTTAAAATGTGCACAAAAATAATGACAGTACAAAGTAAACACTGATAAGCATAGAGAGGAACAGATAAGTGTTATGGAAGATTAGCCAAAGAAAGAGATTACTTCAGCCAAAGCAATCAAAGAAGACTAAATACAAGAAGTAGCTTTTGAACTGAGCAAGAACTGAATTGAAGCAGAAGGAAAATGGGGAAAAGAAACTCAGTGGAGAATAATGTTCACAGATAGGAAAAGCATGGAACATAAAAAGGAAATAGTCTGTAAATAATTCAGTTTGGCTCAAGCACAGGGTATTAGTAAAAGAACGATAAAGAGTTGTTGGAAGGCGGGGAGTGTTAGTATCAGATTCCAGCAAGGCCTTGAATAGCAAGCAAAGGACTCAGGATTTAATTTAAACAGAAAATAGGGAATCAATGAAGGTTTCTGATTAGAAGACTGACTTGATCATCAAATTGTGCCTTCTGGAGATCATTCTTGCCAGAATGTATGGATGTATTGCCACTAAATTCTGTCTTTTTATTTATTTATTTATTTATTTATTTATTTATTTATTAAATATATGAAATTTATTGTCAAACTGGTTTCCATACAACACCCAGTGCTCATCCCAAAAGATGCCCTCTTCAATATCCATCGCCCACCCTCCCCTCCCTCCCACCCCCCATCAGCCCTCAGTTTGTTCTCATTTTTTAAGAGTCTCTTATGCTTTGGCTCTCTCCCACTCTAACCTCTCTTTTTTTTTTCCTTTAAATTCTGTCTTGAAATCATTTTGTCTCCTGAGCCTGTCATCACAGTAATTGTTTAACTCCTAGCTTTGTGTCATCTATGAACTTGATCAGCATGCCTATGTCCTCATCCAAGTCATTAATAAAAGTATTTAATAATTCTGCATTAATCATTGTCAGTGGAGAACAACCAGATATTTCATTGCAGATTCAGGGCACAGTAACTTCAGCCTCAATACTCCCTGTGCTAAAGCACTCTCCCTCTCAAATTGCTTTTGGCTATATATAAAAAACAAAACAAAACAAAACAAAACAAAAAGCCCACACCTCTGGATTGTCCCAATTCGCCTGTTTATAAGCTGCTGAATTCCTGGGGCAACACTTAGAAGACATTCTAATTAGTGTGACTGAGGGCCTTAATTGATATTCCCTTGAGTAACTGGATTATTTCAGAGGCAGCAAGGAGTCAGGTCATCAAGGTAAAGCCAATCTAAAGATAACCTGTGTGCAAACACAAATCCAGGGTCAGTCCTGTCCTGTGATGAATTAGAATAAAGCAGATTGAAAAGAAAATGTGATTGTGCAGGCTGGTTTGACAGACTAACGGTACCAAGGTTAGCGGGAGGAGGTTGGCTGGTTCATTTAACATCGTCTTCCGTTCTCCCTCAGAATTTTATTATTGTGACTAGTAATACATTTTTGGTTCTTGTGTCTTGGGGAGAGAGGGTGCTGGATATTTTCAGAGATGGAAAAGCTGTCAGAAAGCAAAGGAACCTGCCTAATAACACACAGTTTCTCATGGTCTGAATTACAACCCAGCTTTAGATTACTGCCATGGCATTTAACAGACTCTGCCCTTGCTTCAGATGATTGCAACCAACAAAAATAAATTCCCAGTCAGCCTTTCCTGCACTATCCATTTTACCTACCGTCTAATCATTTTCATACGTCCCCTCTTAGGTATTGGAACTTCGCTCCTATTTAATTCCACTGTTCCCTGGTATATCAACTCAGATGCCAATACCACCTGACAAAAAGTTTCAAAAGTTACTTATTTTTATGTAATCAGCAATAATATTAATGATGATTGTTAACATGTGGTCAGCACTTTAACATCTACCCCTGCATATGAATCATTCCATTGCCTGCATTCTCCAGGCTTACTAAGCTTCAGGATCTCCTTACCTCTGAGTCAGCTCTGACCAATGATTCTCTCACAGGGCCAGCAGGTGACAGGCTGAAACTAGGTCTCCTACCCCAAGGCTGGTATTATCCCTGAATCACTTCGCCTTCTTCCTGCACTGTAACATTTCACCAGGCCACAGGACTGGATTTCTCACTCAGTTTCCTGATTCCGTATTTAGCCCATACCCAGATCCTAGCCACTCTTTGAAGCCCATCTACCTAGTTGGAACATGGACCTTCCACCTGGGGCTTGTCAGCACTCTTTTCCAGAAGCCTGAATTCTGTCCCCCATAAGGTCTTGCTCCAAGCTAGATATGCCTCCCATAACCACAGAGTTGCCATGAGCTGCTTCATTCCTGGTTGACAGATGTCCTTTGCTATGATCTGTGCACTGAAAACTTGGCCATAAACACCAAGCTACAAACCCTAGATGGTCATCTCCATGCCGGGTCAACCCTGCAGCCAAATCACTTCCTTAAGTCCTGATCCCATCCAGATCATAACTTACTGATAAACTCAGTAACTGTACCTAACTTACTTCTCTAACTTACTAATAAAATTTGAGCAGATTTTGCATGTATGCTCACCTAAGATATGACAAACAAGCCTTTAAAGGACATGGGACAAGTTATTAATTATCCCATCTTACAGAAAGGGAGTGATGGCATTTATTAAGAAATGAAAGTTATTTTCACCATCCATCTTTTATCTAGTTCACAGTTTTTGAACCATAAAGGGACCCTTGTGCAGAATACTTCAGAAAAGAATATTTACCAGTAAATAAAATTACCAACAAAGTGACATGGAAAACTCTAATGATGAGTAAAACGAAGTAAGCAAAACCCACTTTGTTTCTCTTAACGAATGCAGCTATAAACCTGGGAAGAATGCATAAAACAATTATATGAAGACTCCAAAAAGTAAATAAAGCACATTCTTTTCAAGTACACATAGGAAATTTACCAAGATCAGCTATATTATGAACTATAAATTAAACCTTAACAAATTTAAAAGAATTGAGCATATATGCTCTAACTATAGAATTAAACTAGAAACCAATAAAAGAAAATGACAGGATAATATTCGAACACTTAGAAATTAAGGTATATACAGCTGAGCCTTGAACAAGAAAGGGTTGGGGTGTTGACCATCCACACAGTCAAAAATCCATGCATAACTTTTGGTTCCTCAAAAATTTAACTACTAACAACCTACTGTTGACAGGAAGACTTACCATTAATACAAAGAGTTGGTTAACACATATTTTGTATGCTATATATGTTATATACAATATTCTTACAATAGAATAAGCTAGAGAAAAGAAAATGTTATTAAGAAAATCATAAGAAACAGAAAATACATTGACAGAAATGTAGTACATTTATTGAAAAAAAATCTGTGTATAAGTGGATCTGCACAATTCAAAACCATGTTATTCAAGGGTCAATCGTGTGTCTAAATAATTCATGGGTCAAAAAGAAGACTATTAGAAAATTCTTAAACTGAACAAAAATGAAAATACAACATATCAAAACGAGTGGGATGCAGCTAATGCAGCATTTAGAAATAATTTATAGTATTAAAAGGTTTATATTAGAAAAGAAGAAAAATTTGAAGTCAATAAGCTAATCATCTACCTTAAGGACCTAGAATAAGAGGAGAAAAATACAACAAGCAAGCAAAATGAAGGAAATGATGAAAAGTAGAGATGAAAAAATTTTAAAGAGAAAAAAAAATGAACCCAAAAGTTGTTTTTTTGAAAAGAACAACAATAATAAAAATGTTGGTAAACCTCTAACCAGGTAAACCAATGGAAAAAAAAAAGACACATATCACTAATGTCAGAAATAAAAGAGGCTACATCACTAATGATCATGGGGCATTAAAATGGTAATAAAGGGAAAACTGGTAATTAAGGGAATACTAAATATTCTAGTCACATATTACACAATTTTGATGAAATGGACCAATATTTCAAAGCCCACAAACTACCAAAGCTCATCCAAAATGAAATGTACAATGTTATTGGTCTTATCATTATTTTTTTAAATTAAATTTGCTATTAGAAACCTTACAAAAAAGAAATTTCCAAGCTCCAGATGATTTCACTGGTGAATCTGACCAAACATTTGAAGAATAAATAGCATCCCTTCTAGATAATCTCTTCCAGAAAATAAAAGACAAAACAATTACCAGTTCATTTTATGACACAACATTACTCTGATTCAAAATTCTGCCACAGATGATATAAGTAAACAAATCTACAGATATCCCACAACCAAGCAGAGTTCAACCCAGGAATGCAACACTGGTTTCAGTATTTTAAAAGTCTAAATAAGTATACCGCATGATTATCTTAATTGACGCAAGAAGAACATTTGACAAAATTCAGTATCCATTCATGATAAAAGTCCTTAGCAAACTAAGAATAGAAGGGAACCTTCTCAAACCAATAAAGAGCATCTATAAAAAACCTACAGCTAACATAACATGTAATGTTGAAAACCAAATACTTTTCCACTCAGATCAGCAGCAGGACAAGGATATTCATTATTAGTACTATTCACCATCATCCTGGAAGTCTTAACTAGTACAGTAAGGCTAGTCACAGATGATGTAATTTTCAACATAGAAAATCCTAAAGAATTTATTACAAAAAAAGAAGTCACAGCATACGTAATTAACATGAAAAAATTATATATACTAGCAATAACAATGGTAAACAAAACTTTTTTAAGTTTATTTATTTAGTTTGAAAGAGAGAGAGCACAAGTGTGTGTGCAGGGATGGGGCAGGAAGAGAGGGAGAGAGACAGAATACCCAGCAGACCCCTACTCACAGTGCGGAGCCCGATGCAGGGCTTGGACTCACAAACCCAAACCGTGAGATCATGACCAAAGCAGAAACCAAGAGTCAGAGGACGCTTAACTGACTGAGCCACCCAGGTGCCTAGAAAACAAAACTTTTTAAAAGACTCCTTATAATAAGGGGCGCCTGGGTGGCTCAGTCAGTTAAGCATCTGACTTTGGCTCAGGTCATGATATCACTGCTCCTGACTTCGAGCCCCACATCAGGCTTTCTCCAGGAGCCTGGAGCCTACTTCAGATTCTGTCTCTGTTTCTCTGCCCCTCCCCTGCTTGTGTTCTCTCTCTCTCTCTCAAATATAAAATTAAAAAAAAAAATTAAAAGAATTTAAAAATAAAAAGACTTGTTATAATAACTAAAAAAAATGCTGAGCAAAAAGTCTAACCAATATGTAAAAAGGTCTGTATGCTGAAATATATAAAATATTGATAAAAGAAATCAAAGATGACCTAAATAAATAGAAATACATGGTTGGCAAAATGGCCTCATGCCCTAAATCCCTGGAATCTGTTTTGTTGCCCTACTTAGCCAAAAGAACTCTGCAAACATAATTAACGTTATGGACTTCAAAATATGGAGATTATACTAGATGATCCACATGGACTCAATCTAATCATTAACATCAGCCCTTAAGCAAAGAACTTTCTCTGGTTAAAGTCAGAGAGATGTAGCAGACAGACAAATCATGGAAATGTGAAGTGAGAAAAGAACTTGAGAGGACTTTGGTGTTAAAGATAAATGTAGTAACCTGTCAAGTACCTTCTGTTTGGTCACGGGTGACCTTCTAGAGCTGTGAGAGCTTTTCAGCTGATAGCCTGACAGCCAGCGAGAGAACAGGTAACTAGGGCCTTCAACATGGGAAATAAAATTCTACCAACAACTTGAAGATGTGGTGAAAGAGGAACTCTCTTACACTCAGTAGGAATGCAAACTGATGCAGCCACTTGGAAAACAGCATAGAGGTTCCTCAAAAAGTTAAAAATAGAACTATCCTACAATCCAGCAATCATACTACTAGGTATTTACCCAAAGAATACAAAATATTAATTCAAAGAGATACATACACCCCGATGTCCACAGCAGCATTATTTACAACAGCCAAATTATGGAAGCAGCCCAAGTGCCTATCAATAGATAAGTGGATAAAAATGATGTGGTATATATATATATATATATATATATATATATATATATATATACAATGGAATATTATTCAGCCATAAAAAAAGAATGAAATCTTGCCATTTGCAGCAACATGGATGGAGCTAGAGAGTATTATGCTAAGTGAAGTAAGTCAGTCAGAGAAAGACAAATACCATATGTTTTCATTCATATGTGGAATTTAGGAGCAAAAAAAAATGAGCAAAGGGGGGGAAGTGAGAGGGAGCGCTGCAAAAAAGTAGACTCTTCACTGTAGAGAACAAAGTGATGGCTACTAGAAGGGAGATGGAGGTATGAGTTATAAAGATAATGGCTATTATGGAGTGCACTGGTTGTGATGAGCACTGGCTAATGTATGGAACTGTTGAATCACTACAGTGCACACCTGAAACTAATATTACATTTTAGGTTATCTCACTGGAATTTAAATAAAAACTTTCAAAAAATCTGCCCAGCTTTGCAACCATACTCTTCCCCAGAGCCTCCAGAAAGGAACATAACCTTGCTGACACTTTAACTTTAGCCACGTAAGACACTAGGCAGAGAATATTGTACCTGAACTGACTCACAGAAACTGTGATGTAATACATGGATGTTGTTTTAAGCCACCACATTTCTGGTAATTTTTTAGTGGCAATAGAAAATAATGCAAGAGACATACCATATTTATGGATTGAAAGCCTCCGCATAGAAAGATGTCAATTCTCCCCCCACATTAATCGACATATTTAATAAAATTCCAATAAAAAATCTTAGCAAGATTTGTTTATAGATATGGACAAGCTGATTTTAAAACGTATATGGAAAGAGAAATGCCTTGAATTTTGACAAACATTTTGAAAACGAAGAATAAAGTTGTAGGAATCACAGTATAAGCATCCCAACTTTTTTAAAAATTGAAGTACAGTTGACAAAATATAATATTAGTTTCAGGGATACAACATGGTGATTTGACAATTACATACATTACAAAATGTTCACCATGGTACAGTTACCATCTGTCACCATACAAAATTATTACAATATTGACTATACATATACTGTACTTTTCATCCCTATGACTTACTAATTTTACAGCTTGAAGTCTGTGCCTCTTAATCACCTTCACCTGTTTTACCCATTGCCCATCACCTATCGTAACCACATGTAATCACATTTGTTCTCTGTATTTATAAGTCTATTTCTGTTCTTTATTTGTCTGTTGTTTTTTTAAGATTCCACATATAAGTGAAGTCATTTGGTATCTGCCTTTTTTTGTCTGACTTAAATGCTTAGCATAATATCCTCTAGGTCCATCCATGTTGTGAACGGTAAAATTTCCTTCTGTGCATGGAGTTGTGTGTATACACAACGTTTTCTTTATACATCTAAACAACCCAGTTTTAAATGTCAAAAGTCTTAAAGAGACATTTACTGAAAAGGATATTCAGGAGGTAAATTAACACAGGAAAGGATGTTCAACATCATCAGCCATAAGGGAAATGAAAATTAAAAGCACAAAATTAGATACCGCTACATACCTTTCAGAATCACTAAAGTAAGAAATACTGGCAATGCTGAGTGCTAAACAGAATACAGAGCAACTGAAACCGTCCTACTGCGGTGACTACACAATGGCACTGCCTCTCTGGAAAATCACATGGCCACTTCTTAGAAAGTCAAGCATACACTTGCCATAGGATGCAGCATCCCCACTCCTGGGTATTTACCCAAGAGAACTGGAAACTTATGTTGACACAAAAACCTGTACATGAGTGTTTACGGCAGCTCTGTTATTAATTGTCAAAAACTGGACACAACTCAAATGCCCTTCAACAGGCAAATGGATAAACAAACTGGTATACTGGAAAAAATAGCCTACTCTACAGCAAGACAAAGCAACGAGCTGTCCATAACAACAACTTGGATGAATGCCAAAGGTATTATGTTAAGAGAAAAAAGGCAGTCTCAATAGGTTACCAACTGTCCAGTTCCATCTAAATGACATACCTGAAAAGACAAAACTAGGGTGACAGAGAACAGATCAGGGGCTAGAAGTAGTGGGCAGGTGTTAACTATAAAGGGATAGCACAGTAGTGTCTTTGGGATGATGGAAGAGTCTGTGTCCTGACTGGGTCAGTGATTAAATGAGTCTATACAATTCATAGAGTTGTACTTTTAAAAAAGTCAATTTTATTGTATGTTAATTAAAAATTTATTGTTTTAAGTAGCATGAGTCTTCCTTTTTAACAGTTCTGCAAATGATTTGTGAACCCTTGTAGACAGGTTAAATAAATGAAAGCTGTTTTAACCTAAATATGGTTTCTATTTTCAACATTTACTTTGAAAATAACACTGTCCTGTTGTTAAGTACTGAATGTTCCAGAAAAGCCCAGCAGTAGAAATACATAGAAAGATCAATGAAACATCCCCACTTTCAGCATAAGCCAGTGTCGCTAACCTTGATATAACAGCAGAGTCAAAGTTCACTCCAGAAAACATTGGCACACTCCTCTTAGATATTACCTTCCCTTTTGTTACTAAAGAGCTTCAGAGTGTTGGGAACTCTGAGAGGACATATATAATATACCACCTGCCATCTTTAGAAGCTTGGAATAGAATGTGAACAGATTGATTTCCTTTTGTTCTTTAATATTTTGAACAGCAACATGCTCTGTGGGGTGAGGGAAGAAATATCATCAAGTCTCATCCTTCATGAGAGAGAACTAGAACTAGGTTTTCAGTGAGATGAAGGTGAAAGAAACCTTAAGAAGCGCACTACACTTGGAGTTCTAAGTTTGATTGTTTGACCTTGAATAGCCTGAGAGAGGAGGAGATAAAGATTCAGAACAACCACTTAAGAGTCATAAGCTGATCACTATCTTGATGACTAAGTTAAGACTGACATGCTAGATGTTCATGGACACTTCTTAATGAGAATGAAAAGAGTGTTCCATTTCCTAGTGGGTGGACAATTTGATGGTTAAGTATTAACCACGTACACAGGGAGACTGAGGCAGGAGTTTTGCATGGCGGGGGTGACAATACGTACCTCATCAGTCTGTTGGGAGGAGTGTAGTTGATAATTCCTGTAGAGGAGTTAGCACTTTCCAGGCACATAGGAAGCTTTCAGCAAATACTTATTATCATTATCTCTTATTAAAGTAGATAACAAACGTGAAAAACTTGAGAAAATGTGGAGCAGTTGACCAATGGGAGTTATCATTAATATTAGTTAAAAGAAGAAGAGCCCAAGTGACTTAGTTCAAGTTGACCATTGGGCAAAACTTGCTGTACCAGGTCCAAGTGTAGTGCTCTATTCCCTAAATATTTCAGAGAAGACGGTCCTCTGATTGACAATAGTTGTAAATCCAGCCTCTGTACCTTATGGAAAAGCTAAGATTCTTATGATACCCTCTACAATCAAGTTGAACTTGGGGAGATTATGGTCCAGGGCGTTTTCCTTCTCTAGTCTTTCAATACCTCATTTTTTTTTTAAATGTAAGTAAAACCCTCTGCCATGACTATCTCATGAGGTGGTTACAGAGGACCAAATGATGTGACATGTGGACAGAGATTTAATATAATGTGTTATGCTGCTGGGTTTATATGAAATAAACTGAAATTTTTATTTTGCTTGTTTAAATTTGAAAGAATCTGAAGCAGTGGAGAACACTTCCTCAAAAAGGAACAGCATAAATTACTTACTTCACATCAGAACCTGGATTACCTTTGGCAGTATTGATGGAGACAGGCAAGAATACATCTTCTAAGATCTGGTAATATTCTATCTTTTAGTTGGGTGATGGTTTCATAATGATGCATTTGTAACAATTCATCAATCTGTACACTTAGTATTTATGTATTTTACTGTTAATATGTTATGCTTCTTCAAAATATTACAGAAAAACTTTCACTTGATTGAAGTTAGAGTGGTTTAAACAACACGGAGAGGTTAGAGAAAACTACAGGGTAACACTATAACCTTTTAAATCAAGAAAGCAGCTTAACATCCAACACCGAATATGACAGGGAATCATTTCAGGGAGTTTTATGGCTGCAGTGGGGAAGAATATTTATGAGAATGTACCTAAGATTCCTTCTAAGTCACTCAACAAATATTTATCAAACTCTGGACACACTCTGAGGGTGGAGGAGGGAAGGAAAATGCCCCTGTCCTCCTGGAGCTTACAGTCTTGAAGCACAGTGCTAAACCAAAGGCATTTCACAGCGTGTGAGAGGAGAGAGGAGGGAGCAGCTCCCTGGGGAAATATGATGCCATCTGGAGTTCAAGTAGGGAAGTAGGTGACATTACAGCTATCACAGACACAAAACAGTCATGTCACCTTATAGGCTCAGATCCAGTAACCTCCAGGTTAGGAAATTAATTACTTTTTCCAGCATAGAAAAGCTTCTTAGCCATCCGAGGTTTTCTCCCTTTAAATGTCATATAAGAACACTGCCACTAATAACCTCTAATTCAAAGGGATGGCCTGAATATCAGGATGCTGCCTTTGAGGCTCACAAGAGAAAGACATCACGTACAAACTGTTAGAGAGGCCACAGGTAACAAAGCTGTGGCCAAGTTTCCATTGATTTCTCCATAAAGACTGTACGCTCTCGCTTCTGCATCTACAGAATCAAATTTTGTTCAAATCAAGATTTATTGAACCCCTATTTCATATACTTTAATAGAAACTGTGAGGTATAGGGAAATAAACATACAGTTCTTATGATCATGGATCTAACAGTTTGGGAGTCAAGTCAGACTTACACACACACACACAAGAAAAAAGTAGAGGTGAGAACAAGTATATGGTCATACTGTATAATCACACCAAAGTACATGATGGAAACTATCAAACTGTCATATCCCATAATGTGCATTCTGCCAAAGGACCATGTGGCCAAATGATTTTGAAGAGTGACACGTCCCAAAGTTCTTTCGTGGAGATTCAGTATACACATTAGCATTTTAAAGACTCTGGTCATCTGCCAAGTAAATATCCTGGTTGACTTGTTTCAGCACAGCATTAACCAAAGCTGTTTGACCATGAACCCCTTTTTTATGCATTATACATCTTAGAGTTCCATTGGAAATCCTGCTACAGATAGTAAAAAATTTAACTGGGGAAGGGAGAGCCCGAACCCTAATTCCCAGATCAATCCTCAATTTATAAGATACAGATGCTTCTCAAAGTCACCCAACTTGGGACTAAACTGGCTACCAGGGAAAGGAAGTAAATCGACAGTTCCCCACAACTTTATCCCCATTCTGCAGACTTTCCTGATTCTCTCTTATCTTGTCGCTGGCTAAAAGTAAATGATACCTTTTCTAAAAACTCTAAGCAGGTATCTGTACTTCTCTTAGAACCCTAAGAACTGTCTATCCTGATCTGTACTATTTAGGTTTTTTTTCCCTGTTCGTCTCCCATTTTGGACCAGGACTCCAAGCTTATGTCCACAGTCCAACACTATTACACAATAAACACATATATGCATATGGCAACTGCTGAGAAGTAGAAAGAACCTATCCCAAGGACACAGTCAATCTCTGTTCTAGTTTGCTGTTGGTCACTCTTTAATTGTGTGCCCCTTAGATAATTTACTGTGGATCCCAGTATCCTCATCAGTAAGATAGGATTGCAAATATTGCAAAAAATATTGCAAATATTGCAAAAAATAGGCTGCTGTAAGGATCAAATTAGACACTATTCATGGAAAAGCTTCATAACAGTGAAGTGTGATGCAAATATGAGATGTTAATGCTTTATTTTACACACATCTTCATGTGCAAACTAGATTGTTCAGCAGGGCTAAAAGCCATCCAAAGGATGCCCTCTCTTCCAAGAGTGGGTCTAGACACACGTCACTGTGAGCCCTGTGGCTCTCCTCAAAATCCACTGCTTAAATACTGAACCCACCTTCAGAAATTAGACTTGAATGGGTCTCTGCCATCTTGGTCTCACAACAGAATCAATTGTCCTTTCACAAGATCACTTCCCTGTGTCATCTTTGCTTCTGGCAGGAAAAAATGACTGGCTTGCTATCATCCATCAGACTAGAGCTTCACCTGCACTTGTCTTCAGGGACCTGGAAGCGTCAGGAGCTTCAGCTACTCAAACAGATCCCATAGTGCCTAAGCGCTCCTCACTGTAAATTATGCAGAGAAACAAGAGGGATGGGTCCTGGGTCCTAGTCCTGACTCTTGCATTAATTAGTGGTATGACTCTGCTTATGCACCACAGGTGGCTTAGTTTCCACAACTAGCTTTATTAAGAAGAGTTCAAGCCACAAGTTAAAAAAGAACTTTCACAGAAGACTTACCACGTACCAAACTGACACTGCTAATGATGAGAAAACACGGGGCCTTTAGGCCAGCCTCTGCTTTCAAGCATTCTGCCTGTTAGAGAGAACAATCCATTAGGCATCCTCTCCATTCCTACCCCCAGTCTTGTCCCTGAAATGCAGAGATAATATTCCAAGTCTTTCTGGGAACCCACATAAGCCAAAAGTAGAGAGCCTTAAAGAAAGTATCATCTCTCTGTATCTAAAGTGTTAAAGAACGTCCCCTTATGAACTAACACTGTGTGAGTCTGTGGGCATCTGTGTCCCGGTTGAAAAAATTCTATGGCTTCTTTCACGGCTTTTTGGACACCAGTATTATCCTGACAGATGGCAATGTGTACCCACCAGTCCCATAGTCTGGGATATGACCTCAGTCTACCAGATCACTCTGGATGGAGGGAAGGGGTGAGGGGCTCTGGCCACAGTTCTTTACATATGCATTTGACATTTGGTGACTTTATTGCAAATAAAGTAAGAGCATGCAATCCCCCTTTCATCAGAATGACAATGGGCTGGAATTTTATAGTGCCATTATCTGCTGATCCATAAACCACTAAAAACTGAAGTGACCCTATTTCCAACAAATATGATATTTAGAAAAAAACAGTGCCCTCACAGAGAGGTGCTCAAGCAGCGCTTAATATGAGGTTTTAAAATGCTCTGACAAGAAAATTGAGCAGGAGGACAGAACATATACTAATATATGTGTATACACACACACACACATAACCATATATATATATATATATATATATATAGAGAGAGAGAGAGAGAGAGAGAGAGAGAGAGAGAGAGAAAGATAATGTGTGTGTGTGTATGTGTGTGTGTGTGTGTTTGTGTGTGTGTGTGGGGGGGAGGGTGGGTTAGACAAAGTACAAGCGGGGATTTTGTGATTTCCAATGCAAAGCTAATAAATGATAACTGAGGATCTACTATGCGACATTAAATGCTAAAAGATGAAACAGATTTGAACATCCAGGAACTCACAACCTACTAGGGATCTCCTAACATGCATATTGTTAATTACAACCCTGTAGCTAAATCTGTTCTTTTAGTTAAATGTTCCAATACCTGGTTCTTTCACTTAGTACCTGTAGAATATTGGTACAGATTACTTAATCTGTGTGTGCTTAGGTTCCTCAACTGTACAATGGGGGAGTATAACAGTCCCTACTTCATATGTTTGTTGACAGAATCTTATAAGTGAACATATACAAAATGCCTTAATGCATATTTACTATTATTATTTCTTTAACTACACAAAGCAGTTCAGCTATGTTTGCTTACACCATCATAAGTATACAAATGAGTCCAAGGAACATGCTGTAAAGAAGGAATTATCTGCATTTTAATTGGTGGGGGGGGGGAGGCAAGAGGGATTGGGTGGGATGAGAGGCTCCTTGAATCAGATGGCAATACAGCTGGACTCTGGAGACAGGTAACACGCTGAAATGCAGCCATGCATAGGAAGAAAGGCATTTAGTGCAAAATTAAAGTAAAACAAGCCTTACTTTTGACCACTGGGCATAGAACAGGAAGGAAAACTTGCTGAAAAATTCCAATTAGATGAATATTATCTTGCAGTTATGAAGTCCCTGAAACCACAGACTAAGAACAACTATTAGAAACAGAAACTTTGTCCTGCACATCATTTCACGGGCATATACCCAATGAAGCTGCTAATCATATCAATGCATGGTTACCACTTTCTACTCTAGGTAGCAGTACTAGTGACTATAGGAGTTAATAGGATATTACCCAAGCGATGGAGCCCTTAAACACATGTTCAATTATGTCAACACCGCCAGTTCAAGAATGGAAGGCGTTCTCATTAGCACACGAAACACAATATTTTTAAAACATTGTGTCACTCACAAAGCTTATATATTCATATGTATATTCATTTAAGCCTCTTAAGACTGCCAGGAGTTTGACATTTAATATCAATCCCATTTTACAGAAAAAGTAGTGATTTCCCCAAAGGTCCAGCATTAATGGTGTTCAAACTCGGATAACTTGACCCCAAATCTCATGATCTTTCTACTATGTGCTCCCTCTCTGGTTTTGCTGCCATTATTCTAGATGTTGTATCAGCGACATGGGGACAGAAACACTATTTTCTGCTGGGGGCTGAATGACTATCTTCTGCTGAGCAAACAATCTCAGCATTTATCATGTCCGAAAGGAAATCCCATACTGCTTCATGCCATTGATCTGTAGCTGTCTCCAACAAAAGGACCTGAATGCCTGCTGTGGCCCTGGGAATTTTAAATAAGGAGTCAATGAGAGATGCTGGTAAGTGGTTCTGTAATTGTCTAGGGGCGGGTAAAACCTTGGTGGAATAATAATCATATCAAGATGCCGACTACATGAACGACCCTGCCATGCATTACAACAGGGTACTTCAACTCCAAAGCCTGGAGCGGCACGTCCGCATAATTAATCTCACTCTGCAATAACCCCACAGGGTCAGCAAGATTGGCATTCTGTAGCCGAAATTAATGTCCTATTATTTCAGTCCCCTTCAGTGTTTCTTCAGGTTCAGGAAAATAGTATCAGATGCAGCAGCTATGTTGACACAGACAAGGTTTTAAAGGATCGCCACATTACAAAATAAGTAAGTAAGTAAGTAAGTAAGTAAATAAATAAATAAATAAATAAAATCCTCCCATAAATCCTGGCAGGTAGACAGAGAATGAATTCAATACATACTCCTAATACCCCTACTAAATTCAAGGCTCTTAATAGTTTTATTTTATTCTTGGATTAACCTAGACCCTCCAAAGGTCACATAGTGATCCATATTGTCCAGCGTGGGCTTCTAGAGAATGATTTCAAGAAATTACATTTTGGTATTGTGTCCTCATTTTAGAGAAATATTAAGTGATTAATATTAGATTAAAAATTAGGTTACAAAGTTATCTTCTTTTACAGGACTTCTCAGGGCCTTTAGAATGCTAATAATACACACTGTGAACTAAATCACTTAGGAATCATTCACAGTACTCCTCAAACTTAATTGACTTTCAAATTTTTTGTTTAAAATATCTCCAAGTTATTAGGATTCTTGGCACAGTTTAGAAATGCTGACTGAAGTTCTTTCAGGAAGAAAGGGGTTTCATCTGTAAAAGGCACCCAGCAATAGGCCAGGCTTTGAGAAATTCCTGTAAATTCTCTCATAGGACATATTATTAAAAACTCCTAGTGAGGTATGGGTCATGAATTCTTAATTGAGGAAAAAAAGTGGGAAATTCAAATCAATTTTCTAATTTACTAAGCCATCCCCATGGCAATTTGATGGAGAAGCACTAACATAATGACTAGCTAAAATGAGACATAAGGCATGCTGGTGAACGTAAGTACAGTAATGCTATGCTCGGCCAGTATAGCTAATTGGAGTCGATTATGATTTCACTTCTTCTAGCATTTCGGATGCTTAAAGACCATTGCCAAATCAGAGTGTAAGACACCATAGATACAGAGTTAGAAAACAGAGGGGAGCTGTTATTTCTTCAATTAGAAAAGGAGTCAACCACATAAAGGGACCCAGCAAATAACCCTTTCACCTCTGTGACCTTCATAGATGCCCGAAAAAGTAAAGGTGTTCATTGGTCTGCCTTTCCCTGAAAAAGAGAAAGATGAGAAAAAGCATGTATTCATTAGGCTGACCTAAAAACTGGTAGTATTTTTTGCATGTAAATAGTTCTTTCTATCCACTGATGCTTGAAAAAACAGACCAAAATCTTATTTTCCAAAGCCCAAGGAAGCAATGCCTACCACATCACAAACAAGAAGGCAGTAAAAGCTTTAGGTAAGTTTTGGGTGCCATGAGGCACCCCTAGTGACTGACTGATGTCAAGGACCAAACCGATTCTCCCACACAGCACAACTTAATTCTATTTCCTGATGTCCTTCATGGGACATTCTGGATCCTCCAGGATCTGGTGCCACCAACTCCTCACCTCACCCTCTTCAGAACCCTCCTCATAAGCTCAGATTCCCACTACAGATTCCCACAGATGGTGCTACAAATCAGCGCCATGCCTCCCTTCCCTTTAAATCATCCCTTCTGCCTTGTATGACCTGCATTCCCCTCTTCACATGAACACACACTGCCCGTCCTTCCAGATCGATTTCCACAAATATTTCCTTCATGAAATGTCCCTCCCTCTCTTAGCCTGGCCCAATTTATCCCTTCTCCCTACAACTTTGCCTTACGGTTCCAGTAATGGAATGTTCTACTTTGTATGACTGTTAAGTGTGTGTGTTCTCCCTCTTGAGATTGAGCACAGGGTCCACCTGTGAGGAATGTCTGTCTCGCAAAGCCTCGCATGAAGCTCGGCACACAGAAAGTACTCAGTGCTGTGGGACTGAAAGATTGTGGTCTCCTGAATATTGTGATTCTACAGGCTGTTTCTCAGTCTAGGGAAATACTCTGACTCTGTCATTTGTTTTCCACACCTCTGGTCTCTCAGCACTCATCTCTTTCTCCAGATCACCTTTAGGGAGGTGTTTTCTCACTAAAATCTGTCAGACAATTTACAGGAATGCCCTGGGACTATCTTCTGCTTTGCCAGGGTAGTACTTGGTTATGCCTTATACTATGCACATTTGCATTTACCCCATGTATGATGCTGCTGAGCAAGTGAGACCCCAGGGAGCTCCTGCCCAAGTGTCTACACAGGGAAGTAGGCCCAGAATATTGTTTCACGGGGATTCACAGTGTCTGATTCAACATGATTGCAGCTCATTATTTTTTGGCCAGGGTGAGATCCCTGGGGCATGCTACTGCTGGGCAAAAAGGAACTCCCTTCTTCTTAACTGTGTATGTTCCAGTAGATGACTGTATTTCTAACTGCTATTTCTAACTCCTCAGTAGCTCTGAGAAACGTCTAGATTATAAAGGAAGAGGGGTGCCTGGGTGGCCCAGTCCGTTGAGCGTCCAACTCTTGATTTCAGCTCGGGTCATGATATCACAGTTCGTGAGTTCGAGTCCTACATCGGGCTCTGTACCGAGAGCACGGAGCCTGCTTGGGATTCTCTCTCTCCCTCTCTCTGTCTGCCCCTCATCCCCCTCTCAAAATAAATAAATATACTTAAAAAAAAAAGGAAGGGAGAACTGATAAGAGGAATAACAGACATTCCTTTGGCCCCTTCATATCGCTTCCCAAACCCTGAACTCTGGAGTTTTTACCTGAATCATGATTTGGGCCAGAAGAGAGGGGTATGAGCAGGAACACAGGCAAGCAGAGAGTGGAGAGGTAATAAGGCAAGCCAGGACGATGAGTGGAAAAAACAAAACCCCAGGGAATTTCACTTTGAGAACAATATCTGTTCATTCAACAAATATTTTTCAAACCCCTACTCTCTACCATGTACCTTACTTAACCAAAACAAGCCATGCTTGACTGTAGGCTTCTTTTCAGGTCTTATTTTATTTGATATTCATGACACTTATTCAGAAAGAAATATAATTTTCCTGCTTCACAGATGAAGAAATTAGGTGCAAAAAGGTGAAGTGTCCTACTCAAGCTATCACAGCAATCACATAGCAGAGCTGGTTTCAAATAAGGTTCTCTGATTGCAGCAGATTGCTGACCGATTCTTCTGCCTTATTCTGCCCGACACCCATGGCAAGCTATGAACTAAACACATGTAGGAAGTGTTCAATATTTAGCTTGCTGTGTTTCACAAAACAACCCAAAAGATCAATTAAAAACAATAAAGATTCACTGGAGCAAAGGTCATGGAAAATGCCAGTCTAGATTGGTAAAATCCCTGAATTATAAGCAAAAAAAAAAAAAAAAAAATCTCACTCGAAAAGCTTTTCTTTATGACTTTGAAAGTAATGGAGTGGCACAAATGATGCATTTCTGGGAACTGCACAGACTTAGATTATTTGTAATTAGTGTAGCATCACTTGTGTAAATGGGGGCATGACATTCAAAGGTTTTAAAGTTGTTTTTCCCAGTCAGTTTCCCAAGAAAACACCTTTGTGTTTCGAATCTTGGGCAAATAGAACTCTACTTATCACTACAGGCAGGATGTTGAAATTTCACGGGCAGTTTTTAATAGGTAGGCTAAAATGCTAATGATGGTGGTTGCCAGGAGCTGGAGGGCAGAGGATACAGGAAGTTAGTGTTTAAAGGGTACAATTTCTGTTGAAACTTGGGATGATGGGAAAGTGCTGAAGATGGATGGTGGTGACAGTTGCACAACAATGTGAATGTACTCTCTGCCACAGAATGGTTAAGATGATAAACGTTATATATATTTTATCACGATAAAAAATGAAAATTAAAAAGATGCTAATGAATTTCAAAACATATTTCATCATGAAGGTATATAATTTTTTATACAAAGCCAAAGTCAACCGTCAGTTGAATCTCTGGTTGATAACAAACTCAGAAAAAAAAAGACTTTAATTCCAAACTGCATTAGTTAGACATATTAAAATAAGTCCTAGCCTCTGTAAGGACAAATGCAAATTAAGAATAAGAGACTTAATTCTCCTTGAAAATAAAGAAAGAGATTCCCACCACCCCCCTCACTTTTTGTCAGCGCATTTACTTTAGAAAACTAGTCATTATTAGGTACTTCCCTTTCTTTAAGTATATAAATCCTTTTGAAGATTACATAGATAGGTCTCTTGTCACCTTTGTGACACAGAAATGTCTTTCTCAAAGACCAGTGGGCCATAGACCAAAGACCATAGAGGTGCTGGGTCACCTGAGTGGCTCAGTCAGTTAAGTGGTCCACTTCGGCTCAGGTCATGATCTCACGGTTCATGAGTTCGAGCTCCACATCAGGCTCTGTGCTGACAGCTCAGAGCCTGGAGCCTACTTTGGATTCTGTCTGTCTGTCTCTCTCTCTCTCTCTCTGCCCCTCCCTGCTCATACTCTGTCTCTCTCTCAGAAATAAATAAACATTTAGAAAAAAATTAAAAAAAAAATAGAGATGCTTCCTCTAGTTTCTGTTGGAGGACAGATGCTTTACTTTGGTAGGACGCAATGCTCTAAGTTGTAGAACTACTTCCTGTCAGATCCAGCATTCCCACTCCTGGATATTTATCCAAAACAACTGAAACCAGGATCTCCAAGAAGTATCTTCACTCCCATACTCATTGTAGCACTATTCACAATAGCCAAGACATGGAGAAAACTTAAATGCCCAACCACAAATGAAGGGATAAAGAAAATGTTGTATATAAATACAACGTAATACTACTCAGACTTAAAAAAGACGGAAATTTTGCAGTATGGGACAACATGGATGAACTTTGAGGACACTCTGCTAAGTGAAATAACCCAATCACAGGAAGACAAATACTACTTGTTTCTAGTTTGAAGAGGTATCTATAACAGTCAAATTCATAGAATCAGAGTGCAATGGTGGTTGCCAGGGGTTGCAGGGAGGGGAAAATGAGAGGTACTAATTAATGGGCATAGGTTTCAGTTAAGAAAGATGAATAAATTATAGAGATCTCCTTTACAGCATTGTACTTATAGTCAACAATAATGTATTTTAGACATATACATTTGTTAAAAGTGTAGATCTCAGGTTAAGAATCTGTACCACAGTAAAGTATAATTAAAACAAAATAAAGAGATGAGAAGTTTTTTATCCGAGTAAAATCAATTAACTAACAATTACCAAGTTAAGTCAGCATGAACTTTGCATGACAAATTCATCCTACTTGAAAACAAGTTGTAGTTTAATCTCAAAAACATGTATGCAATGAGCTGCTTGGCCATATAAAAGGATAAGATTTCTTTCTGTTTTTGCCATCTCTTAGTGGGTTGCCTGTGATGTGTTTCATATTCTGGTTTAATGCTTACTTAATGATGAAAGTGTCTTCTTTCTCTCTTACCTTTGTGGAAAGAATTTCTGGGTTGAGAGGGTTTTTTCTTAATTATATTTGCACAACTATATGTAAATCTATAACATTTATACTATAACATGTATAATTTTCACTAAAATTAATTTTAGTGGGAGAAAAACTAAAACACAGACACACATGAGAGAAAAGACTAACTCTCTTTATTACAAACTGGCAGGAAAACTGAGGGCAAGTGAACATGTGGAAAAAAAGGAAAAACAAATTTTAAAATAATGAATGTTGGTATTTATGAAAGCAAATGAATGGCCAATGGAACAACCAGGACTGAAACAAATTTCCCTACAGACGGACTCATGACAAAAATTTTGTAAAATTACTTCCAAAAAGAGAATTCCATGCCTTCAGTTTCAAAATGGGTATCATACAAACATTAGTCCACCAAAGACAAGAAATGGAAAGTCTAAAGGGAAGAAAGGCAAAGAGACCTTGGGAAGGAGGGAGGAAAGGAGAGAGAGAGAGAGAGAGAACAACTGGGGGGGGGGGCGGATATTAATGTGAATACAGTAATCAGAGTTTGTAGAAACTTATCCTTCAATTTCTAACGAACTTCCTGTCATGTCTGCACATTTAATACCTCTTGGATTTCCCTTAAAAACACTCTGACCATTTTGTTATAGGGTTGTTAGCATTTATTCCTTTCTACCTTGTGTTAAGCTAGTTCTATGTATGTCTCATCTCTTCTGATTTCATTGTGAGCACCTTAAGGGCTTGAGGGCAAAACAAGTTTTCTTATTATTTTTTTAGTTCTTGTTTGCATCATTACGATGTCACATGGAGAGCACAGGACTAGAAAATATCTTCTAAATAAATGAATGAATATAAGTAGAAAGAAGTATTCAAACAATTTTCATAATCTTAATAATCCCCCCCAAAAAGAGGAAACAGGCATTACATATTCAAGATCTGTTTTCAATAACAGGAAAAAATAGCAAGTGTTCACTGGGATTGTTCTTATATAGGTCAAATAATTGTCTGCTTGATTATTTATTTACTCTTTTTATTTTGTTTATAATTATATTTTTATATGATTACATTTATTTTATTTTACTTGATTTATCATGTTACTGATCATTTTATATTTTATTTATTTATTTATTTATTTTATCTTATATATTCATTTATTATATTTACTTTTGTTTATATTTATTGTAATTTTACTAATTACACTCAGCAGTTTTGTGAAGGGTCACGAACTTCATCAGAATTATACAATACAGAAGTGTGATTATGGGAGAAATGAGTAGAATGAATAAGGAAACTATACGACAAAGATGTACAGACTAGAAAAGAAAACAGAGTGCCAGACAATAAGAAAAACAATCATGCCAGGGAAAGTGGGTAACGTGGAGATGTTGGGAAAAAGAATCTGAAAAGAATCTGTAAGAGGAGATAGAAGAAGCCCTTTTGAAATGATGAAGCTCCTCCCTTTCCAAGTTTTCAAAAAGCAAACATAATCAACTAACACAACGTTATTTTCCTGAGATCAGATGCACCAAAATCTGATTCTAGACCTTACTCTGACTTTGTGATCAGGCTTCCAATTCTTATAACAAATACACAATCGTGTTGTACAGATATAACCGTATTAATAAAATATCAATATGAAGTTTCTCTGTGCCTTAAATATAATCCCTTGCACAGTAAATTCCCATCGCTTCTGAAAGCTCAAATACCCCCTATCATTGAGGTACTTTTCAAAGCAGTGGGAGGAGAAAACAGATCTGATAGTGGGGCAAGCCCTTTTGTGCCAGGGTCTGTAAAACCTGGTCACAGCAATGGCAGGACTGAGACCATTTGAAAGATATCTTGCTGACAAGAATCATGAAAATGTCCTTTATTCATATCTTTCCCTCACATATCCAAGTTCGTTGAAAGCAGAGGCTTTCATTCAACAACACGCACTGAAGGGCTTCTACTGTGTGCAAAGCCATCCGCCCTGCCCTGCAGACAAAAGATGAGGAAGACACAGTCTCTGATCACAAGACACAGTCTATCAGAATCCACCAACACAAAAGCCATCAAGTGAAACGCAAAGTTAGATGTGTGTTATAAGACGGTGCTTCTGGAATAGTAATGTGCATAAGGATGACCTGGAGATCTTGGTAAAGCAGAGATTCTGATGCACTAAGTACAAGACAAGACTCAAGGGTCCGCATTTCTAAGTCACCCCTGGAGGCTGTTGCTCCTGTGCCACAAACCACAGACTGAAAAGCAACAGTCTAAGGGATAAAGCGCAAATAAACAAAGGACTATGGAAATGCAAAGTTAGAAGTGATGCCTTCTAGCAGGTAAGTTCAGCTGGGTTCCACAGAGAAGATTCTGCATTTAAAGAGGTAGAGAAGCAGAGGTAATAGAGGTGTGTGTCTGTGTAAGCAGGTGAAACCAGAAAAAGGAGAGGGGAGAGTGTAGAGGAAAGGAGGCAAGGAAAGAGGAGAAGGAGTTGAAAAGAGAGAAAATGAGCTGAGCAAAAGTTCTGAAAGCAGAAAAATGCATCAACTATTTAGAGAAAAGCAAGGTGTCTGGTAAGATCAGAGTGCAATTTGCAAAGGGGGTGACAAAGACTTATGGGAAATAGGCCTAGATTGATCAGCAGGAGAAAAATGATGGGGGTCATATGGATTGGACTCTTTTTTTGGGGGGGGAGGGACATCTGATCACCAAAAAGGAAGGAAAGTCCAGCTGTTAAAATAAATTATTCCAAATAAAACATCCTAGAATGTAGGTCTTGTTTAAAGTTATTCATATTCCACATTTGGACATTTATAGCTAAGTACCCAAAACCATTACTGTTCTTCAATATAATTTGTCTTTCTGCAAATCATAGCCCCAGCCTCAGCCAAATAACCTTTCTTCACACAAGTCTAGGAGTGCCTGGGTGGCTCAGTCAGTTAAGCCTCCGACTTCTTCAGCTCAGGTCATGATCTCAGGGTCCATGAGTTCAAACCCTGCCTTGGGCTCTGTGCTGACAGCTCAGAGCCTGGAGCCTGCTTTGGATTCTGTGTCTCCCTCTTTGCCCCTCCCCTGCTCATGCGCGTGCTCTCTCTCTCTCTCTCTCTCTCAAACATAAATAAACATTAAAAAAAAAAACAAGTCTATGTAGGACTGAAAAAAATATGGTCTGCCCCAAAGTCTTTCAGTGTCTGCCATTAGAACCCCTAAACTCCAGCAGTGGTTCAGTGGAATCACAAATCATTTGTATTTATTCTGAAAACCTAATAATATCCAAAAACATTTCAGAATGTAACATACTGGAAAAAGGAAGTTAAATGGGTTTATAAGAATATATAGAATTTGCACAGCAGTCAACATGGAAAGGCACAGCATAGTCAGTTCATGGTGGCACAGGGCAGGGGAACTCACAGGATGCCCAGGAAGTTCAAGTAAGCTGCCAGACCCTGAATAGACAAGTTCATTGCCTTCTCTGCCAACATTACTAATAACAATAAAAAGAAAAGAAAGGATATCTAAGGTACCTAAGGTAAAGGTATCTAATAAATTTTCTATCAGTATTTGGTTTTGTGTCTGTCCGAATCAGTAAAATTTGTAAATGTCATGATGGTTCTTTGGGATAGGATGTGGGTCTCACTTAGCAAGAGGCTCCATGTCAATTGCTTACATAAGTCTGGAGGTAATGAAAAACATAAGAACAGTAAAAATTGCCCATAGATACATAAATGAATAGGCATGTGATAAAGCAGGTATTAAATAACATTAACAGTAGAATCAAGGTAACGGTTCTATGGATGTTCGCTGTCACAGCTTTTCAACTTTGCTGCATGCTTTTATGTTTGCATAATAAAATGTTAGGGTAAAATTACCTATGATCCTATTACTCCCCCTTTAAAAATTTTATTAAGTAGAAGGGGTGTCTGGGTGTTTCAGTTGGTTAAGCATCTGACTTTGGCTCAGGTCATGGGATCGTGTTGTCTTATGAGTTCGAGCCCCGTGTGGGGCTCTGCACTGACAGCTCAGAGCCTAGAGGCTGCTTTGGATTCTGTGTCTCCCTCTCTCTGCCCTTCCCCCATTCACAGTCTCTCCTCTCTCTATCTCTGTCTCAGAAATAAACAAACATGAAAAAAATATATTAAGTAGGAAGTGAAAATATTATGTCCCCGTCTTCTCTCTTTTTAGCACTCATTAATCCCATTCCCAAAATTATTACATGGAACTACCAGATTTAGAATTTTACATTTTTTGCATATAACTTTTTTCTTTATTTTTATTTTTACAAAAATTGAACTCTACATATCATTCACATTTATCCAGATCAGTTCACATAGTTATACTGTTATACTTCGCTCCTTTTATTTATTTATTTATTTATTTATTTATTTAAAAAAAATTTTTTTTTAACATTTATTTATTTTTGAGACAGAGAGAGACAGAGCATGAACAGGGGAGGGTCAGAGAGAGAGGGAGACACAGAATCCGAAACAGGCTCCAGGCTCTGAGCTGTCAGCACAGAGCCCGACGTGGGGCTCGAACTCACGGACCGCGAGATCATGACCTGAGCTGAAGTCGGCCGCTTAATCAACTGAGCCACCCAGGTGCCCCACTTCACTCCTTTTAATAACTAAATACAATTCCACTGCCAGCTACACCATACATAGTGTGTTTAACTATTTCCCTGTTGATGGTGTTTTGATTATTTTCAGAAATTTCATACCACATTTAGTATGATTAGGTTATTTTAATATTAACAGAAAAAAATCCATAGGTCCCTTGCATCTACCCAGAAGACCACAGGAAAAATCTGAAGTGATTCTAGTGGCTAAGAAGCATAACATCTAAAAGGGGAGAAAATCAAAATACACAGAATCAAAGGCATATGGTTATAGCTAAACAGTTGGTAACTCAGTTTACTAGGCAGTATCAATTACCAAGCAAAAACCCAGTAGCTAACAAGTAGGCACACTAGCGACAGAATGATTTCGGCACAGAATGATTTCGGCACAAACTTAAGAAAATTAATCCACTTCAAGCATCCTCAGATCCTCATTCTGCTAACTTGCTTATCTGAGTCCTTATGCCCAAGCACAGAAGAAAAGCAAATTTGAATGGAAGGCAAAAGGCTTTTATAAGTAGGCATGTTGATGGCAGTGAGAAACTGGAGCTATTGAAAGCAAACAACAAAACTAAAAAACAAAACAAAACAAAAATATATATAATAAACAGTGATATGGAGCCTGGGACCATTTAGTGTTAAAGCCTTACATATTTTAACAGGCCCTGAGGACATCATTATGCACAATATAAAATAATTGATGTTCAAAATCATGGCCCTGAATTATTAATTAAAGGTATAATTTCTCAGGATACTCACTGTAAGACAGCTGTGTGGTATGGAATACACTTTAGAAAGACATAGTATTAAAACAGTTACAAGATCCTTGATCACAGAACAGGGAAAAAGCCCTAAGCCAACCACCTCACTCAACAGAAAAACAAAAGCAGGAACATAACTTGATTGATCCAAGGGCAGTGGGTTGTTGGAAATAATCAGAGCTGCCATCCAGGAGAGGCGAATCTTACGACACTGTGTTTGTGGCCACCCCACGGTTACAAAATTGACAGTTAGGAACTGTTGCCTTAACTTCTCATAATGCTCTCCAACCCAGAAAGTAGTTATCCCAGAGTCTTTTCAGAGAGCCGAGGTTTTTACCTTAAGAAATACTGTGATCAGAGGTGTGAGTGAGTGGCCCTGCTGGAGGACAGAGAGTGAATTATAAGTCATGGTCTTTCTTGGAGAAGTAGACCTTCTAACCCCAAGAGAGAGAAGAGAGAGAAACGCAGTGTTTATTGACAATGGAGAGAGCAGCACAAAAGCGAACTTAAAAGATCAACACATTTAGCATGGGAAAAACAAGTTGTGTGTGTGTGTGTGTGTGTGTGTGTGTGTGTGTGTGTGTGTGTGTGAGCGTGTGTGTCTCCTTGCTAGCATGTATTTCTGGTCACCAAAGTATTGTTTAGGATCAATCAACGTTGAGAATGTAGCCTGATTCTTTCTCTGAAGACTCATCATTGCTAAATAAACGGAACAGGCAACGGATTTCAAAGAAAACTGCCCAAGGAGGCAGGAGACCTCCATTCAAGGCTCTGTGTGCGTCTGGACAAGGGCTTCGGGGTTGTGACGTGTAAAGTGAGGGAACTGAATCTGAAGATCTCTAAGCTTCCTCATGGTTATGATTCATGTTTTTAGTCAGGTCTTAGCAAATAAAAATGAGACAAATAGGGGAAATCCCAGTAGCATGTAGTATGCAATACAGACAGAGTTTCATATATTTGCAACAAGGGCTTGTTGCAACAAAGGCGTTCTGAGCCCTGTTTGAAATAGAGGCCTTCTTTTCCTAAGCCCTATCCTCCACTTCGCTGCTCTTTTTTTTTTTTTTAATTCTCTCCCTCTTTCTATCTTCTTATCTAGATGACCTTAAGAAAATCAGAAAGGGCCTCAGAAGCCCAATTATATTATTTGGACACTATTTGGGAGCCAGAAGCTCAGGAAGGAGCAGTGACTTTCCTGAGGTCAACAGCTTGCTTGTGAAAAATGTGGGATCACTTTTGATTCCCAGGTGAGACTTTCCTCTGATGAAGCCATGCTGCCTCCCAACTCTGAAAAACTACCAGAAACTGTAACTGTCCCCTAAAAATAACACACCATTTATATCCCAGGCAAAAGTCATGTCTAAACAGGCAACGGGTCTGTGTCAAAGGAAGACAGCTCCTCGGGCCCAGGGGCAAGGAGCCAGCTGCCTGGAGAAGCTAAAGCCGCTGCTCTCTTCCCACGACTCCGTGAAGATTTATGGTGTACATGGGGAATCCTGGCCAAACCACCTCCAGGCAGTGTTGGACCAGATCCCTAAAGGAGTCCCTGCAGCTATGAAGCTTTTAACATGTTTATCTGCGGGGGCCCCCCGACAGCTGTGAGTTCCTGAAGCTTCTCTGTAAGGAACAAGACCATACTTTGAGATATCCAAACGTGAGAGATTTGAGCCAAACATCCTTAGCTGTAACATTTCATTAAAAAAAAAAAAAGTTGAACTGGGTTGGGGATTGGTAAAGTCTTTGTAAATCCTGAGGGGAAAGAGCTCTGTATTTAGTGTGAATTCTTACATGCAGCACTGGCCCGGTGTGACCGCTGCTCATTTTGGTAACTCTCTTTTTATTCTTTTAAATTAAAGCGGTTAATCAGCTGCTGGGCGCTTTCTATCACTGCAACGCTCCTTCCTTCCAGAACCCAGGCAGAGTCTCAATTCTGACATTCAATCAAAGGATTACCATTTTTGAACAGCACAGCTTTCAGATTAGTAGTAAGCCAATTAAAAAAAAAAAAAAAAAAAAAACAAGAAAGAAAGAAAGAAAATAGACAAAATAAATAAATAAATAAATAAAATAAAAAGAGAGAGAGCTTTGCACTCCTGATATCCTGGCCTGCAAGCGGCTAGCCTTTGAAACGGCAAGAAGAAACTGCTCTCAAAGACACTTTCTCAGACGCTGCCAAGTGCAGAGGGACTATTTCTCAGGGGAAGCTTGTCTGGGCTGATTCGCACTTGTTTCAGGGTGTGTCCCCATCCCCTCCGAGAGGTCTGCCCTGGGCAAGACCGCATTCATCAGTCATTTAGAAAAATTAAAAAAAAAAACAAAAAAAAAAAAAAACAAATCCAGAGCTGGCAGCCAGTGGGAGGTTTTCTACACGGATGTGCACTCCCACGTGCTCCAGTCACAGACATGACCGGGCTGGTGAGAGGGCCCGACGGATCCGTGCCAGGCCCAGACACAAGTCCTCCATTCTGACACGGAGCACTGCCAAGCGGGAAGGAACCACATCCTTCCTCATCCTAAGGCCCCTTCCTAAATTGAGCAGTTGTTCCACGGGGAAGGCACAGGGGGGAGGGAGGAGGCGACATCACTAGTTGGTGTTCATTGTAACAAGGGGAAACCTTTATTCGCGATATGAAGTTTCTAAGTGAATTCGCCACGGGATCTCAACGCCGGAAAGGCCCTCAAATATCATTTTGACTCGGACATTTTCCAATATTCAAATATCCCTCTGACATCCTTGCCAAGCGGATGTGCAGTCAGTCCCTCTTTAAATATCTCTAAGGATGGCGAACTCATTACCAAGTTACTTTTCCTATGGCCCGAACTGTAATAAGTGTCAACTTATGTTGCGCTGGACTCTGATCCCCTGGAATCTGTACCTCCTTGTCCTGGTTGAGGGCTCTGGCATCATGTCAGAAGCCTCCCTCTGTCTTCCACAGACACCTGAGGACATTCAGCTCGGTGGTTCTGGTATTTGGAAGCAGCATTGCCTTATCTCCACAGACCTCACTTTCCAAAATGGGAGACCAGGGCTTTTACCAAGCACTTGTTTCCTTACTTGCTTCTCTAACCCTCAAATGTAAGAAAAGGATATTGAGGAAATGAAAAGATCACTAAAACAGGAAAAACTAGCATCAATTGATCAAGGCACCTCCTATGCTATCCAGGCTTAAAAGGGAATTGAAAAAGGAGAAAAGGAAGCAATATGACCAGTGGGTTAGCTCACCCATGTTGGGTTTCTAGGGAATTATCAGACCGATCAGTGTTGTAACTAAACATCTGTCACAAGATTCTCATGTGCCCCAGGCAAACTGGATGGGGCCACGGGACAGAGGGTATGCCTTGGCAGAGTGAAGCAAAGAGCAAAGTTTCACCAGGACTTTGGAGTCTCACAGACTAGACTCACATCCTCTATAGCTATGTGAGTTTCTTAACCACACTGAGTCTCCATTTCCTCATTGGTGGATAGGTCAGTAAAGCAACTCATGAAATCAGGTATGAAGATGATGTGAGATAATATTATAAAGCACCTGACACATAGTAAACACTCAGATTTCTCAGCTATTATGTTTTATTATTATTACGAGAAGTCTAGCCTTCAATTCTCCCAAATTTTTCCCGACCCAGCGTAGCAATGCAGAAAGCAGAAAACCCATATATCTGGTGGGGTGAAATGAGGCCAATTCTCACGTGGCAGAACCAAAGCAAGAGAAGCAGCATCACAGTGGAAAGTACACTGTAACAGAGCTTAGAGGACCACTAACAAGGGCACCTGGGTGGCTCAGTCGGTTGAGCATCTGACTTCAGCTCAGGTCATGATCTCACGGTTCCTGAGTTCAAGCCCCACATTGGGCTCTCTGCTGTCAGCACAGAGCCCACTTTGGATCTTCTGTCCCCGCCCCCCTGCCCCTCCTCCACTCACGCTTGATCTCTCTCTCTCAAAAATAAACACTTAAAAAATTAAAAAGAAGACCAATTACAGAGTTTTGGCTAACTCTAAGCAAGACACATCCCACTCTGTCCTATTTGCAAAGCCAGGGGTTTAGCTTTTTTGACCCTAACATGCTAGTATTCTCAGAGAACCATTACAAGTCTTCTGTGTAAAGACAGCGAGGAAGGCTTGATTTCCATAAGCCTCCTCCCTCTCCCCTGAGTCATGTCTCTACATGCAACCGCATAAATTCCACACACCGCGAAGCACAGAACGTGAAGCTGTCACCCCAATTTGATATTCCTTAAGGATCCTTCTAAGAGGACACAACACTTCAGGGGAGCACTGAATGGAGGTTATAGGTTTTGTACTCACTTGCTATTAGCTGTTGCAATCGCAGGAGACAAAGCATTAGGTGTGTTTGTTTTAAATAAGTCAAGACAAGTGAATGAGCTCTGCCATGTTTCAACAAGTGGGAAGCCAGGAGAGATGTTTTATACACATTCAGGAATATGTGCTTGGAAACGCTGACAGGAAAGATTTACAGAATGACCTAATTCAAAGATGTACGGATCTCCTGGGGAGATCCTGGGTACCTACTCAGGTGTGCTTTTGTAAAGAAGGCCTTCCTCTTTACTCTGTAGTGTACTGTGCTTTGGTAGAAGGCAGTAAAAAGCCTGCCAGGGGGTGAATGAGGAATCAGACAGCTGCCACTATAACACTGGGGTTACAAAGAGCCTACCCTCTGGGTAGAGCAAGACCTTGCAAGTAATGAAGTCCAGAAACTGTGGGCAGATTTAGAACAGGGACACAGAAGAACCAGAGATGTGCCCCACAAAGATCATTGGGCAGTGGTGCATAGTGTGAAACAGAAGGATGAGCCACAGAAAGGTATCCACTGGATCTATGGATGTGCAGTGAGTACCCTTGAATCAAGGGCTAAGTGGTTACTTGATCCTTATCACAATCTCTGAACTTCAGTTGCCTCACTGAAGCCAATTCAGACCAAACTGACCTTGAGGAGTCATCGTCAAAGCAAACGAGGTAAGGGGCACATAAGCAATTTGCAAATTGTTAAGCATGTGGACAAACATAAGAAAGTACTCCTATCACTACTCAGTAAAGCCAAAAAGCATTATGTTACTGAATTAAATAAGCAATATTTATTTTTATAGGCTCTTCCTCCCAAAATGATACTGACATGCTTACATAAGCCAATTTCATTTCAGTCAATGTTCCAATTACCTATACACTTCTTCTTGCTTTTCACATACTGAAGGCAGAATCATCAGGGAATTTTTAAAGAACCAGTTACCAATATATGTCAGAAGGACATTACAGTCAACATATTAGCCATAGGTCAAGTCACGTTGGCTTGCAATTGTACACTAATATTTTTAGTTCCTGGGATGGTCCTGAACAATCACTTTCTCAGTCACTTTCCCAAGTGAAAATAAAGGAATGCAACCGTTTTTGCCTGGATCATTATAATAGAATGTTCATTATTCCCTTCCTAAGTTCCAGTGCTATAACACCGAATACCAGATCTGTCTAAAATACAGATCTAATAATGATCCTCCCTTGCTCAAGAATATTCAGCGCTTCTCCTTGTCTTACAGGTTTAAGTGCAAATTCCTCAACAGAGTGTTTAAGGTCCTCAACAATATGGCTTTGGCTCACCTTTTTTAAATACGATCTTCAATGACCCTGGTGCTTGAATATCATCTCCCGCTCAAACTGGGCTCTCCCCAAGCAAGGCACCAGCTTCCCCCCCGCCCACTTTATGTTTTCATTTTCCTTTATCTGGGGTATCATTCGTGGCTTTTAACTGTCAGTTTAGGTCAGCTGGAATTATGTTTTCTGGAATCCCCTTCTCTGCATGGTTCTTACATAGGGGTAGCCACAGGGAAGTGCACACGAGATTTGGAAGGGACGTGTAGCAGTATCCATTGCTTTGTGAGGGCCTGTCTAGGCTCCTAGGTACTACTGACTATCACATACATAACTGCTGATCTGGTGGCTGATCTAAGAGGGGGCAGCAGCCATACCCAATGTACCTTCAACATCTCCAGTCCAAGGCCAGGCAGATGTGGAGCTCTGTGGCTAAGACCCCCAGCTCCTTCTGCAGGCCATTCACATTGGCCAGGTTAGGTACAGAGAGATAGTTAAGGGTTGTCCAGGTTTCTCTCTTCCCCATCACATCCAGCTTTTCTTCCTGACTGCCTGCCTACCACAGACAGAAGTAGTCTTCCACAGTCTTCTTCGCCACCTCCTTTTCATCTCCCACTGTTCCCTTTTGAGGCTTTAATTGTCCAGCTTCCCCCACTCCCCGCAATTGTAGATACCATCCTTATAATAAATCCCACATTCCATATCTTTCACCCATATCATTTATGCTCCCTGGCTGGACCCAAACTCCTACACTAATATTTTTACACTCCCCACTAATCTATGTCCAAAACCTGCCCATCGATTCAAGAGTCACTTCAAACACCACCTCCTCATAAATCCTTTCCTGAGTGACACAGCTGTCTTTTTAAAACACTAAAAGGGGACTATTACTCAGCCATCAAAATGAATGAAATCTTGCCATTTGCAACCACATGGATGAAACTGGAATGTATTATGCTAAGCGAAGTAAGTCAGTCAGAGAAAGACAAATACCATATGATTTTACTCATATGTGGAAGTTAGCAAACAAAACAGATGAACATACAGGAAGCAAAAAGAGAGAGAGAAACAAACCCTAAGAGACTCTTAATGATAGAGAACAAACTGAGGGTTACTGGAGGGGAGGTGGGCAGGGGATGGGCTAAGTGGGTGATGGGTATTAAGAAGGGCACTTGGGATGAGCACTGGGTGTTGTATGTAAGTGATGAAACACTAAATTCCACTCCTGAAACCAATATTACACTATATGCTAGCTAATTAGAATTTAAATAAAAATTTGGAAAAAAAAAACACGAAAAGCTCTTTCCATATATCTTTTAGTTATCTTACATACTCTTACACTCTTCCAAATGTTGTACAAGTTGTATTGCAAACCTCTGTGAGCATCTTATCTTTCAAAATGATCTATAAATTCTTGTTCTTCAGGGGTTGTGTTTGTGTACCGATATTTTAATCTCCATATCTCACTAGTGACTTGCCTACAGAAGCTTCTCAGGAAACATCCCAAAGAATAAATGAATTATCCATGCTACCACTCCCTTTTTAATATCACAGGTAACTAAAACTCAGTGCTACAGTATATGGTATAGGCTCACTTACATGCAGACTATTCTGGGGCCACTTTATTCTTTCCATCCCCTTCCCTTAGAGAAGAGCCTGTCTCATGCGAATCCAACCCTGTATATTTTTATCGTACACACGGCTCTAACAAAACTCGTTAGCCTGCTCCCTAGTCTCTAGTAAAGCAGAAACAGCTAATTATATGGGGAATGGAGAGAAAGCTGCTAGAGTAAGACATGCTGAAAGTAAGAAAAAAAAATAGCAGACAATGAAAGAGAGGACAGAAATTTATGAAAATCAGATTACATAAATTTAAAAGTATACCAGTCTAGGGCCACTTATTACATGGGTACATGATCTCATCTCAATAAATTTTAAAGGAATTACAGTCCACTCCAATAAGCTGTCCTGAATTACCAAGATTAAGTAATGCCACGTATCTTAGAATAATCTCCTTCTGAAATTATTTTTAAAACAAAAATTTTACAAGAAAGTTACGGGTGGCTCAGTCAGTTGAACATCTGACTCTTCATTTCAGTTCAGGTCATGACCCAGGGTCAGGGGATACAGCCCCATTGTCTGGCTCCATTGTTGAGCATAGAGCCTGCTTCAGATTCTCTCTCTCTCTCTCTCTCTCTCTCTCTCTCTCTCTCTCTCCCTCCCCCCCCTCCTCAGCTCATGTGCTTTCTCTCTAAAAAATAAAAAAAAAAAGTTACATATTGATATCTTACTATTTAAAAAAAAATCCCACAGCACCTCCCATTCTCAGGAAAAGAAAAAGCTTTTTATTTTTTTTAAATTTTTTAATATTTGCTTTTGAGAGATAGAGAGAGAGAGAGAGAGAGAATGACAGAGTGCAAGCAGGGAAGGGGCAGAGAGAGAGGGAGACACAGAATCTGAAGCGGACTCCAGGCTCTGAGCTGTCAGCACAGAGCCCGACACGGGGCTCAAACTCGTGAACCATGAGATCATGACCTGAGCCGAAGTTGGGCGCTCAACCAACTGGGCCACCCAGGCGCCCCCCAAAAAGTTTATTTTTATTTTTATTTTTATTTTGTCATGCATTCATTCAACTAATATATAGTGAGGGCCAACCAAGACTCAGGAACTGTTCTCATGCTTGTGTGTATGTGTGTGTATTGTGTGTATGGACCTTTCCTCCAAGGAAATCATCAAACTTGGGCCGTGTGAGATGATAAATTTACACCTTTTAAATATCTCATTAAAAAAAAAGGTCATTGTAAGTCAGCACCCTATTGGTTTCTTACAAAGATGCAAGCAAATGCAATCAACCAAAGAGGACTGAGTTCATTGGTACTAGTTTCTTCCAGGGCAAAATAAACTGTCAACTAGAATGAAGCTTCTTGCCTTCCCAACACGACCTTTGCCTCATTTCTCTGCCAAACATCTTTTCACTGCAGAGAAGATCCCTGGAGACACCAAAGGTGCTGCAACCCTGCACAATTTGCTTTGGAAGAAAAACGTGGCAAAACACAGGTAAGAAATATTCGATTTTATCATCACTGCCTCCCCAGTACATATATGGAGGCAACTATAACACCCTTTAGTTTTATCCCCTGGTTTAAAACTAAAACTTATAATTTACATAAGGTTGCAATAGGATTGGATTAGATAATAAAAATAAAGCATTCAGCACAGCTTCTGGCACACAAGAAACATTGCATCAATATTAGTGTGATGATTAGCAAGAAGTCCTAAACTTGCAGCAAGCTCTGTAAATTAGCCTCATTAAGGGTTATCTAGGGTAAAATTTGAGTCTTCTCCTGCTTTCCCTTTGCCACCCAGAATGTTCTGGAGTCATCACGGGAATGTAAAATAACTTCCCAGCAAGCCAGGTCCGGCTGGACAGAAGGATGTGCAGGGTGAGAAGTACTGTCTACAGTTATGTCAGATGTCTGGAAGAGAGAGAGACAGGGCAGTCCTACAGCATCTTGGCTCCCATATCATTCCCCAGGACTGGCCCTTCTACCTGCAGGAGTTTTCTGCTGAGGGCAAGGTACCAGAATGGGTCCTAGAACAAAATTAGTATCACTGATTATAGGATTGGATCATTGGCTCTGAGTTTTGAAGGAAGTTAGTAAAATAAGCACAAGTGAAAAACTGCCTGAGTATGTAAGTGTAAGCATGTTTGGGGAGGTTATTTTAGTTCAAAAAAAAATAATAAAAATAGCTCAAATGGACTGAGCACTAATTATGTTCCAGGCACCGTGCTAAGCACTTTGTGTACATACTTAATCCTAACAACGATTTTATTCTTGTGCCAACAACGCAGATGAGGACACAGGTTTAAAGATGTTAAGTAAATTTACCATATCGCAGAGGTAGTGAGTAGCATTACCCTGCACAGATTGTCTCATTCTAAAACCCACTTTTCTTTATCACTATGCTAATGAAACAATACAACTTGAAGAATAGGTCACGTATTCATTCACTGATTCAATACATTTATTGAACTATTCCTCATATTCTCATTGACCTATTCCTCATCCCACCATAAAGTGGGACAAACAGAGATGAATAAAATATTCAGGGTCACTTCCAATCAAAATGCAGGACGGTATAGTGGCTCAGCTTGCCCAAGTTCAAATACTAGCTCTACGACTGACTGTGATCTTGAGCCTCAGTTTTCTCTTCCTCAATGAAAAGTAATAGAGAATCAAGTCATTCTGTGGTTTCAACAAGCTAATGTTTGTAAAGCACTTAAAAGGTGCCTGGCATATGTTTTCAAGCTATTTTTAGTTTGCATTATTAAAGGCATGTATGAGACTCCATATGCATATGTAGGTGAAGAGTTCATGGAGGAGTTTTATTTCTGGAAGAGTTGGGCACCATCTAAATGTGTAGATCCAGAAAGAAGAAACTGATATTACGTGGAATTAAATTTGCCTTTCATACGCTTACTCCTCAATACAGCAGATTTCCGAAACTGGTATTGAAAATCTTAAAAGGAAATAGCTCTGGGTGCAGTGTTTTGGGGGACTGATTACATAAAACACCTACACAAGAACTGTAAAATTTCCAGCTGAATTGAACTGAGCAGCAGTGCCTACATTTCCATCCATTACTTAGTGCATGTGGAAATAAGAATATCATTTGAGAAAAAGCAAAGGAATCTGATTTTGCCTATTTTACCTGTTTGTGTGTGTGTGTGTGTGTGTGTGTGTGTGTGTGTGTGTGTGTGTGTTTTGAGACATTCTAATGGGGGTTTGTTTGTTTGTTTGTTTGGAGACATTCTAATAGGAAAGTCCATGAATGACACATCAATGAAACTGAACGGTCTCTCTCCTCTGTTCATAGGGGATCAGAAGAGTTTAACTCCTCATCTAACAAATAAATTCTTCCATTTTCCTTCACTCTCTGGGGCTCCAAATATGTCAAACCTGGTCACTATCCTACTTCAATCCTTTTGGTGACTTTTCTTCTGCATTTTGCATAAAATCCCAACTCCCGCCCACCGCCTGAAAGTGTGATGTAGCCCCAGCTTATATTGCGACCTTATTTCCAGCCCCTCTTCCCCTCTCACCTGGCCGCTGCCCTCTCAGCCATGATTTCAGACAGCCTGGCTCCTTCTCAGGCATTTTCCTTAGCTCAAATGTTGCCTTCTCAGAGGTGTCATCCCTTACGACCCTATTTAAAACTGTCCCTCCTCCACATCCCTTTAGTGCTGCTGTCATTGTTTCATCTCAGTTCCTTGTTTCTTGCCCTGAAATCATTTGTATTTCTTCTGTCTGCTTGTCTGTTATCTGTTCACTTATATTGTTCTTCTGTCTCTCTCCCTCCTAACAAGGAATTACCTCAACATCTCTGCTTCCCAAAGCAATTTTTGACTGTGTGTGTGTATGTTTACGTATGCGTACATGTGCATAAATGTATATATGTGCATAAACATATATGTGTGTGCGTGTGCATATGCATGCATGTGCATAAACACATATGTGTATGTGTGTGCATGTGTGCACGTGCATAAACACATATGTGTTCATATGTGTGCATGTGCATAAACACGTGTGTGCGCATGTGTACATAAACATATATGTGTGCGTGTGTGCGCGCACATGTGCATAAGCGTGTGTGTGAATGCATGCACGTGCATAAACATACATGTGTGTACCTATGCACACGTGCATAAACATATATGTTAGTATGTGTACGTGTGCATGAATGTGCATAAACATATATGTGTGTGTGCGTGTGTACAAAACAAGTTTTTTATTTCAATATTACATACATGATTTGTTTTCTTGTTCAGTTCCATTTCTTTCTTTCTACCCCTTGAGGACAAATAATTATACTAACACCTATCTGTGCATGTATTTATTCATCATTTACTCAGGATTAAGTCGTTGCTATTCGCCGGGCACTGTTCATGGCATACAGCAGACAGCGGGGTCTCTGGCCTTGAGGATGTTACATTCTAGTGGGGGTGAACTAAACAATAAACAATAGACAGACTAAATTAACTAAATAAATCACATGTGGGAGCTGAGAAAAGTGACAACTGCTATGGAAAAAGGAAAAGCGGGCAGAGTGGGTAAATCAGATGAGCAATGGCATGGGTGGAGATGGGAAGCAGGATGAGGGGTGATTTTATGTAAAGCAATCAAATAGGCTTCTTGGAGCAGATATTTGAGCAAAAGCTTCAAGGAGATGGGGGAGTTAGCTACGTGGTTATCTGAGAGACTGGGTCAGAGAGGAAACAGAATGCAAACCATACAGGGTCTTACAAGGCAGTTTTAAGACTGGCTCACACGCCGAGTGAAATAATGTGTGCTTACTTGTGCTAGCTACTGCCTGGGGAACTTCATTTGTACTAACTGATTTAATCATCACAACAACCCAATGAGTTATGTGCCATGTTAATCTCATTTCACACGGAGAAGTTAAGTAATTTGCCCAGGATTACACAAATGGAGCCAGAATATGAACCTATGTAAGTCTCCAAACCCCTATGATATATTGCCTCTCAGTATAGAAAATTCTGATCCAGTGATTCTCAGACTTCAGTGCAAAGGCCCTCGATACCTGCTTCTTTAACAAGCTATCTGTATGATTCAGATGTAGATGGCCCAGGTATCACAATTTTCACCAAATTCCTCCTCCACAGGAAAACTTTCCAGATATTTTAAGCTAAATATCACATTCACTTCCTATACTTACCATCCCCTTTGTCTGTCAAATTGGGAAAAATTTCCTTAGACCAGCAGAAGCATCTACTCAACATACCCACCCTCTCCATCAGAGTTTCATGTGAATTTCATCACATGGGTGAGGGCTTGGGGCAAATAGCAGTGCTGAATGGGGAGAGGGATGAGTATTTACTGTGGGACCTATGGGTGCCAGTCTAGGGACTTGATACATTTTATCTTGCTTTAACCTCTGTAATATATATAAGTATATAAAGACAGGTACAGATATAGATATTGATGTGTATCTATCTAGGAGATAGCCAGAGTATGCTAATTTCCATTTCACAGATGAGGAAACCAAGTCTACACAGGCTGAGCAAGCAATATCTGGGGTTCAATGACTCTAAAACCAGCCAACTTTTCACTACCCATTCTAATCATTCACTCCCCAACCCCTGCCATTGTTTCATTCTGTAATTGGAAACCGAAGTCCAAGCTTCCAGAAAAGTGCTATTTAGTGTGTATTTCCACTCTCCAGCATCCACCATTTCTGTAAGTTGAAAAAACTCCTATATTTATTCAATGAGAGCCAAGCTTCTTCCATGGGCACTAAATTAGCTCAAAAGAATAAAGCAGAAAATATGCACTCATAATGCTAAAATTCAAATGAAAGCCAAATATTTTATCTCTTTATTTCTTTGTAGAAGATTATGGTGATTAATGGTGATACAGAGCTTGCGTTATATAAAAAAGGCTCTCTTTTCATTTCCCAAACAGTAAATGTCAATGTGCATAACCCAGCCATCTTTTTTCTCTTCCCACCGCCAAACCTGCATCCTGAGGGGAAAACAGTGTGTAGGTCATGGGAATGTGTCAGAATCCCATCCTGAAGGACATGGAAGGTGTCTTTATGGATCTGACTCCCAGTGCAACACTCAGTTGTGAGTCTCACTGAGGACAAGGAGGCTGCTGGGTGTCTGGGATTTAGGGTGCTCCACATGCCATGGCGTGTGGGTGCCTCTGTGGCAAGAAGAAGGTTGTTCTTCTCTTAGCTTTTCATGGTATCTTCTAAGTCATTACTCTACAGGCACAGACTCATAGAACACCGTACCTCAGAGAGCATCTTGTCCAAATTTCTCATTTTAGAAGTGGGAAAAAGGACACTGAGAAGGAAAAGCAATTAACCAGTAGTGGGTTGGACTGTTGGACTGAATCATTAAAGGGAAAAAAATACATATAACTTGGAATTAGAAAGCTGGGGTCTAAGTCCCAGCGCCACTAGTCACTAGCTATGTGGCTTCAGCAAATATTTAGCCTCTCAGACTCAGGATGAAAAATGTTGTTGCTTTAATTACCTCAAATTATTGTAAAAAAATATATATGTGTGTGTGGGTGTGTGTGTGTGTGTGTGTGTGTGTGTGGGTGGGTGGGTGGGTGTGTATACGATAACAATCATTCTGAGGGCTTTTACAGTTCTATATAAACAAAAACTATTATTGTTTGGACCTAAGTATTATACTTCCTACTCCAATATCAATTTGGGCATGCAGTTGAATATCATTGCAGATGTTAATCATATTAGATGTTAAAATCCCCATGCACCAGGCTCTTAACAAGTGTTATGACATATGACTGACACCTATCAAAAGCCTGATGAAAGGGGTTTTAGTATCCCTTCTTACAGATGATGAAAATAAAGCAGAGACAGACCAAATAACCAAACGCAGGGAAGCTGGTCTGGTTCTAGAGCTCACAAATGTTACACGGCCAAAATTTTAGGTTACCATAGCATCTAACCATAGCTGGCTTAAAGAACTGTGTTATCTATGAAAAGAACACTTTCAGATAGCAGTGTTTATAAAATGACTCGTTCTCTTTTCTGTTGTCTTTAGCATTGATTGGAAAAGGAGGAAACCAGTGTAATCATGAGGACGTATGTGCCAGACAGGTAGAAACCACAGGCATCTCCTGGATATAAACTAGAAATAAAAAGTCACCAGTCTTTATCCAAATTATATCAAATAATAGCTGGACGGATGCATATTCTTCATTGCTTTTAGAAATCTTGAGATCAGAGTTCACTGCAGCTGCCCGCTTCCCTGGAAACTTCCTACTTTCTTTTGGTTAATTAATTCATGACAGTTGACACTGGCCTTGCTGTCAATATATGCAAGCGAGCACTTCCTTCCCTTCCCTCTGTTTGCAGCAAAACACCCTTTATCATTAGAATAAAAAATGTCCTTTTCCATCATTGAGCCAGTGATGTCCAACCTTCTTTCTTTCTTTTTTCTTTCTTTCTTTCTTTCTTTCTTTCTTTCTTTCTTTCTTTCTTCCTCTCTTTCTTCCTTTCTTTAATTTTAGAGAGGGAGGAAGAAAGCATGAGTGAGGAAGAAGGGCAGAGGAAGGAGAGGGAGAGGAACGGAGGGACAGGGAGAGAGACAGAGAGAGACAGAGAGAGAGAGAGAGAGAGAGAGAGAATCCCAAGAAGGTTCCACACTCAGTGTGGAGCCCAAGGTGGGGCTCAATCCCGTGGCCCTGGGATCACGACTTGAGCTGAAATCCAGAGTCAGATGCTCAACTGACTGAGCAACCCCAGTGCCCCAATGTCCAGACTTCTTAGACTCTGTGATTCCTTAGCATTTTCCCAATTTTCTGTGACCATAAACTTAAAGGAATTAAAAGTTACCTTGCTAGTCTGTAGAGATGGCCTTTGAGATACTTAGAAACATAATAAAGCATGAGAAAACTAGGAAACGTATTCTGGGCTTACTTGACACAGTATGAAACCATCATTCACTTAACTCTGTTCCTTTTATATACAAGGCACTGTGCTACGTGTCTCAGCTGCTTAGGTGCTAATCAGGGAGTTGGACAAGAACACAAAGGGACAAATTACTGGCTCAGAGTACAAACAAATAACTAAAATCACAGTAGAGATAGGAAGAAGATGGTAAAGCATTTAAAGGGGTCCATGGACCAGGAAGGAGCAAGAAAGGATTCAAGCAGCATTGTAGGAAGGACAGAGGAGGAGAGGAGATGGCTGCTGAGGTGGCATGGTGTGGGGACACAAGGAGGGGACATTCCTAGATCTAGCTATACAAGTCTTCTGATTTTATGGTTGGGGTCTAGCAAATGGGGCGGTATCATAGACCAAACGGCTTTACACTCAGGCACACACCAGTTCTAATTCTTAGTAATTGGATCACCTTGAGCAAGTCTGTAAGTGTCTCTGAGCCTCAGTTCTTCCATCCGTAAAAGGCAGACAATAATATACACCTAAGAGTTACTTTTATGCTTAAATGAAATGACAGAAGTGCATGCACCAATGAATGTTGATTTCCTTTGCCCTCCTCTGTTTGACCGGAAAATAGATCTCTCTGCATAAAACATAGGGTATTTTCTGTTTATTTCCCTTTCCCCTTCTAGCCTAGACTTTCACAAAGAGATACGGGGACGGAATTTCAGAGTTAAAGGAAACTTTAAAAAAAATAAATAAATAACAACATATTGCAGAAGGAACTTAGGGATCATCCTGTACAGCTCGCTCACATTTGAGGCTCAGAGGTAGAGACTTCTCAGTCACAGCCAAGGTAATACCAGGATCAGAATGGCAGGATGGGGACAGGTGGGTAAGCAGTCCTAGCCCAGGCTCTCAGTTCTCATCCAGAGGCCACACAATTTCAGGTCTTTCTTACCCACTTAACCTCTCTGAGCCTTAGTTGCCTCCAAAAATACCCAGGATCATTGCAAGAATTGAATGAGGTGATGTCTGTAAGGCACTCAGTACAATCCATGATGGAGTTCAGTAAAGAGTAGTTATTAAATTTTGATATTCACGTTTAAAAATTTTTTTAATTTTTTAATGTTTATTTATTTTTGAGAGAGACATAATAGAGCATGAGTGGGGGGGGGCACGGGGGGTGGGGAAGGAAACAGAATCAGAAATGGGCTCCAGGCTCTGCACTGTCAGCACAGAGCCCAATGCGGGGCTCGAACCCACAAACCATGAGATCATGTCCTGAGCTGAAGTCCGACGCTTAACTGACTGAGCCACCCAGGCGCCCGATTTTTAATTTTTTTAACGTTTATTTTTGAGAGAGATAGAGAGAAAAAACGAGCAGGGGAGGGGTAGAGTGAGAGAGGGAGACACAGAATCCGAAGCAGGCTCCAAACTCCAAGGTGTCAGTGCAGAGCCCCACGCAGGGCTCAAACTCACAAACCGCAAGATCATGACCTGAGCTGAAGTCGGACGCTTAACTGACTGAGCCACCCAGGTGCCCCTTGATTTTCACATTTTAACAGACAAATACATCGAAGGAATGTATGGCAGAAGAATGAATCCGTGTTTATTAAATGCCTCCTGTGACTGAGGTGCTGAGAGAGAGAGACTCTAGCTTCTGGGTAGGCATCAGTGTCCCTGTTTCCCAACTGAAGAGATGGAGGTTCATGTCAACACTCTACCTTGCCCCCTGCACCTGTCAGTCTGCACCACTCCACACGGCTCCAACTGCCTGAGCTAGGCAGAATATAAAGTCAGGCTACAAGGAGGTATCCCCATCAGTGCGACAACCCCATCCGTGTGACGACCCCGTCATTACATCCTCACTTTTTAAAAAAGAAAAAAAAAAAAAAAACAAATTTGCTCAGTTTTGAGCAAATGAGTAGCTAACCCAAATTAATCCTCCAAAATATCAGATGCCAAATGTTCTGTAACTTGCCAGTTCATTGGGGCTTTTATTTCTCCCACAGAACAATTTCCAAAATGGGCAAAGAGCACAGTAGGTGGCTCTCTTTAATATTTCACGGGCAAGGCGACAATGACTCACCAGGTCCTACATCTGTGTCACTAGCAGAAGCCTGACAAAGTTGAGCAACAAATGAAACTGTGTGTATGCTGGAGATAACCTTTATTTTATTTTTTTTCTTCTGCCTCCTCCTCTGATTTCCTCCAGCTACATTCTGCTTTTCTAACAGTGCCAGGTGAGATGACGCTAACTGGGCACCTTTTGGCAAAAGCAAACATATGCTTCCAAATGCCAAAAGCAAGGAGCAAAACATTTCTCCCAGAACTGCATTTGCAAGCCTGTCTGCTTGCTGCAGAGCAGAGAAACCTGATGGCCTGTG